>NC_136068.1:19664572-20264572 GCF_964261635.1 Lissotriton helveticus | reverse complement strand
CTGTGTAATTATCTCAGTCAAAACATACCTTATTTTGCAATGGCGATGCACAAAACAAGTGACACTACAGATGCCAGAGATGAAGGTTTCCTCAGCAAAAAGGAATATAATTTCCTCAATGTCAAGTGCCCAAGGCTTCCGGTCATTTATACCCTCCCGAAAGTCCACAAGAACACTGAAAACCCACCAGGCCGACCAATAGTTTCGGCATGTGGATCTATTTTGGAACCATTAGGGTCCTATGTAGATTTTTTCATTAAGGACTTTGTGCCTTCTACGTGCTGTTACGTTCGTGACAGCATGCAAATGATCAATCTGGTTGAACATCAATCCTTTGACCCTAGTACTCAAACACTCTGTACACTGGATGTAGAGTCGCTCTACACCAACATACCCCAGGGAGCGGCTCTACGGGTCATTGAGAGGATACTAGACTCAAGGCCACGACCACACAGAGTACCCACAATGTTCATACTACAGCTGTTAGAACTATGTCTCACAAAGAATTATTTTGTCTTTGACGGTGTGTTCTTCCAGCAGATAAAAGGCACCTCAATGGGAGCAATTTTTGCTCCCCACCTGGCGATTCTGTACATGGACGCACTAGAGACAGGTACTATTCTAGCTGACACCAACCCATTCAAGACAAGTATTGGTGTCTGGCGACGCTATATAGATGACATATTTCTAATTTGGAATAGTGACAGGGAAATTCTAAATTCATTTCTACATTGGTTGAACAATAACTGTGGCAACTTACAGTTTACTCTCTCACATCACAAAACTGAGATACCATTCCTTGATCTCACGATTTACCATGAGGCAGGCGAACTACTGACTCGCCTATACAGGAAACCGACTGAAAGGAATACCTTACTAAGATACGACAGTAACCACCCCAAAGCCCTTAAAGATTCGCTCCCTTACTCGCAGTTCCTGCGGATTAGACGGAACTGCTCTTCAAAGACTGATTACTTCAGGGAAGCAGGTGTACTTTGCTCGAAACTTAAAACACGAGGTTATCCAAACAGAATAGTAAGAAATGCCTCGAAACGAGCATGGTACTGTCCGAGGGAGGTGCTACTCCAACCTAAAACTAGGCCGAGTCCAGAGAGAATAGCCTGTGTTACAACCTTTTCTCCAATTTCAAACAAAATCAGAAAAACAATTCTCCGTCACTGGCCAACCCTCAACTCAGGACTACTAACGTTTGATAAACCTTTGTTTGCTTTCAAAAAAAGTAGAAACATAAAAGACCATCTTGTCCGTGCAGCCCTTCCCGTACCACCTTCAAACAGTACTATTGAGTCAAACTGGGGTTTGCCACCTCTGAGAGGTCATGTGAAATGTGGAAATTGTATTGTTTGCGATCTGAAACTTGAGGGGCGCACTTTTAGTCACAATAACATCACAACCCACATGAAAGACTTCATGAACTGCAACAGTTGCAATGTGATTTATGCTATTGTATGCCCTTGCCCTCTAATGTATGTGGGACAAACGACACAGAAAATAAAGACCAGAATAAGCCAACATCGGAGCCGCATACGCTGTGGAACCCTGAACGCCCCATTGGTTGAACATTTTGCCCACATGAACCACTCAGCGGATGACTTGAAATGGACCATCCTGAAAACTGTCAAACTACCGCAGAGAGGTGGTAATTTGCAACAACTGCTCAACAGGGAGGAACTAAAATCCATTATACAATTCAACACAATTCATACAGGTCTCAATCGAAGCGAGGACTGGACAACATTGCTGTGATTGACAGACTGATTTATGTAAATATGTTCCAGAAAAAAGTGGGAAGTAAAGAAAAATCCTGTTGGTTACAAATACGTCATGTGTGAAGATGTAATTACCACAACGTGATGATGAGACTTTCTGGATACAATCTGACATCTGGGTTTGATGAATGATAATAATTGTTTTTAAATAACCAGTCACTTTTTCACAATAGTCACTCGTGTCTTGTCACATTGTCACTATCAACGTTTTTTAGTCCAGGCAGCCTCACAGCCCCTTGACTAGTCCATCCAACCCTCCATTCCAAGATGGATGCTGCCTAAGCGCCATAGCCGTTCCAAGATGGCACCCACATTATTCAACACGTGACCAGTGGTTAAGTATACAACCCGCTCCATTGGACCTGCCCCCACACTGAAACCGGCATTGTCAGAGCACCCCTGGGAGAGACGGGTCACATCATGACTTAGTAAGTAATGCGGAATTGACAGCAGGCTCCGTGGGCCCCTTATCGAGTCATGCGCTATGCTGACTCTCCACGCGCTAAGCTGACTCTCCACTCTTTGTTGCAGCGCGTGATTTCCACATTGTTGGACCCCAGGGCGAGGCAAGCCACATTTGTGACTTCGTAAGTAGTTTTCTAATTCAAAGTCACTTCCATTACTGGCCCCCGCCCTAAACACCGCACTGAGCAGAGTTTCCTCTCTTTCCTTATTACAGCGCACAATTGTCACACTGATGACTTCCGGAGTATAGGGCCACTGTTGCCTTTAAATGTTGGATTCCGGACCTCGCTCGCATATAGAGGGAGAAAGGTAACCGCCTACCGTTCCTACTTGGAACCGCTATGACTTAGCTCCCACTATCCCACTTTAATCCTTGACACATGTTTTGTTTTCAGTGCGGCGACCCGACTCAAACATAGACGAGCGCTGGGTTTGAAACCACCGAAATAACACATTGACTGAACCCCAGCTAAGACCTCGTGGACACACAACCGCTTGGTAGGTCTCAGTATGTGCATGCGGTGTATACTTTACTATCCCGGTAGAATTCACAATAACAGACTTGTTATTGTATCCTTAGCCTGGCGCTACTACTTCCGACTTGTTCTGGAAGTTAAAGAAACCCCCAGTGTAAGGCTTCCCCTCGCACCATAGAGGTATGGCTTATTTCTCCATTATAACTAACTAGCCCCACCTGGTCAATCCTTTTCCGATTAAAAAGACAAAGTATTAAAGTAATGCAATTTTGCATTCTTCACTTCACTCTTTTTAAGACCAGTACACGGATTGAACAATCACTTTCACCACACAGTCCTTTAGACGCATCAAGCTCACGCATGCCACTGCGATTCCGAATATTGTGAAATTAGCAATGTTAAGCTCTTCTACTTGGCACAACCACCGTGCACTGGTTTAAGCACTACGATTTTGAATGTGTTACAACGTGGGCGGCTAATTCTCAAACGACTCCTTAGCGATTAACAGATTTTTAAAGAACTTCTCTTTCTTTGTTTTTTCTCCTAAACAGGCTTTTCTCATTCAGGCATGTTCTGTTATTGTATAAGTCCTGATGATGATCCCATGCATCTAGTAGAGCTATAGGGATCGAAACGTCGACACCCAAGAGTGGGTTGACACTTACATTATTGTCTAATAAGCTTGTGTACATTCCACTCCAGGTGACACTGCTATTGATCTTTGAATTTTCTGCAGTGCCCTGTCCTTGCTCTCTTTCCTTGCCTGAAAAACACCCCCTTTTTTTCACCCTACCTCTATCTTCCCTTTTTTCTGTCGGTACGGCACAGGCTTGTGTCATGTTATTATTGTACTGTATATTTGACATTTATCTTTGAGAATAAATTCCTGTCCCGGCTGGGTCAGGATATCTTAAACCGTATAGTTTCCATTGTGTTCCTATACTACATTGCACCTATGTTAAATAAGCTAGGCGCCATTGTTTCCTATAACAAAACAAGTGACCATGCAATCCTCCAAGTGAATCTAAGTATCCATAGTAAACAACGCAAATAAGTTACCACCTTATACCAAAAGCATCGAGGAACACTCATTAATCAGGAGGATAAGATGGAATGAGCAAAAGACTCCATATTAACATCATGGAAACAAGAACAGGAATGTAAAGCTAATCGTCTTAGCCTCGAATATACCGACGAAAATTGAGGAGCATGGATCTTGGGGCTGATAATAGCCCTTTTGGGAGGAGCAAGAAACTGCTACAAACTAAATGATCCATTCGCTACGTAAACCCGGTAAGATAATAAATCATTAAGGGAACTAACCTGGAACCTAAAATGGGCAAAGAGGAATCACGGGAACACTGGGACACACGTCACTGAGCATAAGTGCAGAGAACTCAACGTGGAGCCTAAGATTCTGATATGGAACTTAAAACAGAAGTGCCTTGAGGAAGAATGGATTAAGATCTTTGAGTTATCCAAGAATCATAAACATTGGCAGTTCTGAAATATATTGCCCGGTTGGAAAATGGCAAAGTGGATCAACCCAACTCGGTCCCTGCGCAAGTATGGCTAAGTCACGTAGCCACAATCTAGCTAGAAAATAAAGGGAGGGCGCAGTGGGCGAGTACGGAGGATGGCCCAGTCAAGGGTGCAGACAGCGATGGTGTGCCAGGGAGAGTGGCCGGAGGCAAAGATCAAGACGTTCCTGCTGTTCGGGAAATATTAAAAAAAATAAGAAAAGATGGGGCCCCTGGACCCAACGAGCTCCTTGGAGGAATGTTTAGAGAAGACCCGGCATATTGGAGAGGTGTCCTATCGACCATATTCACCCAATGTCGACTGCAAGCCAAAGTTCCGGAATCATGGCGTGGCTCATTGATACAGCCTATATTTAAGAAAGGAGACAACACAGAACCAAAAAACTACAGATTGATAGCCCTTCTTGACATTGCAGGGTCAGTATGCAGCACCCTATTGGCAGAGCTGAACAGATGGATTGAAGACAAAGAAATCCTCCCCATATCAAACCACATTTCTCAAAGGAGGGTCAACAATTGATAACATAGTGGCCGTATCTTACTTGAGCCAGCAAGCAAACATCCAAAATAAAAAAACAATCTTTGCTTGCTTTGTCGACTACTCTGCAGCATTCAATGGGGTTTCTCAACATATGCTTTGGAATAAGCTAAAGAAATGGCAAATGCCAGCAGGCCTCTTGAACATGATCATCTCCCTTACAATAAAACTAGGACAAGAGTCAAATTATCAGACAATACAACCACAAAAAAGTGCTATACTGATCGCGGCCTAAAACAAGACTGCGTTCTTGCCCTGACTCTCTTTAATTTATAAACAGCCGATTTAGGGAAGACGCTTCAAAATGCCAACATTGCACGTCCCAAAATAGGCCCCAATAAGTTTCAAATATTGCAATACGCAGATGACCTGGTAGTGATGGCTACAATAGTTCTCCATTCTAAGCCTACTCAACCAGATAGCACCAAGGCTACAGGTGACATCCCAGCACAGCACTAACATCCCTCCACAGCCCAACTATTTGCTGTACTGTTTATGTTGGCCTCAGGCACCTTCCTACCCACCACTGCTAGAGTGGCCGGCAGGGTCGGACTGGCCGTAGCGGGCACCTTGCAATCCCCCGGTGCGCGGCACAGTTGCGGGACGGTTTTGGGCCCCTGGGGGCCGTTTTGTTACAGGGTTGTTTTTGCAGGATAGCAGCAAAATCGGCCCTGTACCAAAATCGGCCAAAAACCGGCCCTGGCAGAGAGCTCGGCGGCACCTCTAACCTCCCCGAGTGGTTAGGGGGAAGCAGCCGAGCACTTTGCCAGGGCCGGTTGTGGTTCCCAGTCCTGCCCTGGTGGCCGGAGTCTCCAAGGCATCCTTCTCCAGGTTTCTCCCCACTGTCTTGGATGCTATCATTAGTGGACTTTAATCATAACTTTAGAGGGACACTACATCGGATGTGTAGCTTGTTTGCGAGTAAGCATGTAGGTGTTGCTACAAACAATTGTAATTGTGTGTCCCGAGCATGGGTCCACACTCTGGGGGTGAGTACTACTCCTTTTTTTATGCATATTGTTCTCAATTTCTACATGCATACAATATTCAGGTAAGTCACCCATATATGCTCTTCCAATTGTCTCATGTTATCACACCACTGCAACAAAAAAAAATACTGTACAATGCAATGGGTCTCGGATTTGTAAAAGTTTGAGCTATTGGCGTTGCAAATAATAACACAAAGCTAATAGCTCAAACCTTCATTAATGTTAGACCTATTGCATTGTAAATGCTCGTTTTGTTGTTGGCCCGCCTGTGCTCTTAACTGTTCTGTTTACTTCCTGCAAGGGGGTTTGCCCTTCAGTGCCATGCTGTGTGTTTCAGTTTTGCTCCTACTTAATCTCCCAGCCACTCCCCCCTCACAACAGTTTTAAAAAAAAATTTGGCAGTATTATATAGCGTGAACTCAACCCAGAAGGTATCAGGGCGCTTTACATTACCACCAGTTGCATTACAGATGGACACATTCAATTTTCAGGCGGTGGAGACTGAACCCTGGTTGCCCAGCTTCAAGGTCAGCCTCAATGGCCCTTAACCCACATTCAACCAATGCTCCATCCTTTCCTCCTCCTTTTATGGTCCCCCACGTGCCCGTCTGCGTTTCATTTTTTTTTAAGGCACATTTTTACCGACACAGAGACTTGAGTCCGGTTCCTCAGTCCCAAAAGTCAGCAGCTCTGGAGGTTATGCCACAGCCTCTCACCTGCTGGGCATAGGCATCAGTGAGTTTGGCTGCAAGTTTCGTCTTTTATTTTTTTCCCCGCTTGATTTTTTCGCTAGGAAGTAACTTTAGAATAGGGTCATTTCCAGCTCAAACCAGGGGCGGCCTTAGGCATGTGCAAGCTGTGCACCTGCACAGGGCCGCCAAACCCCAGGGGCCACCACGCCAATATATATCCTTAATATAATAATCCTCTGAGGATGGATACATATTTGCGTGGCGGCCCCTGGGAGGGATTTGGCGGCCTCTGGCTCTGTTCCACTTCCACACACCCTGAAGCCCCCCTCTTCGGGGCCCCGCCCGGACCCCCTACCTACGCTCCCTGCCCAGGGCCGCCATGAGCCTAGAGCCACCCCTGCTCAAACAAACATAGCTCACCATAAAAGCAACTCATAATCAAAGGCCTATTGGACAAAACGTTTTTGTAGCAATTTTATCAGCGGGTCTTGTAGCGTGGATCATAGGTGAGTTGCTGTCACTTTCGTGCATTTCTCTATCATTGCAGGACATGCGACACCCAGTGGCCATGGCTAACAGTGCTTCAAATTACTGAACGCCAGTGTCTATTAAACACGGCGCCTTGATAATATTTGTTTTTAAACGATTCGTCCACATTCATGTTGATCATGGCATTTAAATATTGTTGTAAAGGAATATTGAAGACCAACAGCCTGATTCATCATTGTAAAATCGGCTCGCAAAGGGCCAGATTCTGAGAATCTGGCCCTTTGCGAGTGCAATTTTTGCATTTGGGATTCATCATCCCAAATGCAGAAATCGCAAATTGCGAAATCGCTAAATTGCGAGCAATTGCATTTAAGCAATCTCTATTTGAGATTCCTTAAATGCAATTCATTAACCATATTTGAATTGCGAATCCGCTATTTTTGGCCGCTATTTACCGCAAAGTCTGACTTCGTGGTAAATAGCGAAAACTTAGAAAAATGCACTTTAGTGCATTTTTCTAAGTTGTATGTTACACACACACACATGTCCTTTGGACATGTGTGTGCGCAACATCAGTCTACATTTACATTTCAGGGGTGCTACAGGGTGTCCTTTGGACACCCCTGGCACCCTAGAAATCGCATCCTTATTTGCGATTAGCAAATTGCTAATCGCAAATAAGGAATGACTCCCCATTCATTCCTATGGGCCTTTAGGCCTTTAGGCCCATAGGAATGAATGGGGAGTCATTCCTTATTTGTGATTAGCAATTTGCTAATCGCAAATAAGGAAGCTGTAGAAATCGCAATTAAAATTGCGATTTCTACATGAATCCCGTTTTGCGAGTCTTTAATAGCGATTCCTTAATAATCGCTATTAAGGACTCGCAAAACGGGACAATGATGAATCTGGGGGCTGGTTCTGTCAATGAGATATCCGCTGCTCTGACCGAATTCCAAATACACATTGTTTTTGGTAGCAGCGCCCCCCAGGGTAAAATATCTTAGTCATGCGAAGGCTGCAGTGAGTCCCCCGAGAAGCTCCATGCTGGTACCGTACACCAGTATGCAGGATTTTATTGAAAGCAATAACCAAGCCAGCTCCGTGGAGCCTGGGCAGTGACGAGACCATTCATTGTACACTACATGGTCTGTACACTACATGGTCTGTCCACTCTGCTTGCACACGGTAGTGTTCGCACTCTCTCCCTGTGCACCTCATGTCTGTGGTACTTAGCGGACTCTGTCTTGGGTGCATGGCGACTCATCTTACTGCCCTCATGATCCTTCTTTGTCTTTGCCTACTCGCACCTCTGCTAGTGTGCCTTCTTACCGCCTTTCATCATTTGCTCTGTCTCGTGCCAATAGCTATATTGAAATAGGCCATGGGTTTTCCAATGTGTACTGTTCATTCATTCCCTTTCTATGCTCATCCTTTGGCTCGCCATTGCCTGTGTATGCTCAACAGGTTGTTGCTCTTAAACACCCCCCCCCCCACCCGCCTCGGTGGTCTGTGTTTTCTTTCACCCCTGTGTGACTCTTGATTCCTTCTGTCTGCTTGTTCAGCCCTCCACACTCTTCACCTCCCATCTGTGCCTGGCTCCCCACGGGCACTCCTTTTGCTTTTTCTCTGGACATGCCCTGAGAGCGAGGCTCTGTTTGCTCACTTGATCTTCGGCTGCGCACAGTATGAACTCTGCTATGCGCAACATTTGAAAATATATTGACTTACCTTTTGAGGCTCTTAGCAGTAAAAATGCAAACCTTGATTTGTACTGTGTGAAATACATCTCCTACAGTGTAGCAACTCGCAATGTGTCTTGACATCTGCACAATTAAGCTTTTCTTTCTAGGTTAGCCAATCAGACTTGTCAGGACACCGATGTACAGAAACTTGCAGTGTTAGGTGTGTGCACAAAGTACGGGTTATGAAGAGTGGAACTCTCATACTTTTGCTAGCCCAGGATGCTTGTTTCCGGTCCAGGGAAGACATGGCTCGGCAGTTCGCCCTCACTCTATCTATCTATCTCTCACACTCTATCTATTGCCCTCACTCTATCTATTGGCCTCACTCTATCTATGGCCCTCACTCTATCTATCTATCGCCCTCTATCTATCTATCACCCTCACTCTATCTGTCTGTCTATCTATTGCCCTCACTCTATCTATCCCCCTCACTCAATCTATCGCCCTCACTCTTTCTATCGCCCTCACTCTATCTATCGCCCTCACTCTATCTATCGCCCTCACTCTATCGCCCTCACTCTATCTATCGCCCTCACTCTATCCATCTATCGCCCTCACTCTATCGCCCTCACTCTATCTATCGCCCTCACTCTATCTATCGCCCTAACTCTATCTATCTATCGCACTCACTCTATCGCATCACCAGAGCATCACTCAGGGGCATCACAACATCACTATGCGCTACCACACCATCACTGAACGCCACAGCATCACTCATCACCACTACAACATCACTCAGTGCCACCACAGCATCAATCTGTGCAACAATTCAACAACAACTCGTTCAAATATGTTTTCTCAATGTTTCAATCTTTATTACAAAGGTCACAAAAAGATGTTAATATTTCACTTCTGTTCTTGGATTTTCGTCACAATAAAATACACTGAACATAATCTTCACAAAAGTTATTTACAAAAGTTTAAGCTATTGCCATTATAAATTACAATAACTTTTATTTAAGTATTAATTATTTAAAAAAATTAAAAGCCATTGTTATTTGTAATAGCAATACATCTAAGTCACGTAAATACAACACATTTATTTATTTTGAAAGTTTTATATAGCGCGAACAAGACCCTTGCGGGTATCAGAGTGCTTTACAAGGTAAGTGTCTTAGATACATAGGTGCAAGGTAAATAACATAAAGTTCAATGCTAGTCAATGATAGTTGTTGTAACAAGCTTTATTTCGATATCAATCATATATCTTAAAAAGCAGTACAAATAAATAAAAACAGTAAAAAGTTCAGTGCATAGATATAAACATACAATTCATAATAAAAACATGGGTATTGCACATAAGAACAAGCTAAAATAGATATTAGACAAGATACAGGAGCCTAGAGGATCTAACACGCCATGCCCAACCTAGAAATTTGGCCAGGCCACATGCAAACAAGGGACCAGGATCTGATCTTAAGATTCGTAAAGCCTCCTTGTGCGATCTAGTACCAAGGCTCCTACAGAGTGGCTTCAGCCATTTGCGGCGTGTAGCTGCATAGCCTGGACATTCGAACAATAGGTGGGGAACTGACTCAGACCTGTTCACACAGAAGGGGCAAAAGGGAGTCGTCTGTGCCGGAACCTTCCAACTGGCAGTCAATTTCCCCACTGGAAGTAAGCCCACCCTGAATTTAAAATATAATGCCCTGTCCCAAGTTTTTGAAATCATATCCAGATATGGTTCACAAAAGGGTACCTCCTTAACCATCAAGAATTCCACAGTTGTTTTTCAAAAGTTGGCCTTGCTATTTCTGCCATTAATCACCCAACTCCAGTATAACTTCTTCATGATTGACTTGGGCGGGGCAGATCTGCTAGACCAGGCATCTTCAAGGCCCAGGTCAAAAAGGAGGCGCTTAACTTCCTTCAGCCAACGAACCTTGGACCAACCAGGTGTTAAAAGAAGTTCCTTTAAGCCCTCTGCATAACTGGACAGTTCTGGGACCCTCCAAATGCGTGCCCACAAAAGAAGGGGGCGCAGCCTCGCCAGATCACTAATAGGCCGAGTGCCCGCATCTAAAAGAAGTGGAAGGGATGGTGTGCTATACGGGAGGCCCATAAGGTCTTTATGGAATTTATTTTCTGAGCGGGACAAGAAATCTACATTTTGCACGCCCCACAGTTCTGCCCCATACAAAGCTGCACTCACCCCTCTTGCCCTATAGATGTCAAGTACTGGAGCAATGGGTTTAAGTGATGAAGCACGTTGTTCCTTAAGGAGGGCCCCCACCACCCTCTTATGGGTTAACAGCATCTTTTGGTGGTGGGATTTCCAGCTCATGGAATCGCAAAGGCGGATGCCTAGGTAGTCAAACTCCTTGACCCTCTCGAGTGGGACGGAGTCCAAAGAAGGTGGATTAACAGTCTTCTTTGGCGGGTTTAAGACCAGGAACTTGGTTTTCCCTGCATTGATAACAAGTCCCCTTAGGTCACAAAAGGTCTTAAAACTAGTTAGGAGACATTGCAGGCCTGCTGGGCTTTTGGAGATCAGGAGGGTATCGTCTGCAAATAGGAGGGTAGGTATTTTCCTGCCAGCCAGGGAGGGTGCATCTGCTGGATGTTTTAATAGATGCTCCACCACTCCGTTAACATACAAAGAGAACAGAGTGGGGGCTAGCACGCATCCCTGGCGGACACCCCTATTTACAGGAATGCGTGATGTTTTTTGACCCTGGTCACCCCACCTGATCTGATCAAAGTTATCTTCGTGAAACTTTATGAGCATATTAAGTAAATATGAGGGGATACCCAGTGCATCAAGAACACTCCAGAGTTGGCTACATGGGACCAGGTCAAAGGCAGTCCGTAGATCTATAAATGCAAGGTACAGACTGCCCTTGCCCAGTACAACCACTTTCCAGTAAATCATCAATAACCGGAATGACTGTTCAATGGTCCCCATGCCGGTTCTAAAGCCAGCCTGGAAGTCTGAGAGAATTTGCTTCTCCTCTATCCACTGTAAGACCCTTCCTAGGACTACCTTGCCTGCCACCTTCTGTGTGGAGTCTAAGAGGCTTATAGGGCGATAATTAGCAGGGTCGTCCCGACTCCCTTTCTTAAAGATTGGGACGACCTCAGCGCCCTGCCATGAGTCTGGGAGGTTCCCACCATACAAGCCAGTGTTCAAAAGGGAAGCAATGAGTCTCCCCCACTCTTCTGGATTGACCCGGAGCAGATCGCCTGGGATGCCATCAGGTCCCGCAGCCTTGTTTGAAACCAGGCACTTAATCGCCCCCACTACTTCCTTAGGCGAGAAGAGATTGTCCTCATTGGGTTCTGCGCGTTCAATAAGGGACTGTAACATCATGCTAGTAGCCAAACCCACCGACAGAGAATAGAGCTGGGAAAAGTGGTTAAACCATACTTCACCAGTTATATTACATGTTAGTAAAGAGTCTGCGGGTTTGTCTCTTGCTCTCAGCAAGTCCCAAAAACCCTTGGAGTCTTTCCTAGAGCTAGCTGCCTTTAAATCGTTCCAAAACTGGGTCTCATGCTCAACCCTTGCCTTAGATATAGCCCTTCTGTAATTTTTCCTAGCAAGGCTAATCTGGCCACCATCCTTAGCTTTCACTGCTTTAATTAACTCCCGTTTGGAAGAGCGGCAGGCGGAGGAGAACCATCTCGCATTGCCCATAGGTCCAGCTCTTGTGTTACCCCTCGTACCTGCTGGGCGGACCATGAACAATTCGCCCAGCGCATTGGTGGTTTCAGAAAACAAGGTTGGAACATCATGCTTACTGAGTCCCGGAGAGTCTAAGCGCAACATAGCATTAGACATTATGGATTTTATTTCTAAGATCTTTCCCTCATTAACAGCAAATTTGTTCCATTTCAGCCGTCTGCCACAATTGGAAGGGCGTACTTCGTGCGTTGTTTTCCACACATGTGAGATTAGGGCTGGGGTCTTACCCTTCCAGGGAGTGGACAGGGTCAAGGCTAGGGGATTGTGGTCCTGTAGTTCAGGAGTATATAATCAATCCGTGAGGAGTAGCCCACCCTGTTAAATGTGTGTGCCCCAAGGGAGTCGGACTTAGATCTACCATTAGTTGCCCTAAGGCCATGTTCCAAGCAAAGGGCATTAAGGTCTATGGCACTTTGGGTCCAACTTCTAATGGGTGTGAGAGTGAGGGGGGTAATACCTCTCCTAGCACCATCTTCCCTGGTGCCTAGTATATCCTCACTAGCAAGTGGTTCGAATGAACAATTAAAATCCCCAGCTAGTAAAACAAAGGAGTCTGCATTACAAGATCCAAGTTCCTCCTCAATTCCTGTGAGTGGTAGCATGGATATACCACCCCTTGCCCCTCTGACATAGATATTAAAAACTTCTAACTTCCTCCCCCCAGACCCTTTGACTGAAATTCTCTGCAGGTCAGGTGACTTTGTTGGTATGGTCCTGATATTTATACCCAGGGAGATACTAGCCCAAATTAATAAGCCGCCAGACGGACGGCCTTTACCGCCAGGTGATTGCGCCGCGGGCACAAAGTAGGTGGAGTAGCCCACCTTGTGGCGTGGTTCCAAGCACCAGGTTTCCTGGAATAAGCAAATCCCGAAGGATTCAACAAATGAATTCCATTCGGGTATGTCGATATTCCGTGCAAGGCCCGCTACATTCCAGCTGACCACCTTCAATACTGCACCACCAACACCCCCTAACCCTGACCTAGGGACAGTCACAAGGGGGTCAGGAGTGGAGCTAGGATCCCCAGCCATAGGCCAAGGCAGAGAGTCCCCCTCGGTAAGCACCGGGGAGGGCTGGGTAATATCCGCCCCTGGGAATAGCATTAATGATAAGTTGGAACTACTACCAGGAGTGCCTTTATTACGGGTTACTACATCCAATGGCAATGGCGACGGGGCAGTCACGAACAAGCTACATGGTGCATGGGCCACACTTTGGAAGGGGTTGCTCGTCACGTTAGTAAAATACTTTGAGACTGGGTTAGGATCTAAGGGCCCGATTCACAGAACTAACTTAAGACAAAATCCTAAACTTACTACTTATGGTATTCACAGAAGGCATTTAGTAGAAGTAAAGTTAGGATTTTTTCTTAAGTTTGACTTAAGACAAATTTAAGACAGACTTAAGACAAACATAAGTTAGGATTCTGTTTTAAGTTTGTCTTAAGTCTGTCTTAAGTCTGTCTTAAGTCTGTCTTAAGTTTGTCTTAAGTCTGTCTTAAGTTTGTCTTAAGTCTGTCTTAAGTCTGTCTTAAGTTTGTCTTAAGACAAACTTAAGACAAAATCCTAACGTTACCACTACTAAATACATTCTGTGAATAACAAAAGTAGTAAGTTTAGGATTTTGTCTTAAGCTAGTTCTGTGAATCAGCCCCATAGATGCTGGGCACTGTCCTCCCTATGCCCATTTCTGTTCTTGCAGGTGGAGTATTCCCTGTATTACACCTGGTTGACATGGGTTCAGTGCCCGGCATAGGGGGTATATATTCGGGGCCAGATGGAGGTGCCATTGTCATAGGGAATCAATCTACCTCTTCTAGGCAACCAAACCTATTAAAGGTTGGTGCCCCATTCCACCATCTATTGGTGCCTTGCCAGCCATCTCTTAGCCCTCCCCGAACAGGGTTTTGAACCAGTGACCAGTTCCCCCCGTGATTTGGGCTTGGCCGGGGAGGGTAGAAGAAAGTGAGTGGTCTAACTATAATAGACGAATTCTCACCACATGTGTTCCATGAACATATGTGTTGCGCCGTAAGTGGGTCTTCAAATGAGATGACAATGCAATCACCTGGGATGGATTTGAATGATGGACCTATCCAAGGAACCCTTCGCACCATTAAAATGTTGCTTCTCAAGTGATTAGGTAACGGCCTATTTGCATTCAGCCAATGGATTACCTTATTTTTAAGAGACCAAACATTTTCTTGGTATTGGGTCTCAATTTCAGGAACTCCAGCTAGCACCACAACATACGGCCTTACATCTGGGGGGAGATCTATGAAGCCCCCACGATAGTTCTCTATGATTTGTGGCCCCTGTAAGTTAGTTCGATGGGCCATAGTTTCTTTTGTCCTCGGGGCAGCAGCTTCTTTTTGGGGTGGTATTGGATGTGGCCCAGTTTGGCTTCAGACCAGTGCATGGGACAGAAGCGGCTTTGGTGACCGTTCTTGATGACCTGCGAACGCGGGCCGACCAGGGTCGGGCAGCCTTTTTAGTACTGCTCGACATGTCGGCCGCGTTCGACACGGTCAGCCATACAATATTGATCAGGAGATTGGCGGAGGTTGGAGTATCTGGGCTGGCCCTTGAATGGCTGATGTCATATCTTGATCATAGACACCAGCTAGTGGCCATACCACCCTTTAAATCAAACATCAGAAGGGTTGGTCAGGGCGTACCTCAAGGGTCAGCCATCAGTCCCATTCTTTTCAATCTCTACCTCCGCCCCCTGATCATGTTGATTAAATCCTTTGGCATTACGGTCACCAATTACGCTGACGACACCCAGCTCATCTTTTCCCTTGAGGGTAAGGATGGGGTGTCCCAGGAGGCCTTTCATCGCTGTATGAACACCATGGCTGAATGGCTGGGTAATAACGCCCTGCAGTTCAACAGCGCAAAAACTGAGGTGCTGCGCTGCTCCCTGGACCGTATCCCCAGACCACTTCCGCTGGATTTCTGGCCTCCTGATTTCCAGGGCGCTAGCTCGCCCGCGGATTCGGTCCGTAATTTGGGGGTAGTGTTCAGCGCTAGCCTGCAGCTTGATGCATCAGTGAATCGAATGGTGGCCACTTGTATGGCGCTGCTCTGCTCGCTGCGCAAGAGCTTGCCCCTGCTCCCGTCACAGGTAAGACCAGAGGTAGTGCGGAGCATAATTCTAAGTCGCATTGACTACTGCAACGCACTACTTTTGGGAGCTCCGGCTAACTTAGTCGGTAAATTACAGCGGGTGCAGAATTTTGCCGCCAAACTGGCCCTTTCACGCCGTCGCCTGGACTCCTCCGCTGAGGCACTTAGGGACCTTCACTGGCTGTCAGTCTCCGAGAGGATTGATTTCAAAGCATTATGCTGGGTGTTTAGTGCCCTACATGGGCAGGGTCCGCTCCCTTTGCGGGACCTCTTTTCTTGGTACACCCCGTCTAGACTGCTACGTTCAGCCTCTTCTCATCTGGTGGTTGTACCTAAGACTCTGAGGTCCCGGACTGGTGGTCGGTCTTTTAGATTTGCGGCTGAAAGATTGTGGAACTCCCTTCCTTTAGGTCTGAGAGGTCTGGAAAATTTTAATTCTTTTAAAAAAGCTTTGAAAACTCACCTGTTTCCCAGGGCAATGTAAATGTATCTGCTGCTGGAAAACATCATGTATGCCCGTTGGGTGACAGAAATCGCGCTATACAAGAATACCTATACATACATACATACATTAGTTGCGCAGGGTGTTGTTTAGGTGCCTTCACTGGGGGATTGGTGACTATAGGATCGTAAGCCTTTGAACGTGGTTTAGGTATTGGTTTAGTCGGGGGCGGTGCTGGTGGAGCAACAGTAGGTATCAATGCAATTTTGTCATCTCCCGACGGGATATTAGATTTGTTTTCCTTTAAGCTAAGGCTTGCTAACGTTAGAATGCTCTTTTCCACCTCGAGAAGATGAGTTTCTATGCGTGAGAGTCTGAGTTCTAGGGGAGTTAAGAGCTTTTTTAAGGTCTCCCATACTATTTTAAAAAATTCCTCGTCTCTACACCTCGCGTGTGGATACCCCGATCATCGCAGCACCATTTTGTGGATCATTCTCCCCTTCTATAATATCTAGCTTGGCCTCATCTATGATCGAGCAGTTCTCTTCGACGCTTAGAAGCGCCTGGGCTGGGACTCCGTCCCCGCCTACCCCGCTATCTACAATAGGCTTTCTATCATTAAAATATTGTGCCCTAGCAACTTTGGCCTTCTTCCTAGAGTAGGCAGATCTTGTGTTACGTTTCCTTTTTTGTACTACACCCTTATGGCTAGCGCACAGGTTATTCCCATACAACTCAATAGTTTTAGGAATTCTTTCAGAAGGTGACCCCCAATCCAAGGCAAGTGCATTCAACGTGGGACTCTGATTGGTATGAGAAGGGGCCAGTCCTGGAGTAGTGACTTGCGCAGGTGAGGTTGTAGCTATGGTATGGTGGATATCCGCCTGTATGATAATTGGCCGTGGGCCAGACGAGCGCTCGGCGGTTTTAACAGATGCAATATGGCCCAGGGATGATTTCTTTGACAGCAAGATCCTGGGACAATCTTCTAGCTGCATCTAGTTCTATAGAGACTCTTTGTTGCATTTTAGTGATTTCAATATCTATGGCTGTATTGGTCCTAGTTACAAAAAGTCATCGAGAGTCCCATTCAGCATCTTCCCTCCTTTAGCAGCCCAGCTACGGCTTACACGCGGTTCCTAGTGGGCCCGCCAGGGACCAGTGTACAAAATGACGATAGCGAAGCAGCAGAGTTGGCGACAAGGGGGAGGCCCAGTCCAGTCCCTCCCGTCCTCGAACGGCCTCAAACGGCCCGCCCTTTGCCCGGGCTTCGCACCGCACTTCGACCCGCGCGCATCCCGTGAGCGCGGGCAAAGGGCTGATTAAATACTAGACCACGGTGGGCGTGGCTTCCGGGGAGAGCGGGCCAGGTGTCGAGAATTGGCCTCGCAGGGACTCCTGGTCACTGGAGTCCCTGCCGACGTGCTCGCAGCCCCGTTGAGCCTCCGCAGCCCCTGGTGCAGTCACAGTGAAGCGGGACCCGCGAAGCGGGTCCGGTGAACAGCTACTGAAGGCAAAGGTGATCCGGGGATCTGGAACAGGTCAGTGGCAAGGGACCTTTCTTCCTGCAATATCTCCTCGTAAAGGGTTTACAGTCAATGATAGTGCAAACACCCTATCGTAGATACATAGGTATATTGTGCGAAACAAAACGTTCCATGAAGAACTTTTCTCTAGGCTCCAGATATTGCAAAATACCGCCGCAAGAATGGCTCTGAATAAGCCCAGACGTACCCCGTTCCATCCCCTCCTGCGTCCCTGCACTGGCTGCCCGTTAGGAAGAGAGCAATCTTAAAACTTCTTATCTTGGTGTTCACATATTGCATTACAAATGCTATAGGTGTCACATTTGCAAAAGTTATAATTATTGGCATTGTAAATGACAAAGCTATTAATTTCGCTATTTTCAAAACCAACACATAAATAAAAAAATTTATCATTTATAAGACCAATAGCTCAAACTTTCCTAATGCGAGACCTATTGCATTGCAAATGCCTGTTCAAGTGGCCCACCCACTGCTGAAGGAGTGCGACTTAAGTTAAAGGTTTTTAGATATGCACTTAAAAGTTTACATTTCAAAGTCATGAAACAAAGAAAGAACGGACAGTGGAAGTTCCAGTAGTTTAGTGAATCAATAACACATACTGACTACATTGTAATGTGGGGAACTTGCAGAGGATCGAATGTGGAGCAAGGGCCTGAGCTTCCCACATGTAGCTAGGGAACAGGTTCAAGTCCCGGCGTCAGCTCGACATCTTGTGATCTTGGGCAAAACACTCATCTCCCCTGCCTACAAAAAAGAATGTGTCCTTGTGTAATGTAACTGGTGCTTATGTAAAGCACCAACTTCTGCTGCATACAATGGGGCAGATTTATGAGGCTCTTGCGCCTCCTTGCGTCGCAATTGCATCACATAATGTGACGCAACGGCGGCGCAAACAATGCACCCTATTTACAACGTGACGCATCTAGGAGATGCTTATTATTAATAACAGGGGGTACCCGGTAAACTAAACAGGCATCTGGGTGAAGACAATGAATTACAAAAACGGTGATGCCAAGGTATTTACTAGAGAAAAGGTGATTCCGAGAACAAAAACGGTCAATTATTTGTCTCTTTACAACCAAAGTTTTTATGATATATATCTCTCTTCTGTTAAGACGTTCATCCAATGGTAATTACCAAAATACACGTACAAATAATTACAACAAAACAGTAGTATAGTTTATAAATTATTTTAAAGATCCTTTTTTCTTTTTAAACACTTTCAATGTAATTAAATATAAATCAGTCGACCAAACAATATTTAATCTTGTAAGGATTGACGTATAAAAATTACAAAAAACAAAATTAGTAGTCTAAATTCCAGTGATCCAAATGTCTTATTGTTGTGGACCCTTAATCCAAAGTTTTGTGTAAGAAGCCCAATGGTTTCTTTACAAGGAAAAGAAATGGCGTTGTCTTTTCTCGGCCTTATTTCCTTTTTCTGACACCACATTAGCAGGAAGCAGAGGAAGCCCAATTGATTTTATGGCTTCAACAATCAATGATGCTCCTGGGAAATATATTCATCCAGTTTCCAAATCAAAAACAGGTGCCGAAATATAACAATAACTGTCGACGCGTTTCGGCCTTTCAATTAGTTATAGGCCTCATCAGGACAAAGGGCAACAGAATACATTTAAATGATCCTATAAAAAACAAAAATATACCCAAATTAATAAAAAACACAATAATATTAAACACTTTACACCAAAAAGTTTTTTTTCAAATTGTTGAAAATTATGAACAGTCTGTTCCACGGACACAGGCCCCCATAGGGACCCCTAACACTTTGAGTGGAAAACATACTCAAGGTTTAGGTATCAAGAAGGCTATATAACCACCAGAAAAGGGGGAAACGTGATCAGAAAGCCACCACCAAGAATCAATATGTATTCTCATACACATATTAAGAATAAAATGAAGATTAGCATTCAACCTGAGAACTCTTTTATCACCGTGTCTTATGCCCCTACATAAGAAAAAGTACAACACACAGTAACCATTAATCGGTAATGGAAAACATACCGAATGTTATTTATCCAATTCACAAAATAACAGAAGGCATATGGGTATGGTCGTCCAGTGTAGTAAAATTCGTTCTAGGAGATGCATCACGTTGGAAACCCCTGCGCCATAAGGAGGCGTTCCTGCGCGGGGGGGGGGGGGCGTTCCTGCGCAGGAACGCCTCCTAAAAGTGGCTGAGTGAAATCTATGAGATTTCACTCAGTCACTTTCTATGTCAATTCCTTATGCCTGCTTGAAGCAGGCGTAAGGGTGACGCACCATACATTGAATAGGTGGCTCCTGTGCATTGCAGGAGTCATGTCGCACTTGCGACATGACTCCTGCAGTGCGCCGAGAGATGTGTCACGCATCTTCACTGCCTTGCACCATGGTGCGCCGCATTGTAAATGCGGCGCACCATGGGTGGCGGAGCAGTGGCGCACTGTGGCGCACATTAGCTGGCGCATCCCTGGGGATGCGCCAGTTAACATAAATCTGCCCCAATGAGTTTTACTCTCCCCATTGGAAGTTGGCCAGCTGGAGGGCGGTTGACCACAGCTATGCCCGGCAACCAACCTCCCACTGCACACACACAAAGGTCGGTTGCAGCAGGGGAAGGGTTAGCTGCCAGAAGCTATGCAGAGCAATGGGTTGGCCGCCCACCCAGGTTTAGATGCAGGGACTCTCCGGACGACCTGCAACCAGCCCTCTGCTGTGCACAGCCAAAACCATGTTCAGTGGGAAGTTGGCTGAATATGATCAAAAGCCCAAGAAATTCACTGAAAAACCAAAGGTTAAAGTTACATAAAGTTACATTATAGTTAAATATCGTAAACATATCTTAGCTTATGTTATAAAAATAGAAAATCAATGAAAAAAAGTAAAGGTTAAGTGATGTTATAATTAGATGTTGAAATAGCATGAAAACAAATATATTAAAAAACAAAAACACTAAAATTCACCAGTTATAATTCATGGATCTAACTAGAACTTACTTCCCCACCACGCACTGCTTACCGGGCAGGGTTTTAGAGATGGTGGCCCCTGGTGCGACAATCATTTTTGATCCACATTAAATACAGATCTGTGATCTGCACGGGACACGTCATTTGCAGCGGGCACATTAACCGTCTGTGATACTTAAGGGCGAGTCAAAAGTGCCCCCAGACAAAACTCTGATCTCTCTTTCTAGTAGGAACATTATTCACAAGAGTTAACTTGACATTTTTAATGCTGCCTGAAAACTGGGCACACAAGGAACTCTGCTGCAGGTGTTTTTAAATTGTAAGTGGTTGTTCAACACAGCGCCCCCCACCGCCCTCCTCAAGTCAGCACCCAGTGCGGCAGCACCACTCGCACTGCCCTAACTCCAGCCCTGACTGCTTATGAGCTCACAAGCATCAGCATGACAAAGTAAATGACATCATTGGTGACGTAAACAATGGATAATGAAACCCTCTCCAGAGCAGCAGGGCACCGGGGGCAGAGGGGGGCACAGGGAGGCAGTGAGGAGCCGGACCCCTGCAGCCAGGACAGCGCCCTCCCAGGACCTGCAAAGCGCTCCGAAGCTCATGGTGGCAAAGGGGGCAGCAGAGATCGCAGTCCAGCAGGAGGGTCTGGCAGTGCAGGGGTCGCAGCAGCTGGACGGACATGGACAGAGCCCCCCCAGGATTAAAGTCCTGCACCTCCAGATACAGAGGATTGTGTCAGACTCCAATCTCCCTGGCGAGACTTTACAAGGATGAATGAAAAAAGAGCCCAGCGAACGACCAACCTTTGGACTCACTCCCTGAAGACCCTCACCCGATTCTGCTCTCTCTGTGATCTTCCTTCATCCTGCTGTCTCGGCAGGCAGCACCCGGCTCCCAAGCTCCCCTGAGTCAATCACAAAGCTGCAATGCAGTGTTGTTATTGGTCTGACTGCCGTGGTTGGGCGCTCAGATGGGGAATGGGAGGCTGTGCATGTTCCTCATCAGGCTGTGTAATGCCCAAGAGGGCTGGCCAAGCAGTCGTGCACACTTAGGGAGTGTAAACCACATTGCTTCGTGCCAACCCCACTCTCTCTGAGAGTCGCTGTCTGAAGTAGGAAAAGTAAAATGATAATAACAATAGTTATTATCATTTTACTTTTGTTCAGTGATGGCGGACAACCAACCTTTGACTCACTCTGTGAAGACACTCATAGATAACAAACCCTCAGAGACCAACCTTTGGGCTCACTCCCTAAAGACCCTCACCCTCATAGGTAAGAAACCCTCAGAGACCACCCTTTGGGCTCACTCCCTAAAGACCCTCACCCTCATAGGTAAGAAACCCTCAGAGACCACCCTTTGGACTCATCCCCCTGAAGACCCTCACCCTCATAGGTACGAAACCCTCAGAGACCACCCTTTGGACTCACTCCCTGAGTACTCCTTGTAGGTACATTTTCCTTCAATGGGAAGCCAGTTGAGGCTTTTGAGGGCAGGATTGATGTCTTCAAACCATTTTACATCTGAAATAAGCCGGGCTGCTATGTCAAGAATAAATCTAGGGGGGCGAGGAGAGTCTTTGGCAACCCAGATGGAATGGCATTACCATAGTCTAGTTTGGAGAGGACCAAAGATTGCCCCACAATCTTGAAATAATCGGTGGGAAAAATGATTTAAGTTTCTTTATGTTTTTGAGTGTGTACAGCTCTCCTTTTGCTGCATTCTTGATGTGCTCTTTCATTGACATGTTGTTGTCGAGGAAGAAGCCAAGGGATTTTGCAGAGTTGGATAACGTAAGAGAGCAGTTAAAAGCATTAAGGTTGTTGAGCCATTCGTGGATTGGAAGGTGGTTACTTTTGGGGGAGGTGAATTACTTCTGTTTTGATGGAGTTTAGCTTTAATTTATTAGCGTAAAACCAGGATTGTAACTTGTTCAGTGTGTCATTAGGATGTCGAATGTCACTAGGTGATTTGATTTTGTAGTAAAGTTAAATGTCATCCGTATGTAGGTGATATTTGACCCCTGCCTGTTTCAAGATGACCATTAGGGGTTCCATGAAGAGACTGAAAAGGGAGGGCGATAGAATTGAGCCCCGAGGAAATGCAAGATTGATCTGAGTGGGTTTTGACAGGCATGACTTGATTTTTATTTGCTGTGAGCGGTGTTGAAGGTAGGATGAGAACCGATTTAATACAATGCCATTCATACCGAAATGCAGCTTCAAAGATTCAAGAAGGGCTGAGTGATTAACAGTATCGAACGCCCCCGATAGGTCAAGTAGGATAAGTAGGCAAGCGTCATCCTCATCTTAGTATCTGTGAATGTCATCAGATATATTCAGCATAGGCGTTTCAGTTCTAAGCCTTTCCTAACCCCCGGATTGGATGATGTCAAGGAGGGAGAATTTTCGTATATGATGATTAAGTTGTTGTAAGACACATTTTTCCAAAGTCTTGGCAAGGAACGGGAGGTTGGAGATAGGTCTGAGGTTGTTGAGATCGTTAAGGTCAGCCCTGGGATTTTGGGAATGGGTGTGATTTGTCCTAGTTGGAGAGAGATCAGTACACAACCCAAGGTGTGAGATGTGTTGATTAGATTCCAAAATGGGGCGATGAGGTGGTTGAGTTTTTAACCATTGTGGATAGGAGGGGATCTTTGGACTCATGATTATATTGAAGACTTCCTTTTCAGTCAAGGGTTTAAAGTCTGACCAGTGCATCTAGGGGCCGGTTCACAGAACTAATCTGAGACAAAATCCTAACCTTACTACTGCTGGTATTCACAGAAGCCACTTACGATTTTTGGTATTCACATAATTCATTTATGACTCCTATCTTTACGTCCGCAGTCGGGCTGGAATCTCCGCACCCGTGCCATACTCTCCGTACCCTGATTTTACTCTCTAGCTAGAGCCGTACTCTCTGGCTCGAGCCGTAATCTCTGGCTCAGGCCGGATAAAGTGTAATCAATGGGCTGGAATGCAATTTTTACAAAAAGGAACATTAGGAATATGTGATAAATGGTGGCGTAGGTCATGAAAAATAGATTGGGCAGGGAAAGGGGTATGGCCAGACACTACATCATAACCCTGAAAAGTGTTCTCCTTTGTATCATAGTACATGCAGCACACAATTTGCGCTCCCCTCAGTGTTGACTGCGGTGTCACCACTACCGTCAACACTAAGGGGAGCTCCCTTAGTGTTAACTGTGGTGTTGACACTACAGTCAACAGTGAGGGGAGAGCAAATGGTACCACGATACAAAGGAGCAAACTTTTCTGGGTTATGATGTAGGGTTTGGCCATACCCTTTTCCCTGCCCAAGCTGTCATGACGCGTCCTAGCTGAGTGCCTTCTTGCTGCACCAAGTTGGTCCTAGGGACCAGTGCGTGGCGCGTCAGGGGCCTGAGCAGTTGCACATGAGATGCTGGGGCACGTGAGAAAGCCTGAAGACATGGTGTAGGTAACTGCAGGAGACTACAGCCTTCAACTGCATAATCATTCTTTCTTCATTGGGAGACAGATGCTTTGTTGTGGTGCTGTGGCAAAGAACTTGGGAAGTTAGGCCCGGCTTGGTGAGGCTGTGAGGAGAGAGGCCAGGGTACTGCTGACCCTCTGGCCATTGCCTGGAGCGGGTTTCCTTGGGTGTGAGTGGAGAGGCCACTAATCTCCTGCCTGGAGCTTCACTCGGGGTGAAGCTCAGCACCCGGGGACTGACTGAGGAGGCCTCAACCCTAGGGCTGCACTGTGGGGGACAGAGTGGGCACTGGGGGTGTCCTTAGTGAAAGTGTGCTGAACACAGTCCACTCTGGGGTCACCTGGAGACTCCCCTCCCCACCTTTGGAGGAGGAAAGGCTGGGCGTCACACATCCGCCTGATCTGCACAGGACATTTCCCTGCGTGCCCGGACCTGTGGCTGGGAGACCTATGGGCCTGGAAAACTACCAGAGTCTGGTGCTACTCAAGGGAACCGGGTGTCCCTGCCTGGCCATGCCTGGCCCTGCCTGTCTGTTCCTTGAGGAACCGATGGGGAGTCGCTCCTGAGAATGGCATAGGGCACACCACTGCTTAAATAGGTAAGGATTACTGCCCCCCTGTGACTGTCCAGGTTGGATAATGACTGAACTTTCGGGGGATTCAAAAAGAACAATTAATGGACAGAATGGTGCACAGTGTCAAATTACCCTGAAACCAGTCCCAGGATGCTTGTTTCCGTCCAGGGAAGACCGGACTTGACATTTGGTGCTGGACTGTTCCCATGAGGCACAGGGTCAAGACTGATTTGCATATAGCTGTGTCTGAACTGGGCTGGCGAAGTGAGCTCAAGAACGATTATGGATTCAACCCAGATCTGTGACTGGGGGTTAGTGTCTGAAATGTTTCAACACTCCGTCCGTCATCTTCTTGTGTTTGCTTTGTTCACCCTAAGTTGGCAGGGTATACCCATTGGTGAGTCCCTTGCTCACTTTGCCACTGCATTCAAGCTAGCCTGGCTGATGGAGGGTGTTACCCTGAAACCGGTCCCAGGATGCTTGTTTGCGGTTCAATGAAGACATGGCTCGGCAGTTCAGGCTGGACTGTTCCCATAAGGAACAGGGTCAAGACTGTTTTGCATTTGCCTGGGTCCAAACTAGGGTGGTAGAGTGAGCTAAAGAACGATGATGGATTCAACCCAGATCTGTGACTGAGGGTGAGTGTCTGAAATGTTTCAACACTCAGTCCGTCATCTACTGGTGTTTACTTTGTTCACCCTAAGTTGACAGGGTCTGCCTAGCCGTGGGCCCCTTGCTCACTTTTCCCACTGGATTCAAGCTAGCCTCGCTGATGAGGCGTAGTTCCATGAAACCGGTCCCAGGATGCTTGTTTCCGGTCCAGGGAAGACCTGGCTTGACAGTTCGGGTTGGACTGTTCCCATAAGGAACAGGGTCAAGACTGTTTTGCATTTGGCTGGGTCTGAACTAGGGTGGTGGAGTGAGCTAAAGAACGATGATAGATTCAACCCAGATCTGTGACTGAGGGTGAGTGTCTGAAAAGTTTCAGTGCTCCTTGCATCATCTGTGGTGTGACTGTTTTCTGAAGCTGTACTTGGAGGGCTCAATGATGGGCAATCCCAAACCGAAGGATACTGGCCCAGCAGCGGGATGCCCACAACAGAAGGCATGCCACCTGGGAGTGGCAACAAATGTCAAGGAGACAAAGGTGGTAGTTGAGGGACTCAAGCCGGCATTCAGGGGTGTAATAAACACCCCTGCAGCCCCCGCGGTGCAGGGGACCCCAGTTTTCAGTATGTGAAGGGGGCCTCCTCATCTCATCTGTGCAGAGCTGTGTGTGACTTGCTCTAAAGCAGCTGCAGTCTGCAGCCTGCTCTGAGCTCTTCATGCTGACCCAGGACTGAAGAGAAACAACGTAAGAAGTTATCTTGTTTCTCTTCAGTCAAAACCACGAGCCAGGCCTGGAAAAAGGAAGGGGATGGGGACCACAGAGAGAGCATTCATGCAGGATACTGCTCCTATGAGGCAGCACAGAGCAGACTTGGGCCAGAGAAGGTTTGCAGCTCCATTCTTCCCTACACTTGAAGGGGCCCCCTCTGTCGCACGCTGAAGCACAGGCCTGAGAAATGCCCATCGGTCCTGCTCAGCTTCAGCCTTTCTTTGGGCAGGTAGCGGTGTTCTGAAGATCTTGCACACAAAAAAGAAACAGTTGCAATTTATAGCTTTTGTTTCTTGCTTGTGTACAGAGGCCTGGAAGGGAAGGCACCCCAGGATTTACCTGTGAATCAGAGTGCTGGAGAAAGAAACAGTCGACAGAGCAGTGATCAGGAGAAGGTCAAAAGGAAGTTCAAAGGAAGAATCAACTCTGTGAGGGAGATTATAGAACTCTGTGTGTGAATGTGTGTGCACGCAAAGGGGTTAAACCCCCCCCCCCAGGTACCGGAAGCCCCCCCCCCCCCGGAACCCCTCAGCCATGCACCTTGCTTGTCCTGATATTCAGCAGACAGCAACTTGCTGTTCTTTGTGCAGAGACAGTGCAATACGTTGACACTGCTCTGAAGAAATGTAATTAACATTTATTGTTACATTTTAGGAAGCCAATAATTCTACAGGAAGCCAGGCCAGGGTTTTTGTTAATTGCAGGAGTGGGTGAAGGGCTCTTGCAGGCCTGGATGGATGACTAAAGCAGGATTCAGTGATTGTCTGTGGAATCTGTGTATGAGTGCCTCCTTCCATTGCTTGGTCTTGCTTTTCGGAGGTAGGTTCTGCCCCCCAAAGTGTGATCGGACCAAGTGAATGCACCTGCATTAGGATTTCCAACCTCAAGCCGAATTACATTTACCGCAGATGTGGATTGCACATGTTTCTCGGGTCAGAGGATGGAGATGAGAACCAAGCCAGGTTCAGATCCAGAGACTCTGGCAGTGGCGCTGTCGGCTCAGACTGTCAGTGTCAAGGTATCGTAGCAGGGTGGCCCTATGGCTCAGAGCCCTGGCCTGCAGCTCGATCCCAATGATCCTCTGAATAGTAGACATTGCTCCTTATACATGTATGTTTTTCCTCCATAATTTTTTAACTCTGGGTGAGAAAGATGGGACAGGTTTTCCATTTTTCAAATTGCACTAAAATGAGTGCACTGCACTTCCTTAAAATTTATGCTTTTATAGGTTGTAGGAAAGCACTGAAAACGTGTGTAAAAGCTCTCACAGCTCTGCTACTCAGAATAAAGCAAACATTTAAAATACCAAAGTCATGCTGCTTTCAATGTACTTATTCCTAGTGTCTTCCCATCACCTTGCAAATCTCTACGCCCAACACAACATCCCTCTTTTACCCTGTTGGTGCTTCACTTTTTATTCTGTGGGTTACTTGATCCCCACTATCTCCTAACATGTAGTTTCCATCCTGCTTTCTTTCCTCCCCTCTCTCTAGCTGCTACTATGATGTCCTGTTCTTCTCTGCCTCATTCTTCCATATAGTCCCCTTCATGCACTGTGAATGACCCTCATTTCAGGTCATCTTACTCTCTAGACAGCATCTGCTCAGAGGTGGTCACTCTTGACCCTCCATAACCCCATTCTCTTTCTAGCTGTTTTGTTTCTTTTTTTCCCTTTCTTGTTTTCTTCTCTTTCCCATAAATGTCCCTCGTTTCTTCCCTTTCCTCTCTGATCTGATTCTCTCACTCTTTCCTTTATCCCTTTGCCATCTGTCCTGACATTCTAAGTAGTCTTTCTCTCTCTTTATCCCTAACTCTTCCACTTACTCTCGCTCATACACATTATTTAAGAGCGCTCCTCCATTACTCACTTACTCTCTCCATACACATCTTTAAGAGCGCTCCTTCATTACTCACTGACTGTCTCTGTGCCCTTTTTGTTATGACTGTCCTTCTCAATCTTCTGTTCTTTCTCTTTCCTTGACTATCATCTTGCATCCTCTTTCAGTCTCTCTTTCCTCTTATACATCCATTATGATCTGCTGTCTCTCGCTATTTGACCGCTCTTGTTCCCTTGCTGCTTCTTTCCTCCTGTATTGCTTCTCGTCAATGACGGTCACTCTCTCCTGCAGTCTCCACCTCTCTTACAGCAGCCTCCTCTGCATGAATGTTTTTGGTCTAACTATGATTCTAACTCATGCTCTGCAATACATCTTTCGTTATGTTACCTTGATTGTTCATTTTTGTTTCCCCCCTCCACTCTATTCCCTTGTATTAGTTCCTTGGCTCATCTGATTGGTGTTTGGAGCGTTGCGCAATAAATGAGTGTTCCAGTAAACTGCCACTGTGCCTAATGGCAGGGGCATAAGAATAGCCCCCGCAGCCCCTACAGCGCGGGAGGCACCGAGATCCCAGGTGTCCCCTCTGGCACTGTGCACATGCAGCAGGTCCCTGCCCTGAGACAAGCCCAGACTGGCAGTACCTTGGGTTTCCTGGGACCGGTTTTGTTACGGGGTGATCTTCTTATCGGGGATCTATATTACATCAGGCCCCCGACCCTCAAAGGTGTTTGGCACGGCCTAAATGCCAGCTTTAGTAGTAGCATCACTGGGGTTAAACTAAACGCCGTTGTCCCTCTTTTATTTCCAAGTCAGTCATCACGGAAATAAAAGAAAGACAATGTCGCTCTGCGCTCACTCACGCGAAGGCAGATGGCACAACCTGTGGCGGAGCGGAGCACCAGTCTGATCCTCTAAAGGGTAATTGCGCTTGTTGGTTTGGTAGGTTGAAAGGTGTTTAGTAGGCTGTCTCAGTAGAAGTTCTTGATTCAGGCTTAGTGAATGGGCACGCACAACAAGGCAAGGGTGAGCACCAGGGCGGCCGGGCCCTGTGTCATTATAACAACAAAAGGTCAGCAGTCCCAATTACTTATATGGAGGAGTTTAGTGCGCATCCGAACCGAGTTAGACCGGTTAAGCATTACAAGCAAACTTTTAAGGCCAGGAGAGAATTCAGATGCAGCCTAATCACCTGCAGTTTCCTCCCTGAAATATAAATTAAACATACTAATATGTACTTCATTGTTTGTCGGAGGCCACACAAAGTCGGCCGGTCTTATGTTGTCGCAGCTGTTGGCAAGCATGCTTCTTCCAGAAAGACTTCATGCCTTTCAGGATAATAAAAGAGACTTGCTGCAAAGGTCGTCTTAGTATGTTTTACTCTTTGAGTAACATTACTCTGTCAGAGGCCATCACATTAAGCTGAATACAGGTTCAGATGAAACCGCTATTCAATGAGTGCAACATGCACTGTATGAGTTGGATGTATTTGCTATTTCAGCCACTGATGTGTGCCTGTAGTGGTCAGAGCTTGTCTGCTACATCCGTTCACTGATCTGACACTGGCTGGATCATCTAACTGTATCTTCTACAGCTAAGGTGGAGGTTGAACCTGGGGTACAGGCCCCTGCTTCCGGACTTCTGCCGCTCTTCTGTACAGTATGAGACCATGAGCCTTAATCCGAGACCCGGCCGCACCATAACCAAGTGCCATCCCAGTGTTGACTGCTCAGTGGTTAGGAACAGACTCCTGTGAGCCAGTCTACCTGTCCAGGACAAGTCTCTGTGACACTGCTCTGCTGCCTCCCCCACCACACGCCCTCGACACCTTTGCTAATTGTTATCTGCATTCATCATACTGCCCAGTAGTGCATGCACTTCAAATAAAAAACCCAAACAAAAGCAATTTAAACCAGGCTTTTCAGTGCAGGAGACCATCTCCTTTCAACTTGAGAAAACTCAAGGCCGTCATATCAGTACTGAACATTTCTTTTTTTAACAAAACTGTGGGCATTATTTTGATTAGATAAAAAAATGAAAATCCTTCGGAACGTTGTTCAAGATAGATCTCCGCGCTCCTCTTTGACTATGAGATGAACAAATATACTTAGATTACATAAAAAGAGTGTATCTTCAAGCAGAATAGCGCCTCCAGCACTTTCCACTAACTTTTGTGTAGGCTGCCACCTCCACTAATTACTTTTATCAGCTTGGGCTGCACTCCTCTGGTGCAGACCGGCTTTTAAAATGTCCATGTATCTTTTTAGCCTGGGTTATCTGTGAGTCTGTCCATGGTTGGTCATTTGGCACTGTAGTCGATATGCTTTTAGAACTGGCAGCTCTAAAATCTACACTTGTTAAAATTCAGCAGACACTTGAAATACAAAGCTACTCTTGCTACTTTTTCTTTCTGTGCGTCCTCTGAAAGAAATGCAAACGTTGAGTCTCTCAAGGGTGTCCAACATAGGTCTAGGAGAACCGGATCCATGCAAGATATTCAGCTATCCATGCGCTACGAAAACAAATGCAATTTAGAATCATTTTATGTGGATGTCTTCTATTTGGATAGCCTAAATATTTGGCAAGGCCCTGGCTCTCCTGGACCTACCTTGTATGCCCCTGTATTTTCTACAGCGCAATGTCTGCCTTTCCGTCATAACGCAGTCTTGAAGTGGTACTTCTCATTGCTAAGGTGCAAAGGATTAAAAAAATACACAATGTAGCTAATTTGAAAACAACTGACTAGGGATGCTATGGTTTGCTACCAAGTTAGTAATATGTTGGTTCAAATACTTACCATTGACTGTAATATTTATTAGAAAGAGATACTTTCTCCAGCATATATGTGTTCTTGACACCGCATTGCCAGTGCAGCCCATGCTATTGACAGGAAGTGTTGGTGGGCACATTTATGATATAGTTTTACAGTCGCTGAAAGTATTGATAATGTGCTCATAATAGTAAGAAGCATATTAGTAAGATGAATTTTAATGACATCATATTAGATAAAAAAAAACATGTGGCCATTTCTCAGAAAAGCTGTTGTTTCAAAATCCTAGCTGTGGTGCCCTGGGTTGCATGGGTGAGGCTGACTTATGTGTTAGTTAGCTTGGAAGGGCTTTCGGAGGCTTGATTTCTTGGATGACCCTATAAGCGACAGGACTCTATATTTGAATGCATGCCTCAGACCAGCCCTGTTTGAGGTTGCACCATTGTTGTTTTTAACATGAGATTGTTTGATGAAAGTGTGACTCTAAAGATGATTTTGAAAATGTAGAAAAACTGTGATCCTGCTGTTTTAAATGAAAGGTTATATTAAACATAAAACTATGAGAACAACATTGTAAGAATCGGACCACCATATAAGAGCTGCTCTGTCATGTATGTTGGGTTATGGTATAATGAAATTGCATGATATGTTATGTTGTTCAATAGCATGGTGTGCCAGGTTTTTCTATGTGTTACGTTGTTATGCTTTTATACTGTGTTATGTTACCGGGCTGTGATACGACATACCATTTCTGATTTAAAAAGTGCTGTAGACAGATAGAGGTCTATTTAAGTGCACTAGGACACAAGAGAGAAGGGGGTGGGCACAATAAGGTTTATATAGCAGCTCCCTTGCGTGGATGAAGGGCACCATCTGGCCGTTTTCCAGCTGCCTCAGTCTTCATGGGCAGTGCCAGCTCCTCTGAGGCATATTTCCACCTGAGCAGGAAGTGGACACAGAACCTCTTTGCATTCTTCATCTTTGGGGGTTCTGTATTTCTCTTCTCAGGGAGAGGTGGTGGGAAAGTGTTGCTTCTATTGGGATGTTTATAGTGTCCGGCAGCCCCCATTTGCACAGCCTGCTTTCCAAATTAGGCTTGATGGGCAGTAAGCTCAGCCTGGCCTGTTTCCTCTCTCTTGATATCCTGCTTGCAGTTGGGTGATGGGCCTTGACCAGCTCCGGCACAGCAGCTAGACAGGACCCTTGTGCAGATGATCGCTTTGGCTCAGCTCTTCTTGGTGGGATCCTCGAGGCCAAAATGAGCCAGACTTCCATGTGGCTTCCGTCTGCCACCCACGTTCTGCCCTCAGGTGTCAAACATTACAGACAAAGCAGTGACCTTTGATTGAAAACATGCAAAGGAAAGTCATACAGATTTAGTGATGCTTCTCTGGTCTATTTTCTAAGTTCTCTGTAAGAATGTGGGTATGACTGGTTATCCCAATGCACTGTAAGGTCATCATTTACTATGTTTTAAAAGTTAATACATTTAACTATATCTGTTGTATAATGCACAGCTTTTGCCATAAAAAATAATATTGGCGGAAAACATCCCACCGCCCCAATCCCACTTGCAAGAGTCAGGTTGGCTCATTACGTAAGATAGAGCATAGAGGGACTGGTCTGACAAAATATGCCATGGCTGCTTTGGGTTCCCAGTCCGGCCCTGGCCTGAGAGCTCCTGACTGGGTCCAGAACATGGGGGCCCCCCATGTTCTTTGCAGGGGGGCACCCTCAAGTTTCATTTCACCACTGCTGGCATTGCAGTTCCTGCAGTATCAACTGATGGACCTTATTGAATGAGTGAAAAGTCTGACGAGCAGAGAAGAGGATGCTGAGGGCTGCCATCGGTGCAATAAAGTGAGGGTCATGGGGCTGCCTGAGGGAACAAAGGGTGATTACATGACTGCAAAATTGGAGAACTGGATTACAACTCAAATGGATCCTACAGAACTCACTCCCTTCTTTGCCCTAGACCGTGCAATTCGAGTTTCTGGGAAGCCCCCTGCTCCGGGACACCCTGGTGGCCAGACTGCTGCATTACAGAGACTGTTACATCCTGTTTCAGAAAGCCCATATGAGTGGCCCCTTCTAAGTGGATAATGCAGCGGTGAACTTGTTCCCCAAATTCACATCGGCCTTGCAGGCTAAAAGAGCTTCCTTCCTGGAGGTTAAGACAGTACTGTGGGAACTCTTGATAAAGTTCCCCAAAATTTGGAGAATGTCAGAATGGGTATTTAAAGATTGAGAATCTTAGGAAACATTGGATGGTGTTCCCAATAAAAAACAATGTGCTTTTAGACAACCATCCTCTGCAACTAAATTTTTGGGGGTAGAATACCAAACTCCAATACTTCAAGACACCCCAAAATTTCAAAACACCCAAATATTAACTCAAATAGTTCCGAATCCAGCACCCTTGATCTTGCAATAAGAACACTACCTGTCTCAGTATTGAACCCAACATTACTAAAGCAGAGTATTAACTAATAACTGGGACCACTCAATAACTGAGTTCTAGAACAGGGAATGTTAAAGGCTTTTTTATACAAAATCTTAGAATCAAGCTATACATAATAAAAGTTGAATGCCATGAAGACACAAATGTCAAGATCATAATCAAAAATCTTATTATTAAAGTCCCAGAGTAATTGCATAGTCATTAGAGTCTAGTGAAGGGAAAAGTCCCTATTCAGTTATAAAATGCCAAACTCACAATGGGAACTAACAGCATCGCTAGTGAAAATTGTGTAGTTTGCAAATCAATCCAACAGCATCCTTAGAGGAAAAGGGAAAATCACAGGATCACCCGTAAAACCAAGGGGTTTTGATACACAATTGACACTTTCAGGATAACGAACACAGCAGCATGATCACAGATACAACATTAACCAATTACAAATGAACACATCACAAATTCTATGGCAATACTACTGACCCCTTTCTAAGACTCCAGCAGCGTCTGTGGTGTTGCTGTCTGGAGACGTAGTACATTATAAACACATTCAAAACAATTGCTACATATACCACTATAAGTGTCAGTCACACAGCGGGCACTTTACTCAGCAACATTTAGGGATATGAAGAAAGTTCTCTACATAATACACGCACTCCAAAACCGTAACCAGCTACATCACAGTGTTCGCTGCTCTATGAAGACTGCTGGGACAGAGGGGGAGATGACTTTAAGGGGGGCATTCATAGGGAAGGGGATGAGCTTGGGTAGGATAAATGGTACATCAGAACAGCATCCGTATTAATTCAAATGGAGACATCATCATAATGTGGCACACCTGAAGTAAGTTAATAAACACATTTCTAAATGTGCAGTAAAACATTTTTAAGTGCAGTGTTAATAATTCATCATTTACAACTTGAATTCATCACGAAAGACATCAATACTCATTATTATTTTGTCACCCACAATATTGCATTTAAAAATAAATAAAGCAGCCTGCCTACTCAGTGCCATAGCTACCAGGGCTTGAGTTCATGTTTAAGTTACTGTGACCTTTATTGGACATAGTAATAATAGTGATGTTATTACATGTTGTGGACTACCATCCATCCCAACTAATAATCTACTATCTCAAACTCTCCCAGAAAGCAACCATTGCAGTCATGCATTCCAAATGAGTGCAAAACTGCAGTTGGTAAAACATTATAAACCCCTCCTAAGAGGCCCTACCAAGAATTACTCAGTGTAAATGCTGAACTCCAAGGGTTTGTCAATGTTGATAAGAATAACCAACCCATTTAGTAATCTGTGAGATGCCATGCGACAAAATACATCTCTACAGACATTATCATAGTGCAATAATTCATTTTAAAATGCTTATTAGATTTAACATACTCGCCTTTCACAATACATTTGTAAGTCCAATTGTCTTTGTTTAAATGAGCAGATCAGGCCATGTCCTTGATTATTAGCAAATTTTAACCTATTCAGTTCTGCTGTATGATCAAGAGGTGTCCATCACGGCAGGAACTCCAAAACCAGCAGTCATTGAGTGGAAGAGCACAACTTGTGTCCAATCAAAACCTGTACTCAAGGTAAACAACTTTTGGGAAGAACCCAAGGTGCTGTCTCATTAGTGCTTCTTAATACTTATTTTCCTGTGAAGAGAGTCAAGATCATAGATGATTCTTGGGCCATATGTTTCAGGAGTAATTGTGCACTTGAGAGTTTGATTTACTTGCAAGATTTGAAGCTTAGATCAATACTCTTGAGTAAAGAGATTCTATTCTCTCCTGAACAGTATGGGCCTTTTCGGGCACCTTCAGCAGAGTTTGTTTCCAGTCAATAATGGACGCAATCAGGAATAAATTGCTTGAACTTATAAACATTACTTTAAATGGGAAGGTCCTTTCAGGTACCGAGTACCTTTACTTCATACACTTGAAAGTTAGAGTACAAGTACTTCTCAGCATTGCTGCAATACTTTTAAGGGCAGAGTACAGGAACCTTTCTGTTGCTAACAGGTATTCTGTGATAATGGCATTTTCTATTTCAAAAACTTCTTGTGAAAGAACCAGACATATTGGTTTTGCCAGTGCTAGTTTCAGTGCCGCCTTCCTGAATAAGTGTCGCAAATTAGGGTCTACCCACATTTAAGTAAATGTTTATGTTTCAAAGTACTCCTCACACTCCAGCAGGTTCAACTCTCTCTTCTCTCCTCCCTTCCAGCTTGGCTGAGTGTCTGGACCCAGCGGACGGCGGGGCAGGTGCCCAGCGTGGGTGTGGTCAAAGCTGCAGTGGGAGAGACGGTCAACCTCAAATCCCCAATAACTACGAATATACTGGCGGTTGCCTGGTACAGAGGGACACAGGTGGTTAACCCACAACTGATCTTTGCTTACACTATATATACCTTGTCAAAGACCAAAGGCACCCTGTACACAGGCCGGGAGAGTGTGAGCCTCGACGGGACCCTGAGCATCCGGGACCTGCGGTTGAACGACACCGGGAACTACACAGTGAATGCGGCACCACTTAAAGGATTACCATCAACAGTCTCCATGCAGCTGATAGTTCTCGGTGAGTGCCACACTGGACAGCGGCATTTTTATCCCCTTATTTTTGTGTATGGTTTTGTGTTTCCTGCAGTATAACATTGTAAAGGAAAGCATTCCTTGATCTTTAAAAAAGCTAACTAGACATTTTACACTACAAGTTTGAGTAAATCAAATGTCCAGCGCTAACGGTATGTGGCGTGAACGTGTTTTTAACCCTTTTGTTTACTTTTCTGACATTATCCAGAGTCAGAAACTGGCTCTACCTCAAGAAGTGGAGGGTTGCATTACATTTCTTCAAGTATTTTATTTGCAATGATAGTTAGTCAAATATTTCCTGAAAAGTTCATAGGTTGCCTTTCTGCTTTCTCCCTTTACATTGTTTTCATAACTCCACAATTTTGGAACACTGGTGACATGGGTGGAGGTAGTTTTAGATAACTTATCTGGCTGAGTTACTGGTGAACTGGCTACAGAGATGCTGATCACAGGTGCTACCGGACCAAGAAGGGAGGGAGGAGTTGAGATAAGTGTCCAGAGCGTGATGGATGGAGGGTCGGTGCGACTTTGGATGAAGACAGTTGGAGAAAGGCTCCAGGGGTGCCTGGCTTCATGAGTTACAGTTATGTTGATGCAGAAGAAGTTGAGGAGAACACAAAGACAAAAGAGAGATTGTTTACTGCTGGTACACACCGTAATGTTGCCATGAGACATTGATTGATACTCTATGAGGAGGTTTTGCGGACAGGTCATAGATGACTGGACACCTAGACTTTACTCACGAATAAACATACATTGTTAGCTTGATGTGCCCGTCAAGAGTAGGGCAGTTCTGAGGGCATTAAGGGACATCGGAGGCTACATTTGTTTTCTGCAGAAAAGTAAGTTGATCAGAATGGATGTATGTCTGCTGGACTTCAGATGGGTCCCACAAGAGATTCTGACATTGTGAATGGTGAAACAGTGGATGTGGCTAAATGAATATATGGTACAAACTAGTTAGTCAAACTAGGAAAAATAACCATCAAACCTGGGCAAAATTACAACAGAAGTGCTTTAACTGGTTTCTACTCCAGAACAGACATCTAGACCCTCTGTATACACACCTTTTAACTATAATAGCCTTTGTCATTTTAACTGCTGAACCCACACTTTTTCAGGTACACTGTTTACTAATTATTATTTGCTCATGTGAACCAGCAATACAATGGGGCAGGAGGAGTTCACCCAGAATTCTGACCACTAGCTATTGGCTTGTCTTCATTTTGGCATATCCCCCCCCCCCCCCCCCCCCCCCACTCCCCGGGTGAGACAAATGGTATTAACAGGCTTGGGGCAGTTTCAACTCAATACACCGAGTAGGACGTGAGTCTCTTTCCAGGGTTCTGTCTTTTAAAAGCCAATGGCAATGGGACCATGTGTTTGTTTTATATAAAAAAGGTAAAAGTCATTTTTTAATATATATTTATGTATTTACTGTGTAGTGTTTTGCAAAGGTTTTAATAATCAAGTAATAAATATTACTAACTCATCTAGAAACAGTGGAGTAACCCAAATTATGGGGCTCCTCTACAAACTGTGATGAGAGCCCATGGAGTCTCCAATTTCTCTCAGATATGCTTTGGCCATAACCTGATGTGGCCTCCTTGGCGGGCTGGTGGCAGGATGGTTGGAAGATCCCATCTCCCTCAGGGACTGCAGGGGCCCACGTTAGGCCCTCACTGGAACCTGAAATACAATCTCCCTTTGTGAAGTGAAATATACGTTTCATCAGCATCATCACAAATGTTTATTTTAGACCGTAGTCCATAAAACTTGATTCATAACATATTTAAAATGGATGTTTCAATGGAAAAAAACATTTACATTTAATAAAAAAAGTTTTAAATAAGAACTTTATATGCAATATATTTTAGAATAGCAATAATACATGTAATACATTCTTTAAGAAAACATAAACAATGCCACATAAAATTGAGTCTTTTGATGCTACAACATGGTGCTGGTAGTTCATGGAAAGTGATGCCGGTTAGAAGGTGTCTTGCCAATCTGCACTCATATTAGCAACTTTTGCGCGATTCTTCATGTCACTGTCTGCAACATCTTGCCTTGGAGTAATGGGTTAGATTTTTATTACTGGAGTTACAGCTGTAATCATTCCCATACCATGAAACTATTCTTACCATCTAGGTTAAGGGTGTTGTGGTCAATATTATCGTCTGCTAACACAATTGTAGACCTCTCATCAATATCCAATGAGGGACAGGAACCACAGGGAAGCGCAGTATTTTGTTCAAATTTTGCAGCTTCATTGTCGGAAGAACAGAATCCCAGATTATGACGAACATCAATGAGTTACCTCAATCTGAAGCTATGGGGCAGTGAAATGCCAAGTCCGACCTCGAGCGGATATTTTGAGCCTCTTGGACGGATAGCTTGCATAATGCTCTGCCCTATTTCACTCCCTTTAGTTGAGACATCTTTTCCTACAAATAACTTGGAACACAGCAATCTCAAACTGCTGTAAGGTAATCCAAAGCACTTTCAATATTGAGTTCACTTGTAACTGGATATACATATTTTCTTGTAGAGTGAGATGACGTGACGTCACTTTTGATTAGTGTTGCTGCAGCGTCTATTTTATAGATCTTCTGAAGTTCAATGTCACAATCCTTTGACTTGGAAGGATAAAATCTCCATAATATTCTACAAGCTTCCTTTTCATGTGGCTACAATTGTATGCTTGCATGTCACTTCCTTGTGAATATTCTTCTATTTGGGCTATTAGGTCGTGCAATGCACATTTGTTCTTCATCATTCGTGTTTAGGTAACTACACGTCTTCAGAAAAGCCTCATGTTGTTCTTCATTACTTGGACGCACTACTTCTTTGATTGCTGTTCAACAGATGAATATTCTTTGAGGGTGTTTCTTCAGCTTCAATAGTTTACACTGCAATATTGGTGGTAAACGCAATCTACGGCATGAAGATCCGGAAGACAATATTTAATATGGCCTCTTACTATAAACGGGCATTCATCACCCCGACTTTTACAGCACCAGAGAATTCTAATGTCCTTAAATGCACATGTTCTGTTCTCGGCTTGTGCTTGCACAAAATGTTCACATGAGTTCCGCAAAACAAACAGTCAGTCACTGCAGAATGCCACAGCAGCTATTCAAGCACGTCTCTTTGCATTAGATGCTGTACTTGCCTCTCCATTCTTAACTTCAATAACTTTCTTATCAGTGAACCTCTTCTGACATGAAACATGAACTCTGGTTCCAGAAGGTTGACAACATCGCTTCCATGGTTTCGACTGGCACTGCTGATGCCCTCAGCTCTTTTTTCAATCAAAATTGCAATCTTCTGTCCTTCATCCAATCTCTCTGTACAAATAGGACACTGCTGTTCAAGGGTAGCCATATCCTGTGAGGAGAGGAAACATAAGTTAATCAATACAGGTATAGCGACTATTTAAGTACACCAATATATTTAAAATTTAACATTTGTCATTAACACTCTAAGTAAAGTATCTTAATAGGTCTTATTATATATATGACAATCTTTTGAAATGTGATTTTCTGGACTTCCCCGTTACCTGATTTTGTTGGATTTTGGATATGTCAAAAAGTACCTATTCTTGAGTAGAAACCCACTTAACAAAGCTTCTGTTGCAATTTTGCCCACATATTACAACATTTTGACTGGACGAGTTTATAAGAGAGAGAGAGACCCTATTATAGGACATATGCCAGAGCAGGTAGTTCTGGACAGGGGATAGCATAATAAAATTTTCTTTCAGGAAATTGTGTAATATTTTTGAGTGAAATGTGATTTGCATTAAGAAATTGTGAAATACTGATAGAGGTTGTGTAGTGTAGTTCCTATATTCCCAATAGGCTCTGCGGATTGGAATAATATACCCTATAAATTTGACATAGGATTTAGGTCAGTATGTCTCTATCGAATATACCAAACTTAATTGTGAGTGCCAGCTAGCGCAGAGGTCACTAGAAACCTTCTATAATACACAAGAAGGGATTAATTTCTGACAACCGCATAAACATGACAACTTTGTTTCCCAAAGAATAAAAACGTATACCGGCGTGGCTCTGCCGGACGAAATGCACCGCCCCCAGCCTAAGAGCGCCAGTATCGATCAAGTGGCCAGCTTGTGAAAACTATACATATATATATATTCACTGAAATAAACATAGGTTTCAGGGACGTTATAGTTAGAAATTAGCGTTTAAAAAAACCATTGAAATTCACTGAAAAAAACATAGGGTTCAGGCATGTTATGGTTAGAAATTAGCATTTAAAAAACCTTAGAAATTCACAGAAAAAAACATAGATTTCAAGGACGTTATAGTTAGTTGGAGATTTCACTCCTACAAAACCATAGACATTTTGCTGTTTTAGTTAGTTCAGTTAACTATAACTCGCAACCCCTCAATGCACTGCTGATGACTTCACATATTACATCATTCATGACATGGTCAGTGACATCACTGGTGACATCTCAAATGACATCACTGCTGACATCACTGATGACATCATCCAGTGACTGTTTTTCTTTAACATCTAACTATGTATTATATATATATATATATATACCAAGGTGTATTGAAGAGTGAGTGGGTGTGTAAGTGTCTGGAAGGAGGATTTAGTAGGTGTGCGGCTGACTGTTTAAGTGAGTTATTAAATGTTTCTTACTAATGCATGGGTTAGCTACTAAACTGTTTTAATGTCTGTATGAGTCTGTCTGCTGTTGTATAAGCTGCAGCATGGGTTGATCAGCTACATGAGTGTCTATATGGGTTATTGATTGGATGATGTCATCAATGATGTCATTTGAATGTCATCAGTGATGTCATCAGTGATGTCACTGACCATGTCATGAATGATGAATATGTGACTTCATCAGCAGTGCATTGCGGGGGCGTGAGTCATAAAGTCGAAATTTCTATGGTTTTGTAGGAGTGAAATGTCTAACTAACTATAACGTCCCTTAAACCTATGGTTTTTTCAGTCAATTTCTAAGGTTTTTTAAAATGCTAATTTCTAACTATAACGGGCTTGAAAACTATGTTTTTTTCAGTGAATTTGTAGGGTTATTTAAATGCTAATTGGTAAATTTAATATTAATAAAACCTTTTATGATTTTCTGTAAATCGCGTTTTTTTCAAAAGATATTTTATAACTCTAATATTCTATAATTATTTTATTTTATTTTTTTCATTTTAATTTAATTATGTAATGACCTATGTCTTTTAAAATATATGTATATTTTTTTCCCAAAAATACTGGAGTCGCTTACCCATTGTTTACCTATCACGGTGGGTTTGCAAATTCAAGCTGCCATATTGGAAAAGTCGGGAAGGAGCCGCATTTGGTTTGGGACGGGTATGCAGTGCATGGCCCCGCGTAACGTTATATACTTATGGGTTTGCGTCATGTGCATGTTTTGTAAGCGACCTGTGCACGGTGCTGGGACCCGCATGACGTCATATATGTGCCAGGTGCGCGACTCGTGTAAACCATTTTATGATTTAAAACTATATGTATATAACTTTAATGTACATATCAGAACAAGAGATTATCTAAACTATTTATAAAAAAAATGTGTACTTATAATAAATGTATATCATTGTTAAATATATTTTTGCAATGTCTTGCTGGGTGCGCCCTGGGTGAGCAACTCTCGTGTGACTTTAAAAAAATATATTATTTTATTGGTCGACAAGGTTTTCGATTATAGAACTTGGAGGACCCCACCCTTTTTAGTTATTCTCTCTGCTGCGTCAGAGGAGAGACACCTGCTGTGTTTTTATTAGCAATAGTGAGAGTTTTTTTGGTGTTTACTTTGGAAAACTTCTGCAATGGCTTATTCTAATTCACCAGTAGACCTTCCATCTGATGAAGAAGATTTGGTTCCACCTCCAAAAAAAAGACAAGAGTCTATTGTTTGGAAATTCTTTACAATTCTGGAGGGAGAATGAAAAGTAAATGCAAGGAAGGTGAGCTGCACGCTGTGTCTCAGAGTTTTATCAAGAGGCAGCGAGAAAAAGTACTCATGTGGCACTTTCAGTATGTATATATATCTGCAGACTATACATCCCAGACAACTCGCAAGAGAACAACTGCGACAAGCTAAAGAGGCCCCACACAAACTGACCAGGGAGCTGGTCCCAGTACTTCTAGAGGCTCAACCTCTGCATCTCGCGGTCCGGACATTCGTACAGAGTTTGCGACGCTCAAACAGCATTGTATAAAATGCAATGCTATTTTATGCTGTGGGGAGAAATCAGTTGACACTGTATGTTCAGCATCAAGGAATCATTGCTGCTAAAAAAAATTATTTCCGTTGGAACGACATTATTTTAGAGCATGATTGATTCTAAGAGTCGAATGGGTAGTGACAGGGAAATGGCTGGACAGCATGAGTAATGCACAGGTAATTGTAGGTCTGCATGTGTAAGTGTCTGTGTTATTGTAGGAGTGGGGGCATTTTTCAATCAGCGGACGGCTGATACCAGACCCGGGACCACGTACCTGCCTGCTGCCTCGCCGCCTCTGGGGTGCTCACGCTGCAGTTCTCTCCCGCCGTAGCAGTCCAGCGAAGCCTGTGGACGCCGTGGGGAGACTACAGCTCCCAGAGTGCTCGGCGACCACTTCCGCCCACTTCCGCCTGCCAGCGCGCCCGGAGGCGCTTCAAAAGGCATAAGCTTCGTCCGCGTCGCGGGACGCGCGCGGGCGTGCGCCGGGCTAAGCCCGGGCAAAGGGCGGGCCCTCTGAGGCCCTCAGAGGTCAGCAGTGGTCGGGCGGGCCACCCCTCTGACATCCCCTGTGAGAGGTGAGCACTCCAGCAAGCTTTTTAAAAATGGGTGAATGTAACGCTATTGGTAACAGTAATACCACAGCTTCCGCCACTCAGGGCATTGAAACCCCTGTATCTCTGATTACATCCTTCGAGTCATTGGTAGACTTTGCGTTCAATGAAATTGTCGAAACCTAGAGGAGGTTCTCCATGGGCCCAGGTTCAACTAACAGATCACGCTCAAGTGCAACAAGTCCAACAGGGAATCTAAGTGGTAATATGCACATAACCCCTGAAGTCATCGTTGTTAAACCACCCCATTCTGTTGCCAGTGTGCCCATTGTCCAGGAAGACGAAAATACTATTGTGTATACTGTCCCAGTTGCAGCTCCTGACTCCATCTCATTACCATCAACAACTGAAGTTACTGAGATTATTGAGAACACAGGAGCAAAGCGCAAAAGGGGCCCAGCGAAACTGACATATAACAAAAGGAAGCAGCCCCCCAGGAGTGCCAATCAACCGACACCACAAAGCATGTGGAGCAGGGGTAAGAAACAGAAACAAAAGCAATTTATAGTATCCGTGCAGGACCAACCTCACTTGGATGACACTGTAGTCATAAATGATAATGGTCCTAACTCAGTGTCTATTTCCACTCAGACCGAATTTCTCAATGTAAAAGGCTACAATTCAAAATCAGAGGGGAACCTAATTGAGACCATCGCGGATACAATTAGTAAGCAACTTGAAGGTCAAATGATCAAACAATTTAATAATATTTTTAAAAGACTTGATAGACTGGAAAATTTAATCAAAAATGATGATGCCAAGAGAAAAGGCTCAGTTTGTTTGGATAAACTAAGAGGTGAACGCCTGCTAAAAGATTTGGAATCCACCACCCGTGCGTTAACTAGCAGCAATCATATTACAAATAGGGCCAAGGAACCTAAGGTTGCCACTAACTTACCCACGACTATAACACCTGTGGCGACTACAAGCGTAAGGGAAAGTAATCCCCCTGTTCCCTTGAATAAATCTCCTTTGCCTCCCATTGTTGTTACTAGTGCTCCAAAAATCAATCATGACAGTAACCCTGCTACAAGCACTACAACCCAGAAGACGTCCATTAATTCCAGCCAACGCCAACGTTATAATAAGACTACTGACGTAGACACCAGGCCTTTTAAACATCAAGGCCCTGCCTTACATCTGCCACCTGAGGCGTGTCCCTACGTCTTGGTTCTGGCTGGCATTCCACCCCTTAGGGAAGGGCAAGGAGAATCGTGGGTCCAATTGCATAACAAATGTATCGACTGGCTAGCTAAGTACAAGGGGGTGGGTTATGATATTTCTAAAGAAATTATATCCACACGCCGATTAACTTGGGTAGGTCCTCTTTTTAAAAACATTAACGGGGACTGTATTGTAGTTAACTTTAGGAACCCGGGCACTGCGAAATTCTTGTTAAACAAAAATTCTGCTCAACATGGCCCATCCACTGTGGTGACTCCTTTATCGTTAAATTACTTTTACCGTCCCCCACACAAAATGATGCAGCCACCACCTGTATTCCCTCTACATAACAGGTTCTCAATACTTCATGACCAGGGAACACTGGATTGACTGTCCCCTACTACTGTAGAACCTGTCTCTGCGTGTCCAGTTCTTGATCACACAGTGGGAACATCATCTGAGGCACCATTGTTAACACCAAAAACCTCTTTACTTGAAACATTATGTGAACAACATGGGCTTTCTACAATTATACCCTCCCCAGGAACTGACCAGGGCCTTTGCTTGAAGCCAGATAAAAATTTGTCAATCCTCAGCTGGAACATTGCTGGCCTGAAGGCTAAAATGGAAATTAGATCCTGGAAGGATTGGGTTAATTGCCACGACGTACTAATGTTCCAAGAAACTTGGTGTACCGATGATTTGTTACTTGAGGGGTACAGCTGTCATAATAGGATTGTTCCGACCCCCTCTTTAGGCCGCCCTAGCGGGGGCTTATCCATCTGGGTCAAAATAGCTGCAGAAGTTAAAGTCGACACACTCCAAACCGATTCTCCAAGCTTCATGGCATTATCATATATTCAAAAGACAAGGCTATGTCTGATCAATTTTTACAATAATGATTTTTCGTCCCAACCTAATAGTAATTTTATTGTTTTATTTGATTTTATTGATAGAATCATGGATGGGCAGAAATATGGGAAATTTGACGGCATCTGTCTAGGAGGGGATTTCAATGCCCATATACATTCTAGAAATCCCCCATGTAGGAGAGGCACAGAACTGTCAAATCTCCTTGCAACTAGAGATCTTGTAAATTGCATGGAGCACGCTGGCAGGGAAAGTAGCGTTGCCCCTTTTCCAACTTTCATTGGCCATGGGAGTGGTACCACAATCGATTATGTATTTGTTTCTCCTCCTGTTGCAAATGTTTTAACGAAGGCGGAAGTTGTCTGCAAAGTATATAGCGACCATTACCCTATCGTAATTCACCTATTACTTCCGAGGGGTAAGCACACACAAAATGAAATAGGTGCAAGACACTTGGAGGTTTCAACAGATAACTTAAGGGTAATTTGGAGGGGCGTGAATAATAGGGGAATCCTGGCAAACGTCATTAAAAAACATCCAACTCTGATTGAAAACTGTCTCACCACTGATGCACATGGGGGTAATATAATTACATCATTTACGGAACTCTGCTCTGTAATAAAAAGTGAGATCTCCAAACCAGTCTTAAAGAAATCTATGGAAACACCCAGATGGTTTGATGCTGCTTGCTCTAAGGCAAATAGGCAGTTGAGAGCCGCTTTAAAAGCAGAACCCAGGGATATTTCCCAAATAAGGCTACTCAGAGCAGAGTATAAATCTACCCTACGGCTCAGAACAAATGAACTGGTTAAGACCCACTGGGGTTCTCTGGCACGCTCGGCCGAATTGAAAGACACTACTGGGTTTTGGAGTGAGGTAAAGAAGCTAAGATCTTTAGGTTCAAATCTAACAGCAATTAACTGTAACATTACTGGTCCTACGTGGGTTGAACATTTCGCCAAGATTTATGCTACCCCAGACAACCCCTCTTTAACCTCCCTCCCTTTAAGCCCCCTTAACATCTCTGTGTCTGAGGTTGAGGATGCCATATTTGAAAGCGCCGGAAATAAAGCGCCTGGCCCCGATGGGCTCTCAATTGATCAGTTAAAATGTGAGCTTGACTTTTGGGCCCCATTGCTATGTAACGTTTTTAATAATCTAACGAATGAGCAAATTCCAGAAACATGGTCCTGCAGTACAATAGTCCCCATTTTTAAAAAGGGCGATAGGCTGGATCCCGGGTGCTACCGCCCTATCTCGTTAATTGATAACACTTTGAAAGTCTTGGGGAGGGTTATCTTTAAAAGGATTAGAACCTGGGCAGATGAGAGTAAGATCCTACATCCCAGCCAGCTTGGTTTCCGTAGTAATGTTGGCACGGTAGAACAATGCTTGAACCTTAGTCTGATTATGGCAAAATATAACATTGCTAAAAAATCCCCTCTTTATTTTGGTTTTATGGACTTAAGTTCTGCATTTGATTTTGTTAACCGTTCCCGTCTCTGGTCCACCCATCTTAACTATGGTTTAGATGATTATTTGGTCCACTTTTCAGCCTTTTTGCACAGTGATTTAAGAGCACGAGTGCGTATTAACCAATTTGGCGAAGTGTCTGACGACATCAGGATTGGTAGGGGGGTCAGACAGGGATGTGTGCTGGCCCCCCTCCTTTTTATTCTTTATATAAATAACCTGAGCTGCTGGCTGAGCACTTCTACACATGATGTCTCCCATGTAAATGGAGTCCCTATACCAACTCTCCTTTACGCTGACGATGCGGTCCTAATGGGCCGCACACCAAAGGCACTTCGTTCCCTAATTTCAGGCTTCGTTCACTTTATGGCAGACCTTGGTCTGACCACTAATTTAAAAAAATCTTTAATTATGAGCTGTGGCCCTAAAAAATATAAAATTTCTGAGATTAAATCAGGGTTAAATGTTTTGAAAAGTACCTGCACTTTTCCCTATCTGGGGCTGCTATTTTCGAATACTGGTTCGTGGCAACCACATGTATCTTATGCCAGGAATAAGTTGGGTAAAGCCATAAATTGTGTCACTTCTTTGAGACAACCCAACAATGCTGATGTGATTACACCACTAGTAAAGATTTACCAAACCCAATGCCTCCCAACTGGTACTTATGGCGCCGAGGTTTGGGGTTATACAAATTGCATCCATATCCAAACCGAAGAAAATAGGTTTTGCCGGAAGGTGCTGGGGGGGGTTATCTGTTCCCCTCACTATATATGTCACAGTGAACTAAACATCTCATATATAGAAGACTTTGTAAAATCTAGACCAGCACTCTTCTGGCTAAAGATATGGATTAACCCGGCAGCCACTCTCACCCGAGATATAATCTTAGATTGTTTAAAGTGTGATAGGGCACACTGTATACCATGGCTAAAAGCTGTAAAAGAATGCCTTGATAGCGTAGGACATGGTTTTTTGTTTACATCACCCAGTTTAATAAATCGCACTCATAAAACTATTATTCATAGGGCATTATATCAGCTGTATAGAGATGAGCGTGAGAGGAAGAACCTGTCAAAGTGTACTATCATAAAATACAAGGGTTATTTTGAACCTCACACTAAAAATCCAGGTCCCCCACACAGGTATTTATGTTTACACCTTGGCAGATGGAATAGGAGGTTACTGTTTCGCTTTCGAGACGGGAGTATAGTAAATTTACTAAACTTCCCTCTGGGCTACAACAAACATTTAGAAACCTTGTATTGCCCATGTAATCCTAATATGAAACAGAGCCTTATGCACTTTTTGTTTTTCTGTGGTTTTTACAAAAATCTCTCCGCTCATTATTTAATGCCCTATTGTAGAAAACATAATTTGTTTAGTTTTAGAACTGCACTGAGGTCTTTTTTATTACTGGGATCAGATGAAGTGATATTCAGAGTGAGTTGTTTCCTCAAAGCTGCTGTCCGTTCACGAGCCACTTTACATATTGATGTATAACATCCGCACAATTGCACTTTATGCACTTTGTAATCTTATTTGCACATTTTTGCATTTTTGCACACTACTGATGTGGACCTATTAATGATGCTGATAATATTCATCCTTTTTAACCATGTTTTTAGAATTTATCTCTTTAATTGTGTAAAAGTTGTTGTTTTTAACAATGAGGGATACTTTGTATATTGATGTGAAATTGACTGACTGGCCTTCTGTCTTTTAGCCAGCTGACATATTACTGTACTGAATTGTTTTGATTAATTTTTGTCGTACTTTTATGGATGTTTTTATTCCGAATAAAGATCTTTTGACTTGACTTGTAGGAGTACCTGGGTACTGACTGGATGATTGCACTACTTCAAGGAAAGTGCATTGTGATTTTATAAGTGCTTTGGTTTTGGCAGAGTGATTGGATTAGGACATGGGACTGGCTTGGTAATTGAAGGAGTATATAGATAGTAACATGGAGATCACTAAACTATAGATAGCACTCAAAGGATTGTAAAAGTGCAAGAGTTAGTTCCTGGGTAATTGCATGAGTACATGGGTACTGAATGGATGATTAGAGTACTGCAATGTGAGTGCGTGGTGAATTTATTAGTGCTTGGGTTTTGGCTGAGTGATTGGATAAGGACATTGGACTGGCTGGGTAATTGAAGGAGTGCATTGGTAGTAACAGGGAGATTAGTAAACTGTATAGGTAGCAGTCAAAGGAATGTAGAAGTGCATGAATAAGTGCCTGGGTTAATGCATGAGTACATGGGTACTGACTGGATGATTAGAGAACTGCAATGTGAGTGCATGGTGAATTTATAAGTTCTTGGGTATTGGCGGAGTGATTGGATTAGTACATGGTACTGGCTTGGTGATTGGAAGAGTGCACGGGGAGTCACAGTGTGATTGCTGGACTGCATGGGTACTACCTGGGTAATTAGGGAACTGAATCAGTAGTGTGTAGGTGGTTAGAGGACTGCATGGATAGTGCCCATGTGATTGTAGCACTGCATGTCTTAGTGCCTGGGTCATTGCATGAGTACATGTGTACTGACTGGATGAATAGAGTACTACAATGTAAGTGCATGGATAGTGACTGGATACTTAGTGTGCTGCACATTGACAGCATGGTGCTTGGGTTTTGGCACAGTGATTAGATAAGGATGTGGTACTGGCTGGATGATTGGAGGAGTGCAAGAAGAGTGACAGTGTGATTGCTGGATTGCATGGGTAGTACCTGGGTAATTGGAAGAGTGAATCAGTAGTGTGGAGGTGGATAGATGACTGCATGGATAGTTTACATTTGATTGTAGCACTGCATGTGTTAATGCCTGAGTCATTGTACAAGTACATGGATAGTGACTGGATACTTAGAGTGCTGCAAGGTGACAGCATGGTGAATTTATAAGTCCTTGGGTTTTGGCACAGTGGTTAGATAAGGATGTGGTAGTGGCTAGATGATTGGAGGAGTACAAGGAGAGTGACAGTGTGATTGCTGGACTGCATGGGTACTACCTGGGTAATTGGAGGAGTGAATCAGTACTGTGGAGGCAGTTAGAGGACTGCATGGATAGTACACATCTGATTGCAGTCCTACATGTGTTAGTGCCTGGGTCATTGCTTGAGTATATGGATAGTGACTGGATACTTAGAGTGTTGCAAGGACAGTGCATGGTGAATTTATAAGAGCTGGGGTTTTGGCAGAGTGATTGGATAAGGACATGGGACTGACTGGGTGATTAGAGGAGTGCATACGTAGTAACAGGGAGAATTCTAAACTGTATAGGTAGAGCTCAAAGGATTGCAGCAGTGCATATGTTTGTGACTGGGTCATTGCAAGACTACATGGGTAGTGACTGGATGATCAGACTACTGCAAGGAGAGCGCCTGAGTGAATTCATAAGTGCTTGGGTATTGGCAGAGGGATTGCATTAGTACATGGTACTGGCTGGGTAACTAAAGGAGTGCATTGGGAGTGACTTGGTGATTGCTGGACTGCATGGATAGTACCTGGGGAATGTAAGATGTTAATGAGCAAGCAGTGTCTAGGTGGTTAGAAGACTGTATGGATAGTGCAGAGGTGAAGGTAGTAGTGCATGGATATTGTTTGGGTTACTTAATCTTACCTTTACAATAATCAATCAATCAATCAATCAATCAATCATAGCATTTGTATAGCGCACTACTCACCCGGAGGGTCTCAAGGCGCTTGGGGAGGGGGGGTCCGCTACTGCTCGAACAGCCAGGTCTTGAGCTGCTTCCTGAAGGCGAGGTGGTCTTGGGTCAGGCGGAGGTGGGTCGGGAGGGAGTTTTAAGTCTTGGCGGCCAGGTGGGAGAAGGATCTTCCTCCTGTTGTGGCTCTTCGGATGCGGGGGACGGCGGCGAGGGCGTGGCTGGTCGATCGAAGGTGGCGTGTGGGAGCGTAGAAGTTGAGGCGGCTGTTGAGGTAACTCGGGCCTTGGTTGTGCAGGGCTTTGTGTGCGTGGGTGAGGAGGCGGAAGGTGATTCTCTTGTTGACCGGGAGCCAGTGCAGGTCTCTCAGGTGTCTGGAGATGTGGCTTCGTCTGGGGATGTCGAGGATGAGTCTTGCTGGGGCGTTCTGGATTCGCTGGAGTCTCTTCTGGAGCTTGGCGGTGGTTCCGGCGTAGAGGGCGTTGCCGTAGTCCAGACGGCTGGTGACGAGGGCCTGGGTGACCGTCTTCCTGGTCTCGGTGGGGATCCACCGGAAGATCTTACGTAGCATGCGCAGGATGTTTAAACAAGACGAGGAGACGGCGTTGACTTGTCTGGTCATGGAGAGGGAGGAGTCCAGGATGAAGCCCAGGTTGCGTGCGTGGTCTGTTGGTTTGGGTGCGGAGCCCAGGGCGGGTGGCCACCAGGAGTCGTCCCAGGCGGAGGGCGAGGAGCCCAGGATGAGAACTTCCGTCTTGTCTGAGTTCAGTTTCAGGCGGCTAGTCATCATCCATTCGGCTACGTGTTTCATCCCTTCGTGTAGGTCGGCTCTGGCGGTGGCGGGGTCGTTGGTCAGGGAGAGGATCAGCTGTGTGTCGTCGGCGTAGGAGATGATGTTGAGGTTGTGTTGGCGTGCGATGGCCGCAAGGGGGCTCATGTAGACATTGAAGAGGGTGGGGCTAAGCGAGGAGCCTTGAGGAACGCCGCAGATGACTTCGGTGGCCTCTGACCTGAACGGGGGTAGGCGGACTCTCTGTGTTCTTCCAGCGAGGAAGTATGGGGTAGCAAATTTCCTCACAATGTCCATTAGGTCTCGTCGAAATATACCTCAGACACTGATTAATTGACCTAGCCTTTGTTAAGAATTGTACACCCAGTCGGGGTATCACTGTTAAATGATTGTATTATAGGTTTGTAAATATTACTGTAAATAGACCATTGAACAAACCCATACCACAAACAGTAAAAATGAAATGAAATTTTGTAGGAAAATATAGACAGTGCAAGTATGACGAAAAGTATTTTAATTTTTTTAAAAACTTTTGCAAATATGAAATTTGTAAATATGGAATTTGAATTTGTACATAATGAGTCTTGTTTTTTAAATACTCCAATGATCAACTATGAATGTATAGCATACTTTTATGATTTTAATTTAATCGAATAAAGTGTTTTTGACTCTGACTCTGACTCTTCCAGCGAGGAAGGAGATGATCCATTCCAGTGCCTTCTCCTGGATTCCGACGTTCCTGAGGCGTTGCACTAGGGTGCGGTGGCAGACAGTGTTGAATGCCGCGGAGAGGTCTAGGAGGATGAGGGCCGCTGTTTCTCCGTTGTCAAGCAGGGCACGGATGTCATCGGTGGCAGCGATGAGGGCGGTCTCGGTGCTGTGGTTGGCCCTGAAGCCCGACTGTGAGGGGTCGAGGGATCCATTCGTCTCGAGGAAGGCGGCCAGCTGCTTGTTGACTGTCTTCTCGATGACTTTGGCTGGAAACGGGAGGAGCGAGATGGGGCGGTAGTTCTTGAGTTCGGTGGGGTCTGCTGTTGGTTTCTTTAGTAGAGCGCTGAGTTCGGCGTGCTTCCAGCTCTCAGGGAAGGTTGCGGTGTCGAAGGAGGCGTTGATCCGTAGCTGGGGTGCGATGGCGGCGTCAGCTTTGTTGAAGACGTGGTCAGGGCAGGGGTCGGTTGGAGATCCGGAGTGGATGGAGTTCATTGTGCGGATGGTGTCTTCGGTGTTGATAGGGGTCCAGGCGCTGAGGGTGGTGGTGGGGGGCGTTGGTGCGGTCGTGGGGAGCGTTGGTTGTGTGCTGAAGCTGTTGTGTATGTCAGCGATCTTGTTGTGGAAGTAGGAGGCGAGGGAGTTGCAGAGGTCTTGTGATGGGGTGATGTCGTTGATTCCGGCGTTGGGGTGGAGAGCTCTTTCACGATGTTGAAGAGTTCCTTGCTGTTGTGTGCGTTATTGTCCAGTCTTTCCTTGAATGCTGTTTTCTTGGTGGCGCGAATCAGTTGATGGTGTTTTCGAGTGGCGAGCTTGAGGGTGGTCATGTTGTCCGGTGTTGGGTTTCTTCTCCATGCTTTCTCGAGAGCTCGGGATATCAAAGTATTCGAAATAATTTTTGCAGTTGTTTTTTATAAAAACTTTCAAACTTTAGAATTAGGGTCTGTAAAAGAGAAAAAAGAATACAGATATGACATATAATATTAATATTTTAAGAACACATAATCATTATACTGTTATGTAACATTTTCAGTTTGCCTTTTATGCTGTTCTCAGAATCTATTGAACTTCACCAATTACAGTGATTTCAATGTTACTCATCATATTACAGCGGGCAAAAAAATACAATTAATAAGATTGTTAAAAAAAAATCTGTGTCCAAAATATTTACAACAAAGTCAACTATCTCTTAACATTTCCTAAAATAAACATCCTCAATAACATTGCATATAATACAAATATCAAATATATAAAATGCTTCTTTGTAAGAGAATTTTCTAAGTACAGAAATGATAATTGAATCAGTAATTATTCATAACTTCCCTATAGTCTAAATGATGTTCTTTAAAACATTTGCATTGAGAATATCCAAAATAAACTTCTTAATTCACATTGATATCTTCCCAGTAGGCCGAATGATATTGCTGAAATCCTTTATATTGAAATTATCAAACATAAATTAATTAATTCATATTGACATATTCCCAATAGGCCCAATTCTGGGCCCGATTCACAGAACTAACTTAAGGTTAAATCCTAAACTTACTACTTTTGGTATTCAAAGAAGGCATTTAGTAGTAGTAAAGTTAGGATTTTTTCTTAAGTTTGACTTAAGACCAACTTAAGACAGACTTAAGACAGACTTAGGACAAACTTAAGACAGACTTCAATTAGGATTTTGTCTCAAAAAGTCATTTTGCAATTCTCAAATAGCGCTTTTTTGCGAATCGCTATTTGAGAATCGCAAAATGCTCTGTATGTAGGATTTGCAATGCATTTTGAGAATCATACATATTCCTTAATTGTGAATCACAAATTGCGATTCGCAATTAAGGAATACCTCCCTAGAGGCCCTAGAGGCCCATAGGAATGACTGGGTAGACATTCTCAATTTGCGATTAGCAATTAGCGAATCGCAAATTGAAAATGCAATTTTAAGGGTGCAGGGGTGTCAAAAGGACAATACCCCTGAAATAAGCATGGGTGCACATGTGGCACACATACATGCCCTAAGGGCATGTATGTGCGTCACATGGCACTTTGAAAAATGCACAAAAAAGTGAATTTTTCAAAGAAATCACAAATTACCACCAATTTGAAGTTGGTGGTAATTTGCGAATCCTTAAGGCGAAATTGCATTTTTTTTTTGCTTCCTACAATGCATTTAAGGAATCGCAAAATTTGCGATTCCTTAAATGCAATCGCAAAATATGGAATCGCAAATTTTGCGATTCCATATTTTGCACGCAGATTTGCTTCATACATACCATTTAGCAAAATTGCATGCGCAAACGCCAAAATTCTGCGAATTTCGGGGTTTGCGAATGCAATTTGGTTTGATACATATGGCCCATAGTCTTTGTACTATCACTCATTTGGCAGGCCATACAAAGCAGTGTGTACACAAACACACACACACGTTTATAATGTCAGCGTATACATAAACTTCCACTTTTGTAGAGTGTGACAGTGTGCTGCCTTACAGACACATGTTTACAAGATGCAGTCTTTGAACTCCCACCTAGATGGAGTGCCACAGGGCTCAGAACTTACACTCTCGCCAGTATACAAGGGAGAGTATGTAGTCTTTTTACTCCCACCCATGCAGAGCACCACAGGGCTCAACAAATACACTGTCACCTGTATATAAGTCAGAGTATGCAGTCTTTGTACTCCTACCCATGTGGAGGGCCACAAGGCTCACTGCATATACTCTCATCAGTACACAAGGGAGAGTATGCAGTCTTTGTACTCCCACCCATGTGGAGTGCCACAGAGCTGAGTGCATACACTCTCATCAGTACACAAGGGAGAGTATGCAGTTTTTGTACTCCAACCCATGTGGAGTGCCACTGGGCTCGAGGCATACACTCTCACAAGTATACAGTGATGGAGTATGCAGTCTTTTACTTCCACCCATGTGGAGCACCACAAGGCTCAGAACATACACTAGCACCAGTTTCCAAGGGAGAGCATGCAGTCTTTGTTCTCCACTCATAAAACAAGGCCACATTTTACATCCCCTATACTCTCAGTGCATCACATTAATGGTTATGTAACAGTAAGTGTTGATAAAGGGGGCAGAAATTACAGAGTAGTGGTGGCAAATGAGAGTCATGAAGCCCCCGTACACTGAAGGATGGTGTGTACAGAGCTCCCTGACACAAGCATATGTTAAAACATAGCAATAAATGACTTTCTGACCCTTCCCTCTCTCTTTGTTTTTCAGAAAAAACCCGGTCTCCACCTCTACATAATAGCAGTCCAGGTCTCTCGGTTGGATATATCGTTGGCATTGTGATTAGCGTGCTAGCGGTGGTCATCATTGTGTAAGTGTGCATGGAGACTCGTGCGAAGATATCTCTATCTGTGGCTTCAGTCCACCAATGGTTCCCAGCTGTTCCTCATTGTTTCCTTTCTGGGATTAACCCCCCTTTCCCTTCATCTTTAGGGTCTGCCTCTAGTCCTTCCTCAGTTTTTCCTTTCTGGAATTAAACCCAGGACCAGACTGGCTACCGGGGGTTTTGGTGTGCTGCCGAGCTGGGCGCTGATTTCACTGCGGTGGGGGCTGATTTCGTTGATGGGTACCTGTGCATCGAAACAAACAAAGCAAAATTAATGTTTTTCAGCACACGCAGGTCCCCATCAACGAAATCAGCCCCCAGCTCGGCAGCACATCAAAACGCCTGGTAGCGAGTCCGGTCCTGATTAAACCCCTTCTCCATTCATCTTCAAGCTCTGCTTTCAGCTTTTAATCAGTGATTCCTTTCTGGGATTTACCCCCTCTCCCTTCGTCCTAAGGGTCTGCCTCTACTCCTTCCTTAGTGTTTCCTTTCTGGGATTAACCCCCTCTCCCTTCATCTTCAGGGTCTGACTCTAGTCCTTCCTTAGTGTTTCCTTTCTGGGATTAACCCCCTCTCCTATCATCTTCAGGGTCTGCCTCTAGTCCTTCCTTAGTGTTTCCTTTCTGGGACTAACCCCCTCTCACTTCATCTTCAGGGTCTGTATCTAACTCTTCATCAGTGTTTCCTTCCTGGGATTAACCCCCCTATCCCTTTGTCCTCAAGGTCTGCCTCCAGTCCTTCCTCAGTGTTTCCTTTCAGGGATTAATGCCTACCTCACTTCCTCTTCAGGGTCCATCTCTAACTCTTCTTTCATGTTCTACTTCATAAATCATCCCCATCTTCCTTTCCCTTTAATATCTGCCTCTGCCGCTCTCCTCTGACCCTCTAATTCTTTGGATGTCCTGTGGGCTGAGAGAGGCAGGGAAGAAAATGTACGGGGAGACAGGAGTGAGCACTGCACCGCTGAGGTAAGGGTATACCATCATCACACAGCTAAGTTAAGGGTACACCATTGTCACATGGCTGACATAAGGGTATACCATCGCCACACGGATGAGGTAAGGGTACACCATAGTCACATGGTTGAGGTAAGAGTAACAGATTGCTAAAAGAATCTGCAACTGTTTAATTTCAATTTTTGATTGATTGGTTAAATAAATGTTTAAGCACACGCAACGATGAGCAACTCAACAATTGTATAAAAATTGTGACCCATTGTGTATGTTTTCGTATGACCTTGATAATGTGATTAGTCATACTTACGCTGTGCAACCAGATATCGAGTGAAGAGTCACTCACAAATATTGTGTATTTCAAAGGGCTTGCTACCTCCTTGGTGTGCACGCATAATAGTTTAGTTTGTTTTACTTATTGGAATACAGGTTCGCAGAGAGGTGTGCACAACCACATTTATTCTGAGGTAAGGGTACGCCATAGTCACATGGATGAGGTAATGGTACACCATCATCACACAAATGAGGTAAGAGTACACAATTGTCACCCGTCTGAGGTAATGGTACACCATTGTCACAAATCTATCGTAAGGGTACCCCATGGTCACATGGCTGAGGTAAAGGTACACAATTGTAACACAGCTTAGGTAAGGGTAAACCATCATCACGCAGCTGGGGTAAAGGTACACCATCATCATATGGCTGCGGTAAGGCATGGGTGACGTAGTGTACACCATTGTCACTTGTCTGAGGTAAGAGTACACTATTGTCACATGGCTGAGGACAGTGTGAACCATAGTCACATAGCTGACATAAGGTTGCACCATCATCAAACAGTTGAGGTAAGCATATACCATCGTTGGATGGCTGAGGTAATGGTACACCATCATCACCTGGCTGAGGTAAGGGTACACCATCTTCACACGGCTGAGGTAAGGGTACAGCATTGCCACACGGCTGAAATAAGAGTACACCATTGTCAAACGGCTGAGGTAATGGCACGCTCTCATTGTATTTTTGGTGCATGCAACTCTGGATTATAGTAGTTGCTTTAAATAATGTTACCAGATAAGGAACAAGCTACTAGAAATACTCAAAGTGAATGGCTGAGAATTTCAACAACATTAGTCACTTGTTTATCCTCTCAAATGAGCAGTGCAAGCCCTCTAGTAAGAGAATCTGCCTAGAGGTGAATGGCAGGAAATTATATCCAGGGCTGCTGCTGCGACACTGAGGGGCCCCTCCCAGTCTAGGCCAGGTGCTGCCAGAGAAGCCTGCTCACACCCAGTGGGACTTACATCTCTTTAGAACATCTGGAGTACTGGAGAAGCAGCTTCCATGTTGTGTGGAATTCACGTGGATCCATTTGAACTGGTAACTTTTGGCGCCTTTATACAGTGTTATGGAATTTCCATTCATCCGTTTATGATGTGGGGGTGTGATTCCAGTATGTTTGATACCAAACACGACATACCATCAACATAAGCGTAAGGTTAGAGAACACCATAGTCACATGTTTGAGGTAAGGTAATACCATCATCAGGAGGGGGTGGACGCACACCGCCTCACACTCCAGCACTCAGTTTGCCTCAATGCATCATAATAAATGCAGTGCATGATAACACTTTTGTCCAATGTCAGGCTATAGTTTTTCACTCTTGTTGGTGCAGCCAGTGCTGTGTATCTCTAGACACGTGTTTTAGGATAATTGTCCTTCTTCAGTAGAGAGCAACACTTTTTTGGGGGGTGCTGGAGATGCTGCCTAAAGTCTTCTCATGTCTCAGTACCACTCGCTGGGCGCAGGTGCATCAACCAGAGCTCGTCAGCTCATTAGCTCTAGGGAGCCTTTTAATATAGGAGGGGGTGGGCGCACACCACCTCACACTCCAGCACTCAGTTTGCCCCGATGCATCATAATAAATGCAGAGCATGATAACACTTTTGTCCAATGTCAGGCTATAGTTTTTCACCCTTGTTGGTGCAGCCAGTGATGTGTATCTCTATACACGTGTTTCAGGATAATTGAGGTAAGGTTATACCATCATCACATGGCTGAGGTAAGGGTACAACACCTTCACACGACTGAGGTAAGGGTACATCCTAATCACACAGCTGGCTCAAGGCTCAGGTAAATGCACACCATCATCACATACCTGATGTAAAGGCACACCATCATCACACAGCTGAGATAAGGGTAAACCATCGTCACATGGTGGACGTAATAGTAAACCATTCTCACACAAATTAAGTAGTTGTACACCATCATCACACGGTTGAGGTAAAGGTACACCATTGTCATACTGCTGAGGTAAGGGTACAGCATCCAGCATAGGTGGAGAAGTGTGGCTCACTGGTTAGAGGAGGCAGACCCTGAAGCCGAGGTCAGACCCAGGACCAGGGTTCAATTCCTGAAGCGGCAGGGTCTTGAGCCCAAATATCCACGGACTCGATAATTCTCGTTTCGGTGCCTACTCGAATCACGAGTTCACACTCTGCAGCTCTGGGCAACAGCCTGCTTAATCTCCACAACGGCCCCCCCGCGGCGGGATGCCTGGCTTTCACCTTGGGGATGCCCAGTACGGGTATCTCACAAGGAAAAAGCCAGGACGGGTTCCCAAGGCAAGCGCCGAGATGCCTACGGGTAATCGAGCGCTATATAAGAACACATAATAATAATAATCCTAACATGGCTGAGGTAAGGATGCACCATTGTTACACGACTGAGGTAAGGGTACACCATTGTCACATGGCTAAGGTAAAGGTACACCAACATCACACGGCTCAGATAAGAGTACACAATAGTCACACAGCTAATGTAAGGGGACACCATTGTCTCACAGCTCAGGTAAGGGTGCACCATCGTCACACCGCTGAGTAAGGGTACACCATCGTCACATGGCTGAGGTAAGGATACAACATCATCACATGGCTGAGGTAAGAGTACACCACAATCACATGACTGATGTAAGGGTACAGCATAATCACAGGCTGAGGTAAGGGTACACCATAGTCACCCGACTGAGGTAAGGGCACACCATTGTTACACGGCTGAAGTAATGGGACACCATCACAACTGAGCTGAGATAAGGGTACACCAATGCCACATGGCCGAGGTAAGGGTACGCTATTGTCACACAGCTAAGGAAAGGGTACATCGTCAACAAAAAGCTTAGGTAAAGATACACCATTGCCACAGGGCTGAGTAAGTGTATCCCATCATCACATGGGTGAGGTAATGTTACGCAATTGTTACACGGCTGATGTAAGGGTACTCTATCGCCACACACATTAGGCAAGAGTACACAATCACCACACAGCTCAGGTAAGGGTACACCATTGTCACACGGCTTAGGTAAGCGTACAAAATCATCACACGGCTGAGGTAAGGGTCCATCATTGTCACATTGCTTAGGTAAGGGTTCACCATTCTCATACGACTCAGGGATGGTGACAACATCATCACAAGGCTCCGGTAAGTTTACACCATAGTCACATGGCAGAGGTCAGGGTACACCATTGTCACACGGGTGAGGTAAGGGTACACCATTGTCACACAACTGAGGTAACGGTACACCATTGTTACACAGCTGGGGTAAGGGTACACCATCGCCACACAGCTGAGGTAAGGGTAAACAAGTTCCACAAGGCTGAGGTAAGGGTTCACCATAGTCAAATGGCTGAGGTAAGGGTACTCTATTACCACACAGCTTAGGTAAGAGTACACAATTACCACACAGCTCATGTAAGGGTACACCATTGTCTCACTGCTCAGGTAAGTGTGCACCATCACCACACAGCTGATGTAAGGGCACACCATCATCACACTGCTGAGGTAAGGTTACACCATTGTCACACAGCTGATGTAAGGGCACACCATCATCACATGGCTGAGGTAAGGTTACAACACCTTCACACGCCTGAGGTAAGGGTACATCTTAATCACACAGCTGAGTTAAGGGTACACCATCACCACATAGCTGAGATAAGGGTAAACCATTGTCAAATGGCTATGGTAAGGGTACACCATCGCCACACAACACAGATAGGAGTACACCATTGTCACATAGCTCATGGGAGGGTACACCGTTAACTCAAGGCTCAGGTAAATGTACACCATCATCACATAGCTGATGTAAAAGCACACCATCATCACACGGCTGAGGTAAGGGTACACCATCGTCACATGGTGGACGTAATAGTAAACCATTCTCACCCGAATGAAGTAGTTGTACACCATCATCACACGGTTGAGGTAAAGGTACACTATTGTCATACTGCTGAGGTAAGGGTACAGCATCGTCACATGGCTGAGGTAAAGGTACACCATCATCACACAGCTCAGATAAGAGTACACAATAGTCACACAGCTAATGTAAGGTGACACCATTGTCTCACAGCTCAGGTAAGGGTGCACCATCGTCACACCGCTGAGTAAGGGTACACCATCGACATATGGCTGAGGTAAGGATACAACATCAGCACATGGCTGAGGTAAGATTACACCACAATCACATGACTGTTGTAAGGGTACAGCATAATCACAGGCTGAGGTAAGGGTACACCATAGTTACCCGACTGAGGTAAGGGCACACCATTGTTACACAGCTGAAGTAATGGGACACCATCACAACTGAGCTGAGATAAGGGTACACCATTGCCACATGGCCGAGGTAAGCGTATGCCATTATCACACAGCTAAGGAAAGGGTACATCGTCAAAAAAAGCTTACGTCAAAATACACCATTGCCACAGGGCTGAGTAAGTGTATCCCATCATCACATGGGTGAGGTAATGTTACGCAATTGTTACACGGCTGATGTAAGGGTACTCTATCGCCACACACATTAGGCAAGAGTACACAATCTCCACACAGCTCAGGTAAGGGTACACCATTGTCACACGGCTTAGGTAAGGGTACAAAATCATCACACAGCTGAGGATAGGATCCATCATTCTCACATGCCTTAGGTAAGGGTTCACCATTCTCATACAACTCAGGGATGGGTACACCATCATCACAAGGCTCCGGTAAGGTTACACCATAGTCACATGGCAGAGGTCAGGGTACACCATTGTCACACGGGTGAGGTAAGCGTACACCATTGTCACACAACTGAGGTAACGGTTCACCATTGTTACACAGCTGAGGTAAGGGTACACCATCGCCACACAGCTGAGGTAAGGGTAAACACTTTCCACAAGGCTGAGGTAAGGGTACACCATAGTCAAATGGCTGAGGTAAGGGTACACCATTATCACACGGCTCAGGTAAATGTACACCATCATCACACAGCTCAGGTAAGGGTACACCATTGTTTTATGGCACAGGTAATTGTACATCATCATCACATGGCTCAGGTTAGGGTACACCATTGTCTCACAGCTGAGGTAAGAGTAAACCATTGTCTTAATGCTGAGGTAAGGGAACACCATAGTCACATGGGTGACATAAGGGTACATCATCATCACATGTCTGAGGTAAGAGTACACTATCGTCACATGCTGAGGTTAGGGTGAACATTGTCATGTGGCTGACATAAGGTTGCACCATCACCACACAGTTCAGGTAAGCATACACCCTCGTCGGATGGCTGAGGTAATGGTACACCATCATCACATGACTGAAATAAAGCTACACTATTGTCACAGGGCTCAGATAAGGGTACACCATTGATACACCGCTGAGGTAAGTGTACACCATTGTCCCGTGGCTGAGGTAAGGGTACATCATTGCCACTCGGCTGAGGTAAGTGTACGCCATCATAGTATTTTGGATACATGCAACTCTGGATTATAGTATTTGCCTTAATAATGTTACCAAATAAGGAAAAAGCTACTAGAAATACGCAAAGTGAATGACTGAGAATTTCAGCAACATTAGCCACTTGTTTATCTTCTCAAATGTGCAGTGTAAGCCCTCGGGCAAGAGAATCTACCTTGATGGTGAATGGCAGAACATATGTATAGGGCTGCTGCTGCTACTATGAGGGGCCCCTCACAGTCCAGGTCAGGTGCTGGCAGAGAAGCCTGCTAACACCCAGTGGGACTTACATCTTTTTAGAACATCTGGAGTACTGGAGAAGCATCTTCCATGTTGTCACGCAGCTGAGATAAGTGTACACTATTGTCATATGGCTGACTAATGTGTACACCATTGTTACACGTCTAATGTAAGGACACACCATCATCACATGGATAAGGTAAGGGTACCCTTTTGTCGCATGGCTGAAGGAAGGGTATACCATCATCAAACATTTGACATAAGGGTACCCTAATGTCACATGGCTCAAGTAAGGGTACACCATCGTCACACGTTTGACATAAGGGTACCCTAATGTCACATGGCTCAAGTAAGTGTACACCATTGTCACATGGCTGAGGTACGAGTATGCAATCATCACACAGCTGAGGTAAGGGTACACCATCGTCACACGGCTGAGGTAAGGATACGTTGTCGCCACATGGCTCGGGTAAGGGTACACCATCATCACACGTCTGAGGTAATAGTACACCATCACACATGGCTGAGGTAAGGGTGCCCTATTGTCACATGGCTGAAATAGGGGTACACCATTGTCGCAAGGCTCTGGTAAGGGTACACCAACATCTCACCACTCAAGTAAAAGTAAACCATCCCCACATGGCTGAGGTAAGGGTACACAACTTATGTAAAGGTACACCATCGTTGCACAGCTGAGGTTTGGGTACACCATCATCACACGGCTGAGGTAAGGGTACAGTATTGCCACACGGCTGAGGTAGGTGTACCCCATTGTCACATGGCTGAGGTAGCGGTACGCTCTCATAGTATTTTGGATGCATGCATCTCTGGATTATAGTTTTTGCATTAAATAATGTCACCAGAGAAGGAACAAGCCACTAGAAATACTCAAAGTGAATGGCTGTGAATTTCAGCGACATTACCCACTTGTTTATCCTCTCAAATGAGCAGTGTAAGCCCTCCAGCAAGAGAATCTGTCTAGAGGTGAATGGCAGAAAAGATGTCCAGGGCTGCTGTTGCTACACTGAGGGGCCCCTCCCAGTCAGGAAACATCCATAACAACGTGGGCATTACCCCGCACTGCTATTACAATGCTGCTATTACAACGTAAGTCATTACAACGACTTGCGCTGGAGGGCGCTGTAGGATAGGGAATAGTTTAATTTTCTCTCCAACACCTTCCCTACTGTCAACGTGGGCTGGAGTTGGAATAGAAAGTTAAACTATTCCACTATCCAGCGCTCCCCAACGCAAGTCGTTGTAACGACTTGCGTTGTAAAAACTGCGTTGTAATGGCATGAGGGGTAAAAGCCCGCGTTGTAATGCCGTACAACCCTCTCAGTCTGGTCCAGGTGCTGCCAGAGAAGGCTCCTCACACCCAGTGGGACTTACATCTCTTCAGAACATCTGGAGTACTGGAGAAGCATCTTCCATGTTGTGTAGAATTCATGTGGATCCATTTGAACTGGTTACGTTTGGAGCCCTTATTCAGTGTTATAGAAATTTCCATTGATCTGGATTGAGCTGACTGAAGTCTGAGGAAAAAGTCCTGTTCATTTCAGGACTTTTCCTCAAAGTAGTAGAGTCACTGGAACTGGGGGACGTTTTTGTGAATCCCTCTTCCTACTTTATTCACGGTATTTACATTTGCAGTTGCATTGTGGGTCTGAGAGCATTTAATGTCTTTTATCAATGCTTTAATATGAGACAGTTTTTGATTTCTTTATATTGTTTGATCTTTTGATTGAATTTACTTTGTTTCTGTGATATTTGTCTGATTATATTTTTTACTGTGTAATCAACTTTGTTTAGACAATGAAGGAATTTTGGGGCATATCATCAAGCCCCGAAGATAAAATTATCGCCGCTTTAGTGTCCGTTTTCGGACAGAAGCGGCGATAATTTTATCGCCTTATCAGCAAGGTCATGCTATCTCGTGAATCCTTGCATTATCGCCCTTTCCCCCAACGCCCATCTTTGCATCTCTAATGAGATGCAAAGATGGCGTTCCTGCCCTGACATAAATGTCGCTAAGCTATCAATGGGCACGCTAACCTGCAGAGCGACAAGCAAAGTAGCGATAACCTCTGTTATCGCTACTTTCCTTACGCTTGCTTCAAAACTGACTTAGCCATGATATCCTATGTAAGGTGGATATCATGGCTAAGTATGCCGTGCCCTATCAGCAAGCTTTCGCCAAATCTTGTGCGATTATAGCTGTATTTCCAGCGATAATCGTACGATTGGCAGCTTGCGCTCCGAATTTTATCGCTTTGGGGATAAGCGTTGCTGATAGCACGCTATCTCCGCGATAAAATTCAGAGTTGGCCGGCGATAATTATCCTCGCGCTAAGAGCGCTGAGCGATATTTATCGCATGGCCTTGATGATATGCCCCTTTATTTCTTAAGTGTATGGCCTTCTTGATAGCTGTTAAACTTCTACTTTGCTGCTTGTGCCCCACTATGAACCTTAAGCTAGAGATTTCTCCGAGGATCCAGTGTTGACAGCTCTCTGTGTCCTCTCTCCACCACCTTCTAACACCTGCAGCTTACCCTTTGTATGACGTCTATCTGTCCCTGTAGTGTCCAGTGATGATTATCTCTCCTCTCTCTTTCTTTAGGGACGCAGCTGCAGGGGAGTCTGGTTAGATGGCACACAACAAGAGTAAGTACAGAAATGGGACAACATTTAAAAATGGGGCCTTTTCGGTATGTGCACAGGGACCTCCAAGAGCCCAGAAATGTTTTCAGAAAGGGCAGTCCTTCTGCTGAAGCTTTGTCTCTTTGGGGTCTGATACAAGAACCTAAATCTGGCCATACAAAACTATGTTTAGAGCTTGTGGTCTAACTTCAGGACAATGTTAATACTACACTCTTCCCATGGGAGGTTAGTGTTCAAGTGTCTTCATTGTCTGCAGAACAGAAGTACTTGTGATGACATTTGTATAGTGCTTCAAAGTTTTGGAGGGGCATCAAGGCACATTATCGGACGGGAGTTACACTATAGAGTGAACAAGCGCATGGTTGGGCTGGTGTTGTCTTTGCAGAGTCGTACGGCTCCATGGGTGCAGAGGTCTATGTTTGAAGACTGTTGTCTGCTCTTTTGCTGGAGCGGATGCTGAGCTGTGTAATTCGAGTCTGCAACTTCCCCATAGTCCAGCACTCACCTTCTCTGCAAAAATGGTGCATTAAAAGCCTCCCTAAGAAAGAGTCATGACAGTCACAATCCAGAGGAACAAGGTGTAATAGGAGAGATGAAACATGAACTGGTTCCTTGTGATGGTGCCTAGACAGACCCAGTCACACCTGACCCACTCTACGCTCTCATAAATGTACCACACTCTGGCCAGCATATACGTTTGCTGTACAAACAGTGAATTAATTTCTTGATTCTCATTTAGTGCAACAAAGTCTCTATGAGACGCTAGAAACCTCAGGTATCCCCTCCCTCAGGCTCCAAGCTCCTTATATCCCATTCTCTCTTACATCCCTTACCCACAACTGGTTTACATTGCCAGAGAAAGGAGGAGCCAATGTTTACAGAGAAGCTGCTAGTCTGAGTCAAGTCCAATCATAAGGTGCCCAAAGTATTCAGGCTCTGGTACAGTTTCCAATCACTCATCTCATTAGAACAGAAGACATTCCTTAATTCCAACTTTAGGCCATTCCACCATGTCACCTGTGTTCCCTGTGGCTGCCTCCCAGCCAGCGCTGTCTACATAAATTTGTTGGAAACCAGCAGAACCTGAACTTAGGGCCATAGGTGCCTCATTGGAGCATAAAAGTGGCTTCTAAAGGCCTGTTATCTGGACCACTTTGATAAACCAATTTCTGGAGTGTCATTTGGCACAATATTTCATCCTGTCCTCAATCCGTAGCCAGTGTCATTTATGAAGTGTTAAAGTTATGTGCACCCGTAGTTTGACACAAGAAATAACCTCAAGGTGGCATTTTGAATTTTCCCAAGCCTGCTTTTGTGCTTCTAGGGTGCATCCTCCTTTTTAGTCCAACTGTGGCTGATACAAACTACAGCTCAGAGTGTTTGCCTGATCTTTCATGTTAAGGTGTTTATCTAGGACCAATCCGATGGTCTTTGCCCTTTTCTTGAGGCTAAATTCAGAATCCCTGTAGGAGGCTGGCTTAGTATATGGGGCTCACTTCTGTAAATGAAGCACCCTGCACTAATACAGGCAATTGTAATGGTGATTTTAGTGGTCTTAGACAACCTTACAAAGCTCTCTAAGTTATAGCCGTGGAGAGCTGCCTTCAGGCTTATTCCAGAAGGAGTGTAAAGCAGCTTGTTTTACCAGTACTAATCACATACTGTAGGTTAAGTGAAAAAGAACCACACAGTATAGATATAAAAATATGTATTTATTATAAACACCCTCTAACACATTGCAATATCTCCTACCCTGAGATATAATCACAATGCACACATTACTTTGATTATAGAATAAGTAAGTAGTACAAATACACAGTGGTCACCAAGGGGAGACCAAACCATATACTAATAAAGTGGAATTTAAACCACAACCTGAGTCAACACTGGACCCAGAAGACATAGAAGAGCTAGGTGCCCAAGGAACCACCCAAGATAAGCATCCAGGAACCCCAAGGAGGCTGTGTGCAGAGTTAAACACTTCTTTCATAGTATGATTAGTGGGTGGTGTATGGGTTGCAGTCTAAGTGTATTACCAATTTGTATTGGCAAATTGGCTAAATACTTCCACTAGGTGGGTTAGAAATCCACTCCCAGTTTCCTCGTTGTTTTATTGGTTCTTGCACATATTTGTCCCCCTGAATGAAGGTGTCTGAATATGTCCCTAACTGGCCCATTGATAATTTTTGCATTTTCTTTAGATGTGACCTGCATGACTGGGCTCAATACTGCATGCCTGGATTTCAAAGTCAACGCCTATAGCAGAAAACATAAAACTACAAGTACCAGAATGCCAAGGGCTGCTGGCTAAAGAGCCAGGACTGGCTGATGACCTCATCTATGACTCTTGTCCACTTGGAGCTTTAATAATTAAAGTAACTCTACTGAAAGTCCAATTTGTCCAGGTCTTTAACAGAATAGCTTTTCCTAGAAAGCCCATTTGAGTGTCCCTAATTCAGGAAGACCCACAGATGTCACGGATGAACACAAAGAGGCAGGGCAGAGGGCATGTGGTGCAAAAGCACTTGGCTTACATTTTATGAGGTGTTTCAAGAAGATGTCCTAGCAGGCCTGGGATTTCTAAAGGTGGAAGGGGCGCAACCAGGTGCAGTGGGGTCATAAGGGCCACTCACATATCAAATGTTGGTGCAATACTGTGAGTAAATCACTTTCACTTTTTATGAATCGCAAACACGAACAACAGGCCTAACTGGAAAAAATAAGTTTTAAAATGGGAACATTGTCAGGCCATCATCAATAGTACAGACTTAATAATGGGGAAACTTGGTTTATGCTTGGAATGCCTGCAACAAGGGACCTCATATTTCTATTCAGGTTTGGGACATTACACATCAAAAATGATTATAACATTGCACGTGCCACCAACCGAGCTGTCTATAGGTGCTAAAATAATGGGTGACATTCTCCCACTCAGTGGTACTCATTTCAACAACTTGGAAAGTTGAAAGGCTGAGTTATCCACAGGGAGATTCAAATGAATGACATCCATATTTCAAGGCATTAGCTCAGCCCACTACTTATTCTTTTCATTTTAAATCCTTCTTTCCTTTATTGTGTGACCCTTCTGTGAACAATATGACCTCCCTGAAATCACCATATGAGGCTTCAACTCTCTCTTACTGTTCGTTATCTGGTTGTGCTACACAACCCAGAAGGTCATTCGCATCACATACAATTGGCATCTCTACAAAGGGCAATAGCGCTGTAACACGGCTATTAACTTGCCAGGTCATGAGGGCGGCTGTGGACTAACAGCACCAAGGTTTACCTTTTCCATTAAACTTAGTTCTATAAGAGAATACACAGGACTGGCTGAAAGTCACATTCATGCCATAAGGATATAGAATGTATATTAGGGCTGCAGAATAGTGAAACTATGTCAACCTTTGTATAGGTTATATTGGGAAGCTATAGGGTCATGGAAGTTATTGTTCAACTGCAAGGGGAAACACATCTACTGTCCAGGCTATGAAACTGTAGCTTTGTGAAGTTGTAAACCTGTTTGCATAAGGTACCATACTGCAGCCCTATTTACATAAAGCCTGACCAGGGTTGTATCCTGCAGTCTGACTTGCAAGCTGCAGCATGGTGAACTTAAGGGTCCTTTGCCTGGAGTAGTTGTGCTGCAGCCCAGACCACGTAAGCTGCAGCACTGTGTACTCATAAGACATTATGCACAGGGCAGCAGTGCTGTCAACTGAAGTAGAAAGCTGCAGCCTCATGAACTGACATCACATATCCACAGACCAATAGTAGAGGTGGACAAGACACTAAGGACTCAAGCGAGAAGCCCAAATCTGTCTCAGCTCGAGGTCCTCTTGGACACTCAAGCCCAAAACGAGCTGAGCTTTCATTTCTTATGTGTGCCACCTGTGGTCTATCCTTGTTATGCAAGAATAAAAACAAAGCAATTAACTTCCATGTGAAAAAGGAGAAGGAGAGCCCCATCTGGCTCCTCTATTGCACAATCCAAAACCAGAATACCTTGAATCAATCATGGCTTTCCCCCTTGGGCAAAGTGTGTGATCCTAGGCACATATTTTATTTCAGTGTGCCTCCTTTTTCTTCATTGTCACATGCGAGCACCTTTGAAATTTGTGAGCTCAGGATGTGCACTGTACAAAATCTCTCTGGTTTGATTTGATACACTGTAATGTTGCTTCATATATAATAGAAATCAACGCCAAATATATGGTATACATGATGACTAGCTGGCCTCTTATTTCACTAGTAGCATTTTTAAATGTTCTCAAGTTTCTGATCCTCATTTAATTTTAACTATAATATCCTGTTGTCCCTTTCTGGTATTTTCAGTTCCCCCATTTGCTATTCCTTCTTTCATTTCCTTTTTCCTATTCTCCACCTTCATTATCCAGCTCGGGCATATCACACAGTTCTTCTCTCCATCTTGTTATACAACCTTCTTCTTACTTTTCCACCTTATTGTTTCTTGAGTTTCTTCGTGTCCGCCATCTTTGTTTTCTTGTTTTAATATTTTTGGGGCCTCCCCAAACCCCATGACCTGATATTAATCTTAGTCTCCTTGAGGTTGAACCAAGGATCATTCCTGCAGCAACTGGGCTTGTGAAAGTGGTGCACCAAGCTGTGAAGGTTCTTTTGAAACTGTCATGAAGTAACTTTGTACTTCTGTGCAGCCAGAGGTGTCAGCCCTCTTGCCTTACACATCTGTATGTGGATTCTTAAGAGCGTTGATGATATTTTTTCCAAGATCGAAAGGTTGATGATGGCACGTCCATGACCACATGTTCCATGAAGAACCTAACAAATAGTTCTGACCTAGGAACTGTGAAGGGTTTAATTAGTTCAATAACCTTAAATAGAAACAGATATAAACTAGGACTCAGGGCATGAGCAGACAGGGTGGAAGCACCTTTAAATCCTCAGTGCAGTGATTAAACCAAAGCACACAGCAGAGTTAGGATGTGAACTCTGCCATCCACAGGGTAACATTGTCTACCAAAAGGAGTTAGTAGGGTGAAGAAACCACCTTGATAGAGAGCTAGTCAAGGAGAGTTGCAGCTGGTCTTGGAGGACACAGATCAGAGGTCTTGTTATTGGACCAGATAGTCCTTAAAAAGAACTATATAGAATGAAGTGTGGGGTCTTATTAAATGTTGTATTGGCAACGTCATCCACATCCAAGATTGGGGTAAGGAAGGTCAGCTGCCTACAACGTCTATAATGCTAAAGGGAGAGTCCAATTACACATGTGGAATGAGATCTAGAATGTGAGTTGTGTAAGTGAGAAGGTCATGCATATCACTGAGGGCTCAATTTTTCTGAAACAGGTGTGCAATGAGTAATGTGCCTTCCTCACATCTCTGTTACTATTTCACTGCCTTTTGCTCACAATTGTTGTAAAGGACATTCATCGTTTAAACATGTTATTGAATTTGTGCTGATACATGCATTGTCATCTCCTGTTGTTTTTTAATTCATACTTTGGGGCAGATTTACAAGAAAGTGAGGCATCTGTAGAGATGCGTCACTTTCCCTGCGCCACCATGCAAAACCCTTGCGTCGCCATGGATGCGCCTTATTCACAAAGCAGTGCACCATGGCGCAAGGATTCACGGATGCGTCAGAAATCCTGAGCCATCTGTTGACGGAAAAGTCACGCATTGCTGGAGTCATGTCGCAAGCATGACGCAACTCCAGCAATGCGTGTTGCGGCCTATTCCCAATGCACTGCATCACTCCTTACGCCTGCTTGAAGCAGGTGTAAGGTTTTGACGCAGTGGCATCCTAAAAGTCACGCAGTGAAATCTTGTAGATTTCACTGGAAATCTTGTAGATTTCACTGAATCAATTTTACGAGGCTTTCCTTCGTGGGATGCAGGCATAATGTCACGGAAGGTTTACAACATGACGCATCTCCCTACATGCGTCACGTTGTAAAAGGGCGCCAACTTTAAGGCCGCTGCTGCAAAAGTGACGCAAGGGGCTTGTAAATCTGCCTGTTGTTTATAAATATGCTGTAAGGTAGATGTCCTATTTATTGTTGTATTTCAAGTATCATGTGAAGTCTTACAGTGATTGGTGCTTTTACACACATCTTTAATATGTGTCACATCTTTGAGGGGCCCTCCCCCCGCCTCTGGTCACTATAATCAGAGCTACACAGCAAGCCTGTATAACGGCCTCCCCCACCCACCCGGCGCAAACACCTACGCGAGTCCCCGGCTTTGGGCCTACCGCCGGGGACCGTCATACTGTAACCACTGATGCAGTCTCTCTTGCCCTGATGCGGAGCTACCACGCCTACGGCCTCGCCATCCGGCCCACCTTTCACCCTCAACCTGCTTCAGCTGGCTGAAAGAGCGGCCGGGGGATCCGAGAGTGAACGCTCCCCTCCCAAGTCAGCATTCAGAGCAGATGAGAGCCTGGCGTCCAGCCACCCCCACAATCTCAGAATCAACCTTGAATGTTTGGAGCGTGCTGTGGTAATGAGCCTGCATTATCCAGCAGTCTGATTCCAGGCAGCGCAGTCAGACAACGCCGCGGTCTATGGAAACCAGGAGGGGCGAAGATGTGTTCCACAGAGACAGTGTCCCACATAACAGCTGCATTCTTCTGATGGCCACAGAGACGGGGCCGCGGTCTAAGATGGTGGTTGCCGCCCGATCGTGAGCGGTGGACTGGGCGAGGACGGCGATCCCCTGTCCTGGACTTCTCAGCGCAGCAAGTCCTCTGCTGATACACCATTTTGGCCTTTTTCAACTGCGCAGCAAGTAGTGCTAGCTGCTCCGCCGAGGCCTTCTACAGCTGCGCCGCTTAGGCCTTCTACAGCTGTGCAGCAAGTAGTGCCAGCTGCACCGTTTAGGCCTTTTTACAGCTGCGCAGCAAGTAGTGCCAGCTGCACCGTTTAGGCCTTTACAGCTGGGCAGCAAGTAGTGCCAGCTGCACCGTTTAGGTCCTTTTCAGCTGCACAACAAGTAGTGCCAGCTGCACCGTTTAGACCCTTTTACAGCTGCGCAGCAAACACTGCCAGCTGCACCGTTCGGGCCCGTCACAGCTGTGCTGCAAGTAGCGCCAGCTGCACTGTTTTTATCACCTCTTTACTTGGGGTCATTTCTGATTTCTGATCGAGGCAGAACTCTCGATGGTTTGGCAGCAACCTTGACATTATGGTTTCTGATTAGAGTCCATTAGTGGTCCGCTGAGACTATGGGCGTACAATGCGGCTGGTGCCGAATGTGCTTGTGTTTCGGGCTGATGCTATGTACTGTGATTACCAATAGTCACTGGGCGTTCGTCTGTGATCTGCTTTTCCTTGACTAATTGTGCATTGTGATGGTTTTGACAGTGACCCAGTTGGTTCTATCATATGTAATCATGTCCCTTGTAAATATTATCTTGTGCCAGTGGTTTTCATTTACACCTAGATGAAGGGCCCATCAAACACCCACCTCTCTTCCCGAACTACACATTGTCCAGTTTTCCACTCCCAACGCCTGGAATATGTGCCCCCTGTTAATCCCTATACTTCTCATCTGCACCGCTCTCCCAGGTACACCCGTCTCATACCCTCCTAGCACTCTCTCTCCGTCTCTCTCACGTCCCCAACATGGCCACCTCTAGAGTTAAGGATGGAATTAACTGTTACAAAATCATCTATCCTCCTGGCCAAACTAAAGCTTCAGCTAAACGATTGAAGCATGAGACTATTGAACGTTTCCCTGATTCCCTTTTTGTTGACCGATTTTACAATTGTCGTTCTGGGAGGCGCAAAAATGATTTCATTTTCTTCACTCACGACACCCCTTCTTGGTCCAACAGCTTATCTAATTCCCTTAACGTCACCTCCTCCTCCTCTATCCCTCATGGGAAACTAAAGATTTCCCCTTCTGCGTATTTCAACAGCTTCCTCACCATCTCAATCTATAACAATGGTACTGTCTTGATCCAAGGCAAAGACACCTCTCTCTCTCTCTTTGACCACCTCTTCCCCTCCCTACTCCCCTCCCCTGCGAACAGGTTTTCCCCCGACTCTCCAGCCAACTCCACCCTTTACTCCCTTTCTCCTCCCCTGACCCCCCTACACTCCAATAGGCTGCACCCTCGGGAGGCTCAGGTCGGCCCTCTTCCCTCCCCCTCCCTTGTGCCCTCCTCTCCCTTTCCTCCCACTCCACAGTATGCCCCACCCTTCATCACGTCAACCTTACCACTAGGCAATACGCTCCTCGTCCAATCGGCACCGTCTCGGCACCCCAATCTCATCTCGTCCCCCCTACTCCTTTCTGCTACTCCCTTTTTCAGTTCACCCCTCCGCCAACCTCCCCTCCTGGCTAACTTTCCCTATGCTCCCCTCATCCCTCCCTCTCCCCCTCTTCTCTACCCCCTCCTCTCCTCGCCTCTTTCCCCGATTTCTTCACAATCCCATGGCATCTCTTTCTTTCCCCCATCTCCGCTAGCAATGCTATGCTGCCCCCCCTTTACCCCCCTGGTACCCCTTTCCACCCCCCCCCCCCTTCAGGCACAGCAGAACCACTTCCTGTCATCAACTTCCCCTTCTCCCAATCCCCCCCACTCTACCAGATACCGGCTCCCTCACAGCCACCGCTCCTAGCCAACAGGACCTCTCCAACCACCTCCCCTTTTTTCCGCCCAAACCTCCTACTCTCCTATGTCTCCTCACAGTCCTCCCCTCTCCCTTCTCCCCACCTTCTTGTTCCGCACCCATCCCCCCTAAACATGTCCATAATTCCTTCCCTTCGTGCAGCGCCATCAAACACAACTCCCCCTCCCCTCTGATACCCCAACCCCCGCTCTTAACCTCCCCCTTTCCCCACCTATGAACCCTATACCTCAACTCGCCTCCTGTCCTCCCACCTCTCCCTGCCTCCCACCACCTATACCACCCCATCCCTATGCCATCGAGACACCCAACCATCCGTGTTCTGCCCTACTCTCTCTCGAAAATAAGATATGCTCTCTCATCACCTCCATCTCCCAGCTTGTAGCTTCCATTTCACTTTTAAGCTCTAAGATTTCAACTTTCCCATTCTCATCAACTCCTCTGGAAAACTCTCACCTTCCCACGAGAGGCACCTCGACCCCTCACACCATTATAGCCAAGCATAACCTGTCGTCCGCAAACATCGCTCATTCACTCAAGCCTTTGAACGCTACCCTTCTTCAACCAGCACCTCCGAGTAACCTAATTACCTACTCCATTCCAACCATCTCCTCTGTCAGAACCAAGCATCCACCCAGACACTCCCGTGCACCCCCATATAGGTATCATATCCCTATCACCCTTCTTTGCCCAAGTGCCCCCGTCACCAAAACAGTCTCGACAGAACTGCGCTGCATGCTCCACAACTGCAGATCTGCAATAAAACACAAACTCGAAATCTCTGATACCATCACCCTTCACAATATTGACCTGTTCTTCTTAACAGAGACCTGGTTCAACGATACCTCTCATTCCATGTTTGATCTCCTCCTACCCACTGGCTACTCTATTTTCAGGAATGACAGACCTATCAAAGTTGGGGGAGGTGTTGCAGTTATCTTTAGAAACTCCCTTCAACTCAAGGCTTTTCCCATCAGCGCATTCCGCACTTTTGAATGTCTATCTCTTGAGCTTCAACTACACCACCGCTCACCCCTTAGATTCCATGTCATATACCGCCCACCTGGCAGTGGCCCTTCATTTATGGAGGAACTCACTGACTTCATCAGCGACCAATACGCACAAAGTGACAATCAGACCTTCGTGGGTGACTTCAATCTCCACTGGGGCTCCATGCAAGACTCTTCCGCGAACAGGCTGGCCTCCTTCCTCTCTACAAACGATCTCACCCAACACTGCACAGAATCAACACACTCTAAGGGTTCTATCCTGGACCTTGTTATTTCTAAAGCAGGCATGCTTTCTATCGCTACCCCTATTCACGTAGACTGGTCTGACCACCTCCTCATTCCATTCTCTCTTCTCCTAGCACACTCTATCACTCTTGGCCAACCTAAGAGGGCTACCTCCTGGTTCCGTGATGCTAAAAACATTGACACTGCTTCCCTCTGTGAATCAGCTTTGCTGTCACTTCCAAGGCTAGACCCGAACCTAGATGTTGATGATCTCACTTCACAATGCCTCTCAGTCCTTGCAGTCGAAATCAATAGCGTTGCTCCTCTCCAAAGCAAAAAGAAAAGGCCCATTCCCTCAGCACCCTGGTTCAGCAAATCCCTATATGAAGAAAGGAAGCACCTAAGACGCCTGGAGAAACATTGGAGGCAAGCACCCTCCACCGATAACTTGGCCACGCTTCGTTCAGCAAAGATCCGAGTACCACAAGCACATCTTCCTTGGGAAAGCATCACACTTCAGAACCCTCCTTGACTCAGCCAAAAATAGACCCAAAAAACTATTTGATCTCATCAAGACCTCTAACTACTCTCCCCCAACCTCCAAATTGGAGGATTCTACAAAGAAAGCTGCTGATTTCGCTGTATTCTTTGACGAAAAAGTGAAATCACTTGTGGTTCAGGTCGCTCATCCTACCCCTCCAGAGGAGCGCAAATCACTAGTCATCTGGCAGAACTTCGACCCCATCTCTGAAGATGTCCTCCTCAAGTGCATCCTCGAAACAAAGCCCTCCAACCACTCGCTCGACCCCATCCCTAGTGCCATTGCCATTGACTTCTATACCCTTTCTGTTCCCTATTGGACCACTCTGGTCAACCTCTCCCTCTGTCAAGGTTTCCTCCCTGTTCCCTTCAAATCTGGGCAAGTCACCCCTCTGCTTAAAAAACCCACTGCGGATGCGAATTACCTCAACAACTTCCGCCCCATCACTAACCTACCCTTTCTTGCGAAGATCACAGAAAGATGTGTTGCGAAACAACTCTCACGTCATATCAAGGAAAATGATCTTCTTGACAATTTTCAGTCCGGCTTCATCCAAAACTGCAGCACTGAAACTGCCCTGCTGCAAGTGATCGATGACGCGCTGAGAATACTAGACTCGGGGGGGGTCTTGTCTTCTAATTCTCCTTGACCTTTCGGCAGCCTTTGACACTGTCAACCACAAAACCCTCCTCAACACCCTTCAACAGAGAATGGGCATGGAAGGCACCGTGCTTAAATGGTTTGCTTCTTTCCTTTCTGATACATCCCAAATGATCAAAATAGAGGACAGTCTCTCACCTCCTTTGGCGGTGGGTCAAGGTGTTCCCCAAGGCTCTATTCTTGCTCCCACATTGTTCAATCTCTATTTGGAACCTCTGGGAAATCTCCTAAGTAAATCTGGGGTCAAATATCACCTCTACGCTGACGACACTCAAATCTACCTCAAGGTTGCCTCCACGCACGATCTCTCTGTCCTAAGCTCTACCCTCGACTCCATTCATAACTGGATGTCAACACATCAACTGATCCTGAACCCCTCCAAAACTGAGTTCCTCCTCCTCTCCTCCTCACTCTCTCCTCCCCCGGTGCAATCATGGATGGACCAGATGAATCTGCTGAACACTAATCCCATCATTGTCGACAGCGCAAAATCCCTTGGTGTCATACTCGACACAAAACTCAATCTACTCTCTCACATTATTTCAATTGCAAAGTCTGCCCGATACCAACTGCGCCTTCTTTGGGGGATTCGTCGCTTCTTCCCGGTGCATGACCTCAAAACCCTGGTCCAATCGCTGGTCCTCTCCAGACTGGACTACTGCAATTCTCTTCTGACTGGCCTCCCCAAATCCCACCTATCCCCCCTTAAGTCTGTTCTACATTCAGCAGCTCGTTTCATTTATGGGGCCAAAAGAAGCGACCACATCACTCCCATGTTATCCTCCCTCCGCTGGCTCCCCCATCGAGGCGAGAGCTATCTACAAGACTGCCTGCATCACCCATAAAGCCTTGCACTCCTCCTCTCCGCGCTACCTGGCAATAAACTGAAACGGGAAACATCCGTTACAACGCGGATGTTTCCCCGCGGTGCTGTTACGACGCGTCCGTAACAACGCAAGTCGTTACCACGACTTGCGCAGGAGGGCGCTAGAAGATTAAAAATAGTAAATTTACTATTCCAACACCTTCCCTAGTGTCCACGGGGACTGGTGTTAGAATAGTAAATTATACTATTCGACATCCGCGCCCCCAACGCAAGTCGTGGTAACGACTTGCGTTGTAAGGGACGCATTGTAACAGCACGCGTTGTGACGGTACGCGTTGTACTGTCATACATCCACTGAAACTCTCTGGGGGCTCTAGACCATCACGAAATGCGGAAAATCTACTGCTTGAACCTCCCACTTTCAAGAAGGAGAGATCGATGGCCCAATCCTTTTCAGGCAGCGCAGTGAGAATCTGGAACTCACTTCCGCCTCAGCTCCGGACCACCTCCTCCTCCCAAGCCTTCAAATCTGACCTCAAAGTTCTCCTTCTTCAAAGACATTTCCAAATGTAATTCATGCCCTCTCTGCTATCTGAAGGAAGCCCTTCAACTACTGAAAAACCTACTTTATTTGACTATGGAAGTGTCTTCCAAGTGTGTTCTTGTGGTTTGAAAGTCTGCCTCTTATTGCAGTATTGTCCTTCCTCCTGTGTCTGGGACTCGTGGGTGACTTGCACCCGTCACTCTCTCCGGTAACACACTGTTTTCTACCTCCTACATTTGTTTGTTTCGACACCTGCACAAGTGCCACCAGTGCCTACGTAATGTTTGTTCTTGTGCTGGAGTGTCCTCCATATATTGCAGTATTATACCTCTATATTTATTTTGGACGCTTTTTGTAACCTGCACACGTCACTTTTTCCTCCTGCAATGCACCGTTTGCTACCTCTTGTATTTTATTGACTCACGATTGTCACTTTTGTAATGCACCGTTTACTACCTCTTATACTTTGTTGGCGCACAATTGTAATTTTGCTTCATTTAATGTAACGTTTGCCTTTGTATTTTGCTCACTTGTAATGTTCTCATGTATCAGTTCTGTTCCTATTGTGAAGCGCTCTGACACCTTCGGGTAAAGTCCGCGCTATAGAAAAATGCATAAATAAATAAATAAATAAAAATAATAATCCAGCACTGTTATGTCATTTCACACCATGTGGAGTATGTGACTTTTCTGTCAGAAATCCTATAAAAACTTGCTATATTTTGACAATGTGACAGAGCTTTTTACACTTGCTTAGAAAGCAGACTCTATGAAAGTCTGTCTTTTGAGACTTTCTCTGCATTTTAAACTGAGCAGATTCTATGGCTCTCCGTTTTTGATTTGACACTTCTTTGCCCTTTTACATTGTGAAGAATCTGTGCTAAACTGTCATTTGATTTATAATTAAACTTTCTCTGACTTTCTGTGAAGGCACACTCTATGTCATTCCTCTTGCTGGATTATACTTTGATTCTGGCTGTTTGCCTAATCTGGAGGTAGACCTTACTTCTAGCGTCTTGCATCAGTTGATTTTGGCTTATTAGCCTTCTACGCTAACTCTTTATTTAGAGTCGACAAGGGTTAACATTTTGCTTTTTTTAGAATCATTTGATCATGTCTCTATAAACATAATTCACCAAAGACTGTGTTTCTCTCTTAACCTGTTTTACTGTATGTGAGAAGTTGGGCTGGTATAAGCTGTCCACTAATTAAGGTGAGCACCTTGCACCAGTCCAAAAAACCCTTATGGTGATTTAAGAGGTCAAAGATAACCTTAGAAATCTATCCAAGTGGTAGCTGTGGAGAGCAGCCTTCAGGCTTAGTCTTGAAGGAATGTAAAGCAGCTTGTGTTACTAGAATGCAACCGTATAGCATTGGTTAAATGAAAGGAGAACCACGCAGTAGTTATAAAAATATACATTTATTGTTACAACACACTCTAAGTATGACTCAGTATCTTCTACATGAAGGTACTCACAAAGCACACAATACTGTGGCACAGAAACAATAGTAAATAGCACTAATACACAGTGGGCTCCAGGGGGACACCAAACCATATACTAAAATAGTGGTATAAGAACCACGAGTCGAGTCAAGACAGTGTCCAGAGGATGTGGAATCACTAGGGCCCCAAGGAACCACCCAAGGTGAGTAAGTAGAGACCCCACAGAGGACAGGTGCAGTGTGGGAACACAAACAGCGTGCGCCGTACAATTCTATGGGAGTGTCACAGTTGCAGTTTTAAAGTTTAAGGACCCTTCTAAGTGAACTTCGAAGAAACCCTGTGGAAGTTAGGAGGTTGGAGAGACATCCCACCCGTGGATACCGTAGTACCAGAGTATCCCATGGAAGCCTGTTGCATAGGTCTAAAGTGGTGTCGGAAACCTCAGTCGATCTCTATGGAGGACTTTTGAAGAAGAGCCACTGCTGGGAAGAAGAAATGTTTCTGTTGGAATCCAAAGGTGGATTCTGGATGAAGAGTACCTGAAAGCAGAGTGGTCAGAGTCTGGGTCACTTTGGGGACAGGGGCTCGGTAGACGAACGCCCACCAACCCGGGGAGTCCAAGAAAAGCAGTGTTGACCCTCAAGAGGATCCAGAGCCCGGAAGCACAAGAGTCATGAGGGGACCTCGAGCAGTTTCACAAAGCAACAGCCTACGAAGCACTAGGTGTGTGGAGGACAGAGTTCTTTGGTGGAAATGGTGCCAGAGGTCGGGGCTACTTTGAGCCCTTTGCACTTGTTTTGGGAACGCCAACATGCATATGTACTTTCCTGCGTTTGCAGGGGAGTGACTCTTTCACCCCAAGGGAGATATCTTCAGTCGTCCTTGATGATCCACAGGTCCTACATGGAACCTGGGCACAGACGATGCTTGAGGCTGAGAGGGAAAAGAAGGCGGGCCCAAACAAAGTCCAGCAAAGTCCAGAGTGCCCAGATGGTCGAAGTTCAGTGGTTTATGGTTCAGAATCTTGTCAGAATCTTGTCCACGTCAGAACTAGGGTCCTACAGCCAGGTAAGCTCATTTGTACCCACAGGACAGGAGAGGGTTGGACAGACTCAGGGGACCCTCCCAGCACGGGGTCTGGACAGTGGGGAGGATAGCCCCCTGTCCTTTGCCCAGTTTTGCACCAGGGCCGGAGCCAACGCCTCCCAGGACTGGTTTGAATTGGAATATGCACAGGCACACCAAATGTGCCCCTCATGCAGACATTCGTTCGCTGGCAAGCGCACCCACCCAGGCCTAATACACCTAATCTGGTCTGGGAGATGGTAACACCTCATTGTGACAGAATGCCTATTTTTCTGCCTTCCCCTGCTCAAGCATGGCTCAGCAACAGGAGAGAAGAAATGTGTATCTGGTCGGCAACAACCATTTTGGGCTGCCCGGGACTAGAAGGCTGGTACCGGAAACACCAGAGACCTCACAAAGTTCGTTTCTGAGGGGTGGAATCATACCTCCCACACCGGGTACCTGTGTGAGGGTATGATTCAACAATGTTTGACACCAAACATGATAGGGTTACTTTCAGCCATTTTAGAGTTGGTCATCATACAGTCTCATAATGCCACTCTATGGGGTCCATTAGGATGACGGGCGGACTTTGTCCGCCCGCCATCCTGTCGTAGTAGGGGACCGCCCGCCCTAAGGGCGGGGGTCCCGTGTGCAGCATTAGGATGCACCCGCCACAGTGGCGGGCGCATCCTGCATTCATTCCATTGTGGCGGGCGGTGCATTCAGCACCGCCCGCCACAATGCCAGGAAGGCATGTCGTGCACTTCCATGCACATCATGGAAGCACCGCGCGGTGCATGCCATGCTGTGCATGGAACTGCTGGGGGGGTACCATAGGTACTCCCCATGTGCACCCCCCACCACCCCCGAGTGCTTGGGGGCCCGTAACGGGCCCACACAAGCAATCACCGCATGCCTTTCCGTGGCGGCATTGCCGCCACGGAAAAGCAGCTGCAGACAGGCATCCTAATATGGATGGCGGTGTCTGATAGACACCGCCACCATATGGTCCCACGGTCTTTCCGTCCGCCGCGGCCAACCATGCCATGATAATATGGCGGGGGGTGTTTTTAGTCAGGATGGCGGGCGGATTGCCCCCGCCAGGCCGGCGGTGGCTACCGCCTGCCTGGCGGGGGCAATCCGCCCGCCATCCTAATGGACCCCTATATGTTGTAAATAGCTGCAGCACTAACAACTTGGCAGAATGGACTCTGTAGGCTGCAGGGGTGTCCTGCTCTTGCTGTGGCACCCTCTCATTTAGAACCAAGCACCCTTGCTTACTCTGCCACTGGATTCAAGCTAGCCTAGTTGATGAAGGGTAATACCTAGAAACCGGTCTCAGGATGCTTGTTTCCGGTGTAGGGAGGACCTAGCTTGGCAGTTCGGTGTGGACTGTTCCCATGAGGCAAAGGGTCAAGACTGATTTGCATATGGCTGGGTCTAAACTGGGGTGGCATGCTGAGCAAAAGAACAATGTATTTAACCCAGATCTCTTGACTGGGGGTGAATGTATGATTCATTCAGCATTCCGTCCATCATTGGTTTGAGTAGCACTTCAGGATTATCAAGGCCTGCTAAAGGGGTGACTTATAGGTTCTAAGTGTAGTGACCCTTAGATGTAATAAACCTATATCTTAAGTAAGTGGTGCATGCACCAACTTACACAGGCTGCAATGGCAGGCCTGTAGATCCATTTTGCATGGCCTCTCATGGGTGGCATAATACATGCTTCAGCCCATGGGAGGACTCTGGGGTACCTATGCCCTGGGTACATGGGTACCATATACTAGGAACTAAAAAGAGTACCCCAGGATCCAATCTGGAGTGTACCTAAGTACATAACATAACAGTTTAGGGAGAAAGCAGATAGACTGATGTCCTGATTAGCAGGATTCCAGTCAGACTAGTCAGAAACAGTATCACATTTAGAAAAAAGTGGGGGTAACCATAAGAAGCAGATCCTACTTTCCTACTTCATCACTTTGGCAATAATGAATATAAACAGATTCACTCATTGATTATCATCTGCTTCACTATAGTATGGCTCACTGTCTATATTGGGTCAGGGACCCGTTCCTGCTGAATGAAATAAACAACCTCCTTCTGTCACATCAGATTTCCTTTGTGAAACTGTGAATTGATTTCCCTCCATAGCACTCCCAACCCCTGAAGATTTCAAGGCAAAAAAACAGCTAGAGAAAAGCTATGCATAACTAAATGATAGCAGTTACAACATTTTATGGGGTTTTTGTATATGTTATACTTTATTCAACTGTGAATGTCCTACATTACTTGGAAGAGGGAGGGGTGCATACTCTCAGAATCATGTAGGTATGGTGGATATACTCACAATTTATAAACTGCCTTCATTCACGATTGCTACCTGTGTTTTACTCTGTAGAAGTGGCTATTATTATATTTAGAATTCATGTAAAAAGCCAAACACCAGCGGCAGACCCTAATACCTGCACTTCACACACAGTCCCAATCAATTAAAGCCTAGTGCACTTCATACCCAGTACCAGCCGTTGTATTGTATTGTGGTATACTTATATAGCGCAGCCTGTCACCACCAAGGGCATCCTGGCGCTTTTGACCCATAATCCAGTGAAAACAGTAGCTCAACCTATCCTGGGAAAAAGATAAGTTTTCAAAGCCTTTCTGAAAGCTAAGAGATCTTCCAGGCTTCTCAAGGATATTGGCAGAGAGTTCCAGAGTTTGGCCGCCGCCACTCTGAACAAACGGCCGCCCATCCTCACTCTCTGGAAGCGCGGAACTACCAATAGCCTGGAGGACGAGGAGCGCAAAGCTCGAGATGGACAATACCAGGCAAACATTTGCCGCAAAGGAGTTGGGCCCAGGCCATGGATAGCCCTGAACACTATACACGCTGCTTTGTAGCGCACCCGCAGATGAACCGGCAGCCAGTGAAGTTCTCGCAGCGCTGCCGTAGAAGAGCTATGGTAGGGGCGAGAGAGGGCGAGTTTGGCAGCAATGTTTTGCACCCTTTGCAGCTTGCCCAGAAGTGTTACCGGGGCCTCCAGAAGCAGTGCGTTACAATAGTCAAGTCGACTTAGGATGGTGCAACGCACTACTTCTGGTCTGGCTTGCTCGGGGAGAAGGGGTAGAACCTTACGCAGCATACGGATCAGCATCATACATGTGGAGGTGGTCTTATTTACATGTAGATCTAGCTGCAGGTTAGGCCCAAAAATAACGCCCAGATTGCGTGCCGATTGTGCGGCTGACACTGTCTCTAAAAAGGATGGAGGCCAAAAGTCAGCTGGGAGATCTCGGGGGGCTCGATCAGTGGAGCAGTACAGGACCTCTGTCTTGGTTCCGTTGAACTGTAATGAGTTCAGACGGAGCCAATCCGCAGTAGCCTGCATGCACCGATGGAAGGTCTCCAGTGTGACTGCATCCTGTCCCTCCAGGGAAAAAACCAGCTGGGTATCATCCGCATAATTAAATACGGAGATACCGAATGATTTAATGAGCTGGACTAGAGGGCGGAGGTAGACATTAAAGAGTATAGGGCTGATGGCTGAGCCCTGAGGTACTCCTTGTCCCACTCTCCGCTCCTCTGAACTGAAGGGGGGTAACGAGACCCGTTGCTGACGGCAGTCCAAGTAGGAGATTAACCAGTCCCTGGCCCTGTGTGATATCGCTGCAAGCAGAACCACATTTGAAATAGTATAGTTGAATGCGTCACCCATGTTCTTTTCATTGGTTTTAAGCAGTATAGGACAATTTAAAAAAAGAATATTTTTACAAAACCAAAAATGTGTGGACCTATATATCTTTGGGTGCACCATTCCATTCCACTTTATTGCTTCACATTTATAATTTATCAGAAAACAGACACCTGAAGAGAGCTTCTATCTTGTTTATTTTTCAAAGTGAAAAAGCACACAAAAAACATGGTCACAGAAAGGTTTCTTCTTGTGGAATGAAAGAGCACATTGCTTCTGAATGAATGTCAATGCAAGCTGGCTGAGAGCTTGTCATTGACTGAGGCCTAGTTGTGCTAATTTAAACACATCTGGATTAAGCATTAAATTATACTTATTACATACACTTCTACATCCTCGCTGTTAACACAACATTGAGCAGCTACAAACCCAGGTTTTACCATTCATTCCATGTGTGTCACAGTCATTTTAAAGAGTGTCAGATTCAACTTAATATGTGCCATATTTGTTCCGATGTGGGTCACATTCATTTCATCACCATTCTATATCATTTCATTAAGGTATATATTCACTTGAGATCTTGTTGTATTCTTTTCAGCAACAGTCATATTCATTTCAGCGTAGTTGCTATACATCTTGGTATACCTTTTATCCAATTCAGAGTGTGTATTATTCCTATTGTCCACTAAGTAGTATATTCACTCTGCCATGTTTCATATTTGTTTAGACACATGTTACATTCATTCTGGTGTGTGTCAAGTTTATTTTGGAGCACTCAATGCATTTTAGGATGTGTCTTATATGGGGATCTGTAATTTTGACATGAACGGCTCCCCATACAATTGAGTATTGAATGGGACCAGACCCGTGGGGAATGGGGGTCGCTGTATTTCCAGCGTCTTGTGATGAGGTGTTTAGCTACAACTAAGCCAAGGTCCAAGAATCTAGTAGTAGTTCTGTGTTTCTTGTCTCTTGTGAATATACCCAGTATACAGACTTCCCATGAATTTGAAAGATGTCTGTCAGTGCACTCGGACAGGTGCTGCGTCACCCCTTCCCAGTATTGTTGTAAATTAGTGCACAACCGCAGCATATGTAAAATGTCAGCATCATGTTGATTGCATCGGGGGCATCAAGCATCCTGTCTGTGAAAATATCAATTCATTTTGTCCAGGGTGAGATACACCCCATGTATTATATAATACTGTATTAGTTGAAACCTGGCATTGCAGGGGACAATTGTAGGGCTCACTTGTATCATATCCCATTCCCTGGGTCTGCATGGACGACCAAGTCTGTTTCCCATCGATTTCTCAGGGGTGGCAAATTTGTTGCAGTCTGTATGGGGAGTGCATCTGCAGACCACAGAGTAAGACATCTCCCTTCACCCATGACATGTATGTACTGAAGTGTGAGACGTGCTTGTAGCTCTTGTGTGATGTCTCCGCAGTGCCGTTGCAACGTGCCTATCCAAGAGGTGTGACCAAGGAAATGACCTCCCGTATTAACCCCTTCAGTGCTGCGCGAATTTTGCTGCAGTGCTGAAGGGTTTAAAACCGTATTGGCTCATGACGGAAATGTTCCGTCATCAGCACCGGAGCACCGACGCTGATGACGGAACCGTTCCGTCATGAGCATGCAAGGGGTTAAAGAATTGTAAGTCATAAGTGTACCATCCGGTACCATCCTAAGGTATGAATGCCCGCCTCATGCCAGGTTGTAAGTTCAGCCAGCAGCTTCCTCCTGGTGCCCCTAGGCATACCTGATAGTGGAATTGCTGAGGCATATGGCACAGTATGCTTAGTGATGGATAGACCGCGATGAAAACAATGGTAGGCCAACTGTAATAGCAAAGGGAGAGGCTTGGGCACCCTGGTGCATGGGTGGAACAGGTGAAGTAGAGTATCTAATGTATAAGGAGGATCCTACTCCGCTGTGTCTGACAAACGTAACCCCACCACCCAACGGGCCTCCTACTGTGTCTGGGATGCTACTTAGTTGTGCTCTAAATTGAGCACGCCAATCCTCCCTGAGCCAACGGTAAATATAGCGTCACTAGCGCCACCCTGCCTCATGATGCATTCCATATTAGAACATTGGAATGTTGGGAGCTCCATTGAAAACAATGGAGTGCTCTGGGCTTATCATGGCTGGTTTAAGCCCGTAGCTCCAACATTCCAATGTTTCTTTGTTCACAGCTCTGGCTGTGAACAAATGCTTCAGGGAGCCTGAGGGGATTTCAATCCACTCGCGCTCCCTGAAGGCTTTGTTTTATTTGTTAGAACATTCTGCCCTTTATTGGCAGAATGTTCTAATAGCCTTGTAGCCCTACATAGCTGGGCTATACTGGCAATTAAAGTCCTGCTGCTTTGTAAAAGTCCCTCGCCTTCGGCTCGGGCCTTTAACGCTGCAGCGGACCTTTAATAGCCAGTATAGCCCGCTACGACGAGCTATAAGGCTATATTAAATCACGGAGAATTCCCTAAATTGGATGAAAAAAGGGGGGGTAAGTACATTGGTAAATGAGTAAAGTAATACAAAAGACACGGGAGCGCCACCATTTTAATAAGTGCCACTCTTCCTGCTACCGAAAGAGCAAGTGTTCTCCAGAATGCTATCTGCGTTGTCAGAGAGGTGAGTGCCCAAGTAAGATTGCCATCTATTAGGTCTTGAATAGTATGAAAAATCTGGACACCCAGATATCAAAACATTGTCGACTGCCAAGTAACTGGGATGTCACAAACAATGAGTGGTGGTTCTGGTGTTTGGGGGAGAAAAAGGAAATACGCATGATTTCCCCCATCAACACACAGTCCAGATAGGCGTGCAAAGAGGTTGAGTATGTTAGGTATGCCATCCGGGATAGATCCGAAATCTCTGATATATAGTAAGAGATCATCTGCGTATAACAATATTGCATGTGTGTCCCTACCCAGCCGAGGCACATTTGGCTGGGTCCAATGGCTCAATGACTAATGAGAAGATAAGGTGAGAGAGAGGGCAGCCTCATCTGGTGCCCCCGCGCACTCTTATGGATTTCGAGATTAAGCTCCCAGTCCAGACCCATATGGTCTGTCTGTCGTATAAAAGCTTAACTAAGTGGATTAAATAAGGACCAATCCCATATCTCTGTAAGACACTGAAAAGAAATGACCACTCAATTGTGTTAAAGACTTTTTCCAAATGAAGTCCTAAACACCCAGATGACAGCCATCAAGTGTGGGGGTGCATCGCATTACACAGAATAGTCAGCACAAGTTGAAAGAGGGGGTGCGCCCCGCAGAATAACCCGTTCTGATCGGTATGGATCAAATGGGGTATCATTGAGTCCAATCTCTCGGCCAGCACTCCAACCAGTATCTTATAATCTATGTTTAATAGTGCCAGCAGGCAGTAAAATCCTAGTTGAGTAGGGTCTCTATGATGCTTCGGTAAAATGACTAGCTTGGCTTCATTGAGGAAATCTGGTAGGTGTGTGGATTGGGGTGCATCTTCAAACATCCGGTATAGTTGCTGAGCCAGGAGGTTTGCATATGTTTTATAACACTCGGATGGAAAGCCGTCCAGGCCCGGCACCTTCCCAGAGGATAAGGCACTCACCACGCCCTGGATCTCAGTGGGTGTAATGGAAGTGTCCAACCCATGCATTGGTCCGGGGTAAGCTGGGGAAGGAAGATTTTTTAAGTAAGAACCTATAACCAATTCAGACACCTCTAGAATTTGATTGATATAATTTTGTGAAATGGAGAACCATCTCTTAACCCCTTCCGTGCTCATGACGGTCCCCGGCCGTCATGAGTCACAGTGGCCCACTGATTAGAATATTAGCACCAGGGCGGAATTCGCACCGCAGCCAAGGTGTTAATGTATTTCATGCTCCGTTTATCACTTAACGCTGTCAGGAGATAACAGTGCAGTAATACATCTAACCAGCTGTTTCTGACTAGTCAGCCAGGCAAGATAGGTTCCTCAATGGTCAGCTGCCGCGTGTGTCCACAGTGAGTGCGCTGTATAGTTCAGGCATCTCAGTCACTTAATCAATGTCACATGTATTTTTGGGCATCCGCTAGTTCCGGAGCACAAGAGGATACGACAGCAGTAGGAGTGTTAAGGTTGGTTTCAATTCTAGCAATTCTTTTTCCAAATGTTTCCTCATACCGCATCCCAGACTCGGGCAGCACCCCCGCAGTACGATTCCACCGGAACTGATGCAGCTGTACCCGTGTTGTGTTCAAAATATTCCGTAATGGCAGTAAGTAGGGACTCAAGGAAAAAGGGGTCCCCCAACATGGAAGGCTGTAGGTGCCAGGTGGGAACAGGGGTGATGGCATGTCCCAGGCAGTTGTTATGTATTGCGGATTGTGATCTGAGTGGGTATGACCCAAGTAATCAATATTTGTAAGGAGGGCAGCAGGTTGGATGTGCTTAAATTCTATCCAACCGGTCATGTAGTGTATGCGGCGTATCATGGGGTTGCGATGTCTCCATATGTCCACTAATCTCCACTGTCGCAGCCAATCCCTCAATGTGGGGGCATTAATAGAGGCCGCTGTGCGGTGCAGAGGAGGGAAGGATCGCTCTAGGTCCGTGTCTAGGACACTACTATCGTCCCCACCTATCAGCCAAGGCAGGTCAACCACCTGGAAAGCACCAATGATAACGACCGCATGAAGGGGCCCTGCTACACATAGGAGGCATACATGTTACCCAGTGGGAGGTGTGGACCATCAAGTCTTCCACTGATGAAGACGTATCTATACTCAATATCTGTCACCACCTCCTCTGTCAAAAGAAGGGTTCCTCGGCAGTTCCAGGTCAACACACCACAAGCACATGAAAAGAGGTTTGCGGCAAACACTCGCCCCCTCCATCTACGCTGTAGTTTGGATGCCTCCAAATCAATTTGGTGCGATTCTTGTAGGAAAGCAATTTGAGCATTGTATCTTTTGAGATAGGTGTATACTGCATAGAGGCGGGAAGGGGTGAACAAGCCACGCACATTCCAGGTGACAATACATTGACCTGTCATGTTACGTCCGTATGATAAATTGTGATATACCAGAGGTCAAAAACATGCATATGACTGTGTTGGAAAGCGACATCAAGAATCCGCAAGTAGCACCTGTAGCAGAACCTATATAACATGACCTCAAAACTAATTGCCAACATGGCAGTTTAGCAAAACCAAAACTAAGACTCAAACTTTGTGAAACAAGCTGAACCTCTAAAATATGTGGGTAAGAGGGCATGAAACCTCAGGGAGCATTTAAAGGCAGCATCCTCCAACATTACCAGCAAATGGGAAGCCATTGGAGACAGTACCGACAAGGATCAAAACAGGAGGAAAGTAACTCTCCCTGATCCCTTCTGTTCAGGGAGCCAGATAGGTACTCAACCGTTGCCCACATATCCCACCCAGCCCAGCACATTAGCAGCATATCAATTTCAGGATGCATGTAAATGGGAAATCAGAGAGGCAGAGGAGAACAGATAATAGACAGAGGCAGGTTACACATCATAGACTATTGTCTCTTTCCTTGCTAGCAAAGTCCTCTTCACCTGCACATCTGGATCCGGCACCCATCTGCTGGATCCTGCCACTCCTGACCTAATTTGAGGTCTGGTAGATTGTGGTAGTTTGGGCCCTCTGCTTTTAGAGCCTGAATTAGTAAAAGTATGCATTGTAACTTCATACATCTCCATGGGGAGATTAAGAGTGGCACAGCATGCACCAAAAAATAGAAGCATCCACAAAGGTTTTATGAGTATCCTGCCTTTAAAAAATAAAATGTAAAACTCCGTTTTTTAAGGAACTTGCGTTTTAAATACGTTTTGGGAGGCACTGGTTGAGCCCTCCTGTCAGCGGCTCTCCGCTGGAGCGGCGATGGCGTTGCTGAGATATGTAGCAGTCTCCTGTCTCCAGAAGCGGTTAGGGGAGGGCCATGGCACTAGGGAACAAACGTATGCTAGGGATTTTTGTGCCTTATAAGCAGCGATGGGATATTACAAAGAGATGTTCAAAAACCCTAATATTTTCTAAACAAGCATATTTCGGGATTCATTTAAGTTTCTATTCAACATAAAGGAAAGAAGCATTTTAAGAATAAGTGTTGGGAGTGGGCATGCATTGTTTTGGGAGGGGTGAGGTGGTGTAGGGAAGGGCACAGGGAAAGTAAGAGCAGAACAATGGTTGCCAAAAACTGAAGCTGCCATGAAGGCTTTATGGCAGGAACAAAAGCAGAGGCAGGCCAACCTAAAAAAGAGTGCGATCATGGAAGGATACGAAAGTCCAAAAGGAGGGACAACTAAGCCTATTTACCAATCACTAGCGACTACTTATAAATGACAGTAAGAGGAAGCTAATAGTAAGCCAATTCAAAACATGGGCAGTGCATGAAGCCCACACCCTGGAACAGCATGCCTCACAGAGCAGTGAATGCTTTGCCTAGGTTCAACCTCCCAATGTCAAAATGACTGACCGTCACTGTCTGCAGTCACTTAATCATAAAGCCAGTGCCTGGTTGTATTAGGCTAAAGTGGCGGAACCTCACAAAGGCTTTACTCAACTCAGTATTATCCATCTTTGAGAACTGGCTTAAAACTTGCCTCGGCCTAACAAGGAGCATCAAGGGAAATGAAAATCTTGAGCATTAGACTATATGAAGAAAATGCTAGATCATGAAGAAAGGAAATGCCCAAAGCATCTAGAAAACACAAAACCACAAAGCCCACTCACACACACATATAGACTCAGCTCTTGCACTTTCTGCCACTGTGCACAGCCATCATATCTATCATACTACAGAAAAATCATGAGGCCACCAACAACAGTCCACCACTTCCCTCCAACTAGGGGCCCAACAGGTCTCAATTACCACCCCACATGCCTTCAACATAATATTGCCCTATTCTGTACTCCACCTCTAGGCACATACCAAAGATTGTTCTTAACCTTGTTATATAGCGAATAATAATTGATCTGTAATACGCCATCTCCACAGTTAAATGTTCACATTCGCCACTCCATTTCAAGGTGGTCCCGTCCGACACTGGTATGAAAACCCTGGACTCAAGCCAAACCATGTTTATCCCATACGAATCTCTGACAAAATATCGTTTACAAAAATATCTACCTACAAAAATATTGCAACAAAAATATCAATTACAAAAATATCAACATGCTATCTCTAACAAGGTAAGTACAAAAATATAGAAAACACAATATCGATGTCAAAAATATTGTTATTAAAAAAAATCTTTTTTTTTAAATCAAAAAAATATGTAATATGAATAAAATAATACTTATGAATGTAATAAACATAGTTAAAATATTTTATAGTATTTAAAATTAATAAATGATACATAATGTAATAAAAAATAATTAATAATATAAATACAATACATAGTATATACTTCCTTGATACTAACTTTTACAAATAATTTTAATAACTTATAAATAAATACAAGTATTATAAATTACAAATAAATGTATACACATAAAATAATAATACAAATACAAAAAAATAAATATGTAAAACAAATTAAAAAAAGTTATTAAATGTTGGATAGCGTAGGGGTAAAAATTACTATTCCCACTCCAGAGAGTGCAACAGTAGAGAAAGTGTTGGATAGCGTAGGGGTAAAAATTACTATTCCCACTACAGAGAGTGCAACAGTAGGGAAAGCGTTGGATAGCGTAGGAGTAAAAATAACTATTCCCACTCCAGAGTGTGCAACAGTAGGAAAAGTGTTGGACAGCGTAGGGGTAAAAATTACTATTCCCACTCCAGAGAGTGCAACAGTAGGGATAGTGTTGGATAGCATAGGGGTAAAAATTACTATTCCCACTCCAGAGAGTGCAACAGTAGGGAAAGTGTTGGATAGCGTTGGAGTTAAAATTACTATTCCAACTCCAGAGAGTGCAACAGTAGGGAAAGTATTGGATAGCGTAGAAGGTAAAAATAACATACTTTTAAATAAATTAATAATTTAAAATAATACAAAAATTAATTAAGAAATAAATATAAACTATTTACAAATACCAATACATAATTATTAAAAACATGATTAGCAATAAATATTTAAGTAAAAATAAATTAATAATAAATACCTATTAATAATAATAAATTACAAATTAATAATTAATTAACAATAATATAATTAAAAAAGCAATGAATTAAAATAAATTATTACTTAATTACATTTAAATTACTTCCAACCCTATTCCCCTATAAACCCATAACCCGCTAAAGAACATAATTATCAATTAATCAATTAATTCAAATTAATTACTAATTAATAAAAATTAAATACCAATTAATTTAAATTATTTTATATTTCCTAAAAATTAATAATCAATTTAGTATAATTAAATTACTTCCCACCCTATTTCCCTATAAACCCATTACCCACTACAGAGCATAATTATCAATTAATCGATTAATTCAAATTAATTACCAATTAAAATTAAATACCAATTAATTTAAATTAATTTATATTTCCTAAAAATTAATAATCAATTTAGTATATTTAAATTACTTCCCACCGTATTTCCCTGTAAACCCATAACCCACTACAGAACATAATGATCAATTAATTAAAATTATTTACCAATTAATTAAAATTAATTTATAACTCCTAATAATTAATCATTAATTTACTATAACTAAATTACTTCCCACCCTATTCACCTATAAACCCAGAACCCGCTACAGTACTAAAATACAAATTTACCTAAATTACATAAATACAAATTAAATACATAGCAAATACATAATAATATACATAAAAATCATAAAAAAATCGATATTAGTAACATCGATATTACTAACATCGATATTAGTAACATTGATATTAAACATATCGATATAACTTACATTCTATATTATGTCCCTTAGATATTTAAACATCGACATTATTGTATGTCGATATTTAAAACTTGATATTTTGTCTGCCTACCATCCCGCACACCCAAACATCTACTTTGACCATGCCCAAAAGCACCCCTCAAGCAGAATGTGTTTAAATAAACCCCAAAATACATATGCCTTTATAATACAATTTGACTAGAATGCACATTCAGGAGATGATTCTGACCTCAGACTCTATTATCACCACGGAGAGATATACCCTCAGTGTACCACTATCCCACACATCAACCACATAGAAGATACAAATGACGCTCGCAGCTCTCAGACCCATCATCTTCAACTGCACACCAATGTCAAGTATACATCCACGTTAAAAATCCTTAGGCAAAGCACCAACAAGCCAAGAAACCCTTCATCCCTGTTCACTCCCCTGCAAAGATTCTGCCCCACCACATCCGGCAGCAGTCGCCTCAGGCAGCTGTAAAAGTACCCTACCAAGGCACAAGATCCATCACAAAGCAGACAGTCTACATACTAAACAGACAGTTACACCAAAAGATGTGATCCACCTACAACAAACCAGAGTTATTCTACCAATAATAACAGACAGTTAAACCGAAAGATGTGATCCCCCTACAACCACCCAGTGTAAGGCTACCAATAATAACAGACAGCTACACCAAAAGATGCGATCCACCTACAACCACCCAGATTAAGGCTACCAATAATAACACACAGTTACACCAAAATATGTGATCTACCTACAACCAACCAGAGAAAGGCTACCAATAATAACACACAGTTACACCATAAGATGTGATCTACCTACAACCACCCAGAGTAAGGCTACAATAATAACACACAGTTACATCCAAAGATGCAATCCACCTACGACCACCCAAAGGAAGGCTACCAGTAATAATAGACAGTTACACCAAAAGATGCGATCCACCTACAACCACCCACAGTAAGGCTACCAATAATAACAGACAATTACACCAAAAGATGCGATCCGCCTACAACCAGCAAGAGCAAGGATACTAATAATAACAGACAGTTACACCAAAAGATGCAATCCACCTACAACAAACCAGAGTAAGGCTACCAATAATACCAGAGAGTTGCACCAAAAGATGCGATCCACCTACAACCAACCAGAGTAAGGCTACCAGTATTAACAAACAGTTACATCAAAAGATGTGATCCACCTACAACCACCCAGAATAAAGCTACCAATATTAACAGACAATCAATCAATCAGACATTTTTAGAGCGTGCTACTCACCCGTGAGGGTCTCAAGGCACTGGGGGGGGGGTGCAGCTACTGATCAAACAGCCAGGTCTTGAGGAGTCTCCTGGAGGTCAGTAGGTCCTGGGTCTGCCGTAGGTGGATGGGGAGGATGTTCCATGTCTTGGCGGTGAGGTGGGAGAAGGATCTGCCGCTGGAGGTAGTTCGGTGGATGCGTGGGACGGTGGCGAGGGCGAGGTCAGCGGAGCGGAGCTGGCGGTGTAGAAGTTGAGTCGCTTGTTAAGGTATGCTGGTCCGGCATTGTGGAGTGCTTTGTGAGCATGGGTGAGGAGCTTGAAGGTAATCCTTTTGTTGACGGGGAGCCAGTGCAGGTTCTTCAGGTGGGCGGTGATGTGGCTGTGGTAGGGGATGTGGAAGATGAGGCGTTCGGAGGCGTTTTGTATGCATTAGAGTCTATTCTGGAGTTTGGCCATGGTTCCCGCACAGAGGGTGTTGCCGTAGTCCAGCCTGCTGGTGAGGAGGGCCTGGGTGACCATCCTTCTGGTCTTCATGGGGATCCATCTGTAGATCTTGCAAAGCATACGGAGGGTTGTGAAGCAAGAGGAGGAGACGGCGTTGACTTGTTGGGTCATAGAGAGAGAGGAGTCCAGGATGAATCCCAGGTTCCCAGTGAGGCAGGCCACCAGGAGTCATCCCAGGCGAAAGGGGTGGAGCTGAGGATGAGGACCTCCGTTTTGTCTGAGTTCAGTTTCAGCCGGCTTGTCTTCATCCACTCGGCGAATGCCTTCATCCATGCGTGCAAGTTGGTTTTGGCGGTGGCGGGGTCTTTGGTGAGGGAGAGGATCAGTTGAGTGTCATCAGCGTAGGAGACTATGTTGAGGTTGTGCGAGCCGACAATGTTGGCGAGCGGTGTCATGTAGACGTTGAAGAGGGTCGGGCTGAGGGATGATCCTTGGGGTACGCAGCAAATGATCTTGGTGGCTTCAGAATGGGGAGGCAGACCCTCTGGGTTCTGTTGGTGAGGAAGGAAGTGATCTAGTCCAGGGCTGTGTCACGGATCCCTGCGTTGTAGAGGCATGTGTGCAGGATGAGGTGGTGGATGGTGGCGAAGGCGGCCAAGAGATCCAGGAGGATGAAGGCCGCGGTTTCGCCATTGTCCATCAGGGCCCTGATGTCGTCGGTGGCGGCGTTGAGGGTGGTTTCGGTGCTGGGGTTGCTGCAGAATACGGATTGGGATGAGTCCAGGGTGTGGTTCTCTTCAAGGAATTGGGTCAGTTGTCTGTTGACGATCTTCTCAATGACTTTCGCTGGGAACGGGAGCAGGGAGATGGGCCAGAAGTTCTTGAGGTCTTTTAGGTCAGCCGTGGGTTTCTTGAGCAGTGCGTTGATCTCTGTGTGTTTCCAGCTTTACTGGAAGGTGGCAGTCTTGAATGAGCTGTTATATTTCTTACGAAGTTGGGGTGCGATGATGGAGCTCGCTTTGTTGAAGATGTGGTGGGGCAGGGGTCTGATGGTGAGCCAGAGTGGATGGTGTTAGTGGCCGGTGCACTAAAAGGTGCGATCCACCTACAATAACCCAAAGTAAGGCTACCAGTAATAACAGAGACTTACACCAAAAGATATGATCCACCTAAACCACCCAGAGTAAGCCTACCAGTAATAACAGACAGTTACACCAAAAGAGCAATCTAACTACAACCAACCAGAGTGAGGCTACAAATATTAACACACAGTTACACCAAAAGATGTGATCCACCTACAACAAACCAGAGTAAGGCTACAATGATAAAATACAGTTACACCAAAATGTGGGATCCACCTACAACAAACCAGAGTAAGGCTACCAATAATAACAGACAGTTACACCAAAAGATGCGATCCACTTAAAGCCAACCAGAGTAAGGCTACCAATAATAACAGACAGTTACACCAAAAGATGCGATCCACCTCCAATCAACCAGAGTAAGGCTACCAGTAATAACAGACAGTTACACCAAAAGATACGATCTACCTACAACCACCCAGAGCAAGGCTACCGTTATTAACAGACAGTTACACTAAAAGATGTGATCCACCTAAAAGCACCCAAAGTAAGGCTACAATAATAACAAACAGTTACACCAAAAAATGTGATCCACCTACAACCACCCAGGTTAAGGATACAAGTAACAAAAAAAAGGAAATAAATGTGATTAGCAGAAAAGAAGTGTATCAACAATATCTGCTTTCTAAAGAAAATCACCAGGCTTATGAATAACAAGTGACGGATGATGACAAATGATAAACTCATATCATATATGTCACAACTGATTTAAAATGCTTGCTGAAAGATTGCAGTGTTCACTGTGATGTTCAACCTTATATAAAAATGTATGACGATACATATTCCTGATGTGAAAGATAGAGGAGGTTTCCTGATGTTTTTAATGTACTGAGTTTAGACATCATTCTATGGAGCACTGCCCAGAAAGGCCAAGCAAAGAAGACATTATCCAAAGTGTCTTGGCGAGTAGCAGGGATGACAGAGTATGAACTGCTTTGGTGAACCTGCTCATTAAAGGTCTGCAGTGTTTTTCTGTAGAAGCTAAGCATATAAACACATAGGGGTATATGTACAAGAATTGCTGCCACCTAAAGTTAGCGTTAGTACCTCTGAAATCTATCGCCATGATATCGACGTATTTACAAAACTTTGCTACATGGCGATAGTGTCCCATTGCGGAGGGATTTGTTGACGTCAACCTCTGCGTTATGGCAATAAAAATCTTGCTGTAAACGTGAAAAAAGTGGTGGCCGGCCAATCAGCGGGCAGAAACAGCAGGCTAATCAGCATGACGCCACTTTTTCTTGTTTTGGTGGGTAAAATTACCTACAAAACACCTGTAAAGTTCCCAAAACAGCCAAAGAAAATAGCTGAAGAATCATGGAGGAATCATGGAGGAAGCTGGACCCAGAAATGCAGGAGAGAACAACCACCGTAACACCTCAAACAGCAAGGAGGATCAGCCAGAGGCCCAGGGAAAGAGGAAGAGGAGAACCTGCTTCAGCCAGGAGCAAAATCAGATCCTAATTGCGGAGGTGTCAGACAAACAACACCAGCTGTTTGTCAGCTCCACTGTGTCATTGGGGACCAAAAATGCAACATTGCAGTCCTTCGTAGCCAAGATGAATGCTGTAGCAGAGGTCAAGAGGACAGTGTAGTCTGGGTTGTGTGCAAGAATGTGAATGTGCAGTAAACTCCCCCTTCATGCACATGTACAATCTTCAACTCAACTCAGACACGCGTGCACAATGGTGCATGTGTGCTGCCAACGGTGGTTGTCTCCTCACTTCTGCCCATGATCAATCTCGTTCACGGGGCAGCACCATATTTTTGTCACAGAGATGCAGCCCTGTGCAGACAATTTGTTTGTGTGTGGTGTTGAAGCAAGGAGGACAAGGTGACACTATGCCACCTCTCCAGTCAATATGCCCCTTTGCTTGCTCATGAGATGCAGCGTGTTTGTGAAGTATCCGGCTGTGCCCCCCACAGATGACGCAACCAACGTTTACTGTAGTAACCAGGTTTGTTTATTCACAACCTTACAGAGAGCACCGAGCCTTTGCTTCTCTGGCTCCATCACCCGTACTGAAGCCTTCGCGCGCTTCACCTAAAATGATTCAGAAAAGGGGGTGGTGATGGACAGAGCATCTGAATTAAACAGAACACTCATACCCAGTCAAAAGATCAGGGCTTGATCCATCACCGTTTTTTTAGCTCACTGCACCATCCCAGTTCAGAACCTGGCTACATACAAATTAGTCTGTCCCTGGCCCAGTGCATCATGGGAACAGGGCAGACCAAACTACCAAGCCAATTCTTTACTGGAAAGGAAACAAGCTTCCGGGGACCGGTTTCTGGTATTGCAGCCGTCTTCGGCCCGGCTTGCTTGAATCCTGATGGTGCAGTGAGCAAGGGACTCCCCGGAAGCTTGTTTCCTTTCCAGTAAAGAATTGGCTTGGTAGTTTGGTCTGCCCTATTCCCATGATGCACTGGGCCAGGGTCAGACTAATTTGCATGTAGCCAGGTTCTGAACTGGGATGGTGCAGTGAGCTAAAAAACGGTGATGGATCGAGCCCTGATCTTTTGACTGGGTATGAGTGTTCTGTTTAATTCAGATGCTCCGTCCATCACCACCCCCTTTTTGAATCGTTTTGGCCACCACAAGTGTGGAAGGGTATGCGCAGATGTGAGTCCCTTGCTCACTGCACCATCAGGATTCAAGCAAGCCGGGCCGAAGACGGCTGTAATGCCAGAAACCGGTCCCTGGAAGCTTGTTTCCTTTCCAGTAAAGAATTGGCTTGGTAGTTTGGTCTGCCCTGTTCCCATGATGCACTGGGCCAGGGTCAGACTAATTTGCATGTAGCCAGGTTCTGAACTGGGATGGTGCAGTGAGCTAAAAAACGGTGATGGATCAAGCCCTGATCATTTGACTGGGTAGGAGTGTTCTGCTTAATTCAGATACTCTGTCCATCACCACCCCTTTTTGAATCTTCACCTAAAATGGCGGATCGGCGTGCTACGTCATCACGCCGATCCAAACACTGGAACACTGACTCTACATGTCTCCCCCTTTTATATATAAACAATTATGCTATGAAGTTACTGTCCATCACTCATATCATAGTCCCGAAATCTGGCTGGTCTCATCACTGCTCTCCCCCCTCTGGTACACCTTACCAGGGTGGAGGTCACATCTCTCCCGCTGGATCTCCCCGGGGTATCTCCTCTACCTTCTTGGCCGCTTCCCGCCTTCGGGCTCTCTGTTCCTGCCGGGGCATCTCACCGCTGGGCAATCTCACCGCCCCTTGCTCGCCCCTTATGTCTCTTTCCTCAGTCTCTCTTTCCTCCATGGTCTGTTCATACTCCACCCCGCTTCTTTACATTCCTTCCTGATCTTGTTCGCCAATGTCCCACTGTAGAATTTTTTTGCATCCGGCCATGCGGTCTTGGGACCATACGTTCCCGTCACTAAGCAGGGCAGCCCTGTCGTACACCTCCTTGACTTGGAGAGGTCTACTGTACTTGCTGTCCCCCTTCTTCTGCAGCACCGCCAACTTGACTCTCACCCATTCTCCTTCTTCTAGTTCAGTGTCTCTCACGTTCCTTCTAGAGTTATAGTGTTTTGTGTACACTGCCTGGGCCCTTTCCATATTCGCTTGGACCACAGCTGGCGACCATTTGCTGGTCACCGTTTTTTCCTTCCACGCCCTGTTGTCCTTCGTGAATGGATCTCGGCCCCTCAGGATCTGGAACGGGCTATACCCCGTGCTCGTGGGGGTGATTCGATACACCCATATCATTTGCCATATCTCTCTCTCCCAGTCCTTGTCTCTCATTACTGCGGCCTGTATGGATCCCATCAGTACCTGGTTAAACCGTTCCACCAGCCCATTTCCCGCTGGCTGGTATATGGATATGTGTTTAGAAACTATGCCGTTCCTTTCCATGAATTTGGCCCACTTATCTGAAGTGAACTGTGGACCATTTTCACTCAGTATAAGTTTGGGAATCCATTCCCTCAGGAAGGTGTCTGTCAGAAATTTGAGTACGGTATCAGTGCCCATTTCCTCTTCCACTCTCACATCTGGCCACTTGGAGTACCTGTCCATGAGTACACACACATATTTCTGTGTCCCCTGTCCATCGAGAATCGGACCTAAAATGTCAATCGATAGTTCTTCCCACGGATTCGTGGGGGTTTCGAATTTACCCAAAGCTGGCCTCAGTGGTTTTAGGGTCTTGTCTGCTTGCTGGCATTGGGTACAATCCCTGACATGGCGTTCTGCTTATATGTCCATGCCCAGCCACCAGTACCCTTCCTTAGCCCTCGCTTTCGTCTTCCCTATCCCCAAATGTCCTTTGTGTAGTAGCGTGAGTAGTCTGGGGATGATTCCTCTCGGCGGTATCACCTTGTCTCCTCTGTATATGAACACCCCCTGATCGTCCACAGAGAGTTCTTCTCTCACTTCATAGTACCTCCGTAGGGACCCGCTCAGATGTCTTTTCTCCGGCCACCCACACACTATGCATTTCATTACCTCCTGTAAGTCCTGGTCTTCTCTATAGGCTTCCTCCCATTCTTGGTTGCTGATGACCCTTTCTTGGTCCTCCATCAGCGCTACCATTTCCTCCATGGTCTCCTGATCCTCTTCTTCCATTTCCATCGATGCCCCCCGGCCCAAGTAATCTGCCACCTTGTTCTTGTTGCCGGGGATGTATTCTACATCATATCTATATTCTAGGAGCTTCAATGTCATCTTTTCAATCCTGGGGGTGGTGCTGGCATGTCGGCTGGACGTGAGCACCTTCACCAGGGGCTTGTGGTCTGTTTTCAGCTAGAATCTTGTTCCCCACAGGAATTGTCTGTATCTGGTCATAGCCCACACCACAGCTAGCATCTCCTTTTCTATGACGCAGAATTTCTTCTCCGTTTCACTCAGCACTCGGGATGCGAAGCTTAGTGTCTCCACCACTCCTTGCCCCCTGTCTTGCATCAGGACTGCACCCAGTCCTTTGTCGCTGGCTTCGGTGGTAAGGATTGTTCTCCCCTGAGGATCGTATCCCTGCAAAGGTATTACCTGTACAACGTCTCTCTTTATGTTCTCAAACTCTCCTTGGGCTTCCTCCGTCCATCTGAACACCATCTTCTCCCGTGTCAGCTGCCTCATGTGGTGGGTCTTTGTTGCGAAGTGAGAGACAAATTTGCTGTAATACTCGGGCATTCCTAGGAATGACCTGACCTCCTCCTTGTTGGACGGTGGTGGCACCTCACAAATGGCCCTCACATTTTCTGTCTTTGGGGTGATCCCTTGTACCCCAATCTCGTGCCCTAGATAGGTCACCTTCTCCATTCCTAGCCGGCATTTCTCCCACTCCGCCGTTAATCCTCTTTTGTCCAACACCCGCAATACCTTACACAGGTTAGCGTCATGATCCATTCTGTCCTTGCCCATCACCAGGATGTCGTCCTGGAAGTACTGGATGCCTTCCATGTTCTTGAAGAGTTGGTGCATCAGTTTTTTAAACACTGCAGCCGCCGACGCCAGTCCGAACGGCATCCTGCAGAACTGGTAGCACCCAAAGGGTGTGATGAACGAGGTGAGTTTCCTGCTCTCCGGATACAACGCTATCTGGTGGTAGGCCGATGTTAAGTCGATAGTGGAGTACCACTTGATTCCTCTGGTCTTTGCCAACATCTCCTCAATGTGTGGCAGCGGGAACTTCTCCACCACAATGTTCTTATTTAGTTTGCGCAGGTCCACACAGAGCCTGACCTTGCCGCTTGGTTTCATCACCACCACCAATGGCGCCAGCCACTCCGCACACGTGATAGGCTCAATTATGCCCTTCTTCTCCAGCTCCTGAAGTTCAACTTGCACTGCGTCTTTCACCGCCAATGGCACATTCCTCACTCTGTGTGCTACTGGCTTCGCATCAGTTTTCAGGATGATTTTGTGCGCGAACCTCTGCAGCTTCCCTACTTTCCCGCCGAATACTCTGGGGTAGTCATTCCTCCATTTCTCCAGGTTCGGCCATTGTTCCGGCTCCGTTAGCAAGACATGCACCGCACCTCCTGGGTCTAACTTGATGCCTAGGTCACCTTGGTCCATCCACCCCAGCACCGACGGCTCTTTCTCTGAGACATACAGTTTGCAGTATGCACAGCGTCCCTTGAATTCAACTTTGAGTGCTCTGAAACCCTCCATGGGTATGCGGTCTCCATTATACGATACCGGCCGTATGTCCAGCCGCTCTAACTCTGGGCCCAGTTGTGGCCTGAACTTTTCGTCCCATACCGCCCATTGCACTATTGTGTAAGGTGAACCCGAGTCTGCCACTATGCTGATTGGCACTCCTCCGATAGGCATGTCCAGCACTGGTTTGCTTGATCTCTTGGTGTCCACACACAGCACCTGGTCATAGATACATAGGACTGTGTCCTCCTCTTTATGACCGCTTCTCTCCTGGTCATCTCGTAGTGTCCTAGAATCCCGCAGAACAGGCACTTGGCACGGAATGCCGGGCAATTCCTATCATGCGCTTCATGAGTCATGCTACCGCACCGATAACACTGGTTCTTGGTGCCCTTCGAGTGGTTCCCGGGCGGTCCTGGATTACCTTGCCATTTGTTCGGGCCTCTCTGTGGTGCTTCCCTGATCCTGTTATCTCTTCTGGGGGCCTCCTCTTCAATTATATTCACCATGGGTCTGGCCAGTGTTTCCTTTCTTGCTGCCTCTGCGCATCGCCTCGCCAATTCTGCTTTCTTGACGATCGCCATTACCTCCTTCAGGGAGGAGTCCCCATTAGCCCACAACTTGTCCTGCACCGCTTTACTCGTCGTGTGCATCACTATTTGATCCTTTATGAATTCGTCGTGGAAATTCGCATATCTGCACGTGGACGCCAACTTTTTTAGTGCCGCAACATATTCATTGACCGATTCCCCCTCTTCCTGTTTTCGTTGTTGGAAGTTGTATAGGTCAATTGAGACACAGATGGCCGGCCTGTAATGTTCATTTAGTTCCTTTATCGCATGAGCATATACATCATCATCATCACTCTGTCTTTGTTTGGGTACCATATTCTTGAACACCCTCAGCCCCTCCGGGCCGAAATTATGAAGCAGTATCCTTCTTTTCCTTTTACTTGTAAACGGTTCCTCATTGTCATCTTCCAGCACCTCAATGTAGTTGGAAATATATTCCCTCTAGTCTTCCCACTTCATTAGGGGTTCGCCGGGTTTGGGTAGAACCGGTATGGGCGCCGTTGTTGAGGATGCCTGCGCGCACATGGTTTTGTGCTTCTCTCCTGGTGGTGTCTCCCCTTGTCCCTTGGGGCTCCCTGGTGCGTTATCCTCTCCTTCTCTTTTCGGGCTCAATGGAGTGCTTCGGGCCTCACCGCCGTCTCTGCCCCATGAGGTCGCCAGTGCTATTCCCTTGCTGGGTATGCAACAGGACCCAGTGGTCCTGCGTCTTAGCTCTGCTGTCCGCCACTGGCCGTGTAGCTGTGTGCTTCAGCCGTCCTGCTGTTATGGCCTAATGGAGCTCCGCCGCCCCTGCCCTTCTTGCATGGGGTTGCCTGTGTTTGGGGACCCCTGTACCTGGCGACTTGGGTTGTAGTGTGTGCTCTGCAGCACATGGAGTGCAATCACGGCCCTGCCGCGCTCTCTGTGGTCGTGGAGCGCTGTCAACGTTCTGTCCAGCGTACGCTGTGCAGTGGGTGTCTCTGCCTCGGTTGCTCAATCTGCACGTGGGTTCTTTTCTTTGTATTTGATTCTTGGTTCCGTTTTTTTCTTTTTTTTTTTACAATCCGAGCCTCGTCGCCATTGTAAAGTATCCCGCTGTGCCCCCCACAGATGACACAACCAACGTTTACTGTAGTAACCAGGTTTGTTTATTCACAACCTTACAGAGAGCGCCGAGCCTCTTGCTTCTCTGGCTCCGGCACCCGTTCTGAAGCCTTCGCGCGCTTCACCTAAAATGGCAGATCGGCGTGCTACGTCATCACGCCGATCCAAACACTGGAACGCTGACTCTACAGTGTTCACCAAGTTATGTTATGTTATGTTAAAAGTTTTGTAAAGCACATGCCTGTCCTGGCAGTAGGACGTCCCAGCGCTAATTGCAGAAAGAAGAGGGTGGATGCATGAAAGGGTTGATAGTGACAAAGGGATGCAAGTGACAAAGCATGTAGTGAGTCTTCTTTGGAAAAATCCTAAACAACAAAGTTTTAATTACGACTTACTTAAACAACGAAGTCCGTACAATGACAAATCCTAATCAACGAAGTCCTGACCAACGAAGTCCTAAACTACAACTTGGCCGCCCCACCCCTCCCCCGGACATTAATCTCCGCCTCCCCCACCCCCCACTGCTCACGTCACTCTTACATTCGAGCGTTGGAATACATCACAGGTCTTAAGTGAAACACATATTTTTCAACCATGTAAATTCCAAGGATATGGGGATATTATGACACACTTCAAAATGAAATATAATTTAACCGGAGTGCCATAGGGACACAAGAGAGAAAGGACAAATAAGAAAATAAATGGACAATGTGTAAATAAAGTTTTTGTATTTGTAATCTCGGCGATGTGACTTTAAGGGACATTCCATGACCCTAGAACGCCGTGATGGCGCACGTAAATGGGATACAATTGGTGAGGGCGTGAAACTTACGCGGACAGACGCCGGAAATGTCAGTGGCAACAGGAGACAGTTCTTGATTAGCACCCTAGGGACTTTTCAAACAAAATGTATTACATTATGGTTTTATGGGGAATCCATGTGATGCCCGATTCGGGTTCCGGGCTCAATAGGGCGGGTACGTTTTCACAACACACTAGTGATGCTTTAATGCATCTTGCGAGCGCACTTGAGGAAACTTGGAACACTGGTTCCACCTTGTGGACATTTCTATAAAATAAAATATACTATTGTTTATCAACAACTATCATTTATGTACGATATTATTACAATACATAATGGCAAATTCCTTGTGAGCACGGATCTCTCAAACTCCATGCATTTTACTATCGTCATATGGGGAATCAATGTGAGACACTATTCGGGTTCCAAACTCCGAGGGGTAGGAACTCTGTTACATTGGGAGGGAGGGCGAGGGGGGGGGGAGAAAAGTAGACCAAAATATTTGAGTGTGAAAAAGGCTGCTTTATTAGGAAACAGGTGCACATTACAATATGTATAACCCTGGCAAAGCCTTACAAATCTATACCTCACTAAATAAATAAATAACTTCAAATCCCGCCACCATCCCCTCCCCTAAAATTCTTTGGCCCCTCCCCCACCCAACAATACAGCATTAAAACATTACAATAACATTATAAACATAACATCATCAATAAAGCATTACATCATCAATTAAATCATTACGTCATCACTTAACACATTACGTCATCAACAACCCCAATCACATAATGAAAACCAGGCCCTCGATAACCAAAACCCTGCTTGACCCTTCACCCCTGTCAAGACCCCCCAAAACCTGAACGGTCAAGCAATGACCAACTTCCCCTTTACCTGTCAATCAATGAATCAGACCAATACTCACCAAAAACTTTACAATAAACAGCACCGAAACAACAAAAGCCCCGCACCGCACCTGTTCCTAGCGACAATACAAACCAAAAACCCCTTGTACACCTGTTAACAAGAAAACAGCCTTTGGACACAAAAGAAGAAACTATAAAAAGTAAGGAAATATAAAAACTCTACCAAAAAGAAGGAGGAAAGGAAAAATCACCAAGAGTCAAGAAAAAATTAGAGAGGGGGGACGGGGGGGGGGGGGGGGACAAAAAACGCTAACTATCCTCCTAGCCACCAGGTCACCAAACCTAAAATGGTGGCTAGGAGGCGGGAACACATGAGTTTATAATTGGGCTGGCCAAAACCTACTAGACCAGCCCAATTCGAGAAACTTCTACATTTAGATTAACCCCTCGCAGCCCTCCCAAAATGCCCGGGGGAGGGGACCTCCCTTCGGTCAGCTCCCTCCCCCAAGCCCCCCTTGGGAGGGAGGGCGAGGGGGGGGGGAGAAAAGTAGACCAAAATATTTGAGTGTGAAAAAGGCCGCTTTATTAGGAAACAGGTGCACATTACAATATGTATAACCCTGGCAAAGCCTTACAAATCTATACCTCACTAAATAAATAAATAACTTCAAACCCCGCCGCCACCCCCTCCCCTAAAATTCTTTGGACCCTCCCCACCCAACAATACAGCATTAAAACATTACAATAACATTATAAACATAACATCATCAATAAAGCATTACATCATCAATTAAATCATTACGTCATCAGTTAACACATTACGTCATCAACAACCCCAATCACATAATGAAAACCAGGCCCTCGATAACCAAAACCCTGCCTGACCCTTCACCCCTGTCAAGACCCCCCAAAACCTGAACGGTCAAGCAATGACCAACTTCCCCTTTACCTGTCAATCAATGAATCAGACCAATACTCACCAAAAACTTTACAATAAACAGCACCGAAACAACAAAAGCCCCGCCACCCAGAAAGGTAGGGGGGGAAGGAAAACTACACACCCCCCTTTCTGCCCCCCCCAACTAGGAAAATAGAAGCAGAAACTAACAAAATTCAATGCTGCATCGTCAGTGATCGTGCCAAAACTTCACGCAACTCCAACAAATACAGGTCCATCCCTACTCTGGAAAGGTGGACACCATCGTCCCTGAAAAATTCCACTGTCTCAAAGCGTATCTCTCTATGAGAAATCCTGCTGAAACCAAGCAAACAGCCACATCTAGAAACCTCAGAATTTACCTTTTTCCTGGCTCTGTCTACAGCTCTGGGATTTACCGCTCCTCTCCAAATCCTACGCGGAACTAGTTCAGTCCAGAAAACATGGCAACCAGCCCAAAACTCTTTAATGAGACTCAAATCTTTCTTGATTGCTTGCAACAATACAACACCCTTAGTGGTACATAGATCGTTCTCCCCCAAATGAATCACCAGAATGTCAGGACATAGCCCGCCCACCATACTGTTGTTGAGACATGGAATTAACTCTCTCCAGAGCATACCACCTTTCCCCTTCCAAACCATGTTGAACATGTGAGCATTAAAACCCAAAAGCTCTCCGAAGTAACTCTGCGCCGCCTGGACTCGGGCCCATTTCACGAAGGAATGCCCAACTATCCAGACTGTCACCACTGGAGAACGGGGCCCAGCTACAGATCCTATAAAAGAAAACATAGTTAAAGCTTATGGAAAGGAAGATGACGCATGCGCCTCCTCCGCCTGACCTCTCACGTAACGCTGAAAGCAGTTCGAAGACCAACGCCCCAACCTCATGATATCCCTTTGCGTCCATCCTCTATTAAAAGCTTCAGTTGCAGCACCAATCCGAAAAGAATGCGTACCATATAAATTCCCATCCAGACCCAAGTGTTGTAACGCCTTGCGCAAAACCATGCGAAATTGGTATGCTGTAACAGGAGTGTTATTAATATGCTGGAAAACAAGAGCATCATCACCACCCCCTGATAAAGAACGCCAGCGCCGGGCCAACAGCAAAGGGCAAGTTATCTTAGGAGAGCGCGCTTCCAACCACACTCCTTTCCCCAACTTCTTCTGATCAGTTTTGGAACTAGCTAACCAAACATGCACCCCCTCATCAGAACAAAACACATCACGGCAAAAAATTCCACACTTACATTTTGAGCCCCATAACTCCGAAACCCTAAAAGCTCCAAAAAACATAAATGCCATTAACATGGAGATCAAGCAAGACTCAAAGTCATCTGAACAAACCGAAGGCAAAATAGCTATCAACCGAGCCAGCATCTACCAAGATAAAGGGGCCCTTAATCTACTAGAATGACCTTGTTCTCTAGCCCAGCCCTCAAGCATTCTCCTGCCAATCTCACCCGCCGAAGGAGAATAACCCCAAACCAACTTACCCATGAAAGCTATCCCTGCCAATTTTCCTGCAATAGTTACTCTAGTCAGACCTTTATCCATGAGATCTAAAATGAATTTCGCCACATCCTCAGAACGACGCCAAACCTCCTCACGCCTGCAAGCGCCGGACTCTAGAAACTCCCTCCAAGCCAGAGAATAAGCTGAACGCGTAGACACAGATAAAGAACCTACCACCAGTTGTAAGACCCGACGTTGCCTACGTGCCACAGATGAATCGGCATCGGGGTTGGTGATCTGTCTGCCTCCCTGGCCAGTCCACGGAATCTCCCCCACTGTGAACGAGACAAAGCATCCGCAATGTCATTGTCCACACCAGGAATGTGCAAAGCACGAAAGTGAATGTCATGTTTCAAACAGCCCAGCACGAAGACTCTCATGAGCTTCAAGACCTGTTCATCCCTAGCGGACTGTCGATTAACAATCTCCACCACAGCCATGTTGTCCACACGAAAAAGCACCTTCTTGTGTGCCAAGACCTCCCCCCACAGAGTCAAAGCCACCAGTAAAGGGAAAAGCTCCAAAAAGGTTATGCTGCGACCACCATTCAACCACTCATCCGGCCATCGTTCTGCACACCATCTCCCATTCCAATACAAACCAAATCCTTCACTGCCTGCTGCATCAGAAAACATTTGCACATCCCACTGGAAGTCAACATCCCGAACCAAAGGTACACCATTAAAAGAAGATAGAAAAAATTTCCACATTCTCAAATCTTCCTTGACACCAGCAGACAAGTGAACACGGTGGTGAGGCAAATGCTGACCTGCAAGGGCCCTGCCCAATCTGCGACAAAAAGTCCTCCCTGTTCTCACCACCCTACACGCAAAATTGAGGTGACCTAGCAACACCTGAATATCTCTCACCATCACTTTACGTTTTGACAACATGGTTTCCAGCAACTGCAGCATCTTCACTTTTGTATCCTCTGGCAAGCGAGCCCGCATTGCCACAGAATCAATTTCAATTCCCAAAAAGGACAAAACAGTGGCAGGACCCACAGTTTTCTCGGGAGCTAAAGGAACTCCCAGATCCTCCATAAGCCCTTGGAAAGTGTCCAGAGCAGACTGGCACTCCATGGAGCCCGGGGACCCGACAAAGAAAAAGTCATCTAGGTAGTGCGTTACCAGTGAGTGACCAGACTGATGAGTAAAGTACCATTGTAGAAAAGTGCTGAAACACTCAAAAAGAGCACATGAAATGGAGCAACCCATCGGCAATGCCTTGTCCACATACCATTTTCCTGAAAATTGTATGCCCAGTAGACTCCAGTCATCTGGATGGACAGGCAGCAGCCGGACAGCAGACTTAATATCTCACTTAGCCATCTCAGCAGCTGCGCCCGCGGTCACAACAAGTGACATGGCCACGTCAACTGAGGAATAAGAGACCGAAGTAGAATCTGGATCAATAAAATCGTTTACAGACAACCCTTCCGGCCATTACAAGTGCTGAATAAGCCTGAACTGTCCCGGATCTTTTTTAGGGACCACTCCAATAGGTGATATTATCAAATTATGGATCGGCCAATCATGAAAAGGGCCAGCCATCCTTCCTTCATGCACTTCTTTATTCAATTTTTCTTGCACCACTGCGCCATGCTCAGACGCTGATTTCAAATTAGCAGACCATCTCCTTTGTCTGGAACCCATGTAACCCAAATGAAATCCAAATTCAAAACCTCCCAACAATTTCTGTTTCACAGCTTCATCATCATAATCCTGAAGTGCAAGGCGCAACTTTTCCAACTTAACCGGCGTATGAGCCCTTGGGCCCAACACCCTGATTACCTCTAGATCCCCTACCCCTTGAAAACTGCTGGGACATCCCCGAACCACCTGCACTTGACTGTTTCCCCTGTTGACCTCCTGCTGGCTTGTTATCCCAGCATCTAGCCAAGGGGTGCCGCTTACCACAACCGGAGCATTCATGTCTGAACTTACAATACTCCCTACTACAGGACCCTTTGTTAAATTCCCAGCATGTGCCAACTCCAGACTGTGTGTTTGAGCTACTCCCCACCCCTCCCCGGGTGGGCTTGCCCTGAAAGGGCCGGTAAATTAAGGGGAGGCCACTGGCTGTAAAAATCGTCTTACCCCCCGATGCAGATCCCATAGTATGCTGCCATAAATCAGTGTCCAGCTCCCCCCACTTGGCCTCCGGATCCCAAGCCATCCTGGCCCTGAACTCCTCATCATATTGGGACCAAGCAAACCCCCCCCCCCCAGTAAGCTGCGCCTTACGTGTAACATCCATGTATTTAAAAAGAGACACGCTGTGCTCTGGAAATTTTTCACAATAAACACTCCCATAAATAAGGAATGCAGCCGTCCAATTCTCAATGGTTAACGGAACTCTAGGTCGTTTTGCAAGCTCAAACTCTTCTTCTTTCGACCCTTCTTTGGACCGGACTTCCCGGTGTAGCAGCTTAAGAATTTCAACATATTCTCCCTGCCAAATTCTCTCTTTTGTAACCAACATTAAATGGGCACCCAAAGGCTTCGTGACCCCCATATATGGCAATTTTTTAATTTTCAATTCCTTGCTAGCCAATGGCTCTTTTACCCCACTTGAAGCCTCAGTGCTAGTACTACTCTCCACTTTACCTGTAATCTCTAAAACATCGTCAGTGCCCACAGCAGTGTCTTTAACGTAACGTCCCTTCAGCAACCGCCCTTCACCAACCCCAACAGCCCCTTCCCCTCCTGTGCCCACAGACACCATAGTAGGTTTGGCCTGTGTAGCTAACTGCTCACCTGGTAACAAAGAGACCACTCTCGCAGGCTCTGCCCGTGGTGCCGATACCAATGTATCCTGTCTTCGAGGCGCCCTGACTGACGGGCCGTGTTCTCTTCTCTCCTTTACTTGTCTTTGCACCGCCTGAACCTGAAAAACACTACTAGACACATGAGAGGGCTCCCCCCCTCTACTTCCCGTAACTCTCCTTCTTCGGGACTATCTTCATCATAATCCAGGACCACTGAATCAAGTTCAGCAGGAAACACCACACTACGGGTCTTACCTAACCCGGCATCAGCAATATTACATTTTAATTGTTGTGAAGAACCTCCAGGAGGGGGAGCAGACTGTACACGCCTATAACTCCCCTTGCGCTGACTCTGTGGCTCCATAGCCAATGGTAAGGTGGACCACCTAGACCTGCTATTCGTTGGGGCCAGCGGGGTCACGCCGGACCCTCGTGTGCTGACCGCGGCGGGTTCCCTCGGTGGAACAGAGAGGGCCGCGCTAGGCATTCTCCTCACTTCACCTCGGCGAAATTGGACTGGACCACGCCCTGCCAAGTCTGGACCGCCGCACCTAACCCTGTCCTGAAAAGAAAAAATTTGGACTGGTGTGCTAGTATCCCTAAATACAACACCTGACGCAGACCCTATCCCCTGCAAATTAGAACCAACAACCATCCCTTGAAACCTATCCAAAGAACGCCCTCTAATACTACTCCTCAAAGGCACCTCCCTGACTGGAGAGTCGCCTATCACCTCTTCATCCTCACTCCAATCCAAATTATCAACCGCCACCGCTGAAGCAGAAACCCGAAGAGGAGCCCCTGCACCCCAAACTTGACCCTCACCATCCTTCTGTAAACCACGCTGCGCCAAACCTGCAGCACCAAAATGCTCCCACCCAGGAGAACCAAACATCAAAGAGGGGCCTCCTGCACCCCCCGACCAATATGGAACAGCATCCATAGTCCCCTGTACAGGCCAACCACTTACTTGCCTCAAACCCCTGTCATGCTGGGACGTTGTGCCAGGAAAACCAACACCCCCTACACTCCTTACAACAGGTTGCGAAACCCCTGCAGAATTACCCACCACTGCCCCTCCAAGCCCCAAACTCCCTGCACCAGCCACATGACCTGCAACATTGACATCACAAGAAAAAGCTCCATGACCCACCTGTGACACACCCCTACCCCCCCCTCTGAAAACAGTCATCCATATCCAAAAAACCAACAGACCCAGCAGCCCCAGGCCGAGAAACCTCCAAATCCATAGCAACGCCAGAAACTGAACCCCCTTCCCCCATTGAGCCCACTCCCCCTCTCCCCTGGAACCCCCCCCCCACCGACAATGCAGCACCCACAGAAGAACCAGGCGTAGAAAACAGCAAAGGACTCCCCACATTACCCTCCATCTCATTAACAACCATACCTGTATTAGCACCAGATAAGACCTGACCCACCTGATGTTCCAAACCCCCAAAGCCCTCTAGACCACCTGAGGGAAACCTGCATGTAGTATTCCTTTCCACAATAGGCATCCTTGGCACAAAATGCCTTGAAGGGGTTAATAATGCCCCATCCTCTCTGCCAACTAAACCTTGTGTCTCTGCTACAACATGGCCTGGAGGGGATAATATCTGCCCCACCGGCTCCTTCATAGGCTGCCATGACCCCCGAGATTCGACAAACTGAAGGGAGCCTCTCCTCGCACCACGCACTGCCTGCCCCTTCACAGGCTCCGATTTTCTCTCTCCAACCGGGTCAGAGGCGGAGCGCTACGCACTCACTATCCGTCCCCCCCTCTTGCCGGCCACCTTCACAGCAGCTGGTGCTGCCAAGCTGCGGCCCTGCATCAGAAGAGCCCCGCCCGCCTGCATAACAGACGCGCTCGACAAAACGCCTTCCGCCTCACTCAGAAGCCCAGCAGGAGCACCAGACACCGCCGGAGCTCCCCCCACCCCAACCGCCACTCGCGCTTGAACAGAAGGGGCCGGTCGCGCCTCAATCGCACACTCAAAAGTAGCGCCAGACACCGCCGGAGCTCCCCCCGCCCCAACCGCCACTCGCGCTTGAACAGGAGGGGCTGGTTTCCTCGTACGGGACCGGCCCCTCTCACTTACCTGCCCAGAGCGTCTCTTCTTCGGGGAGGAGCACGCCATAACCGCGGCAGAAACACCAGAGGAGGCATGGCGCTGAGGGCGCGCCGGCCCCCCTCCCACCAACAGATCCATGCGACCTGCCTCGAACAGAAGCCTCATCGCTTCTAATACTCGATAATCCTCCATTTAGTCGATAAAAAGGGGGAAAATAACACTAAAGGGGGGCTACCTACAACTCTAAAATAAACACCACAAAAAACGCTAACTATCCTCCTAGCCACCAGGTCACCAAACCTAAAATGGTGGCTAGGAGGCGGGAACACATGAGTTTATAATTGGGCTGGCCAAAACCTACTAGACCAGCCCAATTCGAAAAACTTCTACATTTAGATTAACCCCTCGCAGCCCTCCCAAAATGCCCGGGGGAGGAGACCTCCCTTCGGTCAACTCCCTCCCCCAAGCCCCCCTTACAAAAGTTTGTTTAAATGTACCTTGCGAGTAAACTTCATCAGACTAGGAACTGTGGTTCCGATTAAATTGACACCTTTATCTAATAATTTATTATCGCTTTCCAACATAGTATTCAAAATAAACGTGATGTTTACAATGCAAACTGGGGATTCCGTAAATGCACTATCGTGGATTAGGAAGTCGTTGAAAAAAAAGTAGTGGTTTAGCATTGCTGGTTGTTTAGCTTTCGTGGTTCAGGAAGTCGTGGTTTAGGAAGTAGTTGTTTAGTCATACATTTGAGTCTTCATACCATAAACACATGCATTGCCACAATATAGTGATTATGCAGCCTTCTGTTTAAAAGGTGCATGTCCCACAATGCACACATTTAGCATATTGGAGGGTAATGGGATGTTCCACTATGAGCAGAGGGGATATGCTTCCAACAGTACAGTGCAAGGACTACGCATATCAGGAATGTGTGGCATAAAAGCTATCGACATGTCTCGTCTGTGTGCCATGCTCACAGAACCATAATATTCCTGTCAAGATGCATGACAAGTGAAGTATGACACAAGAAAGAATTGTAATGTAGCACCAGTGCATGTCAACTTGCTTTATGCCACCATCACCCCTTACGTCAGAATGCACACATCCACACAAAAGTCTCCACATGTGACATACAGATAACAGTCTTCTACAGAAATCACAGTCCTGGTGTGAGATGGTCATTACACATTGATGTGCATGGAAAAAAGTACATGGGGAAAACCAACAGTGGAAGTGAACAAATACGCAGTCATGTCTGTAAACATCGTCACACAAACAAAGGCATCCAATCATCATGAGCAGAACAGCATGTGTCATCCATGTTTCCATCAGAGGGGCATGTTCCCAAGCACACATCCTCCTGCCAATCGAACCTGATGTGATGTTGGGGTGGTGATAAGGGCTGAGCCAAGGGCGTAACACAGGCTCCCGCAGCGCCCACAGTGCGGGGGGGGGGACCCTAGCTCCAAGAGGCCCCCTCGGCACTGCACTCTGGCCGGAGAGCTCCTGATTGAGCCCGGAGGGGGTCCCTCTAAGTACCGTGCAGGGAGGCGCCCTCACTTTCCGTTACGCCAGTGGGCTGAGCACCACTAAGAAGCCAGTGTAAATCCACAGACATGTAATCTAAGCCCATTCACACACTGCACGTGGTGTGAAAGGTGAGGGTAATGTGTGTTGTTTTTGCCTGTCCACCCTGCAACAGCCATAGAAAGACACACTGTCCTATATACAGAATGGGGAAGGCAACAGGAGGGCAGTAATAAATGTATGCAAGGAAAACCATGACCCGCATCATTAAAAAAAAATCACAATTGCCAAAGCTTTTTTGGTTTACATGTGTACAGCATTGTGCAGCACACATAGAAACAGCAATGTGTCAATCATTGCTAATGTGCCTGAAGGGGTCCCTCCTCACACATAAACATTCTTGCCCTGAACCCAGGCACATCTGCACTACCCTGCAAAGCTGCCTGTCTGTGTGCCACACTGACATGTCAAATCAAACCAATAGAAAGCTTTATTCGATTTTTACATAAAAAAGCATAAAAACATGCAAAGAAAAAACATATATGTTTTCATGATCATAACCTTCAATGAGTAAAATAGCATTACAATAAAAAACAAGCTCATTTAAAAAGACCAACACTTACAGGTAATTCATATGAAAGCTTTCTGTAGTTTCATCCATGACAGATTTTCTGCATTTAATTACACTTTAAAAAAGACACAATTTATCTTGTAAAACATTAGTTATCTAAAAATTGCAAATGTAAAAATGCGGGACAGCATTGTCTTAAACCGGATACCCTTAAAATTGGCAGAATCCATCCCCTTCTTTAAAAATGTGCAAAATAAAGTTGCATGCATAGTCAACTGTAAGGACATATCATCACATGGGCAGTTATTGATTTAGACCAATCTCTTATTGTCGGAAAACTTACTAAATGGTGGAACATCCCAAATCTAAAACGAGTCAAAACCAGTCTTTCATAGCCTCTCAATTTTGTAGACAGTACTGATTTTTTCAATACCACTGCTATGAATCTGTTTGTCTCCAAATACATCATACAAAATATTTTAAAATCTTTTCTGTTAATGGACAGAATTTGGAATGCCTTACCCCCAGAAACCAGACGGAACCCTTCCACTGCCTCATTTAAAAAGGAAGTAAACGCCATCCTCATGGCCAAATTCACATGAATATGGTACATAGAAATCCTCAACCCGTACGGGATAAAAGACGCTTGTAAGCAATCTTTGCATTATGCCGACCCTCGGTCTCACACTACGAGACAGAGTATATATTGCTTCTTACTTTGTTCGTCCTTTTATAATACGCCCTTGTCCATATGTTTTGTTTTGATTTGCTCTTCTTTTTTGATGTATAAGTAACATTTATTGACTGTATAGCGCTCTGATAGGCGCCAGGATCTTGTTCGCGCTCTATAAAACGTTCAAAATAAAAAATAAATAAATTCTGGGGGCAGATTTACAAGCCCCTTGTGCCACTTTTGTGTCAGTTTTTCCATGTCCAAGATCATTTATTAACTTTTTTATGTATCTCAACCATGGTATATCCAGTGCCTTTTCCATTTTAAGGCTATCTTTTATATTATCTCATTGAGAGAAGTGCATGCCGAAGTCCAGATCCTATGCCACAGAAGAGCGAGTTTTATTAGATCCGTAATATAGGGTAACCCTAGTTCAGAGTGGCATACATAGGTGGAGGTGCTACCAGGGACCGCCAAAACAAATTTTTAAAAGGCGTTTTCTGTCAATTGTATGCGCTTGAGATCACAGTATCCCCACACAACTGCATCATACACAGCTGTTGTCACACAATTGGCTCTATAAATATGCAAGAGCTCTACTGGGGGTCTTCTACCTAGTTTCCTGCCGTGGTTTTCATAAATAATAGCTTTCTAGCTTTAACTGCCTGCGACCATGTCCCATTGGCGTCAAATAAAATGCCCAGGTAAGGGAACATCTTGGTTGATTCTACCTTTTTGTTATTGATGTGATTGTCCCTGCATTTTAAACCCCCTTCCCACACTTCATGTTATGTTATATGCATTTCTGAAGCACAGCGGTTAACCAAAGGTGTAAGGACTCTGGCTACTATCCTTTGTGCACTGAGCATTGTAGATATATTTACATGTCAAAGAGCCATGTTTTTAATCCTTTGCTGAATGCCAGGAGGTCAGTGGCGTTTCTCAGTTGGAAGGGAAGGCCATTCCAGGCCTTTGCAACGCAGACGACAAAGCTTCTCCCTCCCCAGGTAGATTTTTTAGTGGGTGGTACTGTCACCAATTTAGCTCCTAGAGACCAAAGACTTTTTTTGGGCACATACCACTGGAACTGTAGCTTCAGATGGGCTGGTCCAGTTCTGTGTAGGGCCTTGTAAATGGTGCAGAGAGATTTAAAATGCACCCGATTCCTAACAGGTAACCAGTGCAGTCTTTTGATTTCCTTGGAAATTGAAGCAAATTTAGATGTGCCAGTGAGCAATCTTGCTGCCGCGTTTTGCAACAGTTGAAGTTTATTCAGACAACGTTCTTGTATATTCAAGTAAAGACTGTTACAGTAGTCCAGCCTAGACAGGATAAGTGCTGTAACAACGGTCCGTCGGTTTATCTATTGGCAAAAATTGGCATAATTTCCATGATCATTCTGAGAGCGTAAGAGGTGGCTGATGCCACTGCATTAACCTGGTCACCAAAGTTGAGCTTGTCATGAACTATCATTTCAACGTTTTTTACTTTCCTGGTGGGTATAGGAAGAGTGTCCAGTGTTTCTGGCGACCAATTTGGGGTCCAGAAGTTGGCATTGTTTCCAAATAGGATGACCCCGAGTTGAGCTTCAGGCAATTCTTTGACATCCACCTCTCGACTGCTTCCATACAATCATAGAACCATTTACCTTTTCCTAGTTCCTGTCCCGGCAGTAGAGATACAACAATTTGTGTGTCATCTGCATACAAGGTAAGACGAAAGCCAAAGGAGCTGATTAAGGAGGCCAAAGATGATGCATACACATTAAAAAGTGTGGGGCTTAGAGACGACCCCTGCGGTACTCCAAAAGGCAGGGAAAAAGGTTTGGAGTATAATTCGCCCATGAAACGATTTGTGATCTGACGGATAAGAAGGATTTCAAAAGCTTTCACGCTTTACCCTGGACCCCGCATTCCAACAAACGATCGATCAACAAATCATGATGGACTGTATCAAAGGCCACAGACAGATCCAGCATAATTAGAGCGGCCTTACCTCCCCGATCTAGGGCTTCCCTAATCTCTTCTGTAGATTTTATAAGAGCAGACTCTGTACTTTGCCCCTCTCTGAACTCATATTGTGTGGGGTCCAAAACTTGAGTTTCGCGTAAAAAGGCACTTAGTTGCAGATTCCTTGTTTTCTCTATCAATTTTGCTGGAAGCGAGAGGCATGAGATTGATCGAAAATTGATCCTTGGGTTCTAAACTGTGCTTTTTTGGCAGTGGTAGTATCGAAGCTCCCTTCCCTGGTTTAGGGAAGTGCCCTGCTTCAAACATTGCATTAAATAGGGAGGTAAGTGGAAGGGCAACAGGTCCTTGGACGAGTTTGATCACAGAGACTGGACAGGGAACATAGGTGGAGCCTGATCTTGCTGACATAAGGAGCCTTTTACTGTCAGTTATAGAAAACGTATTTCTGTCCGTTAGGACTACTGTCCTTACTGAACTTGGCCAGTCGAAAGCAGAAAAGATGACTTACACTTTGTTCAGAAAGAAAATGGCGATGTCCTCGCATAATTCCTGGCTTGTTTGAATTTTAGCTGGAAAGAGGGAAGCCAAGCCAGATACAGTTTTAAAGAGCTCTTTAGCAGAGTTCTTTGCTAGGTTAATTTGATTACCCAAAAACATTTGTTTTGCATGGAATAAGAGTTGTTTATAGATCACAAGGCTCTGTTTATATACCTTTTTCTCTCATTCCTTGTATAATTTCCTCTAATTCGCTCAAAGCGTTTGCAGACCAGTTGTTGATTCCTAAGCTCCTCCATGTACCAGGGGCCCGATGGTTGTGACATTTTAGGAAACAGAGTTTTTACTGGAGCTAGTTTTTTACAAGCTGCCTCCACCCAGTTAGTGTAACAGGTGGTGGGCTTCTCCACTCCTGCAGGGATCTGGCAAGCAGATGCAATAAGCATTTATTCTAAATCTGTGCCCTTAACTTTGTTCCAGGCCCTAATTTCCATCTGACTCTTAGGGCCCCCCCCCCCAACAGTGCAAAGATCTGGCGGTGCAAACTCAAATTGTACAGCCTCATGGTCTGTATAAATGAGGGCAAAAAGCAGTGTAGGAGAGCTGTGGGTGGTTGGAAAAGATTCCATCCAGAGTATGCCATGCCACATTGGTACAAGAAACAACTGGGGCTGGCTCTAATCAGTAAGGCTGAGCCTAATAAACTAAACAACAAAAGAGAGATGCCAGTACTGATAGTCTAGATCAAAAGCCTTTTTATCAACCAGAAAAAATATGCTTCAAAACTGGGAGGTGCTATTCAATAGCTGTTTTATTCTCAAAATATCATCAGAAAGATTGAAAAATGTAAACCTTATTGGGTATAGTCAACACAAAAGGAAGTTTGTGACAAGAAATTAGGACACAGCACAAGATAAAATGTCAATAAATCCATCATCAATCAACCATATCACAGTCATACCACATGCATTCATACATTCATACAGAACTGCTTCACACACACTGGGGAACTAATACACCAGTAGGGGAAGTAATGGATCTGCTGTAAGTTTCTGGAAAATTCAGTTCAACATAACACACTCCTTTAGGTCAAAACAAATCAATTATTTCTAAATATTTACAAAAGTGAGTGTACTGTTGTCAAGACTAGTGCATGATAGCACTAGAACAACCAAAGGCAGACCCAAAAGCAGGGGGGGGGGGCCTACGCGTTTCGAATCCCCAGTGGTCGGTGAGTTTCTCCTCAGGGCCAGGTTATTCTGAAAAGAAAGAAAATAACCTATGTATACAGATTTCATAGGTGGAACAATGAAGTGCGCTACAACACCCATAAAAACCAAACAGCTTACCAATTGGAATCTATCCACAGAATCTAATTCATAAGTGCAGGAGAAGACAACCTGTGCAAATCATAAAAAACATGTATGTAAAAGTCTACTTCGGGGGAAGGGATCGGGTGCAACCGACAGGAAAAACCAAGGAAATTACCTTGATCCTCGGTGTCAGTGTGTCCTATGTGGCAGAGGAACAGTGTGGTCTGCTGCCGCGGGACCTGTGGGATGGTGCTCACAATGAGCCCCGAATTCCAGAAAAATAGGTGGAGTGTGTCATACCAAAATTGATGAAAGCATCCTACCCGGAGTCCCAAGATTTCAAAAGTGGAAAAGGTGAACAAGGTGGCGATTGGGATCTAAAACTCTCTAAACGAGAGGCACACCTCATTGTCAAGTTTAATACAGCAGTTACAGGACTGAATGAATTGTCAGAAATGTATAAACTGTAGTAACCTATACACTGGACATATCTTGACCTTATGGAATCTCCAACTTCTGTGCATATCGCTACTTCCTAAGTGACAGGCCTTACACATTAAGTTTCATTTTTAATTGTTACTGCTAAAGCATATTTTGCTCCATGTTCATGGAGTGTCTAACCATGTAAGAAGGCTTGGAAAGTGTACCCGATTATACCAAAGAGACATGACGATATCGTTATGTATGAATGGTGAATCCAACATCTGTGCGCACCGCAATTGAAGATGTAGACGTTGTTATATAAATAAGCATCGGTTCCTGCAAATCCTACTGAATTATTGTGGTGAATGAATACTTGCGAGCCGGGTCCCGGCGCCACTGCGCATGCGCCAGCGAACAGAGTACTTAGGAACACTACACATTGTAAACTGGACGGATCTGCGCATGCCCGAAGCGATTAGTGCTGGATTCCACGCCGAAGGATTAGGCGATTGAACGGACCCTTTCAACCGAGGTCAGTTTAGTTACGGAACCGTCCGTTTTGAATGCAAATATACCGGTTGGCTGACTTACCGACTTTTAGCTCACCAAACCGTTCTATCTCCCCACAGTAAGGCGCCCGTGGCGATATTAATTAGTAACCAAACGGCCAAGATCGGACCAGGACTCCAGAGCCTTGGGACTCCGGGTAAGATGCTTTCATCAATTTTGGTATGACACACTCCACCTATTTTTCTGGAATTCGGGACTCATTGTGTGCACCATCCAACAGGTCCCGCGGCAGCAGACCACACTGTTCCTCTGCCACATAGAACACACTGACACCGAGGATCACGGTAATTTCCTTGGTTTTTCCTGTCGGTTGCACCCGATCCCTTCCCCCGAAGTAGACTTTTACATACATGTTTTTTATGATTTGCACAGGTTGTCTTCTCCTGCACTTATGAATTAGATCCTGTGGATAGATTCCAATTGGTAAGCTGTTTGGTTTTTATGGGTGTTGTAGCGCACTTCAGTGTTCCACCTTTGAAATCTGTATACATAGGTTATTTTCTTTCTTTTCAGAATAACCTGGCCCTGAGGAGAATCCCACCGACCACTAGGGATTCGAAATGCATAGACCCCCCCCCCCCCTCCCCTGCTTTTGGGTCTGCCTTTGGTTGTTCTAGTGCTATCATGCACTAGTCTTGACAACAGTACACTCACGTTTGTAAATATTTAGAAATAATTGATTTGTTTTGACCTAAAGGAGTGTGTTATGTTGAACTGAATTTTCCAGAAACTTACAGCAGATCCATTACTTCCCCTACTGGTGTATTAGTTCCCCAGTGTGTGTGAAGCAGTTCTGTATGAATGTATGAATGCATGTGGTATGACTGTGATATGGTTGATTGATCACTGATTTATTGACATTTTATCTTGTGCTGTGTCCTAATTTCTTGTCACAAAATTCCTTTTGTGTTGACTATACCCAATAAGGTTTACATTTTTCAATCTTTCTGATGATATTTTGAGAATAAAACAGCTATTGAATAGCACCTCCCAGTTTTGAAGCATATTTTTTCTGGTTGAAAAAAAAGGCTTTTGAACTAGACTATCAGTACTGGCATCTCTCTTTTGTTGTTTATGTCACATTGGTGGCGCCTCTCGCATGCTGTCTAAGATCAGCACTATTCATCATATCTATGAGGGCCACAGTATCTGTTTCCGTGAGCGCTTCCAGATAGTAGTTAAAATCTCCCATGATAGTAACGGAGTCGGTGCAGAACATCTCTTCGAGCAAATTTCCAATTGAATGATGAAGGTTTTTGAAATATTCACTTTGAGGCACAGATTTTCTATATGTATATTGTGATTTGTCGCTAAACTTTGGAGCCCCTATTGCGTATGTGCCATCAGCACTGCATCATCAGCATACACCAGGGCAGGTACAGGTTGTTTATTTATTTGGGGAACGTCCTGACACGCCTCCACAAAGGCTTGGCCCAAGCCATTGGTATAAAGTGTAAATAATAATGGGGCCAGGGCACAGCCCTGTCTAACCCCCCTTTCCACAGTAAACAGTGCAATGCATTCGCCCTTGACTCCATAGCAGACCCGAGTTTTTGCCCGACAATAGAGCTGTCTCAAGAAGTGTATTAATGGATCTTCCACCCCCATGTCAGCTGGTATGTTTCATAGTTTGACATAGATTACACTGTCAAAAGCTGCTGTAAGGTCTACAAAGGCCATATATAGTTTCCCCTGTTTGGCCAGAGTATATTTCCCCATTAAAATATTAAGGTTTGATCTTTGCTCCACCATGCCAAGGCCCTGTCTAAACCTGAATTGTAATTCATATAAAATGTTGTTCTTTTCTGCCCAGTCCGGGAGTCAGTTTAGTACTATACGCCCTGCCACCTTTACCAAGGAATCTAATAGTGAAATTGGCAGATGGCAAGCAGGGTTGTGGCAGTCACCTTTGTTTAATATAGGGACCGATATTGATTCCGACCAGGTCCCTATGAACCCGGTAGAGCAACAGGCTGCTAAAACCAGTGTTAAAAGAGGCCCCCATAATAACAAATTTGATCTAAAAAGATCTATGGGGACCGGGTGTCTTCTCCCCCTTTCTGGTCTTTATTGCACAGTTGACCTTGTCTAGGGTGAAGCATATGTCGATTGGATATTTCAAAGTTGTGATTGTCTCGTGAGGAATATGTGGGGTTTTTGGGGGCTCTCAGCCAGTTCGCTCCTCCTGGGGGCTAACCAGGCTGAGGTCATGCGATTGCAGCATGTCCAAAATTATGCCGCCAGAGCCCTGTTGGGGCTTCCGTGTAATTGCCCCTCTACTGGTGCCATCCGGAGGCTACATTGGCTACCCATGTCCAAGCGGATCCAATTTAAGGCTCTTTGCTTGTCTTTTAAGATCTTGGAGCTTGCGTCGTCCGGCCTCCTAGCTAACCTGTAAGCCCTGTATGTTTCGACTCGCCAGTTGTGCTCCCTGGGACAGCACCTGGTTAGAGTCCCCGAGCGAAGCGTCTTCGGACCAGGCGTCGATCCTTTCGCTGCTTAGTAGCCAAGCTATGGAACTCCTTGCCTTCCCAGATACATAGCCTGCACAGCCTGCTGGACTCTAGGAAACTATTCAAACTTTTCTCTTCCCCTCTGCTTAGCCGTTTCCCGTCCTTCTGCATGATCCTTGGTCCTACATGTTTTGTTCATTAGCCTCCTGGTCCTCTCTGACCCTGGCAGCACCGGGACGCCTCTTTGCTGAGGCAGCTGTGCGCTACATAAACTCAGATAACCCAACATAACATAACATTCCTTAGACCTGGTCTAAGCAGGCGTAGGCGCTGTGAATCTGTAGAGTTATGCAGTGTAATGTTGTAAATTTCACTGCATCAGTTGTACATGCTTTTTGCATGGTCATGCCCACCCTGCATAAATTATACCTGACGCAGGTATAATATGACGCAGGGCTTTACAACGTGACGCATCTCCCTAGATGCGTCATGTTGTAAATGGGCCTCAATGTGTTTCACTGTTTACGCCGCCGCTACATCAAAAAAAGTGTTGCAACAGCGGAACAAAAGTGTCACAAGGGACTTGTAAATCTGCCCCCAAGGATCATCATTCAGCCCCACGCTGTTCGACGTCTACATGGCCCCCCTCGCCGCCATCATCAGAAAGCATGGGTTCAGCATTGTATCCTATGCCAACAACACCCAGCTCATCCTCTCACTCATGAAGAATCCCGAAGACACCAGACTCTGTTCCAGGAAGGAATGAGGAACGTGGCTGCCTGGATGAAAGATAGCTGTTTGAAACTCAACTCGGAGAAGACCGAGGTCCTCATCCTTGGACCCTGCACCTCCGTCTCGGATAACACCTGGTGGCCCTCCACCCTCGGGGATCCGCCCACACCTACAAAACATGCATAACACATCAGCATCAGCCTCGACTCCTCCCTCTCCATGAATCACCAGATCAACGCTGTTGCTTCCACCAGTTTCAACTGCCTGTGCATCCTCAGGAAGACCTTCAAATGGATCCCCCCCGACTGCAGAAGGACCGTCACCCATGTGCTCATAACTAGCAGACTGGACTACGGAAACGCCAAATACGCCGGTATCAACAGAACCCTTCTGCACAAACTCCAAACCATCCAGAACGCCGCAGCCAGACTCGTCCTCAGGACACTGCGTCAAGAACACATAACCCAACACCTACAAGACCTCCACTGGTTCCCCGTCGAGAAGAGGGTCACCTTCAAATGCCTCACCAATGCCTACAAATCCCTCAACAACATCAGACCCAAATAACTCAATGAGAGAATATCCTTGCACGTACCCAAGAGGAACCTCCGCTAGGCCGACCTTGCACTTGCAGAGTTCCCCCACATCTGCATAAATAGAACTGGCAGGAGAGCCTTCTCCTACATCGCAGCCAAGACCTGGAACAAGCTCCCGGTGAACATCAGACACTCCCCGACCCTGCAAACATTCAGGAAGGACCTCAAGACCTGGCTTTTAGACTGATCCGGATGTGCTCCCCCCCAGTGCCTTGAGACCCTCTCAGGTGAGTAGCACGCTTTATGAACCACTAATTGATTGATTGATTGAGTGTGGGCCAGGGCCATCAGATGCATCACTGGAGGTGGAGCCAGCATTGTGGAAGAGAGGCACAGCACTCATTCAGGCCCAGGTGCTACTCCTCCCACCACTCTCAATGCACATAGGTCTATTCAGCCTAGTGCTACCTCTCCCTGTCACCTGGAGCCACCCCAGCCCTTGTCACTCACAAACCAGACATGCAATAAAAAACCTAGCAGAGGCCGGCTGGAGGGTTAGGTAGAAAATACCTACTTTCTAAAAGTGGTATTTTCAAAAACAGAATGTTAAAACCAACTTTACTAAAAGATGTATTTTATCATTATGAGTTCAGGTATACTACATTTGTTTTCCTACCATGTTCCCTGGGTCAGTTAGGATTATAAGATGTGTTGGACTTGGCCCTTCTGGCAGGTTTACCCCTAAACTTTTTGCTTTTCATGGTGACCTAGTGGTAGTGATTTTTGGCTTCTGCGCACTTTCACTGTGTCCCAGTGGAAAGTGCGTGCGCACTCTGAGTGCGTGTGGTGACATTGGCCTGCCCTCCCATAGGAATGCATGGGGAATGTATGTGTCCCTGGTAGTTCCTGATGCGTGGGCTGTGCAGGCTCGAGTTTGGTATGTGCAGGCTTGTGTGATTAAATGCTGCGCAATGATGTATGCGGCGTGATTGTGTCTATTGTGGAAGTGCCACTTCTAGAAGTGGGCATGTTTGTGTAATTTGTGTCTGGCTTGTGATTGGCTGGCGCTGGCTGGTGAGCCTGGCTCCATGAGTCATGATGGGCCTGCCCCGGTGGTGAGTGTTGAGATTAGCATTAGTAATGTGAGGGATGAGTACACCTGGGACCTGAATAGGGCTGGGCTTTCCCCACACAATGCTGGCTCCGCCCCCTGTGGTACGTCTAATGACCCTAGCCTGGCCAGTGAAAGGAAAGGGTGGCTGAGGAAAACAAAGTGCTCCAAAACCAGCTGCGACTGGTTTTTCCCCCACCCTGCACCCTGAGACAAAGGATTTTCTAGTATAAGAAGGGGATGTGTCCCTTTACAAAGGGTTCTCTTCCTGGATCCTATCTGAGGGGGGCCTACTGCTGCTGTGCTTGTCTTTGAAAATAGCGCTCTGCTCTGCTGGAGCAGCGATCCCTATCTGAGGGATTCCCCGGCGTGGGGATCCCTTCCTCTGCTGTGTGTCAACGCGGGTGTCCACCCCGCTTACTTGCCCGTATTCTCTATTTTTTTAAAGCAGGCAGGTGCCCACCCTGCTTATTTGCCGGCATTTGTGCCCACTTTTATTTATTTATTTCGAGGGAGCCCACGCCTCATCTGCTGCCGTGTTGGAATCACCGCTGCCAGCCCGGGGATCCTCTGTGAGGCACTGTGCCCACCTCCACACACCCGGGCCGCGCTGCCATTGGCTGCCGCAGCCGCGACCCGGAAGTGCCCACCAGAGACCCGGAAGTGCAGGCCAGCAGAAGGGACAGGAAGCGAACGGGAGCCCACCCCACGCTCCTGTCCCCGGAATAAGATTGCCGCCGCCTAACTGCTTGGAGCCTCGGAGGCTCCATAGAGAAGCTGCCGCCCCCAGCCGTCGCAGCCTCCGTCTCCACCGTCAGCAGAAGGAGCCGGAGGAGCTGGTGAGTGACGGGCCGGGAGGGAGCTCTGAAGGGGGGGGCCAGCATTCATCTTCAAAGGCCCGGGGGGGACCCGGGCAGATTCCTTGGGCGGCCCCACTTGATAGCGGGCAGCTCCGACGAACCACGGCATATTGGTTTCAGGGTCCCCCTAGAGGGACTCCAACGACGGGGCCATATCGCTTCAAGCCCCCGCGCGCTCCAGGGGGCACATCGGGGCATTTGGCTTGTTTCTCGAGCCCAGGAGGCTCCACCAAGACTCCGGGGGCATTTGCCTATTCCGAGTCCCCCGAGAGGGACTCCAACGATTGGGGGCATTTTTCCTGTGTTAGAGCGGCCCCGGAGGCAGCGGGCCGCTCCCACGTTGTCCCACAATACTTGCTGTGTAGAGCCAACGAGGCTCCAGGGCACACAGTTCTCTCAAACCCACGAGGCTCCTTTGGCCCCAATTGTTTCTTAAAAGCCCACGAGTGGCTCATTGCACCTTTCTGGATTTAGCCCACGAGAGACTCCCAAGGGCCCGATTGTTTCAAGAGCCCTCGAGGCTCAAAGGGGGCATTTCGTTTTATTCACAGAGCCCACGATGCCCCGAGGGGCCATTGTTCTTTGAGTCCCCCTAGCGGGGCTCCCACGTGGCTCACACGTTGTTTTGGGTGCACAGTTTATTCTAAGCCCCAGAAGACGAGCCAGGAGGCACAGGGGTGCCCGGCTCCCGGCTACAGCTGCCCAGCACTTAGTGGGCAGCTGCTTCGTTTAGGCCCCTGTGCGCATTTCTTCCCTTTGGCTGCCTGCGCAGCCTGCCCTGACTTTTCGGGACAAAGGGCGTTTCAGCCCCAGAGAGGCCAGTTAGCCTGGGGACAGTTGTGGCCTATGCGATTATTTCTGCGCAATTGTGTTTTACCTGCACCTCTGGATGTGTTTCTATGCAACATGTGTTAGGCTTTCCTGCTTATACCCCTACATGTATTGTGATGCTTAGGTGGTTGTTCTCCTAGTACAGGTGTTGCTAGTGAGGTCCTGGTTTCCTGCGTAAAATGCCCTGTCCTGTACATATCCCCTGTAAATTCTGCCTGTGCCTGTTGGCACATTGTAAAGTGTGTGTTTTTATCTAATGTGTTTGCTACAATACAAAGGCTATTTTTATACTTAACCTTGTGTGGAGTTCCCTTTATGGTGGGCCTTGGGTGTTGTTGCTGGGTGCACGCACAAACGCTTAACTCACATTGCCTCCGAGTTTAGCCTTATTGCTCGCGTCACGTTACCAAGGGGGTGAGCAGGGGTTATCTTGGCGTGTAACTCCCTTGCCCTGACTTAGAGTGGTGGTCTCTGACTGGTTTTGGCGCGAGCCTTGACCAGACGGGGATCCCATTTCTAACAAGATGTTATAATCAAACTGCCCATTCTGGCCTATGGGGACAGGTAGCCTTCCAATAGTGAAAAACAAAAATGGCTGTAATTCACTATCAGGATATGCCACAAACATCAGGGCATGTCCTACCTTTCACATACAATGCACCCTGCCCTTGGGCCTACCTTAGGGGTGGCTAACATGTAGGAAAGGGAAGGTTTAGGGACTGGTAAGTGGGTGCACCTACCAAGTCAAAACAACAGTACTGGACTGCACACAGGCTCTACGATGGCAGGCCAGAGCCATATTTTAAAAGCTGCTCTGGTACGTGGCACAATCAGTGCTGCAAGCCCAAAAGCAGCATTTGATTTACAGCCCCTGGACACACATGCTGCTCTGGACTAGGGTCTGACAAGTGAACCAAATAAGCCAATCATGGAGTCACTAATCCATTAGATAACTTCAATATAGGGAGCACTTGCAGTGTGGCACTGAATAGCAGTGGCACAGTGCCCAAAGCATGTAGACCAGTAAAACAGATAGCAAAACCACAGGGGGCAACAGCAAAAAATGGAAGGGAGACCCACGCTAATGGTGCCAGGTCTAACACTTTCCTTATGGCACGCCATTGTAATGAATTGTGTGGTATAGGAATACATTGTAAAGACGCATTTGTAGCTCAGACTGCTTTGTGTGCATAGTATGAGCCACGATGTAAAGTCTATTTCCCCAGCTGGGTGCCGAAAGTTTGGCGATGTTCTACGTTCGTATATTTAAAAGACATACCCAAGTTGACCAGCGAAAGTTAATTGAGACATGAAATGCTGAGAATACCATACTCAAATGTTCTCCAGAATTGCTGTGAAATTGGTAGGAAGTGCAGAGAGCATGCACAGGCTGAAGATACCCCATTGGAGGTATTTTAAATCATGATTTCCTGAAGTGGATTGGATGTTGGCATAGTCTTGTGGGAAGAAGAATCCAGCTCACAGTGAGCAGTTGTATCAGAGGAGAACCTATACATCCAGAAAGTTGAATCACAAATAGTGCAGATACAAAAAAGAGGAAGCCAGCGGCTGAAAACGTGCCTTGGATAATGCAGCACAGTGGGTTGAGGGGTGATAGCGACCACGGGCCAGGACTACCGAACAAGAACAGCAGGTAGACTAGAATGCATGTACACTGCCTAGGTGGGGATGGGACCGTGCCGGTGCGCTTCCACTTCTTCAGTGACTCTCTCAGTAATCTCAGCAGCACCCAGTTGTTCTGTCACCCTAAGTGGAAAGGGTATGCCCAGATTAGGGTCTTATGGTTACTGCACCACTGGATTCAAGCTAGCCTGGCTGATGAAAGGTGATGCCCCAAAACGGGCCCCAGGATGCTTGTTTCTGGTTCAGGGAGGAACTAGCTTGGCAGTTTGGGCTGAACTGTTCCCATGGTGAGTGGGGTCAAGACTTATTGGCATATGGATGGGTCCAAAATAGGGGGAGGGGGGCGTGGTGAGCAAAAGAATGATGGCTTAAACCCCAGATCTTTGTGACTGCGGGTGAATGTTTGCATTGTTCAGCATTGCATCCATCAATTTTTCCTTTTGCTTTTGCTTTTCTAAGCGGGAAAGGTATACCCAGGCATGGTGCCCCGTGCTCACTGCGCCACTGGATTCAAGTTACCCTGGCTGTTGAAGAGTGAACGTCACATCCATAGGAAACGGCGATGCTGGTACTGGGCTCAGATTTCATGATTGCATGTTGACTGTCAACGAGTGCATGACTTCAAACTGCTGCCTTATACTAAATGCAAGAAAAACAGAAGGCCTACATTTTGGACCCTAGTCATCTTTTTGCGTTCCCTCAGCTTGGCCATGTATCATGGGTTCTAACCCTACCCCAGGAGAAAAGATTTGTAACCCCGCGGGATTACAGACAATGAATTAAACTTTACAGATCAGGTAAACAAGCTCACCCCATCCACCTTCCCACCCACAGAACAATCAAATAGATCATGCCTTTCATACCTGACAAACTGCAAAAGACCGTAATCATTTCTTTGATCCTCTTGAAAATAGACTATTGCACCAGTCTACCCCTTACTACTCATGCACACAATATCAACAAACTTCAGGTCCTCCAAAATGCTGCAGCTAGACTTCTGATAAAGATTTCCAAATTCTGCTCAGTGTCTCAAGATCTAAAAAAACCCACACTGGGTTCCCACGAAGAAAAAAATCACCTTTGAGGTTCCGTGTCCGTCTTATAAGGCATGGCATGATCTTAGCCCTGATTTTCAGAATCATAGCTTCAAATGGTATTTCCCTCCCAGATACCTTTGATTAGCAACTGCTAATTTATCAATACTACCAAGCTTCACTCGAGTACGGTGGGTTGGCAAGAAAATTGTGCCAGGTGCATCCAAAGTATGGAACACACTACCTCTCTGCATAAAAACAGCCCCCAGTCTCTTTGCCTTCAGGATAGCTGTAAAGACCTGGTTGTTTAGGTCCTGGAAATTCTGCAGTCCTGCAAACTGGATGAGGGGTGATGCCCTGAAATCGATTTGCGCCCTCCCTCGGCACTTGGCATCAGTAAGGGGAGGGCCCAGCTGCAGCAGCAGTGCCAGAGGGAGGGGTTCAGTGAGGCTCGGCAGGCAGCTGGTGAGGAGCAGCGGGGCTCAGGGTGGCACAGAGGGCAGAGTGGAGCTGAGAGGAAGGGAGGATACCAAAGCTGCCCTCTCCCAGAGAAGCAGGGCAACCCTGGCTGAGCGTGGCACAGTGCTACAAGACCTGGGTGGGGGGGTGGGTGGGGGGAAGGTTGGGAATGGACAAGGTCGGAAAAAGCAGAAAGAAAAAAACACACGTACCTGTAACAAGCGAACGCCGATTCTGCTCTCTCTGTGATCTTCCTTCATCCTGCTGTCTCGGCAGGCAGCACCCGGCTCCCAAGCTCCCCTGAGTCAATCACAAAGCTGCAATGCAGTGTTGTTATTGGTCTGACTGCCGTGGTTGGGCGCTCAGATGGGGAATGGGAGGCTGTGCATGTTCCTCATCAGGCTGTGTAATGCCCAAGAGGGCTGGCCAAGCAGTCGTGCACACTTAGGGAGTGTAAACCACATTGCTTCGTGCCAACCCCACTCTCTCTGAGAGTCGCTGTCTGAAGTAGGAAAAGTAAAATGATAATAACAATAGTTATTATCATTTTACTTTTGTTCAGTGATGGCGGACAACCAACCTTTGACTCACTCTGTGAAGACACTCATAGATAACAAACCCTCAGAGACCAACCTTTGGGCTCACTCCCTAAAGACCCTCACCCTCATAGGTAAGAAACCCTCAGAGACCACCCTTTGGACTCATCCCCCTGAAGACCCTCACCCTCATAGGTAAGAAACCCTCAGAGACCACCCTTTGGACTCATTCCCCTAAAGACCCTCACCCTCATAGGTAAGAGACCCTCAGAGAACAGCCCTTGTTAGGGGTGCGCACACACTGTGCTAAAGTGGGATATGTTTGCGGCAGGAAGTGAATCTTAACTTTTAATTCATACGTCAGACACATAATACAGGGCGGACCAATACACACATATTTACAGCAGCAAAACATTGGATTTCAAAGTCCGTTGATGTACACAAGGAATCCAAAAATACTAATTATTGTACTAATTGCAGTTTAGCTGCAATGAAAACAATAGGTTGTTCAACTGACTGGCCGGCTCAGCCTAACCTCCGTTAAGAATTATGAAATGAACAGCGTATGGCACTTATCTTTATTAGAACAAATGAACAGCAGCATTGTGGAGTTTTGCATTTTCAGAAACATTTGTACTTCGTAATTTAGAAGGATATATACTATCCAGGTAGTTTTCATTCGAGCCAACATTGTCAGCTCTTGAAACTAATGTAGACCCCGGATGTGTGGGACTGATGGAGCAAGGTTTCATGCAAAAAGAAACTTGCTTGGATTCAACCCTCTTGAAATAACACATAAAAAGTATTGATCAACATGTTTGTATTACTAATAATTGCACCACATGACATTTTAGGTATCTATGGTAAGCTTTCCTATATGCTTTTACTAACAAGTAACTTGAGTGACCTAATATGGCCGCGGAAAATGCGAGAGCTTTACTGCGCATGCGTCTGTCACATCCACGTGGTATGACGTACTTGTGCTTTGGTGGGAAATTCTTGCAGCTGCACACTAGGATTATAGATGGCCGCTTCATGTCTCACGCACTTGTGAACCTGCTCTTGCTCTAATTAAACCTTGTTTGTTCTGCCTAATTATTAATTATTAATGCTATAGTTAAAATAAAGTAATGGGAATAGAGTAGAGATAAGTGGTATACAGTGCATTAATTTATTTTCGCATTCTAATGTGTCTTTCCCTGACTTTTTCATTGTCTCATATTTGGGCCTGGAGAATGAATTATAACACCATATTGAAACCCACACCGCACAGTCAGAATTCCAAGAGTCCTCAAGCAATGGCATTGAACTAATGCCAATGACAGTCCTGCCTGTGATGCGCCTGGGAACCCGAACCCTTGAACTCTCCAGAGGAAGAGACAATAACATTTGTTATATTTTGTATATCATTTTGCTACAATAATGCCCGGTGGAATAAAACTCATGGGAAATAAAATTATGGGCGGGAACCTTGATGCACAATATTGATTGGAAATGACCTCAAACTGGTATGGTGTGATGACCTCTCCTTGCCTTTCTGACCAATCAAATCAAGGGAATACACAAATTTGCAACACTGGGGGGAAGTACATTGCCCTGGAAAATTGTATAACTAAGGTAGGCTTAGCCAGTTAGATTGTCCGACTTGTCACAGAGCTGTCACTGACCCAACGTATGCTGGAGGAGATTGAGAGCAGAGGTGCTGGTCAAGCATTCTGTCAGAAGAATCAATAATTTGCTGAGGGAGAAGAATCGATGACCCAGTCGGGGTCCGAGTGTTACCCGCCGAGAGAGAGGGGTGTGACACTGGTGTTGCACTTTGCTGAGATCCTGTCCTAATCTTCACCTGTCCTGTCCTGATCTGCATCTGTCCTGTCCTGTGGGTATTGGAGCTATCGGGAATCCTGTCTTTGTCCCAGCCCGTGGCCAGGGTTGGTCTTCACACCATCCTAGGTAATTATAATCTGTGTGGTATGTCCTTGTACCAATTCCCTTTCTCACCCTTCCCAGGTATCAATGTCTAATAGAAATCTTGTAATACTCCTACAGATCATTACTTCAATTATTGTTTTCTTGCTTGAAAAGTCTTTGACTGAACTTATATGGACTTTTGCAAATAAGAATTTACATAGATAAAGTGGATCACTGAAATAATATCGACTACCAAAATATCGACTACCCAAAATATCGAGGAAAAAATATCTACAACCAAAATATCGAGTTTGTATGTACAAACAGGTAAGTACAAAAATATCGAGTACAAAATATCGTTTACAAAAATATCGTTGTAAAAAATATCGACTTTACTAAAAACAATGTTTAATTACATTAATATAAAAAATTAATTACTAAAATATAATTAACAATACTTAAAATAACTTTTAATAATTAAATAATTAATGAAAGTAAAACATTATATTTTTTTAATCATATTTCTTAAAACATATATATATATAGTAACAAAATTTAATTAAATAATAGGCAATATTGTATATGTACCCCAAAAACCCAAAAATGACCCTGAACCCTAAAAATACCCCTTTACCCAAAAACTAAAAACTGACCCTGAACCCTAAAAATACCCCTTTACCCAAAAACTAAAAACTGACCCTGAACCCTAAAAATACCCCTTTACCCAAAAACTAAAAACTGACCCTGAACCCTAAAAATACCCCTTTACCCAAAAACTAAAAACTGACCCTGAACCCTAAAAATACCCCTTTACCCAAAAACTAAAAGCTGACCCTGAACCCTAAAAATACCCCTTTACCCAAAAACTAAAACTGACCCTGAACCCTAAAAATACCCCTTTACCCAAAAACTGAAAACTGACCCTGAACCCTAAAAATACCCCTTTACCCAAAAACTAAAAACTGACCCTGAACCCTAAAAATACCCCTTTACCCAAAAACTAAAAACTGACCCTGAACCCTAAAAATACCCCTTTACCCAAAAACTAAAAACTGACCCTGAACCCTAAAAATACCCCTTTACCCAAAAACCCAAAACTGACCCTGAACTCTAAAAATACCCCTTTACCCAAAAACTAAAAACTGACCCTGAACCCTAAAAATACCCCTTTAATTTAACATAATTAGCAATTAATCAATTAAATTAAATTAATTACCAATTACATTTTAATTAATTAACAAATATTTTTTAATTAACAATTAATTAAATATTACTACCAATTATTAAAGTTACATATTTAATTAATTATAATTAAATTACTTCCCACCCTATTCCCCTATAAACCCACAACCCGCTACAGAAAATACATTGTTTTAATTTACATAATTAGCAATTAATCAATTAAATTAAATTAATTACCAATTAAATTTTAAATAATTAACATATATTATTTAATTACCAATTAATTATTACTACCAATTAATAAATTTACATATTTAATTAATTATAATTAAATTACTTCCCACCCTATTCCCCTATAAACCCACAACCCGCTACAGAATAAAATTACACAATAATTAAAAAAAATCATTAATTAAAAATAATTATAAAATAAAATGACACTTTTCACACATATTATAACATAAAAACACTATAAATAATTAAATATTATTTAAAAAACTATATTTTTTACTATCTAGATTATATACTTGGATATTTTCACTGTCTATATTATTTACAGTCGATATTACTTCACTTACCTTAAAAACGATATTTTGGCTGTCGATATTCTGTCTAGTCGATATTTTCTCCAAACGATATTTAAAACTCGATATTCTGTCCAAACGATATTTTGGTGTCGATATTATGTCTGTGCACCAGATAAAGTGTTTAAAACTTTCCTGAGTCTGTGGTTATTTATGAAAGTAAATGTTTTTTTCTACTTATTATTCCAACACCCTTCGATCCCTTAGGACTTTTGTTCACAGGTGGTGAGAATTGGTAAGTTAAAGGTAAAGGTCCTAAAGAATAAATTCTGATAGGCAGGAAGGGAAACACTAGGATTATCTGTTCAAGGTGTGTATGTGCCCCGGTGAGTATGATAAACTGTTCAGGTATTCCTGGCCCGCCATCAGGACCTACCTTTAATCTGACGCTAAAAGGGCAAGAATACATTGACCCCAACACCTCAATCATTCCTACAAATGTCCGTCCCAGGTATGGACTCAAAGCACATTTCCCTCCCACTTCATTGGCTAAGCGGCACCTGATGCAGACCTCCGCAAGGGATGCTGGGATAGGTTCACCATACATTGTGGCGATGAGGCTGTGGGCCACCAGTCTAGTGAGACGTAGTTCATTGGCCAAGCGGCACACAATGCAGACCTCCACAGGGGTAGGCTGGGATAGATTCATTATAGACTGTGGCGGCGAGACTCTCGGCCACCAGTCTGGTGAGACAGAGTTAATTTGCCAAGCGGCACCTGATGCAGACCTCCACAAAAGATCAAAAGCCTGAGAAATTCACTGAAAAACCCAAGGTTAAAGTGATTTTATAGTTAGGTGCTGAAATAGCATGAAAACAAATGTTTCAAAAACAAAAACACTGAAATTCACCAGTTATAATTCATGGACCTAACTATAACTTGCTCCCCCACCATGCAATGCTCACAGGGCCGGCTTTAGAGCTAGTGGTGCCCCCCACCACCGCCCCACCATGACCACCTCCTCTGATTCCCTCACTGCCATGGGGCAAAAGTGCCCCTCATCTCTCCATAGCCCACCTCTCACATACACATAATTTATTTTAAATCACTAGCAAAGGCTGACTTTACTAACAAGAATGTATATTTAACCAATCAAACACTTTTCAGCAACTTTAGGAAAAGATAATGAAAGACTGGGGGAATAAAACACAGAATGTCCAAACCTATTTTATGCAGTTTGCATGCAGCTCTTTGATGAAAGTTTGTAACTTTCACTGGTCTATATTAGGGTTGTATCTTATAAACTGCGGTAACAAAGGGATCTCTGTGACAAAATCAGTTATCCACTCATCTATCCACAACAAAAAACAGATCTGTGATCTGCACAGTACCCGTTCTTAGCAGCAGGCAGATTAACCCTCTGTGCTACTGTATGGCAAGTCAAAAGTGCCCCTAGACAAAATTCTGCTCTCTCTCTCTCTCTCTCTCTCTCTCTCTAGCAGGAACAGCAATCACAAGAGTTAACTTGACATTTTGAATGCTGCCTGAAAACTGGACACACAAGGAACTCTGCTGCAGATGTTTTTAAATTGTAAGTGGTTGTTAAACACAGCGCCCTCCCACCTTCAGACTGACCCCACCCCTCCACCACCCCTCCCACCCCCCAGGTCAGCGCCCCTCCCCAAGTCAGCGTCCAGTCGGCCACACCACTCGCACTGCCTTAACACCGGCCCTGACTGATTATGAACTCACAAACATCAGCATGACAAGGTAAATTACATCATTGGTGACGTAGACAAAGGATAATGAAGCCCTCTCCAGAGCAGCAGGGCACCAGGGGCTGAGGGGGGCACAGGGAGGCAGTGAGGAGCCGGACCTCTGCAGCCAGGACAGGGCTCTCCCAGGAACAGCAAAGCGCTCCGAAGTTCATGGTGGCAGAGGGGGCAGCACAGATCGCAGTCCAGCAGGAGGGTCTGGGAGTGCAGGGGTCACAGCAGCCAGACAGACATCATCAGAGCCCTCCAGGAATACAGACCCGCACCTCCAGATACAGAGGATCGTGTCCGACTCCAAGATCCCCGGGTGAGACTTTACAAGGATGAATGACAACAAAGCCCGGCGGACGAGCAACCTTTGGACTCACTCCCTGAAGACCCTCACCCTCATAGGTAAGAAACCCTCAGAGACCACCCTTTGGGCTCACTCCCTGAAGACCCTCATAGGTAAGAAACCCTCCGAGACCACCCTTTGGACTCACTCCTTGAAGACCCTCGCCCTCATAGGTAAGAAACCCTCCGAGACCACCCTTTGGGCTCACTCCCTGAAGACCCTCACCCTCATTGGTAAGAAATCCTCAGAGACCACCCTTTGGTTTCACTCCCTGAAGACCCTCACCCTCATAGGTAAAAAACCCTCACTCCGTGAAGACCCTCACCCTCATCATTATTCACCTAGAAATAGGTTGTGTGTTATCTTATCACGTCTCTGTCGTCCCGCAGCTGCCCATACACCACCTTCTGGTCTGCAACATGGGCCTGGTATCTCATCTTCATCTGATTCTGTATCTCTCAGTTCCACTGGTATGCCTTTTCTAGTCGCAATGTTGTGCAGCATGGCACAAGTGGCAAAGTCCTTGCAGCATGTCTCTGGGCTGTATTGTAGTGCTCCTCCACTTTTATGTAGGCAGCGGAGCCTGCTCTTCAGAATACCAAATGTCCACTCAATTACACAGCGCGTTGACTTGTGTGCGCAATTGTATCTTCGCTTTCTTAGATTAGCCGGATTGAGGTACAGTTTAAGGATGAATTTGCGGACTGCATATGCACTGTCACCTGCAGGATAAAAGGCATAAGGTTAATCACTGTACTCTCACTACAACCCTTAACTGTATGTAAGAGTGCTTGACATGCATTTACCGAGCAGGTACCCCTCGCCAAATTCGCCCCCAGTGAGACGTCTGTATATCCCACTGTGTCTAAAAATGAAGGAATCGTGTACTGCCAGGGTATTTTGCCACTATATCAGTTATGATATATTTGGAGTTTGAGATGACCTATATGTTGAGGGAATGGTATGATTTGCGGTTTCTGAATATATACTCATTGTTTGAGGGAGGTGAGAGAGCAACATGGGTACCATCTATGCAACCAATGACATGGGGAAACTGTGCAATCTGGTAGAAGTCCAGTTTGGTGTGCTGCAATGCCTGTTGTGTGGCGGGGAATGTTATGTGATGATGTAGCCCCTGTACCATTGCATCCAAGAATGCATGGAAGAAGCGTGACATGCAACTCTGGGAGACCCCTCCTGCTGCTGCCATCACCCCCTGGAAGCTCCTGGATGCCAATAAGTGCAGTAAACACAGGACCGGCACATGTGGTGGTATGGTTTGGGTCCTGCGGGTTGGGTGTTCAAGCGTAGGTTTTGCTCAGCAATTAAGTCCAGTATGGTAGCTGAGTCCAGCCTATACTTCTCATTTATCTCGTCCTCTGTCTGCTGGAACAGAGTGATGCGCACTCTGACAATCCGTTCCTGTTGCCTCCTTCTCTGTGCTGCTGCTTGAACCTGGATCCTCCTGGCTATCACATACAGCGCTGCCTTAGTGGAAAGGCCTGTAGCCTTGTGGGCGTGTTTAAATAGGTTGCACCTGGTTACCAACTTCTCAGAGTTAGAGGTAATAATCAAGTGTGAAATTGTGAATGTTGTAAATTCGCATCTAGCGATTTTTTGAGACATAGTTTTGCAAATTCATAATTTTCAACAACACTTTTTGTGATTATTGCAAATAGCGTGTCGGTATTTACGAAGTCGCAAAAACATTTGCAGAATGTGGAACTTGCAAAATAGGTATTCGCAATATTTGCGAATACCTATTTTGCACTGCAAAACTCTGTCATACAAGGGGGGAGCTATTTTGCAAACACAAACACTGTTTTTTATCAATTCACAGTGTTTGCGACCTCAAAACAGCTTGATACCTATGCCCCACAGGCTTAGATTGCTGTTGCACTGTGCCAAAGCCTGTAGTCGCGTTCCTCGGTACATTGAATTTCATATATTACTGTAGTGGGCAAGGCTTTTACTGTTGTAGATCTACTTGAACCAATCGAAAATAGGCACTACAATAATTCTTGCTAAACTTACTCAGGAGAGATACTGGAATTTTGCATACATTAGCAATTTGATGACTGTATGCCTGATGGCTGCCTTGTGGGAGAGTTCATGCTCCCTACAGCGAGTCTGAGTTGGTTATGGTGAAAAACCATTAAACAGCTACAGGCTTGATTGGTGTGCAGGGAAATGTTGTGTCCGATGACATTGGTCTCACCGGTTTAATATGGAAAGTTAATACAAAGGCAGTAGGCCTGGCTTACTTATTTTGAAAAGCATATGCTAAATCCATTAGGCCCCTGTTGGAAAGTGGATTATTGGTAGGTGGGGAATGTACATCTACCTCTGGCAATAAGGCCTCTAACACACACTGCAATAAGGCCTCTAACACACACTAGGACTCAGAATAGGTCTCAGAACATTATTCCCATGCTCAGCCCTCGGTAACTTGGCTGCCAGCAGGTAGTCTTATCTTCAGAGACAGGTATATAAATCATTTAAAAACATAAATTCAGTAAATAATTAGGATACACCCACAATAAAAATGCAAAACCAATTTATAAAAATAGGAAATTTTTATCGTTACAATGACATTAAAATGAAAAACAATCTGTGGTAATAAACTAGAGATATTTTTAAGGGGCTTATTACGATGGCGGGCGGACATAGTCCTCACGCCACCGTAACGGTGATCGAGTGCGCCCGCCAGAGGTGTGGCGGTCCCGCCATGCAGATTAGGATGCGACCGCCACACTGGCGGTCACATCCAGCGTATTATGCATTGTGGCGGGCGGTGCTATCAGCAGCACCCGTCGCAGTGCACAATATGTATGTGGCAGGGACCGCGCAGTGCCTGCTAGCTTGTTCAGGCAAATGGAGGGGGTTACCATAGGTACCCCCATGTACACCCCCATGCCCCAACACCATGGGGGCCCACAACAGGCCCCCAATTGCAAAGGCTGCATGCCTTTCCATGGGGGTATCACTGCCATGGAAAGGCCTATTTAGGCTGCCATCATAATATGAATGAGAAAAAAGGGGGCTCGGGTCCTGAACCCCCTGGACTGAACCACTGTATATACAACAAAGAGAATGTGTCCAGAAGGACTGGTTGGCACACTGTTAAGAACATCCCAGACCATCAATTCTAGGGTTCTTATTGCTTTATTTTGCTTATTTCAAAAAATGACAAGTAGAACATACTTCAACATTCAACAAAAGTGACATAGAAAAAAAATGTTTTACTGTATGTTTGACAAAGAACAAGGCGAGCACAGGTCAGAGTAGGAACAGTAAATTAGCCCCCACCTCCATCCAACGCTTTTCCTGAGGGAAGCACCTGTCAGACTAGGAATAGTAAATATGCCCCCTCCACCATCTAAAACTTTCCCTGAGGCAAGCACCGGTCAGAGTAGGAATAGTAAATTTACCCCCACCTTTCTCCATCACTTTCCCTGAGGCAATTAAGTCAAATCACTTGTGATGTGCTGGATTCTTCTCCAAAGTTGTATCCACATTACTAAGGGGGTCATTACGATGGCGGGCAGACTTGAGTCTGCCCCCTATCATTGTGGTGGTTGGGACTGCCCGCCAGTCATGCGGCTGTCCCGCCAATCAAATTACGATGCTCCCGCCAGTATGGTGGGCACATTCTGGGGCTTTAACATTGCTGATGCTGCTACTGGCTGCAGCACCTTTTGCAATGTTAAAAAGACATGCAGTGCATTTCCCTGCACTACGTGGCACACACCACGTGGTGCCTGCCACTTAGTGCAGGAAAATGTTGGGGAGTACCATGGGTACTCCTCAGTGCACTACCACCCCAACTCAAGGGGGGCCCGTAAAGGGCCCCCGAATCCATTCTCCGGCAACCTTTCAAAGGTGGTTTCCCTGCCATGGAACGGTTGGCTGAAGCCAGAATTGTTCTCTGGCGAATGGTGCCTGCTAGGCACCGCCACCATTTTACAGTTCCTGTATGCTCTGCTGGACAATCAAAATTATTGCCTGTGGAGGAAGCGTGCCAGGCGATCTTTCTGCCGGCCATGCTTGCGGACCGATTCCCCCTGCTATCGTAATGTGGCGGGGAAATTGGCAGTCAGATGGCAGAGGGCCCGCAACTGCATGGCTGCCGGTGGTGAGCCTTCCGCTATCGTATTCGGGTCCAAAGACTGGGATCATTCCTTAAGTTAAAAGGGGGCAATAATTAAACCTATACATGAAAAAGGTGCTAAGGTAGACCCAGGGAATAGGTGCAAAGCTGTTTTCCAAGTCAATATTAGGGGCTTTAAAGACCTGGATAGAAGAAAACAGTATTATCCCAATGGAGCAGGGGGGCTTTAGAGCCGGGCACTCCACAATAGAACACTGCTTCAGTTTATGGGCTTTGGGGGAGAAGGCAAAAGAAACAACAGGGAACATATTCTGTTGCTTTGTTGATTTTAGCTCAGCGTTTGATTTGGTCGATCGTAGAATACTTTGGGTGAAATTAATACGACTGGGTATTCCTTGTTCATTAATCGTTATTCTGCAGGAATTGCATACTGGGAACTGGGCTCATGTAGAACTTGACTTAGACGGGAACCCTCTCCGAGAAAATTCCCTGGGGAAATAATTTAAGGCAGGGCTGTGTCCTGGCTGACACAATTTTCTCCCTAATTTTAGCTGATGTACTGGGAGAGTTGGCAGCGACACATTTGTTCTCCCGAAACTGGGAGGAAGACATGTGTTGTGCCTACTTTATGCAGATGATTTGGCAATACTGGACATGATACAAGTAGGCCTGCAAAGGAAGTTCAACAAGTTTAATCAGTGTTGCGAGGCAAATAAATTGAAGATAAACATGGGAAAAGAAAGATAATCATGTTTGGGAAATAAAGTATAAAAAGATATAAATGACAGTTAGGCAATAGTAGAGTAGAGGTTGTGTCCTCCTACAAGTATCTGGGCATGACATTTACCAGTCAGCTGAGTTGGACTTTACATAAAGAATCAGTGAAGTCGAGGGCATTACCTATGACAGGGGTACTTGCCTGCTTTAAAAAGACTTATGGAGGCCCCTCCTGGTCTCTCCACTTAAACGCTCAAAATCCAATGGTCCCCATGCAATGCCTCTATGGGACTGAGCTGTTAGCCATTAGTACGGAGGGAAGTTGGGAGAGGTGTGAAAGCAAATGTCTGAAAAAACTGTTGGCCCTCCCCTAAGGTGCAATGTCCCAGGCAATCAGATTAGAAGCAAATTTCAAGCCTGGAATTTCCTAGCTTACAAATCAGCTCTGCTACTTTGGGATAAACTATTGGTCGCAAATACTCAGAAAATATCAGCCTGCTGTGCCACTGAAATAAAAATAAGTGAATTACAGTGGGCAAGCAAGTTAAAGAAAAGATTGGAAGACATTGATGGAACCTCAAACCTAGAATTAAAAATAGCTGAAGCCTCAATCTCTAAAGCAGAATTAAAATCAGCCTGTCAAAAAGAACCTAGGGGCTCATTATGATGTCGGGTGTACATCAGACTGCCCCGCCATCATAGGGGTGCTGGGACCGCCCGCCAGACGTTCGGCGGTTCCACCAGCCCAATTAGGATGTGCCCGCCAGTATGTGCATGGAAATGCCCCAGTGCACAACTGGCTCCTCCACCACAGAGGGGGCCCGTAATGGGCCCCATGAAGCCAGCCTTTCCTTGGCAGTTCCACAAACATGGAAAGGATGGCTGACACCAGCAGTGTGATCGGGCGGGTGGTGCCTGCCCAGCACCGCCACATATCCCCAGTCTGAACTGCTCCACCAGGCAATCGTAACGTTTGCCTGTGGCAGAAGCGTGGCGGGCTTTCTTTGCACCCGCCACGCTTGGGGAACGATTCCCCCTGCCATCCTAATGTGGTGGGGGAAATGGGAGCCAGATGGCGGAGGGACTGCTACCGCCGGTCCTGCGGTGGTGGTCCCTCGGCCATCATAATGAGCCTCCTAGATTGGTGGACTTTAAATATGTAAGGAACAAACCCTCAGCAAAATACATGTTAGATTCATGGCAAAATGTGAATGTATTCACGTATTTATCTGCATTCCCCGATGCCCGGTTACGATTACTACTATTAAAGTTCCGGGCAGGATTAAATGTGCGTTATGTAAGAGCTGAGAAATTTGAATCCCTTTTAGACCAAGAGAATAACTGCACATGTGGACTGCCGTTTCATAACCTCAATGTTCATGTTTTAATTGATTGTCCTCATTTTCATAGGCCATGTTGCTCGATTTAAAACCTCTTTTTAAATAATATAAAATTGTTGAAATTATGCACTAGAACTTCTCTTAATGATGGAATTCTTTGATGTGGCTTGCGCACTGGCTAAGTTTCTTATAAATGTGTCTTATAGTGTAAATAGTAGGAGTTTCGTGTTTTTTAGTGTAGTATGATGAATTGGAATTTATACAGTGTAATTATATCATTTTTTAAATTGTTTTTAAGGACTGTATGTTTTAAAGACGGTGTCTAAACATTAATAAAGAATGAACTGAACTGATAGCAGAACCTGAGACCAGCACCGGTCAGAGTAGGAATAGTAAATTTGTCCCCACCCCAATCCAATACATTCCCTGATGTTAGCACAGGTCGGAGTAGTATTAGTAAATTTGCCCCCACCTTCATCCAGCACTTTCCCTGAGGCTAGCACCTGTCACAGTAGGAATAGTATATTTGCCCCCGCCACCATCTAGCTCTTTTCCTGAGGCAAGCACCGGTCAGAGTTAGAATAGTAAATTTTCCCCCGCCAGCATCCAACACTTTCCCTGAGGCAAGCACTGGTCGGAGTAGGAATAGTAAATGTGCCCCCACCACATCCAACGCTTTCCCTGAGGCAAGAACTGGGCAGAGTAGGAGAAGTAAATTTGTCCCCACCACCATCCAACACTTTCTCTGAGGCCAGCACTGGTCGGTGTAGGAATAGTAAATTTGCCCCCACCACTATCCACACTTCCCCTGAAGCAAGCACCGGTCGGAGTAGGAATAGTAAATTTGCCCCCACCACTATCCAACACTTTCCCTGAGGCAAGCAATGGTCAGAGTAAGAGTAGCACATTTGGACTCACCACTATCCAACACTTTCCATGAGGCAAGCACCAGTCGGGGTAGGAATAGTAAATGTGCCCCGACACCAACTTCCACTTTCCCTGATGCAAGCACCAGTCATAGTAGGAATAGTACATTTTCTCCCACCACCATCCTGCACTTTCCCTGAGCATCTCCCCTGAGGCAAACACATGGATGTGATAAAATCATTATTTTAAAACATATCACTGAACAGTGGCTGCTATTACATTTTTTGTGAAATCTATATAGTTTTTTGGGGGGGGTTCGGATCATTTTTTCAAGTTTACTTACAGTTGTTTCTGTAAAGGTTTGTTTGTTCAAGGTTGGTAATTGGTGTTGCTGTATGTCCAATTTCTGTTAATATCTAAAGTAACATTAATATAATATTGTTGGATTTTTGATCTTTAACTTTTAAATACATTTTGTAGATGTATTCACTTACTTTTCAAATGAAAGATAATTTTAGGAATGCCTGTAGTAGACAAGGGGCTGTTTTTCAAATGCTGTAAATAAGTCACAAATATATTGTAAGTACTCGAGAATTAGTTGTAATCATTTGGAAGCTGTTTACTTTTAAATGTACACTTTCCTCTGTCTGTAGATGGCAGTGTTCAACTGGAAAGTCAGAACAAATATCCAGCTACTCCCGCTGCGTGTTGTCACCATGGCAGTTATTGTACCACTGAGCACAAAATGGTGGATGGTTTCTTTTACATGTTTTTTTGGGGGTCAACGAGAACTTAAATGAAAATATGTTTTTCAAATAGTTTTTTCGCGTGATTCACACACTGAGAGAATGTACATTTATTTTGTGTTGTGTAAAAATGTTCGTTTATACGTTCCTTCTCGGAATGTCAGCTGTTATGAGTTGATGGTAGGTCAGGGGCTATAATAAAAATAGTTGAAGGACAGCCATTTTTGTGCCTCAAGTTTATTGTATGTATAAGCTCTTTTTGCCTTCGACAGTAGTGTGTATTTTATAAAAAATGCTGTAAACATATTTATTTCTTTCGCTATTTTTTCAAAAAATCTTTACATTTTTGTTATTAATACCCAGGTATTCTAATGGTTAGGTAGTATAAAAATACCCACGTATTTAAATTAATACCTAGGTATTAAAACACTCCCCCACCCAAAACCCCTCTTTCCCTTGCATCCCACCCCAGGGGATGGATGCAAAAATGTATACTTTCTAAAATTTTTATAATTAACATTGAAAATACATAATGTTTTGTAATAGTATGCGTTGTATTAGTATGAACCTTTCAGACACGGTCTGTATGACTCTGGTTTAGTTATAGTGTGTTCAGTACTGACGAGATGGATATGTGAGCTGACTTTTTCCGGCCTTCCACCTAGGCTACGGGCTAAGCGCCATGATGCTCCCTGGAGTGATAGGTGCGCTATATAAGTGTATACATACATACATACATGAACTGTAATGTAATGCACTGTAATGGTAGTTTTAATATATCTCAATCAATATGCGGTGTAATGGCTAGTGTTGTAAAAATTGCAATGTAAAAGTATGCGTTGTAATAGTTTGCGTCGTAACAACATATATCCAGATGTATATTCAGTGACAGGCAGAAGGAACCAAATGGTTGCAGTAAGAAAATGCCACTTTTTTAAAGTAGATTTTTCAAACTTATAATTTAAAATCAAACTTCACCATGAATTGTGTTTTTAAATTGTGATTCTAGAGTCAGAAAATGTGGGGGTCCCTTCTCTTCCCAATTAGAAATGACACATAAACTGTAAGGAGGCAATCCCAATATTATCCATTAGGATAGATAGGCCTTGCAATAGTGAACAACAAATGTAAGAGTTTTTTACTACAAGGACATGTAAAACTTAAAAGTACCTGTTCTCTTTGTAGGTACAATGCATCCTGCCCATGGGCTGGCCAGACCACGTACCTTAGGCGAGACTTATATGTGGTAAAAAGGAAGGTTTTGGCCTGGCAAGATGGTTAACTTACCAGGTTAACATGGCACTTTAAAACTGCACACACAGGCTCTGCAGTGGCAGGCCTGAGGCATGCTTAAAGGGCTACTGAAGAGGGTGGCAAATCAGTGCTGCAGGCCCACTTGTAGTACTCAATTTACAGGCCCTGTGCACAGGTAGTGCACTTTACCAGGGACGTATAAGTAAATTAAATATGCCAATTGTGCCATGAATGAATGAATTTATTGTTTATTGTTTTTAGTTAATAAAAACCATCACAATACAAAATACAGTTAAAACACATTTTTTTTTAAAGGATGTTGCTCCATCTTATTAAAACGCTATATATATTAATACATCAAATAACAGAGTTATATTACAATTTTATAAAATATAATATAATCAGAGCGTAATTATAAGTACTTTACAGTTTTCAGCAGGTTTGTATAGCGGGTACGTAGGAGATATGACAAGCATGATTCTGTTGTTCATGATGTCGTCAATTACCATAACTTTAACTTCCTTAACAATGACATACAGTTAAAGCCTGCCTTTATGGATACTTCCTACTGTCTCTTTTACTGCTTTGTCGTGGATTTGCAAATATTTCAGCAACTTACAAAATTAGGAGAGGATCGGTAGAGTCCAAGCATCTCATGATTGCTGTTCTACATGTACGGATCCCTCGCTCATTAAATAAAAACTTTAAAAGTAATCGGCGTGCATTCATCATTTCGGGGCACATACAAACCAAATGCACAAAATCTTCTTCAGCAGCGTCACATAATCTACATGTTTTTGGTCCATTATATCGCCAAGGAGGTTTTTCAGATAAAGACGGCAGGTCCCCTAGGCGCATAGCCATTAGTTGCTTCTTAAAGCGCACTGGATAATTTAGTTGGAAATAAGTTGCAGGTTGCAATGTGAAATATGTTTGAATTGTCATCCATGCATGAGCTTGTCGTGAAAAAAGACTTTTATCCTCTATCAATGAGTGATTTTTAGCGGCTTTATTCATAGCCTGGCAAAACGTGTGATGCGACAGTTTTAAGGCCCACAAGTCACCCGCATTTATTAAACGTAAAGAGGAATATAAGTATTTACTGTAGGTTGACTTAGCATCATGGATAATGTCTTCCCATAGCACTTTAACTAAAACACTTGATTCGTTATTTCGTATTTTATGCATGGTTTTGATAAAGTGATACCTTCTTGCTATATTTTGCTGCAATAAGCCAAATTCTAAACAAATTAGGGCTGGGGAGGCATTAGAGGGTAGATGGAAAACCTGTTTATATGTTTTCGTTTGAAAACTGTCTAATAATTTAGCATCCCTACCATACATCACCGCACTTGCATAAGTTTACGAAGGAAGGAACTTTGCTTTAATTATTGCAAGCAGCGGTTGATAGGAGGGTCCATCTATTTTTTTTGCTAACAAGCTAAATGCATGTATCAAAGCTTTGCTTTTCCCAGCCACGTAATTATGCGAAAATCTTATCTGCCCCCTGCAAGTCTAAGGAGATTTTTAAAGTCCTCAACGAATTTACTTCCGACCCCAGGACACTTCCGACTCAGGCTACACAGGAATCATGTAACGTGCTGAGCACTTTCTTTGTTCAAAAAATTGCCTTGATCAAAGATACCATCCCGACTATCCCCCCTGGCGTTGGCTCCGTCTCTTCCCCCCACAATGCTTTTTCTTTTACGCTTTTCCCCCCCTTAGACCCTACCGCTTTGGCCACACTGGCCACCCGTGTTAAATCTGGATCCCCAGACGACTGTTGCCCCCCCACCATACTACGAAACATCTGCCACTCTCTACCCGACTGTATCCTTCCCCTGCTGAATTCTTCTCTGTCGTCCGGTACGGTACCCCGCTCCTTCAAAGAGGCCGTGCTGGTGCCTCTATTGAAGAAGCCTGGGGCTGATCCCGCCGTCCCGGCGAACTACCGTCCCATCTCTCTCTTGCCCTTTTTCTCTAAAATCTTGGAAGCCCATGTCACCACCTGTCTCTCACAGTTCATCGAGAGCTCCAACTTTCTTGAGACCAATCAGGCCGGCTTCAGACCCGGCCACTCTACGGAGACTGTCATCTTGGCTGTGTTGGATGCCCTGAGAGACAGTGCTGACAAGTGCACCCCCCAGGCCTTGGTTTTATTAGATCTGTCGGCTGCTTTCGACACGGTGGACCACAACATCCTTCTCCACCGTGTCGAGCAAGCTGGCATCCAGGGCCTGGCGCTGGCATGGGTCAAATCCTTCCTGACCGGGAGGTCTCAGACCCTTAGCCTGGGCACTTTCAGAGCTCCTTGGGAGGACTTGCCCTGTGGGGTCCCTCAGGGCTCCTCCTTATCCCCTCTCCTTTTCAATCTTTATCTTCGACCCCTTCTCTTTTCCTTGAGGCAGTGGGACGTCACCGTCTTCAACTACGCGGACGACCTGCAACTCATCTTTCCTCTTGATTCCCCTTCTGCTATCCTCAACTTTCAGGCAGTTATGTCCCACATTCTATTGTGGATGAGCCAAAATCAGCTCAAACTGAATCCCGGAAAGACGGAGCTTCTCCTCCCTGGCAAGAGTTCTACCTACTGGGGTCCGCATTTCTGGCCGGTAGAACTTGGCCTCCCCCCCACCCCTGTGGCCTCGGTAAAAAGCCTAGGGGTCACTATCGACTCCGGTCTCTCCCTCGGGCCCAAGGTGGGGACAGTTGTCTCCTCCTGTATGTTCCAGCTGCGCAGGATCAGGAAGGTGGCCTATCTCCTCACTCCTGAAGCCCTCCTGCAAGTAATCTTGGCCCTTGTCCTCTCCCGCTTAGATTTTTCGAATGCTATCTATCATGGTCTGCCCAAAACATCTCTTCCCAGACTACAATTCGTTCAAAATCAGGCGGCGAGATTGGCCTTTGGGATTCCGAAATGGCAATCTGCCAAACCCCTTCTTCTAAAACTGCACTGGCTCCCGGTCATCTCGAGGGCAGCTTTTAAGACCGGCTGCCTCACCTTTAAATCTTTATCTGGTTCCTGTCCTGCCTTTCTGAAATCCCTCATCAGGACCTACAGTCCCTCCCGGAACCTGAGATCCTCTCATCTGCACCTCTTACTCATTCCCCCTGTCAAACTCTGCAGATCTGGAGGCCGGATATTCGCTTTTCTGGCCCCCAAACTTTGGAATTCCTTCCCCCTCTCTCTCAAAACTTCCAACTCCCTCACCCTTTTCCGTAAATCCCTAAAAACTTGGCTCTTCCCTCAATCCGGCTAAACCCTCCTAGCCCCTCAGTAGTTTGCCAGCGCCAGGAAACCCACGGTGTCAGCGCGCTTTACAAGTTCCCCTTACAATACAATACAATGTTGCGCTTGAAAATTAAAACATTTATCGAAATGAAACCCCAGGTACTTATAGGTAGTAACTTCTTCTATGATTTGATCTTCCAGCTTGATCTTTAGAGATGCACCAATGTTCCTTCCTATACGCATAGCTTTTGTTTTAGAGATATTTATTTCTTAATTGTTATGTTTTGTATAGGTCGCTGTTTTTTGAAGTAGTCTTTGAAGACCAATTTTTGTGTGACTCAACAGTACAATATCGTCAGCATAAGCTAAATGGGATATCGTCAGTGGTCCTAGTCTTGGTGCGTGTGCGTTAACGGAATCCAAGTGGAGAGACAAATCCGCCATAAATAAATTGAACAGGTATGGGTCTAGCACACAGCCTTGCTTAAGCCCCCTAGCCATAGGTATTTTCCTTGACAATTTGGTCCCATCCCCTACTTTAATTTGAATCCACGTATCTGTATATAATAATTCGATTGCTCTTATTAACTTTGTTTGTATGCCCCAACTTCTTAATTTGGCCCAAAGAAGTGATCGATGCCAATTGTGGATAAGTTGTTACCATGTTTAAAGAAAAGAGCACATGCACTCTAATACTGGTTAGCAGTGGTAAAGTGCCAAGATTCCTAAAGCCAGCCACGACAAATTTAGCACAAACAGGCGTCTAAAGAGAAAGGGGCCCATTATGCTAGCGGGCGGATTGCCCCCGCCAGGCTGACGGTAGCCTCCGCTGGCCTGGCGGGGGCAATCCGCCCCCCATCCTCACCTAAATGACCCCTCGCCATATTAGTATGGCGGGAGGGACCACGGCGGACAGAAAGAACGTCCACCGCTTTTCCGCCCCGATCGCAAGTTAATATGGTGGCGGTGTCTATCAGACACCGCCAGCCATATTACAATGGGCAGAAACAGAAAGGCATGCGGTCTTCACTTCGGGGAACCCCGGCGGGCCCCCGAATTGAAGGCGAGGTGGGGGGTGCACATGGGGGGTACCTGTGGTACCCCCCAGCATTTGCATACACAAGGCGACAGGCACCGCGCGGTGCCTGCCGCTTTGTGTATGCAAATGCATACATGCTTTTTTAGCAATGTGGCGGGCGGTGGTGATAGCACTGCCCGCCACAATGTTATAAATGCAGGATGCGCCCGCCACTGTGGCGGGCGCATCCTAATACCCCCCACGGGCCCCCCGCCCTTATGGTGGGCGGTCCCGGATTCCGATAGGATGGCAGGCGGACTAAGTCCGCCCGTCATCCTAATGACCCCCAAAAAGTCTGGGGAAATCAGACCAATGATGCCAGGTCTAACAGTCACTAGTGGAGTACAGCATCCATTGTGGCAGTCAACAGTACAAACCTGACTACAGGCTTACCACTGTAGTCTATTTCTGCAGTTCTAAAATTCCAAATTTGGCCTGATAAAATAGCCCCTTTTGACAGACCTAAACCCTCCTTTTAAATATTGTCAGTCCTAAGTAAGTTTTAATGTCCATAAGGTAGAGTGCATGCAATGTAAAAGTAGAACATTTAAATGTCTTAATATTGAACATATCTTTACAGTGACAAGGCCTCAAAAGCTATCTTCAAAGTAGCAGGGTTAGCTGTTCCATAGGAAAGCATTGGGCTATAATATTATTTATTAATGCTATCTCCACCTATGAAACAGCTATGAATGTCATTTTGGACATTTTAAAATATTTATTATGAGCCCAATTTAATAGTATAGTCGGTGTCGGACTTAGTTGAGGAATCTATACAACAAGCACAAACTTGTGAATCCAGCTGATGGGGATGGTGGTGAGAAGACAGTCCAACCACTCCCAACATTATACCACCAGGTGAACAGATTTCACTGCATGCCAGGAGGTGCACCCAAGGAAATGGGGTAATGGATAACACAAAAAAGGAACAGCCTACTGGCTCTTGGTAGTCGGGACCGGTCTACCCTGTTGTGTCACCTGGATGCTTCTCTAGGATCTGTTTGTGAGTAGAGATTACTCCACTGATGCGACCTGTAGTCAGTGGAAATGGGAGAGAGAGGGAACAGTATAAGGTGTGTGGAACTCAGGGTTGAAACCAACAAGGAGATAAGGAGCCTTACTTCTAGGAAACAAAACAGACATAAGTTGACTTGGACCAATCAAGGTTCTAATCAGACCATGTGCCTTTAGTTCCAAGTTCTCGCAAAAGTCAAGGTACGTTTCAGAGACACAGCTCTCTTGTTAATTGCTCTGTATAGGCCCAAGTAATGATGCTGCTTATGTTTCTTACTTTGTCCTAATTTTGCACTATATCATTTCGACTGTGACTAGTTGCACATATTCGAGTGCGTGACAGTGTTGGATTAGTTTCTCTGAAACTGCTTCCATTTACACATCTAGCTTTGTGTAACATAATCACGATGTATTGAACACCATGTACAAGGCCTTTTTATGCACAATGTACAAATGTTATTCTATCTTCATCCACGGGCAGCAGGGCTATCTATATACCCATAACCTTGCTAATGTTTACGCATATCACAAGGGTGCTTTCCATTATAAATCATGAGCATCCTAAAAGATTAGCAGAGGAGGCACTTTAGCTGACACCGAGGGTCCCTGCATGCTGACACTTCACCACACAGCGGTCTGACATCTCCGTGAGGGGTGTCCAGTATGTGACCAAGATGGGATTCTACGTTCACACCTGCCAGGTAATGGGGTTGGATCGTCCATTGGGGCGATTCTCGGCTTTACACCTGCACACACTCTAGGTACACATAGAGTAGTGTTCGCTTAGTAGGAATATGCCATATGTCAGTATATATACACTGTTTAAGCCCCATGATAGAACTCTACCTACTAAAATTCTCTTTTTGCGATTGTAGTCACTTTCATCTGCTTCTGTCTAATCATTATCGCAACACATGTATTATTGTCTTGTCAGCCATTGAAGGTATTGCTCCAACATCTGTTTAAACCTTTTGGTTTTCCTATTGCTTTGTGGGTGATAACTTGTTGGGAGCCTGGTATCCATGTGCATGGACTCACACAGTTGTTTCCAGAAATGTTCCATGATTTGCATTCCTCTGTTGGTTATGAGGGCTGATGGAATGCCATGTAAGTTGATGATGTGCTGTTGGAATAGACGGGCTAGTTTGGTAGCTGTGAGGATTTGGCTCAAGTGTATGAAATGTCCTATCTTCATCAAATGATCGATGACTACGGGGATTACCATGTTTCTTTCCCCAAGAGCCATTTCTACGATGAAATCCATAGAAGCAGTATGCCAGGGCCTCGGAGAAAAAGGAATAGGTCGTACCAACCCAGGAGATTGTTTGTGTTCAACCATTCCCTGGGCGCAAATGGCACATATCTCTATGTAACATCTTAAATCTTGACATAGTGTAGACCACCAAAATGGTGTTTTATGGCTGAGATGGACTTGTGTATGACCACTGGTCCGCCATAAGTGAAATCATGCACTCATGTTACCACTTGGTGCTGTAAAGCCTCGCTGGGGATGTATAGTGTATGGTGTTGGTAAAATAGTTCGCCCTACCGAGTCCTCTTTTCTGTATCCTCTTGTACCCATGAATGAGGGTCCATGGTTAGCACAAATACCTTGAGGGACTCTAAAAAGTCATCAGTTATCACCAAGGCCACACCAGAACTTTCATTTTGCTCTTTTGATATAATCAGAGAGGGACCCTCCATGGGAAGTTTCACCTCGTCGGTTTGGGTGGCTTATCTGGATACAGCGTCTTCTTTCCCAACACTTGATCACAAAATAAAAAATCAGAGAAGAACAGAGACCAACGCAATTACTGAGGAGTGAGTGCTCTGGCAGTGTTCAAGAATTTGAAGTTGCAAGTTGTGATGGTCGGTATAAATCTTTACTGTATGCTAGGCTCCCAAGAGGTAAGGTTCCTACTCTTCGCATACAAGTTTGATCGCAAGTAGCTCTTTGTCTGTGAATCTGTAGTTTGTCTCACTGGGGGTACACTTCCACAAGTAGAATGCCACAGGGTGTACCTGGCCAGTGTCCAGATGCCTTTGAGAGAGGACTCCTCCCATTGCAAACTGCGAGGCATTAGCTTTCACTACAAAGGGTAAGTGAACATCAGATGTTCATAAAATAGGCTTCTGGATGAACTGTGACTTCAGTTCCTGGAAAGCTTGCTCTGTCTCCACACTCTAGATGAAGGGCACCATTGTATGCAGGAGATGAGCAATGGGTTGAAGCTCTTGTGAGAAATCCTTAATAAAACGTTTATAGAAATCAGCAAAGCCCAAAAAGCTTTGAAGGTTTATAAATTTGAAAGTGATTTCCACTGTGCGATTGCTGATATCATTCGGTCATCCATCTTTAGGCCTCCTGGGTTTATAACGTAAACTAAGAACTCGATTTCTGTCAATTAAACCAGGCATTTTTCAAGCTAAGCATATACACTATGGGTATGCAATTGGTCCAACACTGCTCGTACATGAGTTACGTGTTCCTGTATGGTCTCAGAATCAATGTAGACAATGCAGATGACATCTAAATACCCCAGCAGGACGTCAACCATGAAATACTGGAAAGCTGCCTGTGTGTTATTCAGCACGAAGGGCATTACCTGGCATTTGATCATGCTGAACTTGTTCCTTAATGTGGTTTTCCTTTTGTCACCCTTCTTCACACTAACCAAATGGTGTGTTCCACGGAAATCGAGTTTTGTGAATATTGTGGCCCCTATTAACTGGTCCTAAAGGACTAGGATGTGGGGCAGCAGGTACCTGTTCTTTATGGTTACTCTATTTATGGCTCTATAATCTATACAAGTCCTCAAATCCCCTTCCTTATTTGTTATAAAGAAGAGAATGGATGTGGCATATGGAGATAAAGGGTGGATAAAACCAAAAGTCATATTCTCATCGAGATACTCCTGCGAGGTTTGCATTTCTGTCAAGGCCTATATGCATCTGCATGGGATGTGTAACCGGGGATCAAGCCTATTTGGCAGTCATACTCCAGGTTGGGAGGGAGTTGACTCACTTTTTGTTTGTCGAAGACAGACTGGCTTGTCGGCATGTCAAATAGACCGGAGGTAAGATTACAGTGCTACAAACATGGTTAAAGACCACTGACTGTCAGGTGTTTTACAGACATGTTCGATACTTGCACCATGTGTTCTTTTTGCTTGGTACAGTGCATTACGCAGAACAATGAGTCCATGGTAAATGAGTGGCCCACCCAGCAAACTATGGGATCATGCAGGGTAAGCCACGGCATCCGGATAATCAAATGTAATACATTGATCAGGTTGAACTGTATCCGTTCCCCCAAAAAATAATTCTGAATAGCATGACAACTAGGTACATACAGTACCGTACCAGACCTGAGGTTAAAGTAGTACCATCTACGGATTTAACAGGCTCTGGTGAACTCTTCCTTATACACTTTGTGTGCAAAATTGTTGGTCAATAATGTTACCAGTGGACCCAATATCCAGTAAAGCAGGGGCTTCCATCTGCTACCCATTGTCCCACCACAAGAACACATGTAGATTTATATGAACTGCCAATGCTTGCACCGTGTTGGCTAGAACAGGGAAGATAACATTTTCTTTTTTTTTCGAACAATGGACCTTATTTTTCCTTGGGATTGTCAGTTTTCTAATTTATCCTCCTCCTCTGCATCCTTATGAACCATGGATTGGGCTTTATCTAGAGGTTTAGTCCTGGCCTGAAATTATTTGATGAAGTATTCACTTTGATGTAATATTTGCAGAGCCGTTATTTATGCAGTATTTACTTTCCTCTACTAAGACAGATGTTTATTCGTCCCTCTTCGACTACTACCCTTGGTCAGGTTTCTAAATATTTTATATCCCCTGGTTCTTGTCACTCCTTCTCTCCTGCATCTGATGATCAAGCTGCACTGATAAATCCATCAACTCCTCACATGTGTAGGGGTGGATGTATGACATTACAACGCATGCTTTTACCACGCATGCTTTTACATCGCAAGTTTTACAACGCATGCCTTTACAACGCATATCGCTTTGGGGTGCTGGATAGTGAATAGTTTAATTTACTATTCCAACTCCAGTCCCCGTGGATAGTAGGGAAGGTGTTGAATAGTAAATTAAATCTATTCCCTATCCTAGAGCACCCTCCAGTGCAATGCGTTGTAATGGTTTGCATTGTAAAAGTTGCGGTGTAAAAGCATTGCGTGGTAAAAGTTGCGTTGTAAGTGATGTTTCCCATAGGGGTTAACTGTACCACTTGGGCCAACACATCCTTCAACTCCCTGCGTGAACCTTGGTGAAACAGTGATGTTTGTTTCTCCATGGGCCAATCCGTCTCTACCAGGAAAAGAAATCCGGCAGGACTTGGAGGCCGAGAAATGTGTTCCACACATACAGCAAGACCATCTTCAATACGTGTGTGAATTGACAAATACTTATGCTGACACCGGGTGTGTCCTTTAAGTCTCGTGACCAATCATGACTGTCAGAACTTTGGCTCTTCAGTAAACGTCCCCATGCCAGGTCAGAGAGAACCTGAGTCTAAGGGACGCGCTTACTGCATTTTTGGACTCCTGTTGCTCCATTGTGTGATTTTGCTGCCCTACTATTGTCCTGTCTGGAGACCCCAGGGGCGAACTTTCTTCCGCAGCCAAGCCCATCGCTACCCTCGCGGACTGCGGACTGCCGGGGCACTACATCCCCCAGAAGGCAGTGCGGTCTCGCGAGAAGAGCCACAAGAGGACCAGCACCAGCACTTATAATCAGCTGGGAGCCCCCACGGCGCGGGACGCGAGCGGGCTCGCCCGGGCGCAGCCCAGGCCAAGGGCGGGCCAGGCCGGGCCCATTCTCTTGGCCCCTGTATCCTGAAAACAGCTAGAATTGCAAGTAAGGACATATTTATGCCTGTTGATTAACTGTATTATCGGGGCTTTTTTGGTTTTGGTCTTGGACTGGACTGTAACGGTTTGTGACGTAACTAAATGCACACATTAATTGGAGAGTGTTTGTAGAGCTCTTTGGATATGGGGGACGGGCTTTTAAGCAAAATGTAACTCTAACCCTCTTTTCCATTTATTGTGGTGAATTTGGATATTATGGGTAAAAGGAAAATGCCTAGCCCAAAGCCTAGTGCAGGAAAGAAAATCCAAACAGAGTCCCAACAAACCCTGTTGAGCTACCTTACTGGAGCAATGGGGGCGATGGATAAACAGATTAGCTCAGTGAAGAATCTCTCGAAGCAGGTACCTCACGGTTAAATCCTGAATCAGACCACACTGAGGTCCTGGATAGATCGAGACAAATTACAACGACAAAAAATGCCCTAAATGGTTGTATCCAGCATATCGCTGATGGAATTACTTTAAGCGATTCAGATTCCTCTTTACAACCATCTCAAAAGAAACAAAAAAAAACACCCCTGTCGAGAATATAGCTGTTGATAATAACATAATTAACAGTGATAAAAATACCTGTATAGACATTGCACCTATAAAAGACACCCACCAAGGAAGAAAAAAGGCGGGATTAAGAAAAGCTTCCTTAAAGGCTAAAGATGAAAATAGTAAAAATCTCGAGGTACATAGTAATGATATAAAGAATCTAACAACCCTGGTGGAAAGGCTAGATCTCTATTTGAGAGTTAGTCTGGATCAAATGGGATCTAGACTAACCCTCATAGAAGAGCGTATATCTAGTAATAATAGGCAAAGTGGAGATGATTTTAAATGCCTTTCATGCCAACAAGGAATGGTAAATACGGGTATAAATATGAAAAAAGGGCATCTAACAGTTCAGGATGAAGGCCCCTCTAACTGTAAGGATAAAGAACCTCAACTAATAGCTGCCACCTTGTCTAAGCATTTGGCAAATAATCCAACAAGAGACCAGTTGAGGCAGACTGATAAAATTAGTCCTGCAAAAAAAATACAATCCTAAGTGAAGGATTTGGGGGCTCAAAGAGGAATATAGAAACTTTGGGTTCAACAACCTCTCTTTATCCCTCTCAGGCCCACCAACACCCAGTTTCAAATCCCTTAAGTTCAAATTGGGTCAATTTGGGTACTGACCAACATCTTGATTTACCACCTGCCGTTACTCCATATATAATTGTGTTGGCAAATGTTCTGAAAAAGGGACCTTCAAATGTAGAATGTTGGGAAACACTTAGAAACAAATTGTTCATTGGTTGGGCAGGAAAACAGGTTTAACTGAACACTTGTTTAGTGAGTTTATGATGACGGATGTACGTCTTTACAAAGCATGCTTTTACCACGCATGCCTTTACGACGCAACTTTTACAACGCAAACCATTACAACGCATAGTGCTTAGGAGTGCTGGATAGTGAATAGTTTAATTTACTATTCCAACTCCAGTCCCCGTGGACACTAGGGAAGGTGTTGAATAGTAAATTAAATCTATTCCCTATCCTAGAGCGCCCCCCAGCGCAATGCGTTGTAATGGTTTTTGTTGTAATAGTTGCGTCGTAAAGGCACTGCGTTGTAAAAGGTGCGTTGTAAAGGATGTTTCCCTATGATGACAAGAAGGGTCCAGCGGGTGGGCGGTCAGGGGAAAATCTTTTTGGGAGATTGTATTGTTCTCACTTTTAGATACCCCCTGCTGGTTAATAAAATCTTGTGGGAGAGCGGCAACTACTCTTTAAAAATGGGCGAGATTAATATACTGCCACTTGGTTTTTTCTATCCTCCGCCTAACAGGCCCCAGACTGCATTTAGGATTGGTAATAATGCACTAACCCAGTACTATGTTTATGATATACCAACTCGTAATAGATTTAATCTGCTATCAGGATTGGAAGAAACTGATTGACTTGCTATGTTAAACGCTAATCGTTCTGGGAAACATGAACCTTTGACCTTGGAGGATCTGCATCAAAGAGTACACCTGTTTTCTCCTAATCGGTCATAATTGTGACCACCTCTGTTCCTGAATTGAATTCTTGTATTGAATATTCTCAATACCCACTAGCAAACTCATGATTAGCTGTTAGTACCTGATATTATAAATTTTCCCGATCCACAAACTGGGACCATTAGTCAAGGCCCTGTATTTACTGGACCTTTGGATAAACCCTCTCTTAGCATACTCTATTGGAATATTGCAGGTCTGCGTTCAAAAGTGGCCAATGAAATCTGGCTCAGATTTGCACAAAAGTTCAATGTCCTCTGTCTCCAAGAAACATGGGCTACATCTGAGATACATATAGAGGGCTAAAAAACCTCTTTCTCGCCAGCACTTCCTTCACCTTCTGGGAGAGCCAAAGGAGGCAGAACCATTTTTGTTTCTAATCTTGTGGATACCAAGAAAATTGTTCCATTTAAATTGGAACCTAATTTCCAAATAATAATTTTGCATTTGAGCAAAAGCAATATCCTTGTGTTGGTTAATTTTTTTAATAATCTCCAATGGGGTGAGTTAATAACAGTAATAAAAGAAATCTTTCTTTCCCTGCAGGAATTGAAAAATAAGGCAACTAAAGATGCGGTGATTATATGGGGAGGCGATTTCAATTAAACTACATGTAGGTATAGCAATTATCTAACCTGTGGTCTTTGGTATGAGAATGAAATAGGGGACTGTTTGAACGAAACCCTTTTTGGTTTAGAACTGGGTTAGGCAAATTAATTGACAAATCCTTCAGTCCCGCTTACTTGTACTTTTAATGGTAGAGGATGGTCCAGTATTATAGATTTTATTTTTATCTCTAGTAATGCTGGATCTCGAGTTCTCAACTTTAAAACCCATGATAACGCCACCAGCGATCATTACCCTAATAGTATTACTTTATCACTTCCACACAAGTCAGATAGGCGTAACCCTTTGAGGACCCTTGGGCAAAACAATTTGATTTTGGATATGCTTAATGGGTATTCGCTTAAGTGGGATGAAGTGGATCCATCAGTGATCACCACAAATGTAGTAAAAAACTCTTTAATGGCGATTGAAAAGTGCCTTGACATTGCTACCTCTAATGAAGAAGTTATGATTAATTTTGCGACCATAATAAAAACAATAAAAGAAGCCCTCTTTACTAAATTAACAGATAGAAAGGACAAAATTAAAGAATGGTTCAATAACAGATGCACTAAAGCATACTCCAAATTAAAAGTAGCCCTTCATAAAACAGTAAGGGACAAACAGGAAATTGCCAATCTTAGAAGGGAGTATAATCAGGCTATAAAATCTAGAAAAACTGAACTGAAAAAATAACTATAGGATCAATTACACAAAAGTTGTATCACAAAGGATAACACCGCCTTTTGGGCAACTATTAAATCTCCATTTCTCTCAGAATCTAGAGATAATCCCAAAATTGAAGTAGCGATAGACGAACAAACATGGGTTGAACACTTTGCCCGGATATTTGGCCTGCCCCTCAACGGACAAGAAGTACACAGTGACATGGAAAGAACTAATTTTGAAACAGAAATAACATATTTTCCTATAGTCCTTGATATCATGCATGGGGAGGTAGAGCTTGCCCTGTTGGCTAGTAAAAGTGGAAAGGCCCCAGGCCCTGATGGGGTCCCAGTTGCTTTTTTTAAACATAACTTGGAACTGTGGACCCCAATTCTGACCAGAGTCCTAGAAGCATCATGTGCCATAGGGTTGGTAGATTCATGGTCAGAATCCATTCTGGTTCCAATTATTAAAAGGGGGGACCATCAATCCCCTCTTGTTATCGTCCGATATCCTTGTTGGATTCCCTCGGGAAAGTGGCGGGACGCGTCATCCTCGGGCGACTCCAAGATTGGGCGGACGATAACAAGATAATATCAGATCTTCAATTCGGGTTTGAGAAGAACATGGCACCATAGAGCAAGCTCTTAACTTGACCCTTTTGATGGGTAAATATGCAAATGCTAAGGGTGGGGCTTTGTATATGGTGTATGTTGACCTATCAGCAGCTTTCGATTGCGTAAGTCACTCTAAATTATGGTCCATTTTATTGGATATGGGGGTAGAGCCAGTTCTTGTAAATTTTTTGCATGAACTATATTTCGATTCTACAGCAAGAGTGAGGTATGGTGCTGGGGGGAATTACCGGCGTCATTCAGGGTTGAGAGGGGATTAGGCAGGGCTGTGTCCTGGCAGCCTTTCTTTAACACTTTATACCAATGGCTTAGAACAGGACATGGTAAAAGGGTGCCAGGACCTGCCACCTATCCACAAACGCCCAATACCAGCCTTACTCTATGCTGATGACGCTGTGATCTTAGCCCATACCCCCCTAGAACTGCAAAGTGCTCTTGTGAGATATCACACTTTTATGGCCAATCTGGACCTGAAAATTAATATCGAAAAAACTTGTTATGTCTACAGGTTGTAGAATTAAGAAAACCAGGGCTATTTTTATTGATAATACAAAACTTGAGAGCACAAACACGTTTTCATACCTTGAAATCCTAATAGATAATAAATGTTCATGGAGGCAGGCAATTAAAACGAGAAAATTGCTCTTTATGAGGGCAACAGTTGCTCTAGTCAATTTTTCACGTAGATTAGGAAAAAGGCCCTCCACTGCACTTATCCATATACATCAGGCAAAATGCATAAGCATTGTGACTTATGGGGCAGGAGTGTGGGGCTACTGAAAGGTGGATGCCCTACAAAAGGTTGAAAACTGTTTTTTAAGATTTCTCCTTGCTGTACCGCAAGGTTCCTTGACCTATTCGTGCCATATGGAACTGGGTCTGCCATATTTGATGGACATTGTTAAAATTCTACCACTTCCCTTATGGCATTGTATTTGGTCGTCTACCAAAACTATTTTCTGCCAAGGGTTTATACAAGACTGTCTCTTTCTCAAAAATGCTCATAAGATTTGGTGGATTGCCTATATCAAAACATTTCTGTACGATCTGGGCATGGCAAAATATTACCATTCACCCATATTAATTTCAGAATTTTCTAGAAAAGTGTTCAAAAAACTATGTTTGACGCATTTAGAACAGCTGCGGTTGACTAATGAGGCCAGCAAAACATCAGTCCAACATATGTTAACCGTCCAAACGACCTTGACTTTACAACCCTATTTAACTTTCAATCTGAGCAGTTATGAAAGATTCTTATTAACACGGTTCAGGTTGGACATTTTCCATCGTCTAGTCACCGTTCCAAAAAAAAATGGCTGGGCAAATATTTTATCAACTTGTCCTTGTGACGATGTTTCCCTCCAATCCTCAATGCATACGGTTCTATTTTGTACGTTTTATAACGAACCAAGAAAGCGCTGGTTAAACCCAATTTTAAAAATCATGGGTTTTCGAAGGTGTCGTCCTGCATTTCTCTCTCTCCAATTTCCGGGTGAAGAGTGTATTGCGAAAGCCATAGCTTAATTCCTGAAGTTTGTCGTCAGACATAGGTCAAACTTAGACTAGGCTGTGAAAACCATACCGTTTAAGATCATACATATTTTTATCCTTTGTATATATTACTATGTTTTAGATTGTTTTTAATTCGAGGATTGTATTTTTGCACTTTACATTTTTGTCAAAATTGTCAATGATTTTTTACTTCTATGATATTGGAAGAACACATTTTAAACTATTTTTCTTGTGTACATTTTCAAATGTACTTTCATGGAACAGAATAAAGGATTATTTGATTTGATTTGAGTCTAAGTCCTAGCATTTAGATGAGAGTGTTCGGGGCACACACATGCCAGCCATCAACATGCAAGCAGCTTGATCACACGGCCCTAAATCCTCGTGAGTGTCCTTTTGTGTGTTGGGATGTTTATACTGTATCCTTTTACTAGTATGTTTTCGGACATAGATGGAGAAGCGGGCGATGTAAAAGAGGCAGTAACAGTCAGATTTGCAATCAATATTTGCTTGAACTTTCAGCTGTCACGCAAGCGCTGAATAGCCCCTTTGTAAGATGTGAACTTCAAACAGCTGAAACAAAGACATTAGCTGTGGTGAGGTGTTTTGTTCCTTAGGCAGGAGGATCCTATGGGCTGTGCCCGGGAACTTGATTAACTTCAAAGAGGCCTACCCTGTTGAAGTCAGTGGTTATCTGATTCCTGAGAAGGTACCTCAGTTTGTCCACCTAGCCAATCCCCCTGTGAGAGACGCTGCTGAAGTGACTTTAGACAAGGGCTGCTTATTTTTCTGGCCACATCTCTGGGTGGGCACTGTAGCTCTGCACAGGGGAAGAAAGGTTCTGCCATTTTTATTTAGGTAAGGGTCCCTGTGGGATTGTTTACATTAAAGAAAACAGGAACTTCTGCAAAATTTGGAGTGGTTTATTTTATGTATTTATTTTATTTTACTCTTGTGAACTCTTTCTCTATTAGTATAAAGGGGCAGGAGTCACTCCACCCACTTGTGGGTGGCAGGCATAAACCCTCTTCCAAAGACACAAGCAGGACTGTACCTGCTGTTGAGACCAGTGAGGAAACCTGAAAACCTGCACTTCATCACACATGCTCCCAGCACAAACAAGTAGATTCCAAGCGTAAGTTTGCTGACCTACTTTATTATGTGTTCATGGTACATGGACACAAAAGGCTGATAGAAGCCCTTTTCCTGAAGAGCCAAGCTGACCAGTTCCAATTGGAAGTGCCCTGGACTCTGCTGCCGGCTTCTGCAAGAGTGAGTCTTGGCCCTTTTGGCTACAGAGACGTCCACAGGACCAGGACATGTCTGTCAAGTTAATCAATACAACACACGAAGTTGAGGGGTAGGAGGAAGAGCCTCACTCCATCCCCCTAGTTATACCTCCACACACACATAGAAATGGGGCCTCATAAGTATGGTCGCTGAGAAGAAAAAAGAGGGGACAAACCCACATGTTTTAATACTGTCCTCACCTACAGAAATCTGTGGCATGGTTTATCATAGGGCTGCTAACACACCTCCGTGCAGACCAACGCTGGAGGTGGAGAAATAGGGAGGTGGAAGATGCAACACAACACAGAACAAGCATTGGCAAAGCCAATTGGTCTCGCCTTTGGGATCTTATAAGTATTTAATCATGCAGCACAATTTTCTTTGTGCAACATCAACTGTTGCATGACTAAACACTTATAATGTCCCAAAGGTGAGACCTATTGGCTATGCCAATGCTTGTTTGCCTTCCAACAATAAAAAGCACTATCACACTAATACAAACTCGAGACCAATAACAGCTATCAGTATCAAGCACAGTGACTCTAGAACACGCCGACAATATTAACTTCCCCCAATAATAAACAATGTGACACTAAAACACAGCCGAGACCAATACCTACCGCCGATAAAAGGCTTTGTGGCACTACAAAACACCGGAGACCAACAGCTGCCGCCAGCAACAGGCGCCATGACACTAAACCTAACTCCATTACTGCCACCAATAACAGAGTGACACTAAAACAGACTCGAGACCAATAACTGACAGCAATAACAAGCAATGTGGCAATGGATCACCCCCAACAACAATATCTGCCAACAATTACAAGCACTGTGACACTAAAACACACCCGAGACCAACAACTGCCGCTAATAACAAATTCAGTAATGCTAAAACACACGGAGAACAGCACCTTGATGATAAAACGCACCGACAGCAAGTGCCAACATTAGCAAACACTGTGACACTAAAGCACACCCCACAACAATAACTGTCACCAATAACAAACACATTGATGCTAAAACAAACACGAGAATAATTAACTGCCACCAATAAAAAACACTCTGCTCCGAACAGTGGGCCCAATTCACAGAACTAACTTAAGACAAAATCCTAAACTTACTTCCATTTTTGTATTTACAGAAGGCACTTACTCATTTTGGTATTCACAGAAGTTAGGAGTCCTAACCTTAGGACTCCTAAATGCCTTATATGACTACCAAAAGCCTTAAAATTGGGATTTTCTCAGTTTAGTAGTTGTAAAGTTAGGACTCCTAACTTTAGGACTCCTAAATGCCTTCTGTGAATACTGAAAGTCTTAAAATTGGGGTTTTTCTCAGTTTAGTAGTCCTAAAGTTAGGACTCCTAACTTTACTACTACTAAACAGAGAAAAATCCAAATATTAAATATAGGTAAGCTCCGTTCTTCGAACACTGCTGTTCCCGTCAGCGGCCTCTTATGGTACATCATTTTAACTATAATTTTCCATTCTCTGGTTTCTATTACAGGACATATCGCCCAGAGAACACAAAGAATGGCGTCTTGTATTTTGTGAAGCCATTCGACCTTATACACTTGGGACATATTTTTACTGAAGCTAATTTCAGCTTCTCAGGTGCGTTCCCAGTTTTCTGTATATTTAGCGAGACCTGGCATCTATTTACGATACCTATATGCATTATTCTGTGCTCGTATCGTCACCTTAAGTGGGTTTTAAATATACCATTGTTTGGTTTATGTTATAGGACATTCCAATCGGAGAATGCATATAAGTGGATGTTGCAGTTTTTTGAAGTAGCTTCACTTCAGCTCCTCATATTATCTAACACGAGCATTGGTTTCCACTTGCTGCAGTCCAGGTAGATTGATTTTCTCCTCTTTTCATTAGGGTAGGCTGGATATTTAAAGCATGTCTATTATGCACAGACTAAGCTCATGTATATATACTCTTCCATCCAGGGTATGATCTCATTCTAGACAAATTGGAGAACTACTTGAAATCCGCCCCATACCAGCCATTCAGGGCATCCAATTCCTGTTTTTACATGATGTACCACTAGAAGTAAGTTACATGCCCCATTTTGAATAGTCGTTGATTGCTATATCTTTATCTTTTGGTCCATACTGCGCCTTGGACTTTACCTTTATAAATTTGAATGCTGCCCTAGAACCCTGCACTTGTGCTGCTACTCTATGTACAATATCTCATGCAAGAGCAAGTGATATGAGTAAAAGACAAAAACTATTATATGGTTATTTCTGTGGTTGATCTTTTTGTCATTAGTTAGTCATGAGTACTTATACCTTGTATGACATACCAAATATGAAAAGTCACATATAAAGCCTATCTTTGGTTTAACTACCGGTGCTTGTATGCTAAGATGTTTTTTCATTTTGTTTTGCACTGTACATATATATATATCACTAATGTTTGTCTTTCTGGAGCAATCTTGTATTATACACAGATTAAATGGTGCAAATGTGGTCACATTATAGGTGAACAGCCTTTACGACGCGGCTGTTACACCGCCGTGCCGTTACAACGCGGTCTTTTCAATGCAAGTGGTTACCACGACTTGCGCTGGAGGGCGCTGCAGGACAAGGAATTTTTTAATTTACTATCCAACACCTTCCCTACTGTACGTAGGCTGGTGTTGGAATAGTAAATTAAAAAATTCCTAAGTCCGCACCCCCTCCAACGCAAGTCGTGGTAACAACTTGCGTTGAAAAAACCGCATTGTAACGGCAAGCGTTGTAAAAGTACGCGTCGTAATGCCGTACATCCCACATTATATACTTGTTATGATATTGTTTTAGTCTTTATGACTGTAGGAAATATGCCCTTTTTGTATTCTAAACTAATAGTTATGTCCTATGTCATTCTGCTTTCAGTACAATAAGACGGTGACCTGATGAAGGCAATAACGCCGCAACGCGCGTAGTCTCTACTACCGTTTTGCTTCCACCCATCTTTGTCTATGTTTTGCTTGAATGAAGTAATTTTTTATATGAATGTTTAAAAATAGAAAACATATATTTATTGAAAACGCGACTGCAAAATAAAATAATACACATATTGAAAGATGTGGTCTCATATATGTTATGTATGGGTCATAACTTCATGAGTTTTTTCAATTTTCAAGAGTACTTTATTCGTTTTTTTGTGAAAAACCATAAAAGTTCATAGAACAGAATATATTTCAAGCTTTCAATTAAAATACACGTTACAATATACACCAATTAAAACAAGTTTTACATAACATTAAAATCCAGCTTTTGCATGGTAGGGAGAGCATCATTCGGGGGATTACTTTTACAAATCTAGGTATCCAGGCATTTTCTATACTTCATTGAACTTTTTAAAAAGCCGGTCACATGTGAAATGCAATCAGGTTTTAACAATTGTAAATACAGTAGGGCAGGGCGAGCTTGTACAAATTGCAATCTTTTTAAAATAGGTTTAAGATAAAAAGCCCTGGGGAATTCATAATATTTACAAAAAAACTTAAAGTGCAGCAAATCCTGTGGAGACAAATTGTCGCAGCCACAGAGTGCTAACACTGTCACTCTATGACACCCCTTTGGGACTGCTATTAAAAAGTGAAACAAATTAAACCTAAACCTAACTAGTAAAAAACGCTCGTAGGCTGATAATGGCCAGAGTAGATATGGTTCCTACCCAGGCGAGGTTTTGAGCATCATGTGGAGACGCACATTGGGCTTCAACAGGCCCTTTTCCTGCCTTTCTATTATTTTACGTGCAGTGAAGGACTGTTTAATATATGCTACGTCTTTTCTAGTGATTTCTTCCGGGTTTTAAAACAAATCCAAGCGTCCCTCCTTACCAAAACTAGTTTTAAGATATTTCATCCAAGGAATTTTGGTCATACAATCTAGGCTCAATATCTCTTTTAAGAGGCTATGAGTTAGACCAAGCTGTTTATTGAGCCAACATTGTAGCCAAAAGGTGAGGGGTCGCAAGGACAGAGTGTCACTGATAAAAGGCATGCCAGCCTCTTCATGCACAGACATGTTCGATGTCCCCTGTGGGACACACAAGAGCTGTTTTAGGAATTTGTTTTCAACCACCTGGAGACCCTCTAGGTTGCAGTATCCCCATAGTTTGCTTCGATAACTAGCTATCGAGATGCTCTTTGCCCGATAAACCTTCAACATGGCCATCATTGGTCTGTTGCCCATTCTCACGGCAAAGTCAAAGAGCGCTGCGTAGCCCTAGTGACTTCTCCCCTTTTCTTATTCAGGAGTGGGGCCCAGTTCAGCTGTTGATCCAAAAAAACGCTCAGGTAGGAAAAAGAGGTACATGTAGGCACCCTGGTGCCATTTACCCTAAATTGGTATTGTTTTTTTACTCCTTTCCCCACCTGCATCACGTAGGATTTTGTGTTTTTTATGGATAGGTCGCGGCTAGCCATAAACACGTGGAAGGCGTCAAGTATTGTTTGTAGCCCTTTCGGGGTACTGGCTAAAAGGACAGCATCATCCGCATATAGCAGGACGGGCAGTCCCCGACGTCCCACATAGGGGTAATCCGCCCCTGTGTAAACCAGTGTTTCTTCAAGGTCATTTATATAAAGGTTAAAAAGAAAGGGGGCCAGGATGCACCCTTGCCTGACCCCCCGACTAGTACTAAAATTTCTTGTTACCTTGAGATCCCTGATGTATTTAACGTTTGCCTTTGTATCTCTGTGTAAATCTTTTAGGAAGTTCACCAGATGTTGCTCTACCCCCATGGCCTCCATGGACTGCCATAGCTTTCCCCGGTTGACACAGTCGAAAGCCGAGGAAAGGTCCATGAAGGCCATGTAGATAGCCCCAGGACGTGAAAGGGTGTACTTGCCCAAAATCAAATAGAGGTTAAGGCATTGGGCCACGGTTGGGTGCCCTGTTCGGAACCCGTACTGGATGTCAGAGATTATCTCTTTCTCCTCCGCCCAGGTAGTCAGCCTCTTTAATATAACGCCCCCTAGAACTTTTACAATAGAATCGATTAAGGAGATAGGCCTATAGTTTAAAATACAGTTTTGATCTCCCTTCTTGAATATGGGTACAATTGTTGATAATCCCAGGAGGTTGGACAACCCTTATCCGCTGCGGCATTTCCCACTGCTGTCAGAATTGGGGCCCAGAATTGAGGGCTAGATTTAAATAAGTCAGGGGGGATGCTGTCTGCACCTGGGGCCTTCTTGTTAGAGAGGTTGTTAATTCCCTCCGTCAATTCCACAACTGAGAACACCTTAGAGGCCAACCCCAACACCTCTTTTGGTTGGGCTGGACATATAACGGTATCTTTAAAGATTGTGCTAAAGTGGTACACCCATTCATCCTCCGTGATATTTGACCCCACTTCTTTAACCCCGTAGGTTAATAAAGGAGAGCGGTTAATTGTGGACCAAAATCTTGAGCTGCTTGCTAGGGTCAAAGGATCTAAAACCTCCCTCCAAAGCGCATTTTTCAGCTCCTTTTTCCTATTAGCCAGCACACTTTTATTAATTGATCGAAGGTTGCGGGTCATGAATCTATCCCGGGGAATTGTTTTAAGGGCCTTCTTCAAGTTTCTGGCTGCTTTAGAGCAATTGGGGCAGAATCATTTGGGGTTTCCAGATGGAGTTTTTCCCCCCGTGGCATGTAATATCTTTCCTACATGAAGGGCAATACTTTTGAAGGCTTTAAGGACTCCTTCGCCCATGGGTTCAGTGCTAAGGCAGGTTGAAAGTTCAGCGGCGCAATCTTTATTAAGTCTATCAAGGAAGACTGGCGGTATGATCTGATTCCATTTAATGCGCCTCCCTCCATTTATAGGTTGCAGCATGTTTCCTCCTACGACTTTATCCTTTTTTTCATAAGATTCCCTCCTAACAACACACAGACTGGATTGTGGTCGCTGTGTGCGCTCGGTGTTATACAGAAGGCCAAGAGGAGGCTCATAATAGTTCTAAAAACCAGGATAAAGTCTATAAAAGTTCCATAACTTCTACCCTTGAAAGTAGGTTCCTTTTGTGTGGCCTATAGAAAAACCCGAGGGAGAGTATTTCTATACCCTGTCCCCCCTGTGAAGTAATTCCCTCTGCTTCCCTGAGTATCCTTTCCACTGGTACCGGACTGTTAAAGTTTATTATTATACAGTCTCTATCTCTGGTTTTCCTAGAGTGTCCCATCCAGGCTACTCGTCGGGCCATAATTATGTTATGCCCTACCATATGGCCTCCTACAGTATTTCGGGATAGCCAGTGTGTAACCTTGTTTTTAATCTGGGAAAAGTCCTCTCTTTCTCCTTGGCGGAGGGGGGGAACGTTTCCCAGGACTATCACTAAAGGGGTACTTTGTGGAGGTAGGTCTAGGATAGTTCGATTACCCACACCCTGGGCCAACTTATTAGTCTGTATGGATCCATTAGTCAGTAAGGCTGATTGTGTGCCCTCATCCTGATTTATCTGGTTTATCTGGGGGGCCCCCACAAGACTGCGACTTCCCTCCGTGCCCTGAGGTCTGTCCTTTATGTCCACTGATCTTGTTCCCCCGTTAGTCAAGGTCCCTCTTTCTATTGACGTTACAGGTTGACTGGGGATGGATGCCGGGGAATGGTTAGTATCAATCCGTTTGATTGGGTATATAGCTTGTCCCCCCGACCTCTTGCTGTCTGTTAGGGAGTGTAGTAGCTGGGTGTTATCTAATGTGGCCTGTTGTAATTTGTCTAGATTTTCATTAATTATTTTCAGACTCTCAATGAGGGGGAGCATTATGGACTTTACAATCTGTTCCACCTGCCCTATCAGCCCATCATCTCCCTGTACGGTCATTGGCAATCTTTTCAGCAACTGATGGTGGCCATTTTTAGATGGAAGGGGAACGCTCTTAATCTGGACAGAAGCGGCGGCCTGTGTGTGGTTTTGTGTGCCCGATGGATTAGCCATTTTGTTCGCTAGGTTGGGGATCTTTGCCCGTTTGCCTTTCTGTCCAACCCCACCCCGCTTTCTTTTCCCTATTGGTTTAGGGCTTGTGGTTATCGTTTCTACAGCGGGACATACAAGTATCTTCGTGGGGGGTGTCTTACAAGGCCCACTTTCCTCGTAAGTAGTATTACTATTCTGTGTGCTATTCCCCAGGGTGATGATACTTTGTGTATCCGACCCTATGCTAATCTCTGGCAATCCTAGATCGACAAGACGTTGACTTATTCTGTTTTCAGGAGTTGTGCAGCTCTTGATAGATCCCAGTGAGGATCGTTTGATAAATATTTCTAGTGAGAGCCGTTTTTCGGTGTCTGCTATCTCTCGGTCAAGGGCGGCTGCTGCCCGGGTGATATAATTGTCTAGAGTTCCGATAAGACTTCCACCAGTGGATTTAAGTGATAGCTTTCCCCATTTATCTGTTTGCATGGACATGGTTAATAATACAGCATGTGCTTATAATATAAACAGTTAGTGAGTATTTTAAACAGATGTCGGCTCAGTCCTCTTGTGTTCACAGTCGTCTTAATCACCTGTATTTGCAGTCACACAGATGTTCGAGACCCTAGGGGGGTGGCCCGGCCCTGCCTCCTCTGGCCTCTGACGGCCACAGACGGCCCGCCCTTGTCCCGGGCTCCTCCCGGCACTGCCCGCGCGCGGTCCCGCAACGGGGGTGCTCTGCCTGATCTTTATGCGCCTCCGTGCGCGATGAGGGCGGGTTCAGGGCGGTGGCGGCCTCTGCCCCAGATGCTGCTGGGAGTTGTGGTCCCCCGCTCCTCTCAGGCCGCTCCGCGTTTGTGTGGCTTGCGGCGGTGGAAGGGGGACCAGCGGACCTGCAGGGACGTATGTGGCAGTCTTCCACGAAGGTAATGGCACCCAAGATTAGTTCAGAGGACTTCATGAGTTAACTTAGTGGGCTTTCCTACGAAGTATGGTTGCTTTTGCCAACAGCTAGATTGACTTAGCTATAGACCTTTATCTACAGCGACCCTCTAGGCCTGCTCAGGGGGTCCCACATGGATCTTTAGGCGCAAATTAAAAAAAAAAAATTAAATAAAAAAACGCGGGGTACGCGTATTGTACTTGTACGCGGTGGAAAAGGGAAAAAAAAAACTAGAAGTCAGTTTAATACTTATCTAGCTCCTGGGGGGGGTACAAATCCCGGGGGCAATTTTTTTCTATAATGGGGGGCTTGGAAGTGTCCAACAGGAACAAAAGAATGAAGAAAAAAAAACTAATTTTGAGGACAGCGATGCTCCTGCTTCCTGCGTTTTATCAGGTCAATAGACTGTTTCCCATAACACAAAAGTTTATTGCAATAAATGCATAGAATTTTAACTTTAGCAAAATCAGAATCAATTTGTGGGTGTGGACTGCTTGCTGAAAATGCTTCTGCAGCAGTTGATGTGCTTGGTGCAGTAGCAGGTGGGTTGTCCTTCAACCTCTGTGTTGCAACTCGAGCAAAGTTGTTGGGGTGTAAGTTCTTCACGTGTCGCTCCATATTTGCTGTGCCAAAGGAGTATTTCTGAAATGGATCACCCCTTGAAAGAGTTTGGAAAATTTTACAGGTTACTTTTGGAGCATTAACCTTTTTTTTGCCCTTCTGGAAAAGTAAAAAACTGCTAAATTAGAGCTTCTTTCCTCTTCTTTGGAGGTTCTTCAGGAATGAAATATTCCTTTGAAGAATGGCTGGAAGATGAGTCCTTTGCTGTTATTATGGTAAACTTCATTCTATTTGACAAGATTCTCAGAAGAGATGCTTCTTCTTAGAAAGTCAAAGTAGAATTTTTAAAATGGGACGGAAGTTTCAACAGTTGTAATAGGAAGTGTTATGAACCCATCAAATCTCCTTTTAAAGTCACATGGCTTTGTGTACGCTTACGCTGTGCATATGATAGTATTATATTTATGAGTGACTGTGTGTATGATTGATTGTATGGATGAATGAGTAGATGTGTGTTTAGATCTAGCAATCAGTGAATGCGTATGTAGTAACTGGTTGTCTGTATTTAACAGGGGATGTACCAAAGGTTATATTAGACTGTGCAGAGGTGCATCAGATTTCCACGTGGATGATGTAATCAGTGATGTAATTTGAGATGTCATCAGTGATGTCATCAGTGATGTCACTGACCATGCTATGAATGATGTAATATGTGACATCATGAGCAATTCATTGCGGGGGCGCAACTTATAGTTAGTTGAACTAACTATAACGGTGGAAATTCTATGGTTTTGTACATGTGAAATGTCCAGCTAACTATAATGCCCCTGAAACCTATGCTTTCTTCAGTGAATTTCAATTGTTTTTGTAAATCTAAATTTCTAACTATAACGTCTCTAAAACCTATGTTTTGTATCAGTGAATTTCAAAGGTATTTTAAATGCTAAGTTCTAACTGTAATGTCTGTAAAACCCATGTTTTTTTCAGTGAATATATATATCGGCTCGCAGAGGGAGAGCTATGGGCTGTCGGCTCACAAAGGCACAGCAGCATACTGGCTCGCAGAGGGACAGCTGTGGTCTGACTAGCAGAGTCAGAGCAACGGATCAACGGGCCTGCTAGCAGAGACACAGCTACGAGCTAACAGCCTAACTCGCAGAGGCAGAGCTGCGAGCCCGAAGCTGTAAGCCGACGGGCTAACTCGCAGAGGAATACCAACAGGCCTGCTAGCAGAGACACACCTACGAACTAACCGGCTGGCTCACAGAGGTAGAGCTGCTGGCCCGATGGCTCCCTGGCATAGAGCTGCGAGCCGATGGACTGGTTTCTAAAGGCATAGCCGAGAGCTGCAATTGGTTCTGACCATGATATAACACAGATACATTATCCTGTATAATATCAACAACAAACTAAACAATGTTGTGTAATGGCAGTTATTTACTACGGCATCTTGAAAGGTATTCTATACATTGTGACTGTGTCACAACATGTAGTTTGCTGTAAAAACTTGCTGTTTCCTCCTTCACAGTGGAGATTTGATACCTCGATTTGGCCTTACATTCCAACCCTAAAGGCAGAGTTCGACAAGTTGAGCTGAATAAGAGCTTTATTGTCCCAAAAAGAAGTTTCTGTCACTTCTGCCCTTCAGACTTATGTCCTGCAGGTGGCCAACACGACAACAGAAGTTCATATTCTTTTAAACACTCATCTACCCCACCAATTTAGTGAACTAATTCATTCTATTTTCAATGCTTCACATACAACAGGGCTGGAACTGTTTTTTTAGTTTGTAACGTGTTTTCAAACTATTTTTGGTGTGATCTCTGCTTTCATTCATTTTATTTTCTCGAGTGTTTTTGGCGGGTTGCCACTTTGATTAGCTTTGGCTGCCGGACTTTTCCTCTTGATCTGCATGCTCAGAAATGTCTGCTCCACTTGTGCTTGTTCACAACCCAGCCCTACTACAGCTACTTTGCAACCGCATGCTTCACTATTACGGCACCTTGCCGCTGGCCACTCTCAGCGTGGCTTACAATTTGTCTTTCCGCTATCCCTGGTATACTTGCATCCAGCCAGTGTTTTCATGCATGTCCTGTCCCTTCCAATTAGCGGATCCTTAAACTGAAGGACCGCACCGCAACACAGAGGATACCAAACCCACGTTGCCAATACGTTTTTCCCAAGGAAACGCCACAAACTACAAATGCCCAAAAGAGCCTTATGCGTAATTATCACAAACGCCATGTGCCCTATCTTGAACTTGCAATAAAGAGCCCTCACAGCTGAGGCGTCTTATTGTTTAAACCAGGCAAATAACCCTGCTAAGTCCTGATAATGATCCCCTTGTAACTTGAGCGCGGGATCGAAACGTCAACTCTCCTAAGTAGACATACATTCAACCAATGTGTACTACTATTTGTATGTACTACTCTGGCAAACACTCTCAACACTGATCTAAAAAGTGTCCAGAATGCTCATTTTCTTTGCCTGAAAAATTGTTTTTCTTACTGTATTACTCATTTCTCTCCCACTGTGTTTCCTTCCTTAGTACGGTACAGGACTGTGCCTAACTTTTGTTGTCTTTGTATTCAGACTTAAAACTTTGATTCCACTTAAAAATAAATTCCTTGTCCGGCTGGACATGGAAAAATATATAGCAGCCTATTGTGGTCTATATATCATTAATAAGTATCTTTGATTTTGCTTAGGACCATTGTTTCTTTACCTGTCCGTTCCAATGGGCATTGGATCTATGACTCACAAACACAGCGTCGCCTAACCTGGATTTTCCTTTAATGATTAACCCTTTGGTGAATCATAAGCGTGAATGTTCCGGTATTGGTTTCATGGCATATTCTGCTGCACTTGGTGTGCTAGCTCAGTGGGATGTAGGTAAGTCTGCACATGATTTCCTTCAACGGAGTTACATCGAGTACCACGCAAGTTGCCCTGCTATGGTGCTTGAAGCACCGATAATGAATGAGCACTTTTGCTTCTTCGAATTGCTTAATTGGGTAACATTCTAACTTTACCACTTCTAAACTGAGAAAAATCCTAACTTTAAGACTTTAGGTATTCACAGAAGGCATTTAGAAGTCCTAAAGTTAGGACTACTAACTTCTGTGAATACCGAAATGAGTAAGTGCCTTCTGTGAATACCAAAATGGTGGTAAGTTTAAGATTTTGTCTTCAGTTAGTTCTGTGAATCGGGCACATAGCTCATAGCATGGGGAAGGTATTAACCCCTATTTGGCTTAATCCATTGACATTATAATATCCTTTCCCCATTCGTACTTTATGTAATTGTAACTATGCTGATTGTATTATTTACATGCATTTCTTTGCTCACCTTAGCAAGCGAAAGAGTGTCTTGTTCCCACGAACTCTGAGAGCACCTGAGTCGCATTGTTCTAGGATACCTAATCATTGGTAGCTCCGCTGTAGTACGGACAATGAATGACATACTGTAGCTAACCGGATAGGGGTTTCAGTGCAATGAGGCGTGTTTTTGGTACACCATAACATACCGAGGTCCTGGTTTCCAGTGACGTGGGGAGTGAGCTGCGAGCCAGTGATGTGGGGAGAGGGACTGTGAAAGGGGTATCTCGTGCAGACAGAGCTGCAGTATATTTTCAGTGTTGCCTTGCAGAGGTAGAACTATGGACCCGATGGCTTGTAGAGGGAGAGATGCGAGCTGACGGACTGAATCACAAAATGGCTAGCAACTCTTCCTAGTTTCAACCGTTCGCAGCCAATCAGCTGCAAGCTCGTGCTTGAAACCCCTCCGCCAATCAGATGTCAGAATTCCCAAATATAGATATCTGTCAAATTTGATATTTCTCAAAACTAATGAACGGATTTACACCATTTAAATAAAAGCATGCTTTCTGGACCAAGACCTTTCTTCCTGCCAAATTTGACGTAATCCCTTTCAGCAGTTTGACCTGTAGCCTTGTCTAAAACATCCTATGGGAAATGCATTGAGAAAACACGTTTGGGGGCCCCCCTTTTTTCTCAGCCCCCCCCCCTTTATCAATCACCCCTAAACTTTCAAGATAAGAGCTGATCAAAAAAGAGCATTTTTTTGGTAAATTACGTAAAGATTCATCAAACGACGCCAAAGTTATAAGCACATGGAGAGCTCCTGGAGGGGAGCCGCGCAACCCCCCTCCCAACATGAGTGAAGAACCGGGGGCTGCGGGGGCCCCAGTGGGCCCCCAAACCCCAGCAAGCCCCCACTATTATTTTTTAAGAAATGCCCCCGGAACCTGGCCCACCCAGAGGCCTCATTAAAATAAAACGTGAGAACCTGCGACCCCAGCGTGAATTGTTTCTACCCTACCCCCTTCGCTTGTTTTATATCTTTGTTTCTCTGTTTTCTGGTGACTCGCTTCTACCGAGTCACAGGATGGCTGCCAACACTTCCTGGTTTGGAGTGTTGGCAGCCAATCAGAGTGAAGCTTGTGCTCGGGAGTTAGGCTCTGCCCAGATATCGAAACCTTTATTTTTCTAATTTCTCAGCAACTACTGAATGGATTTACACCACTTAAAAAAAGGTCACTTTCTGATCCAAGCACTACCTTTTTGCCAAATTTGGGGAATTCCGTTCAGTAGTTTTGGCTGTAGCCTTGCCCAAAGGTTGCAATGGGAAATTGATTTTTGACTCTTATTTTTTGAATTTCTCAAAAACTACTCAACAGATTTACACCATTTAAAAGAAAGACACTTTCTGGTCCAAGCTCTACCTTTTTGTCAAATTTGGGGTAATTCCGTTCAGCAGTTCGGGCTGTAGCTCATCGCAACATTTCCTATGGAAATTAACATGGGGAAAACAAGTTTAGGGACTGCTCTTTTTTCTCAACCCCCGCTTTACGAATCACCTCCAAACTTTCAGGAAAGGAGCTGACCTGGATAGATTATTGTTTTTAAGAATTTCGCAAAGATTCATTAATTGACGCAAAGTTATTAGCAAATCAAAAATGCTTTTCCTATGGAAACTAGGGGGCATATTATCAAGGAAGGGCGTTACATTATCGCCGCTTCACATCTAACATGGGCTTCGATTGGAATTCATAGAGCATATTATCAAGTCCATTATCGCCGCTTTATCGGCAGTTTCCTGCTGATAAAAGCTGCGATAATGTAACACCCTTACTTGATAATATGCCCCTAGGTTCTAACTAGAATTACCTACTGGTGATCGCCAGTAGGTAATATTTGATATCGTACTTATCAATCACTGGCATTTTAAAATTGGTGTACTTAGGAAATTTCTGTCGCTGGACGGTATAGAGGACCGGATATGAATCCGACGAGAAAAAAGTAGCAGAGTCTCAGGAATGCCCGTGGCGTGTCTAAACCACTGATTCGTATAGTGTGGCCCAGGCCACCCTGGCCCCTTCCTCAAGGAATGGTGGCTGTGCCCCCAAAGGTCCCCCCACTTACTTCATCAAGGTAAACCGTTGCCTAAACCCGTAGTCTCTCCTGCTGCTGTGCAGCTGCACTGGGCTCAGCGGCGGGGAGAAATAAAACCGGCTAAGTCCGTTTATGTCATCACGTTGATTACGCAGGTGGCCTGTGGCGTGCTCGGCGCATTGGTAGCAGCTGGAGTGCTAACTGAGACTGCCATTTCTGGAAGAGGTATATCCGGATAGGAAAGAACGGTCAGAGGTACTAGTGACCGTCCTGATCCTTTCAGACGCGGTCGCTCCTCACACTGCTCCCGGCTCTGCCTGACCGCCTGGTATCGTACCGCTTTACCGCCAGACTGCAACACGCTACCTTGCCTTGCTCCCACAAGCGCTTCTGCCAAATAGATTAATTCAATTGAGACCGCAGCGCTAGATTGCCTGATTGTGGACTTATTAATTGCTTTCTGAAACATATCGTAGTGCTAGATTGCCAAAGTGCGCTTTTACAATTGTGCTGTTTTCATCCGTTGTGCTCTTTTCATCTGTGTCCGATTGTACCATTGCATTGCGTTGTTTCGGTTTGTACCCCAGTCCTGTTCCGCTTTGGCTCGCTGCCATTTTGTCGTTGTTGTTGTGGCCCCCGGCCCGGATCTCAGCCCCGCACCTGCCTCCCAGCTGCTCCTCCCTCGCCCCTCCCCCCTCCACCACCCACATATGACAGATGCTTCTGCGCGCAGCGTTCACGTGCAGCAGTCGCGCCCCATGCGGGACGAAGGTGCGCCAAAGGTAAGCCCGTCTACGCCCGTCCGCGCCTGGACCGCGCCCAGTGCCAGACCCCCTGGCCCCCACAAAACACATCCCGCCCGTATAACATACGACGCCGCAATCCTCTTAGCCCTTAACCCCGGCCGACTCCAAAACTGCTTCCAAGCCGCTCCCGGACACACCCATGGACCCTTCACCTGCCATTCCTGCAAGTTCTGCTGCATCAGGACCCATACCAAATGCACAAACTCCAAACAGAGCTCCGACACTAACCACCTAAAGTGCATCCTGCTCAATACCCGCTCTGTCCACAGACACTCCATTGAACTCTGGAACCTACTAGACACCACATCGCCGGACGTCGCCTTCCTTACAGAAACATGGATGAACGCCTCTTCAGCACCCGACATCACCATGGCCATCCCGGACGCCTACAAAATCATCCGTAAAGATCGCACCAACCAAACAGGAGGAGGCATCGCCATCGTCCATAAGAACACCATCTGCATCACGACCAGCTCCGACGATAACCTCGCTTCCGCCGAACACCTTCACTTCCAAATACACACCAACCCCAAAACCACACTCAGAGGCACCCTCATCTACAGACCACCAGGACCCCGCACACAATTCAGCGAAGACATCGCTGACTTCATCAGCCCACATGCCCTCCCCTCCGAGAACTACATTCTACTGGGAGACCTCAACTTCCACCTGGAAAAGAACAACGACAGCAACACCACCACCCTCCTAGACAACCTGGCCAATCTCGGACTAAAACAACTTGTTGACACCCCCACCCACCTTGCCGGACACACGCTCGACCCAATCTTCACCTCCAGCAAGCACATCTCCTTCGACCACACCACAGCTCTCCATTGGACGGACCACAGCTGCGTTCACTTCGACTACAATAAGACCACAACCCACAACCCCCCACAACCCATTCCTCGAAGAAACTGGAACAAAATCACAACCGACCAGCTCATCACATCGCTTCACCAAAACCTCCCTCCCAAATTATCGGACCCAAACCAAGCAGCCACCAACTTCACACAATGGATCACCCACAGCGCAGATGAACTAGCACCTTTGAAAAACCATTTAACCAAACAAGGTAACAAAAAAGCCCCCTGGTTCAACAATGACCTTAAGCAATCCAAGAAGCTCTGCCGCACTCTCGAGAAAACCTGGAGAAAAAACCCAACCACTGACAACTTAGCCAACCTCAAGAACACCACCCGCAAACACCACCAACTGATCCGATCCACCAAGAAATCAGCATCCAAGGATCGACTCGACAATAATACCCAAAATAGCAAGGAACTATTCAACATCGTCAAAGAGTTTACTAACCCCACCGCCGGCACCAACGACATCCCTCCCTCCCAAGACCTCTGCGACTCTCTTTCCTCATTCTTCCACAACAAAATCGCCGAAATACATAACAGCTTTGAAAACCAGCCTGGAGACCAACCCACTCCACCCTCCCCCGAACCTAAACCGCTCGCCAACATTCTTTGTGACTGGAACCCAATCACCACCGAAGACACCATCCGCCTGATGAACTCCATCCACTCAGGATCGCCAACCGACCCATGTCCCCACTACATTTTCAACAAAGCAGACTCCATCATCACTCCCCACCTCCGAGATGTCATCAACTGCTCCCTCAACTCCGCTACCTTCCTGGAAAACTGGAAACATGCCGAACTCAGCGCCCTTCTAAAGAAACCTACAGCAGACCCCACTGAACTCAAGAACTACCGCCCCATCTCGCTCCTCCCATTCCCCGCCAAAGTCATCGAGAAAGCCGTCAACAGTCAGCTCGCAGCCTTCCTTGAATCCATCAAATCCCTCGACCCTTCTCAGTCCGGCTTCCGAGCCAAACACAGCACCGAAACGGCCCTCATCGCAGCAACCGACGACATCCGAACATTACTGGACAACGGAGAAACAGCTGCCCTCATCCTACTCGACCTCTCCGCAGCCTTCGACACAGTCTGTCATAGCACCCTTATACAACGCCTCAACAACGTCGGAATACAAGGAAAAGCATTGGACTGGATCATCTCGTTCTTCGCCGGAAGAACCCAGAGAGTCCGCCTTCCCCCTTTTAAATCAGAGGCCACCAAAGTCATCTGCGGCGTACCACAAGGATCTTCACTCAGCCCCACCCTCTTCAACGTCTACATGAGCCCTCTTGCATCCATCGCGCGCCATCACAACCTCAACATCATCTCCTACGCAGATGACACCCAGCTGATCCTCTCCCTCACCAAAGACCCAAACACCGCCAAAACCAATTTACACGAAGGAATGAAAGAAGTAGCCGAGTGGATGAAGAACAGCCGCCTTAAACTAAACTCGGACAAAACGGAAGTCCTCCTCTTAGGATCATCCCCTTCTGCCTGGGACGACTCATGGTGGCCACCGGCCCTGGGAACCGCACCCAGTCCCACGGACCACGCACGTAACCTGGGCTTCATACTGGACTCCTCCCTCTCGATGACCAGACAAGTCAACGCCGTCTCATCATCATGCTTCAACATCCTACGCATGCTCAAAAAAATATTCCGCTGGATCCCCACCGAAACAAGAAAAACGGTCACCCACGCACTGGTCACAAGCCGACTGGACTACGGAAACACCCTCTACGCCGGAACCACAACTAAACTACAGTAAAAACTTCAACGCATCCAAAACGCCTCAGCAAGACTCATTTTAGACATCCCTCGACAAGCTCACATCTCCGACCACCTGAAAGACCTCCATTGGCTCCCTGTCAACAAGAGAATAACTTTCCGTCTCCTTACCCACGCACACAAAGCCCTCTACGACCTAGGACCCGACTGCCTCAACACGCGACTTTCCTTCTACACCCCCTCCCGCCAACTACGATCATCCAATCAAGCCCTCGCCGCAGTTCCGCGCATCCACAGATCCACCATGGGGGGTAGATCCTTCTCCTACTTAGCGGCCAAGGCCTGGAATTCCCTCCCCACCCACCTCCGCCTTACACAGAACCACCTCTCCTTCAGAAAGCAACTAAAAACTTGGATATACACCTCCCTCCCTCAAACGCCTTGAGACCCTCCGGGTGAGTAGTGCGCTATACAAATTGTAGAACTTGAACTTGTGTTTCTCCATAAAACTGACTGCGACTGCTGGATAAAGAATACTCGAATAGTATATATGGACAAAGCATAACATATACCACGGTGGTCAAGAGGTATATTATGTGCACGTGACCAATTATGGTCGCAGATATGTACGTGTACCTATGTAACATTAAGTAAGAAAACTGGCACTAGACCGAACCGGTGGTGGAAGAGACTATGTCTATGCTCAGAATATAAACATATATTTTTTATATCAATATATATGTGTCAATGAAACTGCCTTTGCCCACTAAGGGTGATTAGATGGAGCTGCGGGAAAACAGTGCCCCCATTTTTTGTGAAATCTCTAATGCGGAAGGTGGGATATGACCGTATGTTGTCCACTCAAAATCTGTATTCAAGCTAATCAACTTTTGGGCAGAACCTAAGCCCCTCTCTCATTAGTGCTTCTTAATACTTCTTTTTCTGTGAAGACAGTGAAGTTCATATATGATTCCAGGGTCATATGTTTCAGGAGTTATTTTGCATTTGTGACTTTGATTTCCTTGCAAGATTTGAGTAAAGGGCCTCCATTCTCTCCTGAACAGTAAGGGCCTTTTCTCGCACCTTTGCCAGTGTTTGTTTCCAGTCAAAAATGGACACAATCAGCGTTGAATTACTTGAACTTATAAACATCACTTTAAATGGGCAGGTCTTTTCAGGTACTATCAGCCTGATTCATCATTCTCCCGTTTTGCGAGCCCCTAATAGCGATTCATAAGGAATCGCTATTAAGGACTTGCAAAACGGGATTCATGTAGGAATTGCAAAAAATATTGCGATTCCTACATGTTCCTTATTTGCGATTAGCAAATTGCTAATCGCAAATAAGGAATGACTCCCCATTCATTCTTATGGGCCTACAGGCCGATAGGAATGAATGGGGAGTTATTCCTTATTTGCGATTAGCAATTAGCTAATCGCAAATAAGGATGCGATTTCATGGGTGCAGGGGTGTCCAAAGGACACCCTGTAGCACCCCTGAAATGTAATGTACATTGGTGTTTTGCACACACATGTCCAAAGGACATGTGTGTGTGTAACATGCAACTTAGAAAAATGAATTTAAATGCATTTTTCTAAGTTTTCGCTATTTACCATGAGGTCTGACCTCTCGGTAAATAGCGGCCCAAAATTGCAATTTCGCAATTTTAAAATGATTCATGAATTGCATTTAAGGAATCTCAAATAGAGATTCCTTAAATGCAATTCTTCGCAAATGTGCGAATTCTTTAATAGCGAATTTTGCATTTGGGATGATGAATCCCAAATGCAAAAATTGCACTCGCAAAAGGCAAGATTCTGAGAATCTTGCCCTTTGCAAGTGCAATTGAGCTTGATGAATCAGGCTGCAAGTACCTTAACTTCATACATTTGAGAGTTAGGGCACAAGTACTTCTCAGCATTGCTGCAATAACTTTAATTACATAACAAAATAAATGCCAATACTGAAAATACTTTTCTTTCTTATTGACCAACCACTAATTGACAGAAAACAAAAAGTGATGTAGAATGCTTTTTCTGTCTGAATTAATCAAGTTGAAATTATTATTTATTCAAAATAACACATCTTTCACTGCATTTTTTGTACTTTTTTCATTTTACACAAAATTGCAACATTAAAAACACATATAATGTACAAATTCAAAAACATTGAATGCACTCGCCCATGTCCGTATACACCCTGCCTCGGCCTGAGAGTGACTCTCAGCCCGAGGCAGTGTGTATACGGACAAGGGCGAGCCTCGAATGATTGGAACGGATACGGCGGTCCCGCCATACAAGTGCAAGGGACCAGAAACCAAAAGACGCCGCCATCGGTTGATCTTTTAAGCATACAAGACCCCGAATATCCTTATACACAAATACACTGAGCCTGATTGCACGAGCCACATTGTTCTGCGACGGATTTAGTCTGGTCTCCAACAAGTAAAGACAGCTTGTTTATTTTGGTCCTGATGAGAACTCAATAATACACCCTGAGTTCGAAACGCTTAATAAATCGATGTAATATAATGTTCTATGGCATTGTAAAAAAGAATTGTGAAAAAAGTTAGATCAATGTGAATATCTTGGTTGTAGTGTATGGTGAATGTGCAGAGTGCATGTGAGTGAAGGTGAGAAAATCCGGACAGTGGAATGTGTGAGAGTGCATTGGATGTTTTTGAATTTGTACATTATATGTGTTTTTAATGTTGCAATTTTGTGTAAAATGAAAAAAGTACAAAAATGCAGTGAAATATGTGTCATTTTGAATAAATAATAATTCCAGCTTGATTAAAGCAGACAGAAAAAGCAGTCTACATCACTTTTTGTTTTCTGTCAATTAGTGGTTGGTCAATAAGAAAGAAAAGTATTTTCAGTATTGGCATTTATTTTGTTATGTAGTTACTAAAGGCTCTGCCTTACTCTTGGGAGCCGAACCCCAGTGGTGTTGTGGTTGGCAATAACTTTAAAGGCAGAGCACAGGAACCTCTGTGGTGTGGCTAACAGGTGTTCCTTGATGATGGTGATAATGGCATGTTCACTGTTCTATTGCAAGAACTTCTTGTACAAGTACCAGACATATTGGTTTTGCCAGTGCTTGTTTCAGTGCCACTTTCTTGAATAAGTGTATACAATTAGGGTTTACCCTCGTTTAAGTACATGTTTAAGTTTCAAAGTACCCCTCACCCTCCAGCAGGTTCAACTCTCTCCTTCTGTCCTTCCTTCCAGCCTGGCTGAGTGTCTGGGCCCCGCGGACGGCGGGGCAGGGGCCTGTGTTCGATGTGGTCAAAGCTGCGGTGGGAGAGACGGCCAAGCTCATCCCCCCGGTCACTGTGAAGATAATGGTCTTTTCCTGGTACGAAGGGATAGGGACGCCTGCGTCAAAACTGATTAGGGGTTTAATTGTGCCTCAATCCAAACATGTCACTGGCCCCCTGTACACAGGCCGGGAGAGCGTGACCCCCGACGGGACGCTGAGCATCCGGGACCTGCGGTTGAACGACACCGGAAACTACACCGTGTATGTAACACGAATGGATACATCAGTAGCAACAGGCTACAGGCTGCTGCGAGTCCACGGTGAGTGCGCCACACTGCATTTATTGTTCTTCTTCCTCCGTTACTTTTTTATTTCATGTTGTGTTTCTTGTAGTATAACACCGTAAAGGAAAGCGTTCTTATGATCTTTAAAAAAACTAAGCAGATATTTTATCTACGAGTGTGAACAAATCGCGGTGCAGATTTACTAGCCCCTTGCGCCTCTTTTACACCACAGTTGGGTCACTTTTGTGACGCACCGGTGGCGCAAAGCCAGCGCCTTCCTGCGGGTATTTACAACGTGAGGCGTCTGGGAGATGTGTCACATTGTAAAGCCCTGCGCCACATGTAAGCGTTCATGCGCAGGGGATGGGGCGTTACAGCGCCTTCTACAAGATTTCACTCAGTCACTTTTAGGGCCATTCTGCGTCAAAACCCTGCGCCTGCTTGAAGCAGGCGTAAGGATTGGCGCAGCATGTTAGAGATAGGGCCCCCCCAAGCCTTGCTGGAGCTGTGTGGATTGTAGATGCGGCGCATCAGTGGTGGCGCATGGGTGGGCAGATGCAATGAAAATCTTCTGGCGCATCTCTGCTGATTAGCAGAGATGCGCCAGAAGTCGTAAATCTGCCCCCGCATGTCCAGCACTAACGGTATATTATGTAAACGTGCTTTTAACACTTTACTAAAATGCAGTTGTTTGTTGCAGAGTTTGGGTGTTTGCAGTGAATGTTTCACAATGCAGCGCCTGCTGCGGAGAATCCTCCTCTCTCTCTCTTTCTACCAGGTGTTTACTTTTCTAACATTAGCCAGAGTCACAGTCTGTCTCTACCTCAGGAATTGAAAGGGTCGAGTTCAGTTTTACGGGTATCATATGCCTAGAGAGAAGCATTTACCAGCAGTGATAGTCAATGAAACTTTTCTGGCAGAGTACTTAGGTTGTCTTTTTGCTTTCTCCTTTCAAACTGTTTTTTTCTCCACCATTTTGTAACACTGGCAACAAGGGTGGGGCTAGTTTTAGATAACTTGTATGGCTGAGTTACTGGTGAACCTGCTACAGAGATGGTTATCACAGGTGCCACCGGACCAGGAAGCTGGTACACACCGTAATATTGCCACGGGTCGTTGATTGGTTCTCAATGAGGAGGTTTTGTGGACAGGTCATAAAATAAGTGGGTACCTAGATCTTCATCATGAGTAAACACACATTGTCAGCTTAATGTGAGAGTCAAGAGTAGGGCAGTTCTGAGGGCATTGAGGGACACCAGAGGATACATTTGTTTTCTGCAGGAGAGTCAGTGGATCAAAATGGATTTAGGTCTGCTGAACTTCAGATGGGTCCCACAAGAGTTTCTGACATTGTGAGTGATGAAAGAGTGGATGTGGCTGAATGAATATATGACACAAACTACTTAGTCAAACTGTGAAAAATATTCATCAAACCTGAGCAAAATTGCAACAGAAGTGCTTAAGTGGTTTTCTACCCCGGAACAGACATTGGGACCCTCTGTATATGCACCTTTTAACATCAACAGCCTTTGTCGTTCTATCTGCTGCACCCACACTTTTTCAGGTTAACTGTCACTAAATTATTTGCTTATGTGAACCAGCAATACTTTGGGGCAGGGGTAGTTCACCAAGAATTCAGACCACACGCTATGTGAAAACCGCCCCCTCTGCCCCAGGTGAGACCAATGGTACTAACAGGCTTGGGGCAGTTTCCCCTTAATGCACAGAGTAGGAAGTGAGTCTCTTTCTTGGGTTCTGTCTTTTAAAAGCCAACGTCTGCTGCGTCACTTTTTGTGACGCACCAGCAGGGTAAAAAATGTGCCATGTTGCGTCATATTAACATATTAACAAAGTGATGCATCTATGTAGATGTACACAGGCCATATGCTAATGCACAGATCCCCCTATAAGTCCATAGTAAATGGTACTCCTGGTACATAGGGTATGAGTACTACAGCACTTGTTGAAAAAGAAACAAATGATGGATGGAATGCTGAACAATGCAAACACACACCCCCAGTCAGAAAGATCCATTGTTCATTTGCTCACCACACCATCCCAGTTTGGACCCGGCCATATGCAAACTAGTCTTGGCCCTGCTCCAATGGGAACAGTCCAGCCTGAACTGCCAAGCCAGGTCCTCTATGGATGCGAAACAAGCATCATCGGACCACTTTCGGGGCATCACCCCTCATCAGCCAGGATAGCTTGAATCCAGTGGAGTACTGACCAAAAGACCCACTTCTGGCAATAGCTTTCCCACTTAGGGCGACACAAGCCAAGAAACAAATGATGGACAGAATGCTGAACAATGCAAACATTCACCTCCAGTCACAAAGATTTGGGTTTAATCCATCGTTTTGTTGCTCACCATACCAACCCAGTTTGGACCCATCCATATGCAAATCAGTCTTGACCCTGCTCCAATGGGAAAAGTCCAGCTTGAAAGGGTAGCAGGCGGTGCACTGCTGTAGTTAAATAGGTTCAAATTGAGTTGAGCAATGTGGTGGGTGCACAAGTGGGTAGTGTCTCCAGCTGAAACACTACTGAAATTAACGAAGTTGTGTATGCATAAACGTATGCAGATACATCCCCACTCTGGCACTCCAATTGGACAAAAAATGTCTTTCAATGGTTGATCATTCAAAATTTGAGAATTTATTGAAACACCATGTTTTTTTTCCTAAGGTCGATATTCAATTCATATCAATCCAGTATTGTTGATTATTTCAAGAATGAGGAACATTCAAAGTGCATAACTCCACTCCAATGCATCTCTATACACACAACGATTGCAAGAACACATACAAGACACTTCTCTGTACATGCGACTAGAAAATAACCCTACCAGAGAGTTTCAGAATATTCTCAAAGACATCGTCATGCGAGCCTTTCAAAATGACATTATCCAAGAGCGCACTAAGAACTTTTTGCTGGTTGAACACCCGAGGAGCCCTACTATACACATGAGCCCTAAAATACATAAGGATCTCCAAAATCCCCCATTTCGGCCGATAGTATCCACCAAGGGTTCGATCCACGAGCCAACAGGCAAATTCTTAGATCGCTATTTGCAACCAATTGTTACGAAGGCTTCCAGCTACATTAAGGACACAACTGAATTCCTACTCAAGTTGACCAACATTCGAATTGATGACAACAATCCATACACACTGTGTACAGCTGACGTCAGCTCTTTATATACATCCATCCCGCATGAGGGCGGCATTGAAGCTATTGAGCAAGCTTTATTACACAGCGATATTGAGAATTCATGCAATCCTTTCTGATGGAATTAATGGTCTACACGTTGTATCACAGCTATTTCCAAGTCAACAACGAATGGTTTCTACAGCTATCTGGAATGGCGATGGGAAATTGTGCTGCCCCCACATATGCCAATATATACATGGAAAACTTTGAGAAAATACACATTTATGGTGATACCAACTTTCAAGAAAACACTAAACTTTACGTCAGATACATCGACGATTTATTTTTTGTCTGGACGGACTCCAAAGAATCCCTTGAACAATCTCTTCGTCACCTCAATTCAAAGGATGAACGCATCAAGTTAACTTGGCAAATCAGCAATTCTGAAATAACATTCTTGGATGTTAATATCAAAATCTCTTCAACTGGCATCACGGATCTTCACAGAAAAAGCACTGATCGCAACAACACATTGCATTATCAGAGCTATCATCAAGAGTCCCTAAAAAAGCACTTGCCTTTCTCTCAATTACTACGTGTCAAACGTATAGTGTCCGATGAAGACATTATGAAAACACGCATGCAAGAAATGCACAATCGTTTCTTGGATAGAGGATATCCTACACAAGTTCTAACTGAGGCACAAACTCGCGTGGCACAAATATCACGACAAGAGGCTCTCACTAAACCACCTGTTAAGGAACAACAACGAATGGTTCTGGTATCAAAGTATTCAACAGTCAGTAACATCTACAAAAGAATCATCCTTAAACACTGGCCTATTCTTCAAGTTGAACCAGACTTTGGTGACATGTTTAAACCTTTACCCTTGTTTGCACACACCAGAAGCAAATATATCAAAGAGATATTATCCAAACCCACCAATATAGCCCAAAATTACAAAGTTACCCAGCCTTGCCTTAACTGTAGCCATTGTAACTGCGTGATTAAAGGCAATATCATTCGTCACCCTATGAAAGGCAACGCCATCAAACTACAAGTGAATGGGACATGTGACTCTTGCAACCTAATATATGCCCTGAAATGTCCGTGCGGCAAACTGTATGTTGGCAAAACAGAAAGAAAAATGAAGACAAGTTTGAATGAACATAAATCAAACATCCGACTCAAACACACCAAATCCAACATAGCTATGCATTTTCTGGAAGCCCGTCACACCATTGCTCAACTGCAATTCATCATTCTTGAAATTTTCAATAAAAAAGAAGGAACTGATAACAACAAACTCCTATTAAAAAGAGAACTCGAATGGATGTTCCGCCTACAGACCCAGAAGCCTCTCGGCCTTAATGATCGCTTCGAATATAGCTGTTACTTATAATGTGTCAGATTGTATATATTGTTCTCTTTATTGTCATTGTTCTCTTTATTGCCTAAGTTTCATTTAACTTTTCTTACGTTTCACCTACACCCCACATTTTCACCATATCTTCGCCCGTCCCCTTCTTATTTTCCCCACTTCAAGATGGCGCCATAATCCCTTCTTATCCTAAGCTCGTTTTTCAGCCCATCCCGTTCCGCTTTTCAGTCTTCTTTCTACCTCACGCCCCCAGGTCCATTTCCTTAAACTTGAACTTCCCGCGTTCAGCGTCCATTACCCGTTCCAGTACCTGTCAGTAACGCGCAGCGTTACATCTAACTCCAAGTAAGTCATTTACCGTCCGTTAGTCCGTCCCATTGCAATGTTTGTCATTCACACCCTGTTACCGTTAAGCTCACACCCCGTTTGAGTTATCAGCCGGCACTACCTATCACTCGCTCCCTCGCCATTAAATCATGTCCAAATTTCCTCACTCATTGATAGGCACTTTTAATTACTTAGCTCATGATAGCGCCCCTCACCCCTCTATTCTTATACCACTTTGTCTTCTTTCTAGCACTCCTTGAGAAAGGGCATCGCCCGAAATGCATCGGAGTGGAGTTATGCACTTTGAATGTTCCTCATTCTTGAAATAATCAACAATACTGGATTGATATGAATTGAATATCGACCTTAGGAAAAAAAACATGGTGTTTCAATAAATTCTCAAATTATGAATGATCAACCATTGAAAGACATTTTTTGTCCAATTGGAGTGCCAGAGTGGGGATGTATCTGCATACGTTTATGCATACACAACTTCGTTAAAAGTCCAGCTTGAACAGCCAAGCCAGGTCCTCCCTGGACCAGACACAAGCATGATGGGACCAGTTTGAGACATCAGGCATGCTAGCTGGAATCCAGTGGCACAGTGAACACGTGACCCACCTCTCGGGATGCCCTTCCTACTGAGCGTGACAAAAGCAAAATAAACAAATGATGGACCGAATGATGAACACTGCAAACATTCACCCCAAATCACATAGATCTGAGGTTAATCCATTGTTCTTTTGCTCACCACACCATCCCAGTTTGGACCCAGCCAGCTGCAAAACAATCTTGACCCTGCTCCAAAGGGAACAGTCCACCCGAGCTGTCAAGGCAGGTCCTCTATGGACCAGAAATAAGCATCCCGGAAACAGTTTCAGGGCATCACCCCTCATCAGCCAGGCTAGCTTGAATCAAGTGGCGCGTTGAGAACAATGCAACATTCACCCCAGTCACTAAGATCTGTGTTTAATCCATCATTATTTTTTTGCTTGCCACCTCAGTTTGGACCCAGCCATTTGCAAATCAGTATTGATCCTGCTCCAATGGGAATAGTCTAGCTTGAACTACCAAGACAGGTCCTCCCTGACCAAAAAACAAGCATCCTGGGACTGGTTTCCGGCATCACCCCCCATCAGCCAGGCTAGTTTGAATCCAGTGCCGCAGTGAGCACAGGACCCATGTCTTGGCCTACCCTTCCCACTTAGAGTGACAAAAGCAAAAGAAACAAATGATGGACGGAATGCTGAACAATGCAAACATTCAACCCCAGTCAAAGAGAACGTAATTTAATCAAGTGTTCTTTTACTCGTCATGCAACCCCAGTTTCACCCCGCCATCTGCAAAACAATCTTGACCCTGCACCAATGGGGACAGTCCAGATTGAACTGCCAAGTCAGGTCTTCCCTGGACTGAAGAAAAGCATCCTGGGACTGGTTTTGGAGCATCACTCCTCATCAGCCAGGCTAGCTTGAATCCAGAGGCTCAGTGAGCTCAGGACCCATGCCTGGGCTTGACCATCCTACTTAGAGTAACAAAAGCAAAGGAAAGGAATGAACGACAGAATGCTGAATTATGCCAACATTTTCCACCATTCAGAAATGTCTGAGTTTAATCCATCATTCTTTTGCTCACCACACCACCCCAGTTTGCACCCAGCCATATGCAAACTAGTCTAGGCCCTGCACCAATGGGAACAGTCCATCCAGTACTGCCACGCCAGGTCCTCTATAGACCAGAAAGAAGCATCATCGGACCACTTTCGGGGCATCACCCCTCATCAGCCAGGCTAGCTTGAATCCAGTGGAGCTTTGTCCAGAAGACCCACTTCTGGCAGTAGCTTTTCCACACAAGCCAAAGAAACAAATGATGGACGGAACGCTGAACAATGCAGATATTCACCAACAGTCACAAAGATCTGGGTTTAATCCATTGTTTCTTTGCGCACCACGCCAACCCAGTTTGGAACCAGCCATATGCAAATCAGTCTTGACCCTGTTCGAATGGGAACAGTCCAGCTTGAACTACCAAGCCAGGTCCTCCCTGGACCGGAAACAAGCATCCTGGGACTGGTTTCCGGGCATCAAGCCTCATCAGCCCGGCTTGCTGGAATCCAGTGGCGCAATGAGCATGGAACACAAGTCTGGGCATACCCTTCCCACTTAGGGTCACAGAAGCAAAAGAAACAAATGATGGATGGAATGATGAACAATGCAACATTCACCCCCAGTCACTAAGATTTGGGTTTAATCCTTCTTTTTTTTCCTTGCCACCCCAGTTTGGACCCAGCCATTTGCAACTCAGTCTTGACCCTGCTCCAATGGGAACAGTCCAGCTTGAACTGCCAAGCCAGGTCCTCCCTGACCGAAAAACAAGCATCCTGGGACTGGTTTCCGGCATTATCCCCCATCAGCCAGGCTAGCTTGAATCCAGTGCCTCAGTGAGCACGGGACCCAAGTCTGGGCCGACCCTTCCCACTTAGGGTGACAAAAGCAAAAGAAACAAATGATGGACAGAATGATGAACAATGCAAACATTCAACCCCAGTCATAGAGAACGGAATTTTAATCAATTGTTCTTTTGCTCATCACGCAACCCAAGTTTCGACCCAGCCATCTGCAAAACAATCTTGACCCTGCTCCAATGGGGACAGTCCTGCCTGAGCTGCCAAGCTAGGTCTTCCCCGGACCGAGAAAAAGCATCCTGGGATTGGTTTTAGGGCATCACCCCTCATCAGCCAGACTTGCTTGAATCCAGTGGCGCAGTGAGCCCAGGACCCTTGTTTGGGCATACCTTTCCCGCTTTGGACGATAATAGTAAAAGAAACACATGATAGAAGGAATGCTGAACAATGCAAACATTCACCCCCATTCACAAGGATCTGGGTTTATTCCACCTTTCTTTTGCTCACCACGCCACCACAGTTTGGACCCAGCCATATGGAAATCAGTCTTGACCCTGCTCCAATGGGAACAGTACAGCCAGAACTTCCAAGCCAGGACCTCCACGCACTGGAAACAAGTACCCTGGGACCGGTTTTGGGCTATCACCGCTCATCAGCCAGGCTAGCTTGAATCCAGTGGCGCAGATAGCACAGGACCCACGTCTGGGCATACCCTTCCCACTTAGGGCGACAAAAGCAAAGGAAACAAATGATGGACAGATTGCTGAACAATGCAAACATTCCCCTCAAGTCACAAAAGTCTGAGTTTAATTCATTGTTCTTTTGCTCACCACACCACCCTATATTAGACTCAGCCATATGTAAATTATTCTTGGCCCTGCTCCAATTGGAACAGTCCGGCCTGAACTGTCAAGTCAGGTCCTCTCTGGACCAGAAAAAACATCCTGAGACCAGTTTCAGGAAATCACCTCTCAACAGCGAGGCTAGCTGGAATCCAGTGGTGCATTGAGCACAGGACCCACTTCTGGCAATATCCTTCCCACTTAGGGTGACAAAAGCAAAGGAAACAAATGATGGACGGAATGATGAACAATGCAAACATTCACCCCCAGTCACAAAGATCTGGGTTTAACCCATTGTTCTTTTGCTCACCATGCCACCCCAGTTTTGACCCAGCCATATGAAAATTAGTATTGACCCTGCTCCAATGGGAACAGTCCAGCCCGAACTGCCAAGCCAGGTCTTCCCTGGACCGGAAACAAGCATCCTGGGACCAGTTTTGTGGAATCACCCCACATCAGCCAAGCCAGCTTGAATCCAGTGGCGCAGTGAACACGTGCCAACACCTGGGCATACCCTTCCCACCTAGGTCGACAAAAGCAAAGGATACAAATGATGGACAGAATTCTGAACAATGCAAACAATTGCCCCAAGTCACAAAGGTCTGAGTTTAATCCATTGTTATTTTGCTCACCACACCATCCCATATTGGACCCAGTCATATGCAAATCAGTCTTGACCCTGCTCCAATGGAACAGTCCAACCCGAACTGCCAAGCCAGTTACTCCCTGGACCAGAAACACGCATCCTGGGACCGGTGTCAGGGCATCACCCGTCATCAGCCAGGCTAGCTTGAATCCACTGGCTCAGTGAGCACGGGACCCACGTCTGGGCATACCCAGTTATGTGCAAAACAATCTTGACTCTGCTCCAATGGGAATAGTCCAGACTGAACTGCCAAGCCATGTCGTCCGTGGACCAGAAAAAGCACCCTGGGACTGGTTTGAGGCATCAACCCTCATCAGTCAGGCTAGCTTGAATCAGGTGGTACAGTGATTACAGGACCCACGTCTGGGCATACCCATCACACTTAGGGTGACATAGGCAAAGGAAACAAATGATGGACGGAATGATGAACAATGCAAACATTCACCCCCAGTCACTAAGATCTGGGTTTAATTCATTGTTTTTTCTTTCAAAGCCACCCCAGTTTGGAAACATCAATATGCAAATCAGTCTTGACCCTGCTCCAATGGGAACAGTCCAGCTTGATCTGCCAAGCCAGGTCCTCCCTGGACCTGAAACAAGCATCCTGGGACTGGTTTATTACTTTTGGTAGTTTCTGGTTTGGAGGTAAATATTTTGAGCTAACTTAGCATGGGTGCCTTTAAAGTAAAAGAAGCATACAATGAGAAATCCTACTATTAAAATGATTTGATAAGAAGCTTAGTGGTGCTGTTAGGTACCTAGGGTTAGAGCTGCTGATAAATCCATACACTTTGTACAGATGAGACCTCTGTTGAACCTGGTGTTATAGGGATGCCGCACAGTTTTCCGTGTCATGAGATCCATCACATTATGGGAGTGTTGAAGAAAAATGCACTCTCTAACATTGATTTTCGTAATTGAGTATTAGACCTGTTGATTGCTTCTCCAGGTTGCTGGTTGTACTGTAGCGCCTGCGTTGTGTGGTAGGAAAGGGAAACAGAATGGTGTCTTAAGGAGCCCAAAATCTACCTGTCTTTCCCTCTATCGACCTCAGGGTCTTACTGTGGAGAGAATGGGTTCGCTGAAAAAGAAAGCAGGTGATATCAGTATTGTAGCTATTATTAGACCAGCAGGTTTAGTAGCAAACACAAGGAGATGATGGAAGGAGCGCTGAAACTTTTCAGACACTCTCCCCCAGTCACAGTTCTGGGTTGAATCCATCATCGTTCTTTAGATCTTTTTGCCATCCCAGTTAAGACCCAGCTATGGGCAAATTTGCCTTGACACTGTGCCTCATAAGAACAGTCCAGCCCAAACTGCCAAGCCAGGTCTTTCCTGGACTTGAAACAAGCATCCGGGGATCGATTTCGGGGAACACCTCACATCAGTCAAGCTAGCTTTAATCCAGTGGCAAAGTGAGCAAGGGGCCCACGTCTGGGCATACCGTGCCAACTTAAGGCGAACAAAGCAAACACAAGGAGATGATGGACGGAGCACTGAAACTTTTCAGACACTCCCACCTAGTCACAGTTCTGGGGTGAATCCATCATCGTTCTTTAGTTAACTTTGGTACCCAAGTACAGACCTAGCTATATGCAAATAAGTCTTGACCCTGTGCCTAATGGGTACAGTCCAGCCCAAACTACCAAGCCAGGTCTTCCCTGGACCGGAAACAAGCATCCTGGGACCGGATTCAGGGACGCACCCCTCATCAGTCAAGCTAGCTTGAATCCAGGTGCACCAAGGCCCAGGGGAATTAGCAGCAACTGTACCCTAGTTATGCCAGTGTGGTGAGGGGCTCTGAGTTTCCCATATCTTATAGATATTCATTGGTCTTAGTCTGAATGGAGGCTCCTGAAGAGTTTGGGGTCTCTGAAAATTAGGGGCCCCACCTTGCATTGCAAGGCATTGCATCACACCCTTGAATTATGCATATCTTTTACTACCCACCAGGAGGTGCAGAGTTCCCATGCTTCTTGTTTCCTCCAGGATCCATGCTTCCCTTGCTTGCCTTGCATTGGATATTGGTCCTTTGCCACAGGCAGGGAGTGGCAATAAAACATTATCACCTTCTGTTCTGCTTCGTGTCTGCAAGTTTGTCTTCAGCAAAGAGGCTGCTGCAGCTTTTTCGCATGGAATGGGGTCTTCTTTGTCTTACACATACGCTGTACTCAGAACACTACCATCACTGGGATAGACTCCCACGCATAAAATAGGGAATGAAATCTTGTGGTCATTTACATAATAGTAGAAGTCCAGTCCGTGTGCTTTCACTTACATGAAGGGCTTTACATTTTTTATTTTAACTGTGAGCTCCCCGTTTTTGAACATTAAGAAGAGAGGGTGGAGGATTAAAGAACGTAGGGGCATATTATCAAGAGACATATCGCCACTTTTTGCAGCACATAGCGCCGAAAAAGCGGCGATTTTTTCAACTCACTATTTACAAGGACTCGCTAACAAGCTTTAGTGAGAGTTTTCTTGAGTTAGCTGACTCTTTCTTTCTACTTTGCATGTCAGCGATATTTATTGCTAATGACATGCAAAGTAGCCGTTCCTCACCTAATCCTCATGGAATCCGTCGCCAACACAACATCGCCCTATTATCAATGCGGGTCAAGCGATCAAAAGAATCCTCGCTAACCGCGGTTATCACTGGAATTTAACACCTGCTTCAAACTTGACTAAGCAATATTCACAATGGGAGGTGGATTGACATGTTAAGTTCACACTCCCTTATCAGCAAGGTTTTCATTAGTGCACTAACATTACCGCTGCTTTTCTCACGCTAATGCCCATTATCGCCGTCTATCGCTGGAGTGTACATCGCCATAGTGCAAAGCGTTGCTGATACGCCGCTAACACAGCGATGTACTCCAGCAATAGACGTGATAATGAAAACTGCACTAAGCGCGATTTAAGATAAGTATCTCATGTCCTTGATAATATGCCCCGTAGTCTTTGTATCATCACTCATTTGGCAGGCCATACAACGCAGTGAGTACACAAACACACAAATGTGTATTATGTCAGCGTATACAGTGTTAAACCTCCACTTTTGTAGAGTGTGACAGTGTGCTGCCTTACAGACACACAAGTTTACAAGGCTGAGTATGTAGTCTTTGTACTCCCGCCTAGGTGGAGTGCCAGAGGGCTCAGCACTTACACTCTCACCAGTATACAAGGCAGAGTATGCAGTTTTTGTGCTCCCACCTAGGTGGAGTGCCAGAGGGCTCAGCACTTACACTCTCACCAGTATACAAGGGAGAGTATATAGTATTTGTACTCACACCCATGCGGAGCACCACAGGGCTCATCAAATACATTTTCACCTGTACACAAGAGAGTATGAAGTCTTTGTACTCCCACCCGTGTGTAGCGTCACAGGTCTTAACGCATACACTCTCACCTGTATACAAGGCAGAGTATGCATTTGTTGTACTCCCACCCAAGTGGAGTGCCACGGGGCTCAGTGCATACACTCTCATCAGTATACAAGGGAGAGTATGCAGTCTTTTGGCTCACACCCATGTGGAGCATCACAGGGCTCAGGGAATGTACTCTTATCTGGATACAAGGGAAAGTATAGAGTCTTTGTACTTCCACGCATATGGAGCACCACAGGGCTCAGTGCAAAAGCTCTCACCGGTATACAAAGGAGAGTATGCATTCTTTGTACTCCCACCCATGTGGAGTGCCACAGGGCTCAGCGCATACACTCTCACTGGTATACAAAGGAGAGTTTGCATTCTTTGTACTCCAACCCATGTGGAGTGCCACAGGGCTCAGGGCATACACTCTCACCAGTATACAAGGGGTAGGGTACAGTCTTTGTACTCCCACCCATGTGGAGCACCACAGAGCTCAGCGCATAGAAACTCACCTGTATACAAGGGAGAGTATTCATCTTTGTAGTTACACCCATTTGGAGCACCACAGGGCTCATCACATACACACTCACGAGTATACAAGGTATAGCATATACTTTTTGTACCCCCACCCATGTGGTGCGCAACAGGGCTCAGTACATCCACTCTTACCAGGGCACAAGGACAGAGGATGCAGTTTCTGTACTTCCACCCATGTGGAGCACCACAAGGCTCAACACATACACTCTCACAAGTACACAAGGGTAGACTATGCAGTCTTTGTACTCCAAACCATGTGGAGCACCACAGGGCTCAGCACATACAGTCTAACTTGTATACAAGGTAGAGTATGCAGTTTTTGTACTCCAACCCATGTGGAGGGCCACAGGGCTCGAGGCATACACACTTACAAGTATACAAGGAGGGAGTATGCAGCCTTTGTACTCTCACCCATATGGAGCACCACAAGGCTCAGCGCATACACTCTCTCCTGTTTACAAGGACAGAGTATGCAGTCTTTATACTCCCACCCATGTGGAGTACCAAAGGGATCGAATCATACAGTCTCACCAGTATAAAAGGAAAGAGTATACAGTCTTTGTACTTACACCCATGTGGAGCACCACAGGGCTCAGCGCATACACTCTCACCAGTATACAAGGGAGAGTATGCAGTCTTTATACTCCCACCCATGCGGAGTGCCACAGGGTTCAACACGTACACTCTCACAAGTATGCAAGGGCAGACTATGCAGTCTTTGCACTCCCACCTATGTGGATCAACACAGTGATCAGTGGAGGAGTGTGGCTCACTGATTAGAGCGGCAGACCCTGATGCAGAGGTCTGGCCCGGGACCAGGGTTCAATTCCCGATGCGGCAGGGTCCTGAGCCCAAAAATGTCCACGGACTCGATAATTCTCGCCTCGGTGCCTATTCTAATCATGGGGTCCCATGCTGCAACTCTGGGCAATAGTTGCTTAATCTCCACTACGGCGGCCCACCCGCTGCGGGATGCCTGGTTTTCACCCTGGGGATACCCAGTAGGGGTTATCTCACAGGGAAAAGCCAGGACGGGTTCCCAAGGCAAGCGCCTTGATGCCTTCGGGTGATACGTGCGCTATATAAGTCGCAATACATTTACATTTACATATACTCTCTCCAGTAAACAGGGGGGAGTATGCTGTCTTTGTACTCCCACATGTATAGAGTACCACAGGGCTCAGCGCATACACTCTCATCAGTCTAGAAGGACAGAGTATACAGTCTTTGTCCTCCCACCCATGTGGAGTGCCACAGGGCTCAGTGCATACACTCTCACCAGTGTACAAGAGAGACTATGCAGTCTTTGTACTCCCACCCGTGTGGAGCACAACAGGGATCACTGCATATGCTCTCAGCAGTATACAAGGGAGAAATGCAGTCTTTGTACTCCCACCCATGTGGAGCACCACTGGGCTCAACGCATGCACTCTCACCAGTATACAAGGGTGAGTGTGCATTCTTTGTTCTCCCACCCATGTGGAGTGCCTCATGGTTCAGCACATACACTCTCACCAGTACACAAGAACAGAGTAGGCAGTCTTTGTACTCCAAATCATGTGGAGCACCACAGGGCTCAGCACATACTGTCTAACTTGTAAACAAGGGAGAGTATGCAGTTTTTGTACTCCAACCCATGTGGAGTACAACTGGGCTTGAGGCATACACACTCACACGTCTACAAGGAGGGAGTATGCAGTCTTTGTACTCTCACCCATATGGAGCACCACAAGGCTCAGGGCATACACTCTCACCAGTATACAAGGGAGAGTATGCAGTCTTTGTACTCCCATCCATGTGCAGCACCACAGGGCTCAGCAAATACAGTCTAACCTGTATACAAGAGAGAGTATGACGTCTTTCTACTCCAACCCATGTGGCGCACCACAGGGCTCAATGCATACACTCTCACCAGTATACAAGGGAGAGTATGCAGATTTTGTACTCCAACCCATGTGGAGTACAACTGGGCTTGAGGCATACACACTCACAAGTATACAAGGAGGGAGTGTGCAGTCTTTGTACTCTCACCCATATGGAGCACCACAAGGCTCAGGGCATACACTCTCACCAGTATTCAAGGACAGAGTATACAGTCTGTGTACTCCCACCCATGTGCAGCTCCACAGGTCTCATCGTATACACTCTCTCCTGTTTACAAGGACAGAGTATGCAGTCTTTATACTCTCACCCATGTGGAGTACCAAAGGGCTCGAGTCATACAGTCTCACCAGTATAAAAGGAAAGAGTATACAGTCTTTGTACTTACACCTATGTGGATCAACACAGTGATCAGTGCATATACTCTCACCAGTATGCAAGGGAGAGTATGTTGTCTTTGTACTCCCACATGTATAAAGTACCACAGGGCTCAACGCATACACTCTCATCAGTCTACAAGGACAGAGTATACAGTCTTTGTCCTCCCACCCATGTGGAGGGCCACAGGGCTCAGCGCATACACTCTCACTAGTGTACAAGAGAGAGTATGCAGTCTTTGTTCTCCTAACCATGTGGAGCACCATAGGGCTCAGAGCATTCACTCTCACCAGTATGCAAGGGAGAGTAGGCAGTCTTTGTACTCCCACCCATGTGCAGCACCACAGGGCTCAGCCCGTACACTCTCACCAGTATATAAGGGAGAGTATGCAGTCTTTGTTCTCCACTTCTAAAAAATGTCACCTTTTACATCCCCTATACTCTCAGTGCATCACATTAATGTTTATGTGACAGTAGGTGTTAATGAAGGAGGCATGAATTACAGAGTAGTGGCTGCACATGGGAGTCGTGAAGCCCTGGTACACTGAAGGATGGTGTGTACAGAGCTCCCTGACACAAGCATATGTTACCACACAGCAATAAATGACTTTCTGACCCTTCCCTCTCTCTTTGTTTTTTCAGAAAAATCCCGGTCTCCACCTCTACATAATAGCAGTCCAGGTTTCTCAGTTGGATATATCGTTGGCATTGTGATTAGCGTGTTAGCGGTGGTCATCATTGTGTAAGTGTGCATAGAGACTCATGCCAAGATATCTCCATCTGTGGCTTCAGTCCGCCAATGGTTCCCAGCTATTCCTCAGTGTTTCCTTTATGGGGTTAACCCCCCTCCCTTCATCTTCAGTGTCTGCCTCTAGTCCTTCCTCAGTTTATCTTTTCTGGGATTAAACCCCTTCTCCATTCATCTTCAAGCTCTGTTTCTATCTTTTCCTCAGTGCTTCCTTTCTGGGATTAACCCCCCTCCCTTCATCTTCAGGGTCTGTGTCCAGCTCTTCCTCAGTGTTTCCTTTCTGGGATTAACCCCCCTCCCTTCATCATCAGGGTCTGCCTCTAGTCCTTCCTCAGTGTTTCCTTTAGGGGATTAACTCCTCTCTCCCTTCAACTTCAGGGTCTGCCACTAGTCCTTCCTTAGTGTTTCCTTTATGGGATTAACTCCTCTCTCCCTTCATCTTCAGGGTCTGCCTCTAGTCCTTCCTCAGTGTTTCCTTTCTGTGATTAAACCCTCTCTCCCTTCATCTTCTGGCTCTGTATCTAGCTCTTCCTCTGTGTTTCCTTTCTAGGATTAACCCCCTTATCCCTTCGTTCTCCAGGTCTGCCTCTAGTCCTCCTCAGTGTTTCCTACCAGGGATTCTTGTTAACCTCCCTTCCTCTTCAGGGTCAATCTCTAACTCTTCCTTCATCTTCTACATCATAAATAATTCCCATCTTCCTTTCCCTTTAATATCTGCCTCTGCCCCTCTCCTCAAGCCCCCAAATTCTTTGGATGCCCTGTGGGCTGAGCGAGGCAGGGAAGAAAATGTACGGGGAGACAGCAGTAAGCACTGCGCAGCTGAGGTAAGGGTAAACCATCATCACACAGCTGAGGTAAGGGTACACCATCGCCACACGGCTGAGGGAAGTGTACACCATAGTCACATGGCTCAGGTAAGGGTAAGGGTAACAGATTGCTAAAAGAAGCTACGACTGTTTAATTTCAATGTTTGATTGATTGGTTCAATAAATGTTTAAGGACATTGATAATGGTATTAGTCATATTTAGGCTGTGCAACCAGATATCGAGTGAAGAGTCACATATATTGTGTAATTCAAAGGGCACGCTACCTCTCTCTGGTGTGGACGCATACTAGTTTAGTTTGTTTTATTTATTGGAATAAAGGTTCGCAGAGAGGTGTGCACAACCACATTCATTCCGAGGTAAGAGTACACCATAGTCACATGGATGAGGTAATGGTACGCCAACATCACACAGATGAGGTAAGAGTACCCCATCATCACACATCGGAGGTAATGGTACATCATTGTTATACAGCTGAGGTAAGGGTACACCATAGTCACATGGCTAAAGTAAGGGTACACCCTTGTCACACGGCTGTCATAAGAGTACACCATTGTCACATGGCTGAGGTAAAGGTACACAATTGTAACACAGCTGAGGTAAGGGTAAACCATCATCACACAGCTGAGGTAAGGGAACAACATCGGCACACAGCTAAAATAAGGGTGCACCATCATCACTCAGCTGACATAAGGGTATATCATCTTCACATGTCTGAGGTAAGTGTACACTATTGTCACATGGCTGACATAAGGGTACACTGTTGTCACACGGCTGATGTGAGGGTACACCATCATCACATGGATGAGGCAAGAGTACACCATCATCACACAGCTGAGGTAAAGGTACGCAGCTGACATAGGGGTACCCTTTTGTCACACAGCTCAGATAGGATGCTCCATCAACACACGGCTGGAATAAGGGTACCCTCTTGTAACACGGCTCAGGGAATGTACTCCATCAACGCACGGCTGAGGTAAAGGTACACTATCAACAGACCCCTGATATAGAACACAACATCTTCACATGGCTGAGGCTTAGGTACACCATCATCACATGGCTGAAGTAAGGGTACACTTTTGACACATGGCTGATGTAAGGGTACAATAACAGCACACATATAAGGAAAGGAAACACCATTGTCACATGGCTGAGGTACATACACCATTGTTACATGGCAGAGGCAAAAGTACATCATCCTCACACTGCTGAGGTAATGCTTTACTATTGTCAGACATAAAGGTACATCATCATCACACGGCTGAGGTAAGGGTACACCATCGTCACACATTTGAGATAAGGGTAAACTATTGTCACACAGCTGACATAAGGGTACACCATTGTAACACGGCTGAGGTAATGGTATACCATAATCACATGGATGAGGTTAGGGTACCCTATTGCCACATCGCTGAAGTAAGTGTACACTATCGTCACACAGCTGAGGTAAGGGCCCACATCATCACATGGCTGAAGGAAGGATACACCACCATCACATGGCTGAGATAAGAGTACACCATAATCACACGGTTGAGGTAAGGGAACATAATTGTCACACCAGTGAGGTAAGGGAACACCTTTGTCACACAACTGAGGTAAAGGTACACAATTGTTGCACAGATGAGGTAAGGGTACACAATTGCCACATGACTAAGGTAAGGGTACCCCATTTCCACAAGGCTGCGGTAAGGGTACACCATTGTCCCATGGCTCAGGTATGGGTACAGCATTGTCACACAGCTCAGGTAAGGGTACACCTTCAACTCACAGCTCAGGTAAGGGTACACAATTGCCACATGGCTCTAAGTGTATACCATCATCACACAGCTCAGGTAAGGGTATGCCATCGTCACACAGCTGAAGGAAGGGTTCACCATTTTCACATGGGTGACGTAAGTGTACACCATCATCACTTGTCTGAGGTAAGAGTATACTATTGTCACATGGCTGAGGTCGTGGTGAACAATAGTCACACAGCTGACATAAGGTTGCACCATCATCAAACAGTTGAGGTAAGCATACACAATCTCGGATGGCTGAGGTAATGATACACCATCATCACACGGCTGATGTAAGGGTACACCATCTTCACATGGTTGAGGAAGGGAACACCATTGTCACACCGGTGAGGTAATGGTACCATATTTCCACAAGGCCGAGGTAAGGGTACACCATAGTGACATGACTGAGGTAAGGTTAGACCATTGTCCCATGGCTCAGGTATGGGTTCAGCATTGTCACACTGCTCAGGTAAGGGTACACCATCAAGACACAGCTCAGGTAAGGGTACACCATTGCCACATGGCTCTAAGGGTATACCATCATCACACTGCTCAGGTAAGGGTACACCAGTGCCACATAGCTCAGGTAAGTGTACACCATCATCACACTGATTATCTGGAGTACTGGAGAAGCATCTTCCATGTTGTGTGTAATTCATGTGGATCCATTAGAACTGGTAACTTTTGACTTTTTTATTCAGTGTTATGGAATTTCCATTAATCCGTTTATGATGTGGGGATGTGGGTGTGTGATTCCAGCATGTTTGATACCAAACACGGAGTTCTTTCCAGCCAGTTTAGAGATGGTCATCACGTAATGACGCAATGCCACACTATGTATCATAATGGCTGATGCACTTACAACTCGGGAAAATGGACTCTGAAGGTTGTAGGATTGTCGTGCTTATTCAGGGTCACCCTCACACTTAAAACCAAGCACCCTGCCTTCAGGATTGAAAGACCTGCCTTTGAGGTAACTTATTTATTTCATTTATTTACTTATTCATTTAATTTCTAAAGCGCCCAAATCACCCCAACCGGGGTATCTTCGCGCTGTGACTGCCAGTGCCAACCAAGGGGAAGATGAATCAGAACAGCATTGTTTTCAGCAGCTTTGTCAAAACCAGGAAGTTTGTGCATTGACGCAAATGGATAGGGAGCTGGTTCCATTAAATTGGAGCAAGGTGGGAGAAAGCTTTAGCACCCATGCGGGCTAGATTGAAATGCGGGATATGAAGGAGAACTTTGTGAAAAGGGGCCAAAATGGTATATAGCTGAACAACTTATCTGTCAGATAACTGGGGCCCATGCTGTTCAGGGATTTGTAAACCATACAACAGCTCTTGAATTTAACTCTCTTTCGCACTGAAGCCAGTGCAGTATTTGGAGTAGAGGAAGAGAGGCAGTTCTGGGAGCGGCATTGGTCACCAAGCGGGTGCCGTGTTCTGGACTACTTGTTTAGGGATGTTTCCTTGGCTGAAATCAGCAGAGCATTGCAGTAGTCCAGGCGGCTTAAGATCAAAACCTGGATCAAGGTTTTCCGTGTGGAGAGTGGCAGGAGGGGAAAGATCCTTCGAAGGAAGCAGAGTGTGTGATAGCAGGTCCCGCCAGTAGTGGTAGCATGGCCCTTCAGAGTTAGTTCATGGTCTATCGCACTCTTAGGCTTTTCACCACCTGTTTAGGGGATGGGGCAGATCTTAGTTCCTCCCGCCACCAACTTGGGGGCCATCTCACTGCAGCTTCCCCAAACAGCATTATTTCAGATTTTTCTGCGTTAAGCTGCAGGAAGTTTTCTCTCATCCAGAGCACTATTACTTTTATACCCTCTGAAAAGGTGGTCTGAATATTGAGGTTGGTTTTCTCAAAGGAGAGAAGAAGGTGGGTGTCATTGGCATAGGGGATCGGAATAAAACCTAATTTCCTAGTAGCCCAGCCAAGGGGGTAACATGGATGTTAAATTGTGTAGGGCTCAAACAGGAGCCCTGAGGTACCCCCTTGGTATCTCTGTGAGCGAAAAGAACCCAGATTCATGGTCTGGGTTCTCTTGGTCAGGAAATTGACCATCCATTTTAAGGCGTTCCCTTGGATGCCTATGTCCCTAAGTCTCCTGAGTACGATCTGGTGGGAGAAGGTATTGAATGCTTCAGACAGGTCAAGCAGTACCAGGAGTACTGCCTGACCATTGTCCGCTAGCATTCGGGTGTAATCAGTAACTACCACCAACGCCGTCTCAGTGCTATATCTGGGTCAAACCCCAGATTGTGAACAATCAAGACAATTCGAGGATTCGACAAACTCCAGAAGTTTGCTATGTAGAGGGAGCAAGGAGATAGCGCGATAGTTAGAAACATCTTCCCGGGGAACTTTAGGGTTTTTCCTGATAGGGATGATCTGTGCTGCTTTCCACTCAAGGATGGAGACTGCCTTCCTTAATGGAACTATTAAGGATGGTGCAGATGGGAGCAGCAAGTGTCTTAGATAGCAAAGAGGTGGTCTTGGCAGGAATAAGGTCAAGTGAAGACCCTGATTTAACAACTTTTAGTACCGATTCTACTTCCTTCGGTGTAAGAGCCAGGAAGCTCTCCAATGTGAAGGCATCAGGAGTAATCGGGGAGGGTCTATTTTGGGGCCTGTCTGAGAGCGGTTTGCCGAAGTAATCTTATTGTAGATAATTTCTATTTTCTAGGTGAGATGATTTGCAATGTTGTTGTCACACAGGATTTGGGAAGGGGCCTCTTCGGTGTTGCACGCCCTAGGGTTAGTGAACTATTTTAAAACCTGATATAGTGTTCGGGGGGTGTTCTCTGCTAGTTCGAGTTGCAGTGTGATATGCGTTTTCCAATTGGTTTTCAGGTTTTTGTGGTATTGTGCCAGTGCATACTTATAGGTTTTACGTGCAGTGACCTCATATAGAAGCAATTTATATCTGTCATAATTGGTGCTAGCACCAGGTTACATAGGCTGCAATGGCTGGCAGGCCTGTAGTAATAGTTTGAGTGGTCTCCCATGGGTGGCCTAATACATGCTTTAGCCCATGGGGGACCCGTGTTGTATCTATGCCTTAGGCACCTCAGTACCATATACTAGGGACTCATAAGGGTACACCAGTAGCCAATCTGGGATGCATCTAAGTAACTCACCATATCCAATTTAGGGGAGAAACAACAAATACTGTGTTCCTGATTAGTAGGCTCCCAGTCAGACTAGTCGCATACAGAATAACACCAGGCAAAAAGAGGGGGTAACCATGCAGAAGTATCCTACCTTCCTACATTATACCATCACCACACGGCTGAGGTAAGGTTACACCATCGTGATAAGCGTGAGGTTAGGGAACACCATTGTCACATGTGTGAGGTAAGGGTATACCATTATTACATGACTTCGATAAGGGTACACCATCGCCACATGGTTGAGGTAAAGGTACACCATTATCACACATCTCAGGTAAGGGTACACCACTGTTACATGGCTGAGGTAAGGGTACACCATTGCCACATGGCTATGGGAAGAGTACATCATCATCATCATACAGCTGAGGGCAAGAGACACCATTGTCATATGGCTGAGGTAAGGGCACACCATTGTCACACGGCTCAGGCAAGGGTACACCATCGCCAACTTATCAATGGCAAGCTGCTCATAAGAAAAATCTCTTCTCCGCCTCACTCCGCACGGAGTGTCAAAGCTCTGTGAAATCCACTGGCAGAGCTGAATTCTTTGCCCACACCTACTCTATTGTCACACGGCTGAGCTATGTGAACAACATTTTCAGATGGATGAGGTAAGAGTACACCAACTCCACACGGCTGAGATAAGGGAACACCATCATCACACGGGTGATATAACAGTACACTATCATCACAAGGCTGAGGTAAGGGTATACCATTACCACATGGCTGAGGTAAGGGTAAATCATGGTTTAACGGCTGACACAAGGTTACACCATTGTCAAATGGTTGAGGTAAGCATACACCAACGTCGCATGGCTGAGGTAAGGTTACACAATCATCACATACCTTAGGTTAGGGTACACCATTGTCACATGGCTGAGGTAAGGGCATGCAATCAGTATTCGCAAAGGTAAGAGTACACTACCTTCACAAGGCAGCGGTAATAGTACACCACTGTCACACGACTGAGGTCAGGGTACACCATCATCACACGGCTGAGGTAAGGGTAAACCATTACACAGCGAAGTTAAGGGTTCACCATTGTCACCAGGCTGAGGTAATGGTTCACCATTGTTACTTGGCTGAAGTAAGGGGACACCATCACCACACGGCTGAGGTAAGAATACATGATTGTCACATGGCTGAGGTAAGGGTACACTATAGTCACAGGGCTGAGGTAAGGGTACACCATCATCACATGGCTCATGTAAGGGTACACCATAATCAAACAGCTGAGGTACGGTTATGTCATCACCACACAGCTGTGATAAGGGTACACTACTGACACACAACTGAGGTAAGGGTACACTACCTTCACACGGCTGAGGTAATTGTACACCTTCCTAACATAGCTGAGGTAAGGGTACACCATCATAACATGGCTGAGGTAAGTGTACACCATAATCACATGGCTGAGGTAAGGGTACACCATTGTTACACAGCTGAGGTAAGGGTACACCATCGTCACAAGACTGAGATAAAGGTCCACAATAGTAAAACTGCGGATGTAAGGGTAAACCATTGCCACACGGCTGAGGTAAGGGTCCACTATAATCACATGGCTGGTGTAATGTTACAGCATCATCACATGGCTCAGGTAAGGGTACACCACTGACACACAGCAGAATTAAGGGTTAACAGTTAAAAATTTACACATGGCTGAGGTAATGGTGCACCATCGTCACATGGCTAAGGTAAGGGTACACCATCGTCACACAGCTGAGATAAGGGTTAACCATCATTAGACGGCTGTGATAAGGGTATGCTATAGCAACATGGCTGAGGTAAGGTGACACTATTGTCACACTGCTGAGATAAGAGTGCACTCCCTTCACACAGCTGAGGTAATAGTACACCACCGGCACAACTAAGGTCAGGGTACACCAGTCTGAGGTAAGGGTACACCATTGTCACAAGACTGAGTTAGTGGTACCTGATTCTTACACGACTGATGTATGGGTACTCCATTGCCACATGGTTGAGGTACAGGTATGCTATAGTCACATGGCTGGTTTGAGGTTACAAAATCATCACATGGCTCAGGAAAGCGTGCACCATCGCCACATGGCTGAGATAAGGGTACAACACAACTGAGGTAATGGTTCACCATCGTTACGGGCTGAGGTAAGGGCACACCATCACCACATGGCTGATGAAAGGGTACACAATTTCCACACAGCTGAGGTAATGGTACACCCTTTCCTCAAGGCTGAGGTAAGGGTGCATCATCGTCACATGGCTAAGGTGAGGGTACACACAAGGAGTTGATGAACAGAGTGCTGAAACTTTTCAGACACTCCCTTCCAGTCACAGATCTGAGTTGAATTCATGATCATTCCTTAGCTCACTTCGCCACCTCAGTTCAGACCCAGCTATATGCAAATCAGTCTTGACCCTGTGCCTCATGGGAACAGTCCAGCCCGAACTGCAGAGTCAAGCCTGATTTGCATATGGCTTAGTGCAAACTGGAATTGCATGGTGAACAAAAATCTATGGATTTAGGCCCAGATCTTTATACTGGGGTGAATGTATGACATTGTTCTGCATTCTGTTCAACAATTTTTTTTTTGCATAAGGTAAGGGTACACCATTGTCACACAGCGGAGATAAGAGTACACCATCACCACACTGAGGGGCCCCTCACAGTCCAGGCCAGGTGCTGCCAGAGAAGCCTGCTCACACCCAGTGGGACTTACCTATCTTCGGAACATCAGGAGTACTGGAGAATTCACGTGAATCCGTTCGAACTGGTTACGTTTGGAGCCCTTATTCAGTGTTATAGAATTTCCATTCATCTGGATTAAGCCGACTGAAGTCTGAGGAAAAAATCCTGCTCATTTCAGGACTTTTCCTCAAAGTAGTACAGTCGCTCGAACTGGGGAATGTTTTTTTTAACCCCTCTTCCTACTTTATTCACAGTATTTACATTTGCATTTGTATTGTGGGTCTGAGAGCATTTAATGTATTTTATCAATCTTTTAATATGAGACAGTTTTTGATGTTTTTGATTTCTTTATATTGCTTTATCTTTTGATTGAATTTACTTTGTTTTTGTGATATTTGTCTTATTATATTTTTAACGTTGTACTCAACTTTGTTTGGATCGTGAAGGTATTTTATTTCTTAAGTGTATGGACTTCTCGATAGCTGTTAAACTTCTACTTTGCTACTTGTGCCCCACTAGGAACCTTAATCCAGAGATTCCTCCCAGGATTGAGTGTTCACAGCTCTCTGTAAGGCTGTGTTCAATCTCCACCAAATTGTAACACCTGCAGCTTACCCTCCGTATGACGTCTATCTGTCCCTGTAGTTTTCAGTGATGACTATCTCTTATCTCTCTTCCTTTAGGGACGCAGCTCCGGGGGAGTCTGCTTAGATGGCACCCAACAAGAGTAAGTACAGAAATGGGACAACATTAAAAAATGGGCCCTCTTCGGTATGTGTACATGGACCTTCACGAGACTAGAAACGTTTTCATGAGGGACACTCCTGCTGAAGGGTCATATTAGCAAGAAGTTGCGATATTTATTGCAAAAAGTGGTTAGCGCGTTTATTTTTATCGCTGCCTATTGCTGGATATTTTAGCAGAGAAAACATGCTATTAGCAACGTTTATCTCCACTGTGATAACATATCCAGCGATAGTGGCAAAATGCCTGAATATCGCTGGAAATCCTTGCTAATATGCCCCTAAATCTGGCCATACAAAGCTATGTTTAGAGCTTGTGGTCTAACTTCAGGACAATGTTAATCCTACACTCCTACACTCTTCCCACAGCAAGTTAGGTTCCAAGTGGCTTCATCATTGTCTTCAGAACAGAAGTAATTGTGATTACATTTGTATAGTGCTTCAAATTTTTGGAGGGGCATCAACGCACATTATCAGGCAGGAGTTGCACTATAGAGTGGACAAGCGCATGGTTGGGCTAGTGTTGTGTTTCCAGAGTAGTAGGGCTCCATGGGTGAAGAGGTCTTTGTTTGAAGACTATTGTCAGCTGTTTTGCTGGAGTGGATGCTGAGCTGTGTAATTTGAGTCTGTAACTTCCACATAGTCCAGCACCAAAATGGTGCATTAAAAGCCTCCCTGAGAAAGAGTCATGACAGTCACAATCCAGAGTGACAAGGTGTAATAGGAGAGATGAAACATGGACTGGTTCCTTGTGATGGTGCCTAGACAGACCCACTCACACCTGACCCACTCTACGCTCTCATAAATGTACCACACTCTGCCCAGCATACACGTTTGCTGTACAAACAGTGAATTCATTGCTTGATCCTCATTTAATGCAATGAAGTCTCCATGAAACGCTAGAAGCCTCAGGTATCCCCTCCCTCAGGCTCCAAGCCCCTTATATCCCATCCTCTTACATCACTTGCCCACTTGCACCAGCAGGGAAGGTAACGTATTTGTTCAGCCATCGTTTTTTACCTCATTCACACCCTCACGAACACAAGCACAACTGGTTTCCATTGCCAGAGAAAGGAGGAGCCAATGTTTACGTAGAAGCTGCTAGTCTGAGTCAAGTCCATTCATAAGGTGCTAAACCCCAAAGTATTCAGGCTCTGGTACAATTTCCAATCTCAAATCTCACTAGAACAGAAGAGTTTTACATTTTTCTGGAGCCCTTTAAGCATGAGACATTCCTTTATTTCAACTTTAGGCCATTCCACCATGTCACTTGTGCTCCCTGTAGGTGCCTGCCAGCCAGCGCTGTCTACTTAAATGTATAGGAAACCAGCAGAACCCGAACTTAGGGCCATAGGTGCCCAATTGGAGCATAACCATGGCGTCTAAAGGCCAATTATCTGGACTACTTTGATAAAGAAAAATTCTGGAGTGTAATTTGGGCACAATATTTCATCCTGTCCACAATCGGAAGCCAGTGTCATTTATGAAGTGTTACATTTATGTACAACCGTAGTTTGACACATTAAACAACCCTCAATGCGGCATTTTGAATGTTCTCAAGCGTGCGCTTGTGCTTCTAGGGTGCATCCTCCTTTTTAGTCCAACTGTATCTGACACAAACTACAGCTAAGAGTGTTTGCCTGATCTTTCATGTTAAGGTGTTTATCTAAGACCCCTCCGAGGGACTTTACCCTTTTCTTGAGGCTAAATTCAGAATCCCTGTAGGAGGCTGGCTTAGTATAAGGGGCTCACTTATGTAAATGAAGCACCTTGCTCTAATCCAGACAACCGTGAAGGTGATTTTAGTGGTTTTAGACAACCTTAGAAAGCTCTCTAAGTGATAGCCGTGGAGAGCAGCCTTCAGGCTTAGTCCAGAAGTAGTGTAAAGCAGCTTGTTTTACTAGTACTAATCACATAGTGAAGGCTGAGTGAAAAAGAACCACACAGTATAGTTATAAAAATATGTATTTATTATAAACACTCTCTAATACATTGCAATATCTCCTACCCTGAGATATAATCACAATACACACAATACTTTGATAATAGAATATGTAAGTAGCACAAGTGCTCTGTGGTCGCTAAGGGGAAACCAAACCATATACTAATAAAGTGTAATTTAAACCAATACCTAAGTTGAGACTGGACCCAAAAGATGTAGAAGAGCTGGGGACCCAAGGAACCACCCAAGGTAAGTACCCAGGAACCCCAAGGAGGCCGAGTACTGAGTGAAACACTTCCTTCATAGTATGATTAGTGGGTGGTGTATGGATTGCAGTCCAAGTGTATTATTAATTTGTATTGGCAAATTGGGTAAATACTTCCACCAGGTGGGTTGGAAATCCAATCCCTGTTTCCTCGTTGTTTTATTGGTTCTTGTACAACTTTGTTCCCCTGAATGAAGGTGTCTCAATATGTCCCTAACTGGCCCATTGATCTTTTTTGCATTTTTTTTAGATGTGACCTGCATGACTGGGCAGAAATATGCAGACGAGGCCCCACCAGTGCTGTGTACAGAACTTACAACTGTCTGCTGAGTTTTCACCCAGACATGTTGACAAGTGAATTCCGCAGGTTGCATTCTTTGAGAGCCGTCATCCCTCGTTCATCCTAGAGTCATTACGCTCCTAGCTGCCAATTGGCCACATGTCAAATGTAGGCACTTCAGACAGTTCTGTTTTTTGGCCCAGTGTACTTTGCAGGCCTGGATTTCAAAGTCAACTCCTATAGCAGAAAACATAAAACTACAAGTACCAGAATGCCAAGGGCTGCTGGCCAATGAACAAGGACTACCTGATGACCTCCTTTATGATTCCTGTCTACTTGGAACTTAAAATTAAAGTCACTCTGTTGAAAGTATAATCTGTCCATGTCTTTAACAGAATAGCTTTTTCTCGAAAGCCCACTTGAGTGTCTCTAATTCAAGAAGACCCACAGATGTCACAGATGAACACAAAGAGGCACTGCAGAGGGCATGTGGTGCAAAAGCACTTGGGACAAGTTTTATTGAGTGTTTGAAGAAGATGCCCTAGCAGGCCTGAGATTTCTAAAGGTGGACGGGCGCCAACTAGTGCAGTGGGGTCATAAGGGCCATGCTGGTGCAATACTGTGAGTAAATCACTTTCACTTTTTGTGAATCACAAACACAAGCACAACAGGCCTAAGTGGAAAAATTATATTTTAAAATGCGAACATTGTCAGGCCATTAATAGTACAGACTTAATAATGGGGCAACTTGGTTTATACTTAGCGCGCCTGCAAAAAGGGCCCTCATATTTCTATTCAGGTTTGGGGCATAGCACATCAGAAATGATTCTAACATTGCACATACCACCAACCGAGCTATCTCTAGGTACTAAAATAAAGGGTGACATCCTCCCAATTAGTGGTACTCATTTTGTCAACTTAACAAGTTGAAAGGCTGAGTTATCCACACAGAGGTTCAAACCAATGACGTCCATATTTCAAGGCATTAACTCAGCCCACTACTTATTCCTTTCATTTGAAATCCTTCTTTCCTTTATTGTGTGACCCTTCTGTGAACAATAGGACCTTCTGAAGATGCCACTTAAGACTTCAACTCTCTGTGACTGTGCGTTATCTGGTTGTGCAACACAACCCAGAATGTCATTCGCATCACAGACAATTGGCATCTCTACAAAGGGCAATAATGCTGTAACATGGCTATTAACTTGCCACGTCATGAGGGCGGCTGTAAACTAACAGCACCAAGTTTTACCTTTTCAATTAAACCTAGTTCTGTAGGAGAATACAGGACTGGAGGAAAGTCACATTCATGCCATAAGGATATAGAATGTATATTAGGGCTGCAGAATAGTGAAACTATGTCAACCTTTGTGTAGGTTATATTGGGAAGCTATAGTGTCATGGAAGTAAATGATCACCTGCACGGAGCAACATAGCTACTGTCCAAGCTATGAAAATGTAGCTTTCTGAAGTTGTAAACCCTTTTTGCATAAGGTAGCCATACTGCAGCCCTACTTACATAAAGCCTGAACAGGGTTGTATCCTGCAGTCTGACTTGCAAGCTGCAGCATGGTGAACATAAGGGTCCTATCCCTGGAGTAGTTGTGCTGCAGTCCAGACCACGTAAGCTGCAGCACTGTGCACTCATAAGACATTATGCCCAGGGCAGCAGTGCTGTCAACAGAAGTAGAAATCTGCAGACTTATGAACTGACATCACATATCTACAGACCAATAGTAGAGGTGGACAAGACACTAAGGACTCAAGGGAGAAGCCCAAATCCGGCTTAGCGCGTGGTTCTCTTGGACACTCAAGCCCCACTTCCATGTAAAAAAGGAGAAAGAGATACCCATCTGGCACCTCTATTGCACAATCCAAAACCAGAATACCTTGATCAATCATGGTTTTCCCCTTTGAACAAAGTGTTTGATCCAAGGCTCAGACTTTGGCCGTCCCAGGGAATAGGGTTACCGGGGCCTTGAAGTGGCTTCAAGAGGGGGGCTATGCAGCCCTCCTCCATAAAATAATAATATATAATTAGCTATGCCCCGGGGGCTGGGGACCCCAGTGCCTGGAATTGGCCACGGGAGGGGGGCTATGCTGCCTCCTTCCCATAAAAAAATTGAATACATATTCCGCTTATTGTCATTGTACCATAAGCGCACCCTTCCGATCAGGCGCTGAAGGCTAATTGGCTGTCAAGTGGTTGTCAACATTCGAAACTAGAACTCTTGGCAGCCACTTATGGCCTCGGTACAAGGGAGACTGAAGAAGCACATGAAATGTGTGTTTCAAATGTGAAAAGGGGGGGAGTAGACACCCCCTGATCCTCTAGGTTTGCTCAGGGGTTCTCACAAGGACCCCCAAGGCCCCTAATTTATTTATTTTTTTGGGTTAAAATCGAGTGGTGCGCGTATGATCCGCGCATTCTAGCGATATTAAAAAAAAAAAGAGACTTGGTCTTCCGTGCGTCTTTGGTAATTTGCATTCTTTCAACTGTTTAGAGGAGATGCAGCAGTGCCGGATGCAGGATGCACCATTGAGTAAGAAAAGGTAATGATAACACTATTTACCTGCTAAGTGAATTTCCTTTCATAAGCTAACATTGACTGGTTTCACTTGGAAATTCTTCTAAGTTTGTAGTTTTGGAACTTTAAAATATTCACCTAAAATCATCTGAACAACAAATTCCAATTGACTCACCTGTTATCAGGAGAGAACCCATTGCTGCATCTTTTAGCCCAGCACTGACCCTGAAAAGTAGTTCTAAGCATTCTTACAAGTAACTTGTATTTATTTCCATAGGAATCCCCTCCCATAAAAAAAATTAATAGAATTAGATTTACGGGTCAGGCCCTAGGGGATGGGGTCCCCAGGGCCAAAATAAAGTAAAAGGAAGGGGAGCCACACAATGTAATGTCAATTAAAAAATAAAATATCTAAAAATAAATAATTAAAAAAAAATAGCAAATCAGTATCAAAAAAATAAATATAAGAATAAATATATTTAAAAATTGTCATTTACAAAACCTTTAAAATTCACTGAAAAACCATAAGTTTCAGACATGTTATAGTTAGGAATTAGCATTTAAAAAACCTTTGAAATTCACTGAAAAAAACGTAGGTTTCAGACATGTTATAGTTAGGAATTAGCATTAAAAATCCTCAGAAATTCCCTGAAAAAAACACAGGTTTCAGGTGTTTTATAGTTGGTTGGACATTTCACTCTTACAAAACCATTGAAATTCCCCCGTTATAGTTAGTTGTACTAACTATAACTCGCACGCCCGCAATCCACTGCTGATGATGTCACATATTACATCATTCATGATATGGTCAGTGACATAACTGATGACATCATTGGTGACATCTTGAAGGACATCACTGATGACATCACTGATGACATCGTCCATGTGACAAACTGATACACCTCATCATATAGTAGCATAACCTTTCAACACTCATTATAAAATATGAAGTACCATATTTGAAACCATTGAAAGACCAGTACAAGTTTCTAAAAACCCACACAGTGATTCCTAGATCTACAAACACATCTAAACACTTACCTATAGATTCACTCATACATGCTAACAAAGATCAATAGAACACTATTAAATATACTTATACACCTACATCAACATTACACACCAGCACATATCCTATTCACTTATGCAGACATCATACTTACTAATGCAAACAATTGATCATACTTATATTTACTAAGCTACACACTTACACAAACACCATTTCATGTATTCATATAGATAGTAACTCATACTTAGTGTGTTATAAAATCACTATTACAAGTATACAGTTATCCATACAGTCACTCATATAATCACTGAGTCTTAGTTATACTTATTTATATACAACTGTCACATACTTTGCCTTTTGTATTTCTAATTTGTTGGAAATGTATAATTGAGAAATATATTTACTCATCACCACACCCATAAAGAGATTCACTCACCCAAACAACTGTTTCCACAACCAGTCTTAACCTCATATACCTACTAAATCAACGATTTACACATCTTTCGACAGTCACACACGTCCCACCCAACCAAACACACACATTCACTCTCCCATACAAATACTCACTTAACTAATTATTAACTAATGTAGACTTTCACATAGCTAGTAACCAACTTATGTAGTAGTTTGCACAACAAGAGATAGAGTGATACAGGTATTCACAAAGTTTAATCACTATCCCATATATTTAGTGAGACACTTTAAATTCGTCACTTAGACACTTAATCACATTGCTACTAAATCCTCCATTCAGACACTTATACATCCACTCAGTGTTCAAGGCAGATTGCTATATATATATAATACTTATTTAAATATTGAAGCAAACCACATTCACTGGATGATGTCATCAGTGATGTCATTTGAGATATCATCAGTGATGTCACTGACTATGTCATGAATGATGTAATATTTGACATCATCAGCAGTGGATTGCGGGCGTGCGAGTTATAGTTAGTACAACTAACTATAATAGGGGAATTTCAATGGTTTTGTAAGAGTGAAATGTCCAACTACCTATAACAACCCTGAAACCTGTGTTTTTTTCAGTGAATATATATAAATAAATCTATATTTATATTTTTATATATAGCTGATGTATATTTTTTTTTATAAGAAAGTGTATTTGGGATTACCATCTTAGATTATATCACTATACTGAGTGGCCTTTATTAGAATTAGTGAACCTCACCATTCCAGCTATGACAATGTTATTAATAATAATAGGGATGTCAGATGTCTTGTTTGTCTTATGGAGAAACATTAGGGCCTATTAAACCTTACAAAAGAGAAACTGTTGTACTAGTGAATTATTTGAAGGTGCTCTCAGATGTGCTGATGGAAAAGAAGGCACATGGACGAAAAGTAATCGCCCAAGGTCACACTGTTTGGTCAAGATTGGAAGCCAGGAATGAAATCCAGTTTCCTGATTGGACATTGTGCGGTTCTAAACTTGGAGGGGTTTCATATTCTTTCCAGTTATCCCTAATGACAACAGTATTAGTGAATGAATGAAATGTTGTTAGGCACACAGATACTTCAGAAAGAAATGTCCCTGTGCTGAAAGGGAGGGTAGGATGAGCCAAGAGGCAAACCATTTTTCAAGTGCCTTATTGTTGTTATTGGTGAACCAACATTATGATCTATCATACCATATATGAGTGAGTTTTTTTTTTGCATAGGCCACATCCTGAACTGAATTATTTTGAGATGCTCCCAAATGATAAGATCATAGAAAAGGAGGCAGAGGAAAGGAAAGTAATTGCTCAGAGCCCCAAAGCTTGGTCAAACTGGAAGTCTCTGATTCAGGGCTCCTCAGCTATTGTTTGCCGCCGGGTTTTGCTCCGGGTCCATCAAAAACTTCTGACTAGCCTGGGCATGTTATGGAAAGGCATTCAAAATATCCTAGAAGATAGGGTAGCAACATTGGAAGCACCCCTCCTCGTAGAACAGATGCACCTTAAGTCGAAACGGTGCAAGCTTCTCAAATTCGTCCCCGCCTTCTGGCTCCTCAAATTCTCAAAAGGTGAGATTCCTGTCACGATGTTAAGAGTTGCTCTATGCACCCACACTGCTCCCCTCAACATATTAGTAGGAGACAATCTCCAAGGTAATGCACTTTGAACACAACTCTTTTCCAATTTGTTCATAACTTCCAGCAGGCAATTGGCTTGAGGGTGATAAAGAACAGTGCGCTGAATAGCAGTGCCTAACCCATCCAAACACTCATCCATCTCTTATGAGGTGGGTGAACTGAAGACAATGATTGTACGAACTCCTTCCCAGGTAAATTTGTCTTTTAAAAATTCAGTCACAGTCCTGCAAGTGATCACATTGAGACACTTTGAGGTAGTGTAGTCCACTAAAACTACAATATATCTCTCAAATGGCATCAGCAAATCAAACAGTCCCATAATGTCCAATGAAAGTGGTGCTTTCTTTACAATGCTACTCTTATCTGCCTGAGCACAAGTTAAACAATCTACAGCCACACTCTCAGTCAACCTGTCTATACCTTGCTACCAATACTGTTCTCTCAACCGTGCCTTAGTCAAGCTCCTGTTCAGATGTTGTTTATGTGCAGAACACTTCAGATTCTCTCTCACACTATTAGGTGGGACCTTCCCATCACCCCTACACAAGTCTCTATCCATAAAACATAATTTAAATATAATCCATATTTGTAAAGTGCAAACATATCCCCCTTAAGGTTTCAAGGCACTGGGGACCGCTGGTAGTTTGATTACCTTTCACAATAAAAGGCTTTCTTCAGAGGAAAAACTTGAAATGCTCCATTGCCCATGTGCAAGCAAGAGCTTCATGTTCTATTACTGATTAGAACATTGGAATGTTGGGAGCTCCATTGAAAACACTGGAGTGCTCTGGGCTTATAATGGCTGGTATAAGCCCGGAGCTCCAACATTCCAATGTTTCTTTGTTCACAGCTCTAGTTGTGAACAAAGGGTTCAGGGAGCCTGAGGGGATTCCAAAAGGCTTTGTTTTTTTTGTTAGAACATTCTGTCCTCTAGTGACAGAATGTTCTAATAGCCTTATAGCCCTTCGTAGATGGGCTATACCGCTATTAAAGTCCCTCTCCCTTGTTGAAGGCCCTTGCCTTCGGCTCGGGGCCTTTAACGCTGGAGAGGGCCTTTAATAGCCGGCATAGCCCTCTACGAAGGGCTATAAGGCTATAATAATGAACCTCAGCTCCTCTAAGCGTCTAGAAGCAAAGGATATGACTTTCTCTACTCCATCCACTATAACGGCCAAAGCTGCAGCCAGAACACACAAACTTGCATCTGCTGTGCGAACAGTACTCCTGCCAACATCCAAATGCCCCAAATGTGGGATTTCACTCAATGGTTTCTTCACAGAATCAAATTCAACAGAACATTCTGCAGACCAAATGAATCTTTCACCCGTCTTCAAAAGTTGCCTCATGAGATACACCCTCCATCACCTTCCTCATCACATGCTGAACATACACTACAGCAGAAGCCAACCTGAGGGGTAACAAATAAAGTCAGATGTATTCACTCGTCACTTAGAAGCATTTGGTGGTAAGTAGAGGATACGCCCAAATCACTGTGTATCTGAGATGCATCAAGCAATGATTACTCCTTTGCAATATTAGGTAATGGTTGCATATCTACCCAGATATTCTTGTTCAGGTCTCAAAAATCAACACATAGCCGGATATATCTGTCATCTTTGGGCATCAAAAATACAGGAGTAAGCCATTCTGAAGACTGAATTTCTTTGAAAACACCCTACTCTTTAAGTCTCTGTACCTCTTGCGTCAAAGTTTCCATCATCAAATGTGATGCTTTATGTATTTAGTTTACTACTAGTTTTGCATAGTTTTAAGGATAATCCTATGTTCAAAACCAAAAGGGCAACTCTAATTTAACTGTAAAGACCTCCATGAAAAGTTCAATGACATCGCAATCTTCACTCATAAGAGCATTCATCATCACTTGATATGGTGAATTTGGACTCAAAGTGATGCCAAAATCACCTTGGTGTCACCAACATAACAAATTATTTCCTCTCTCAGCAACATAAATGTTTCTCACCATCTCACAACACTTGAAAGCAATCTTGATAGGAAAAAATCCCACCAAATCCAAAGACTACTCCTTCATACCCAAAGTGCTTCATGTCAGGTTCTCGTAATTTAATTTCAGGTATGGTTTTCCAGGTCTTGTCGCTAATTAGAGCATGCAGTCAAACAGAATCTGCCAACAGAGTCCCGTCCTTGCACCCAATAAATATGTTTATTTTCAGGAATCCTTATTGCCCCCACATCACATTCCTCACCACTCACAGGAGTATCCAAAACTCATAAAATGATCTCTTTTAGTCCTTTGGCCATATCTTGGACCTGTTGAACAGTGTCAATTGAAGAAATTGCTTTGTCTTCCTGCCCTTTATGCACCATGACACCATGACATAATGACCTTTCTTGCCATATTTGTGACACAGAGATGATTTGGCAAAACGGTCTGAGCTATTCGAGCCATGATTTCCATTGATTGAATGCAAATTTACAGTAAAAAATGAAAGACAAGAGGCATTTGGCAAAGCAGGAACACTTTGCTTAATTAAACACAGCAGTCAAGAGCACAGGCAACAGAGTATGGGTCTGAACACTGTCTTATTTTACACATTACAGGAGGCATCATAAAATCATTAATGCATTCCTCTAGAGTAGGAATCTGGGCATAGTCACGGGGCCATAAATTTGATAGTGTGAGGCAAAGCGCAGGTGGGTCTCGACCTTGCGTGCACACAATGTGGGGGCCAAGGATTGGGTGTCCAGATGTCCGGCACATGGAGCATGTTGTTATTGCGTGCAGTGTACATGCTGTGTTTTGACTGGCGGTGTGTTCCTAACTAAGGGGCATGTTTACAAGGACTCAACGCAGCTATTTTTTAGCCTTATTTACAAGTTGCTGCTAACTGGAGTTAGCTGCACTTTTCCACCGAAAACGTGAATTTTTACGTTTCCCGCGCCTGTTAGCGAGAGTTAACAAAAATGAGATGCATTCATGTGAAAAAAAACAACTACGCCATATTTACAAGGAATAACTTGTATGGTGCAAAACGCCCAAACTGCCTCTAAGTTCCGTTTTTAAGACTAGAAAATAGCTGGTCTTAGAATTGTTGTCTGTCCCAGTGCATTTCGGGATGCAAGATCCCTTCTTCGGGGTACTGTCAAAATCAGAAATATGGAAGCATAATGAAAGCACAACAAAGGAGGAACATGTCACAATGAACTCTGTTAGAATGCAACACATAAACCTGATATTGTGCTGGTACCTCAAAGATCTCCTTAAAGCATGCCCACCGCACCTTCCCCAGTGACACACAAGACACACAGGGGCATATTACCAACCAATAGAGATAATTTTTGTCTCTAACTTGTTTAGAGACAAAAATTATCGCCGCACATCGGCGATTTTTATCGCAGATAAACCTTGCTATTAGCAAGGTTTATCGCAAATGCGATAAAAAACGGCCGCAATGCATGAATATCGCTGAAAAGTCAGCGATATTCATGCATTATCGAGCAAATGCTCTTAGCCATGTTATCCACCTCCCATTGGATAACATGGCTAAGAACTGCTCAGGGCAGGTGTTAGCTTTTGGAGATATTCGCGCTTAGCGCGAATATCTCCAAAAGTTGGTAATAGGAGATAGCGATGTTAGCGACTGTTTCCAGTCGCTAACATCTTGGCACGCCCACTTTGCATGTCATTAGTGATAAATATCACTGACATGCAAAGCGGGGCCCAAGATGGTCGCTATCTCCTATTAGCTGTCGCTAACTGGTGTTAGCGACAGCTTGGTAATAGGGAGATAATTTTATCTCCGCTTTCTTGGCTTTTAAAGCCAAAAAAGCGGAGATAAACCCCCTTGATAATATGCCCCAGAGTGTTTGTGAAAAATACCTCACATATCAAAAAAACAACTTACAAAAATATTGAAAAGACGACAAGACAATCCAGTACAAATTCGAGAATGAAATCCACTGTAACCACAGAACGGTAACACGATTGAGAATGAATATTGCCAGTTTTTGAGTACAGCCAAGTACATAAGTTTATGATGCGCATATTACTCGGCTCATAAATGCCAGCTTCTACTCCAATATGTGAATTCTCGACATCACAGGTCCGGACTTTATGGAACCTCTGAAAGGTTTAGTGCATAAGTCTAAGTACCAAAGCCCTCTGCAGATAAAGTTGTTGGTGTTTATTATAAAGGAGCGCGATCACGTATATACACCATACCTATTTCATTGTGAAACTGAAACACTTTCATATCCGTGAGGCGATCCAGTAAAGGCGACCCTCTTGGAGGAAACCCTCTGTGCTAATATGAACAGACGCCTCTTAATTAAAAGGATGCACTTTCTGTGAAAAAACAAATCAGACGCAATATTGAAAAACAGAATTGCATCCACAACTGGCACATGCCCAAAACTGAACAGTATAATACCCTAGCACAAAGATAATACCTTCGAAGTCCAGCCCAATTTAGATGTCTTCCTAGCTGTACGTGAACTCACTGAATTGCGTCCAAACTTTTGGAAGCCTGCGTAAGGAGAATACAGAAAAACGTTGCCACGCCTTCAAGAGGTCAGCTTCTAGTATAGTTAAAAAAATCTAAGCGCTATATTAGTGCCACATTTACCTTGATTTCGCCGAAACCTCCGACCATAGATCTCCGTATATCTCACTGTGACGCCAAATGACAGAACTCTCCTGACCACGCACATTTGAAACCCGCGTACCAAACTAAGCACTAGACGACAGACTAACCACGACGTCGATGTACCGGAACGTTTTACACATACTCAAACGATATAAGAAATTTAAATCTGGTTTGTGAACCAAACGCCGTACAGACCGTTTTTTTTCAAAATGCAAACAAATAAAAGAAAAAAAATTGCAAAATAAACAAGCAACATGCTTTTTGTGAGAAACACAATAGTGTTACACATGGTGAATACTTAAACATATACCACTGACCTATTTATTCATGATTTAGTACCTATACACGAACGTCAACTCAGGTGTTAGTGACAACGGAGTGTGAAATTAGACTGAACAACATAGTTACATTTATCATCCTGAATAAAACAATCACCTCATGCCTCTCTAGCAATCATCATTGTTCCGCATTTGCAGAATACGTTTAAAACAAGGAAACCCTTGTATTATTTTAACTCAGTTCAATTGAAAAGCCTAAAGTAGGCACACCATATCTTATTTGTCATTCAATCCGTTTGGTATCATTGTATCTGGGACTTTAACCCACCATATTTCACGGCGGGAAAGCCATTTGGCATTATCACGATCTGGCAACATTTTTATTTTTTTTCTAATATCTGAAATCTTAGTTGAAGAATGGTATGGTGGTGTTCAGCCCAATGTGTAGCAAGACTTGAGGTAATAACCTTGTTTCTGATACGACTTTTATGCTCAGTTATGCATACCTTAACCTTTCTTTCTGTTTTACCGATATATAACTTGCCACAGGGGCATTTAATGCTGTAGACCTGTGCGCAACCTAAGATCTGCCAACCTCTTCCAAGACAGTGTACCTAAAACAAAGAGAGTGCGACCAGGTGGACGCATGTTTTCCTACAATGCCTCCACCCTATGGAACTCCCTCCTGCCCAATCTCAGATCGACATCAAATCAACTCACATTCAGGAAACTGCTAAATGCATGGTTATTCCAGAACCTGCAGTAAGTTCCTAGGTTGCTGTCCGTTGCTGCGTAAGCGCTGGGATGCTTACGGGTAGCCATGCGCTCAACAAGAATTAATTAATAATAATAATAATAATAATAATAGATTAGGTACACTTGCTTTATCTGGTTGTTCTCACCTTCGAGACCCTCAAACGAGTGGTAGTAGCACTCATCCTATCCCGTCTGGACTACGGCAACTCACTTTACCTAGGACTCCCAGACTACCAACTGACTAGACTTCAGACCACCATGAACGATGCGGCTCGGCTTGTGTTCAAAGTCCCACGCCGCACTCACGCCTCCCCCCTTCTATGCCAGCTACACTGGCTCCCCATCAGACAGAGGATCAAGTTCAAGGTCTGTGCATTGCACACAAGGCCATTTATGGCAATGCACCAACCTACATAAAGAACAGCCTTGCGAACTATGCCCCTACCAGAGCACTTCGATCCTCGGAAGCCAGGATGCTAGTCTGTCCCCGTACCCGCCTGTCCTCCATGGGAGGCAGAGCCTTCTCGTCTATCATTCCACAGATCTGGAACAGACTGCCTGACAACCTCCATAAGGAACATTTCCTGTTACCCTTTAGGAAACATCTAAAACCCCTCCTATTCAAAGAAGCCTGGGGCGCGCAGTAAGTACCTGCCTCCCCACCATCAACACTAGCAGGCCCCTCTATCAAAGCGCTTAGAGACCGTCGGTGATAACGCGCTATACAAATATAAATAAAATTACAAATTACAAATTCTCAGCATAGAGGTTAGCTACCTCTTTCCCTCCCAGCAAGCTTGGATTAAACATTTGATTTAAACATTAGAACAGGTCATTATCTGCATAACTAGGTGTGCGCAGCGCAAACCCTTATCAATTCGTATCCCTGTGGCAGAGCATCTCCCTTACGCCCACCATGAGGCAGGCATAAGGTTTTGACGCAGTAGCGACCTAGAATTGTCGTAGTGAAATCTCATAGATTTCACTGTACCACTCCTACGAGGCTTTGTGGTGTGGGAACGCCCACCCTGCATACATCCTACCTGACGCAGGTATAATGTGTCATAGGGGTTCACAAGGTCACGCTTATGCCGAGATGCGTCACTTTGTACAGAGTCTAGTTTGGCATCAATGGTGTCTGCTGACACCTTCCCCGATAACCAGTGACTCCCAGATGCTTGTTCCACTCTCACGGAGGAGATGCCAGGGTGATGGCGCAGTTGGAGCTCCATCGGTGGAGTTTGCGCACTGCGGTGCTGGCATCGGTAAGCATTGGCGGAGTGGTGGTGCTGAGGGAGTTCCTGAAAAGCTCTTTGATGGCCTTGATCCAGCTGTGGCTAGGGGGGTGATGATGGCGGAGGTGTACAGTGGGCATGGTGAAGGCGTGATGTATACTTTGATGGTTATTCCAGGAGAGTTCGGTGGTATGGCTGTAGTTGAAGTTCCCGCTAGCGTAGAAGATGGGGTCGAGCGTGTGCGATGAGTTCTACAATGGCTCCAGGTTCATGGGACGGGGGCCTGTAGATGAGGGTGCTGTGGAGGGTGGCATTGGGGTCGGTCCAGATCTGGAAGTGGAGGTGTTCCATGGTAGCTGTCGGGTCATTAGAGGGCGTGGTCAGTCAAAGTGTGCTTTTGTGGACAATGGCAATGCCTCCTCCTGGTCGCTCGGGGTGGTCCGTGCCGGTGTATTTGTAACCGTTGAGGATGGTGATGGCGATGTCTGGTCTGGACAAGAGATTGGTCTAGCTTTCCAGTGAACTAGGCGATGTGTGAAGAAGTGGCATAGAGGTGGTCCCAGATTTCTGTTGCGTGTTTGTGGAGATACCGCACATTAAGGAGAATGCAGTGGAGCCGTTTGGCTGTGCTGTTGACCCACTGGGCGGCAGGAGGCGCTGGTGTGCTGATGTGGCAGAAGGTGTGTTTGCAGTTTCGGCAGGTGCAGGGTGTAAAGGAACACTACGTGATGCTAGATGGCAGGAGGTGTGGCATTCAGGGTTGATGGCGAGGAGGGTGCTTGTGTTGTAGCCGAGAAGTGTCCGAGAAGAAGGTTCCTTGGTGCTGGGTGTGGTCCAGGGCAGAATGACGCAGACAAGCTTGCCTTTGGTGCACCAGTGGTATGCCCGCTGCGCATGGCCTCACAGCGGCCGCCATTAAGTAGTGCTGTGGGGGCAGGACAGCTGAGAGGCAGGAAACGTGGGAAAGGACACTGAAGGGGTGAGGACGAGAGGGGAGATAGGGTTGTAACACCAACAAAGATTAGCAGAGAGTCAAACTTCCATTATGTATCCAAAACAATATATCTAAAAGGGACATACTAGCAAAGTAGACGAGTTCCCATCAGTCCTCTATCGAGACCGCCCTTCATCATCTGGGATCTCTCACTCCTTTGGAGGTAGAATAACTCATGAGACAGGCAGATGTAATAACCTGGTCATGGGTATCTCAAGGGAGAGTGCTCCAGATGTGAAATTGGTGTGCCTAGTGAGGAACTGAGTAGCAGTGCTTGAAAGTGAATAGTGATAAAGTGAAATAAAGAGAAAAGGCTCTAAAATTGGGTAGTGATGTGGGGAACGAACTTTTAATATATACCTACACACTCCCAAATCAATAAAAACAGTGCATGTAGTAGTATAACAAATGACTACTAATGGAGAGTATTAGGTCGACATGTTTCTGCAGTCACTGGAGCCTCTAGGTCTCCTGCTGCTTCCTCAGGACCATTAGTGCTACTGCTATTAGAAAGGTAAAAGATATCACCTGATGTGGAGAAGATTATTCGTCCTCCCAACCATTTGTTGGGAAGGAACAGCCCCACCTCACCTGGCGCCAGCTCAGGTAGTGGGTGCACCGCGCTTTCCGTCGGTACACCGGTCGTCCCTCTGAAGCTGTTTCGTGGGGAGATAGGGTTGTAAATATATATTTTTTTAAATCTTACCTCGAGGCCGGCTCATGCATCTTCTGTGCTCCTGTTCTCCTGAATCTGCTTCCAGGAACAGGAAGCAGGCAGCCAGGCTCCCTCTCCTAAGCCAATCACAACAATGCAATGCAGCATTGTGATTGTTCTTGAGCACTGTGACAAGGGGTGGAAATGTTCTTCATGCAGGCTGTAATGCAGGCTGCATTGCGAACACGGAAGTGCACATGACTGCTTTGGGTGGCCTGAGAGGGCCGACCAGGCAGTCATTGCATACTTGAGTGGGCATACCACTCCGCCCCTGCCCTGTTCCGTGAGTAGAGCAGGCACACCCCCCCCCCTCCTGCCCGCAAAAGAAACATAGCATAGGTATCAGTAAGTTATCATCACATTATGTTTCCTCTTCTTGCACTGCTTCAAAGCAGTGGGGTGACATTCTTCTGCCATAGCAGATGAACCGCTACTGGGGGTGCGTCACCCACAGGTGATAGGCCTGGGCGACTCGACCCCCGTGCCTCCTCCACTACGCTCCTCCACCATAGCAGACGAGCCGCCTTTTTGTGGTGCGTCACCGACAGGCGCTAGGCCTGATCCCGACTCAACCTTGTGGCCTCCTCCGGTATGCATCCCACCTTCTCCTCACATGGACATTGAAACCATGGGGCAATCAGCTGCACTCTCTCCAAATCTGTGACTCAGCCAGCAGAAGACTCAGCCAGGTGGGATTTCACAAGCCTGGGTACAGCAGTCGCCACCAAGTCCGCTGGGGAACCTCCAGATGCAGGTGATACAACAGGGCCCCCTTAAGCGTGAGGTTGCACACGCCACACAAGTTCGACGCAGCTCAGGGGCCTCACCCTCCAGAGTGTCCAGCCAGTGCAACATCCTCCATCCTGTGATGCAGAGAGATGAGGCCCACCATTGGTAATCCCCTCCGTGCACCCCGGTGTAGTGGTGGCGCATGGTATGTGATGCAAACCTCCCAACGTTGGTGCACAGGAGCACCAAGCTGTCTTCTCACACAGGTCAGCAACGTGTCTCCATGTGATCTGGCAGGTACGGGCAATCGCCAATGCCTCAATGTCTACTGCCACGACCCAGCAAATCCACAGAGTCTCCGCATCCCACTCCGGGTCCCAGAAGCAGGCACAGAGGGGCCTCCGGGTGCCGGGGACTGACCGCGCTTTCAAGGTTTTGGCTGCCATGGTGTTGAAAAGAGAGCGCTATGAAAAGTGATGCATCACATATTTTCCCCAGCAATGCGCCTCTTTTCATATATTTTGCCCTGATTCTGCATTTCATCTTCACCTGAGACTCTGGCTGGGCATCCTGGCTGTTGGGGGGTTTGGAGAGGTCGTTGATCTGTGCTGCACTTGTCCCTGGCTGCTCCATTCTGCATTACATTGCTTTTCTTTATTTGTTTTCATTGGAGGTGGACTAATTGGCTATTGTTTTCTCTAGAGGCAAGAAAGGTGAAGTTCTGCTGACTAACGTGAGTTTTTTGCCCTCAAACTAGCCTTTCAGCAGTTTTCACCCACTTATGTCAGAATTTGTATCGCCTTCACGGTAGTGTTAGCGGCAGTTTTCACCATGGCTTCCTGAAACTATAGCCATGTAGCGATGTTTTGTAAATACATTGCTAACAAGGCAATCGTTTTCGGTGATGGCCCTCATTAGGACAACTGCTGCTAACTAACGCTAACGCAAGTTAGCAGCAGTTCTTGTAAATATCCCCCTCTGCCAAAGGTGTTTTATTGGAGCCAATCTCCTGAGAACATTGTGCTGTTGCAGCCTATCTGTGGGATTCATCTGGGTTTTCCTGTTCGCACATTTATTACACGTGTACCCACCTGTGATCTGTCCATCAGTTGCTTAAGGCCTAGGTTGCAGGGCCTGCCTGACCATGTACTTCTGACTCAGGATTGAAGGGACGTACACATCGGGTAAATTCAACAACTGTAATGCAAGTTCGTTTTTATAGGTACATATATCATGGGGTACATCGACATCGTATTTCCCAATATTAACATTTGCTCTCCCACAATGATAACATTTAAACTTCGAATTTGGCTGATTAAGTCCTTCTCTTCTCTGTTTCTCTGAAGTTTGGCTGTCTTCAGAAGTGGTATCCTTCACCCTCGCACCTTCAGCCACCGACGTTTCCTCAATTTTCACTTACTAAAGCCAACCTGGAGCATGTTCAATACTTGTAATAATGGTATTCACCTCTTCTAAATTTAGGTTTCTGCCACTGATTTTTCTTGCACTCTTGGTTTGTTAGTAGAACAAAGTAATTGATCCCGTATTAATGAATCTGAAAGTTAACCAAATTCACAAGTTCCTAGTATAGTCGTCAGTTTAGCAACAAAGTTTGACACCTTCTCTGGTTTAATTTACTGATGTGAAAAAAAAGCATATGTCTCCATTACAACATTAATATGAGCCCCAAAATGTGACCCAAACATTTTTAGGGACATTTTCATGAACATTTCTTGGTTCTTCATCACCCTGACAAAGTGGGATCCCTTCCAAACTTTTGTAAATATATCACCTATGCCAACATTTTGTGAAGAAGTATACCTTGTTTGTGTGCTGCTGAAAATGAACTAACACAATAATATAAAATAATAATTCAAAATAATAGACTAAAAAAAGAGATTAACATAAAAACGCGGCCTCCAGGATCCAAGTCCTAAAGTGGTACGGGAGGACACAGAAAAAAACAGCAACTGTGTGAAGTATCAGATGTCAAGAAATGGATTTGCCAGCAATCCAAACAGTAAATTGTAATTGTTATTGTATTTATATAGCTCTTGCTATGCCTGACGAGGCATTGAAGCGTTTTTTTGCAAGTAGCAAGCGACTCCGAAACCCTAAGGATTGATGGTGGATTAGTCCTGGGAAATATGAGTTGTTGATCTGCGCAGTGGATATGCAAGTCTGTTAGTTAGATTGAATAGGATAAAGGAGGGATGGATAGAGAAGAGTCTAGAAAGTGCTACTAGGGAGTTTGTTCAACATTAGGGAAAGCAGTGACGTAACGAAATTTAAGGGGTCCTTCCTGCAAAGTTCATGGAGAGGATCTCCTCTGGACTCAGTTAGGAGCTCTCAGGCCAGGGTACTGTGCTACGGGCCGCACTTGGAGTTCGGGGTTCCCCAACACTGCTGGGGCTGCAGGTGCCTTTGTTACACCACCTAAGGACTTCAGAGGGGTAACATTTCCTATTCCCACTCCAGTCTGGGCAAAAGTAGGTAAAGCGTTGGACTCCTGTTGGGCAACATTTACTATTCCCACTCCAGTCATGCAACAGTAAGGAAAGCGTTGTACTCAGGAGGGGTACAATTTACTCTTCCCCCTCCCTCCAATTGGTGCAGCCATAGGGAAAGTGTTTCACTTAAAGTCAAACATCAGTCCAACATTGCTTTCCTTAAGGCAAACTGTTGTAATGAATTGCGCGGTACAGGAATGCATTGTAAAGACGCATTTGTGGCTCGGGCTGCTTTGTTAAGGCAGGCGTGCTACGAGCTGAGGTGTAAAGGCCATTTCCCCACCTGGGTGCCGAAAGCTGAGGCAATGTTCTACGTTTGTTTGAAATAAAAAAAAATGGAACGGAATATCTTATAGTAATGTCCATATCAACAATTTAGTATTGTATTTCTTCAGCAAACAGTCAGCAGGCCAAGTTCCCCAAAAAATCTAATTTTTATTCCAAAATTGTTGCAGATGAATCAATATGTCACGTATTCAGCCTACGTGTTTTGTCCTTTATGGGACGTCATCAGGGCTGAAAGAAAATATACATACACCAATCAATAAATTGAAAACAAATTTAACAAGAACATTCACCATGTAACCTGTACATGACAATTCAAGGTATCTTCTGAACCTGCACTCACTCCAACCTTACAAAAGCCTGCCTGTCTCCGTTCTAATATTAACCACAACCCAGGATGAACAGCAAGATTTAATATTCTATACAATAATTGCTAATTATTGGGTGGCGTGGTGATGGATTAAACCCAGATGTTTCTGACTGCCGGTGAATGCTTGCATTGTTCGGCATTCCGTCCATAATTTTTTCCTTTTGCTTTTGTCACCCTAGTTGGGAAGGGTATGCCCAGACGTGGGTTCCTTGCTCGCTGTGCCATTGGATTCAAGCTAGCCTAACTGATGAGGGGTGTTACCCTGAAACCAGTTCCAGGATTCTTGCTTCTGGTCCAGGGAGGAGCTGGCTTGGCAGTTTGGGCAGGACTGTTCCCATGAAGAGCAGGGCCTGTCAATCATTTGTTCCTTTTGGAGTTATACTAAGAGGTGGCCGCTGCAGCGGGGTGGGGGCAAGATGGCCGCTGCAGCGTTGTGCTGAGAGGTCGCATTCAATCCCTCTCCCGCACAAGTGCTATGATGAGTGAGAAGGACGTTGTGCTGCCCAGAGTCTTCCCTTGATGGAGTTGGAGTGCTGGTGGACCAAAGGAACCTCTCATTATAAATATATTAAAAAACAAATATATCGGATTGGACTGGCCTGGGTCTGGTTCAAGGACAGGGCTGCGAGATTATTCGCCAGGCGTAACAGTTGGAAGATGGCACCGATGGCACCGAAGGTACCCCCCCGGACCGCAAACCAGGAGAAAGGGTGCGAGAAAGGCAAAAAGGCGCCAGATCCCACAGCAGCAAAAACAGGACCAGCTGCGAACGCTAAAGTGGACACCCCGCTGGGAAGAGTACTGGGGCGATAAGGAAAACACTCCCCCCTCCTCCGATGGAGAAAGGAGAAAAAAAAGGAGAGACGCGGGGTAAACCAAGCACGGCGGTAAAAAGTCTGAATGGACAATCAGCGGAAGATCGTAGTCTGACCATGATTAACCCTGGGAAAGGGGAGGGCAACAATAAGAGTCGGGACGCTGCTATGAGGCAACCTACCCTGGTAGAGGTACTTGCGGCAAAAATCCCCGAGCAACCCGATCCTCCACAGGAAATAAACGACCCAGCGGCTCCGACTCCAGGTAACGTCCTCGAGGACGCAATAGACGCTGGAAACACCGAGAGCTTGGTTGCTAAGCGACGACCGGCGCCGGTATGGAACAAAGATCGAAGCACCATCGTGGAGGCTCAAGCAGCTGGTGAAGCACATGAGGGAGGTGAGCCATTGAATGGGGCTAAAGAGGGAAGCAAAAGGGGACTCGAGAGGCCTCTAACCACAGGCACAGGAATGGGAGACACGACAGCTGACATGCTGGGGGCCCTACTGGTAGTCGAGGAAGAAATGAATGCCTCAAGACAGCTGGGCGGCACCTGGGGCAGTAGGGCCAGCCTAGCTGATAAGGATAATTTGGAAGCAGGCACGAGTAGGCAGACTATGGGTGGAGGAGACTGTGCCTCCGTGGAAGCAGAGTTTTACTCGGTAAATGAGGATTCAGAATCAGCACTATCTACTGATGTCAGTTCAGAGGAGGACGACGAGGGAGTAACTGGGACAGGCTCCAGCGCTTCAGGAAAAGGATCTACGATGAAGAAAAGACCCAGGAAGTCAGGTAGACAGACATCTGGATTTCCCGAGCACACTGAGAAGCGATTACTATGGGATTATTCTGCGACCTCGCAGATATACCAGGAGGATGATAATGCTAGTGCAGCTGAGAGTGCTGGGGGCGCCACAGGTGGACCTCCACCCTTAAACCGGGACCCCTTTGAAACTTTATTTAGCACTCTCAAACAGATGCAAGGAGAGGCCAGGGCAGAAAGCCGAAGAGCAAGACAAGCCACAAAGAAAATCCAGAACACTTTGAGGAAAGTTAATAAGCTCTATGATGGAATCGTGGACCGAGTAACAGAGGTGGAGGAGCGTACTGGAAGATTGGAGGATGACGTCGGGAGCTGGCAAACATTTAAATCAGAACAGGAGAAACTGGCGGAGGATATGCGCTGGAAGATGGAGGATTTTGAAAACAGACAGAGGAGGAATAATGTCAGGCTACTGGGTGTGGCAGAAGGGTCAGAAGGGCAGGACGTCAGGCAATTCGTGATTAACTTATTGAAGGGTGCCTTCCCAGAGTCTCAGTGGCAGTGGGAAAGGGAGATACAGAGAGCATATAGGTTCCCATTCATAATGAAGAAAGCCGGTGGTACGGGGGTACAGGGAGAGATGGACAGGGGAATCACCCAAGGGCAATATTAGTCAATGTAGGGAACTTTCTGCTTAGAGAAGAGATCATCAGCAAGGCAAGGCCAGATAATAGGAGATCATTTGAAGGCGTTACCTTCTTTGCCAGGCCTGACTTTTGTCACGTCACCATAGAGAGGAGATGGAGGTTAAGGCAGATGATCTCCCCTTTCCAGGCCCTTGGCATAGAGGCATATCTCTTATTTCCCGCCAGGCTCAAGGTGGTCGTGAGGGGAAAACCCTGGATGTTCTCTTCCGAAATCAAAGCACAGATATTCTTGGAAGAGATGAAAAGGCAGAAGGATGGTTAACTGAGAGCTACATGGGTGTTTACACTAAACACTATTAATAGAATTCAGATATAAGGTTAAAAGGGTAATTGGACAGCATAACACACATATAAAGTAAAAGCGAGAGAGGGATGCGACTAGCGCAACCTAACGCGGGCACACATAGGTCCTCTGACCTATTTGCCTGTAGGAGGGAGGGGGGACGGGGGGGGCTCAGGGGAGGGGGGAAGGGAAAAACAGCACTAATGGTTTTTTTGTCACACGATTTAACACATTGTCATTTATCTAGAACATACGGTATGGTTATATTAACTTCCGCGGGTTATCTCGGACCATAGCCCGCTGATTCTTACGTTTAAAATCACTCAAGCACAAAGAACACCCTCACAATGGTCTTTCGAGGGAGGATTGTTAAAAGACGCTGCATATAGGGAGCATATGATACCATGGATCCAATACTTTTGGGATATCAATAGAGGGACAGCATCTTCAGGGGTGGTCTGGGACACCTTTAAGGCCGGAGTAAGGGGAGAAACAATGAGTCTTGTTTTAGCAAGGCAGAAGAGGGAAAGGGATAAGAGAGAACAGATAGCACAAGAATTATTAAGAGAGGAAGATAATCTGAGTAGGGCAATTATAAGGAATCTACCCCTAGAAGATTATTTATTTAAAATTATAGTATTGAAAGCCGAAGCTGTTGAAGGTCTGGCCAGGAAAGCAGCAGATAATTATTTAACGAAAAAGGAAAGAACATATGAATTTAGTGAGAGAGTAGGGCAAGTACTAGCAATAAGAACTAGGCAGAGAACAGCCGCAGCGGCAATAAAAGAAATAAGGGATGGACAGGGGAGTTTGGTTGCGGATCCTAATTTAATAAAAGAAGTCTTTAGGAGGTTTTATTCAGACTTATACACCCCGGAGGATATAGGAAGCCCGGTAAACATTGAAAACTATTTTATGAATATTCTACCGCCGATACTGCCTGAAGAAGACAGGGAGATAATGGAGGGACCTTTTCAGTTGGAAGAACTAAAGGAGGCTCTTGGAAGCTTACCAGCAGGGAAAGCAGCAGGTCCGGATTTAATACCGCTTGAATTCTACCACGTATTTAGGGATGTGCTACTTGCAGATATGTTTTACATAATGCTGCAAGCGCAATCAGGGGAATCCACTCCAGATTCCTGGGGCGGAGCTGACATTATCGTAATTTAAAAAAAAGGGAAACCACCAGAAGTACCAGGATCCTACAGACCCATAACATTGTTGAACTCAGATGTAAAAATCTACTCTAAAATTCTGGCAAAAAGATTGGCAAAAACCATTGAGCAATTGGTAACCCCCACACAGCACGGGTTTATACCTGGTAAAGGGACAACACAACATGTTAGTACTGTAGTTACAATCTTTGACTCTGCAGGTGTCTGAGGAGACCCTGCTGCAGCACTTTTCCTAGACGCTGAGAAGGCGTTTGACAGGGTCTCCTGGGGCTATCTCAGGTATGTTATGAGGTGGTGTGGGATAGGGGAAAAGTTTATAAAAGCTATACAGGCATTATATAACACCCCAACTGCCAGAATTAGAGTTAATGGAGGGCTGTCAGCTGCAGTAAAAATTGCTAGGGGGACCAGGCAGGGGTGTCCCTCCTCGCCCCTTCTTTTTGGGCTATACCTTGAGCCGTTATTGCGGTGATTTGAAACTAATGCTGACATACCACCAATGAGAGTAAATAACTGTATTGTGAAGACCCTAGCTTACGCAGATGACGTAGCAATCCTAACTTCGAATCCTACCTTAGCTATTAAAGAGGTAGAAGCAGAGGCCCTGGTGTTTGGACAGATATCCGGGTATAGTTTGAACAGAGTCAAAACGCAGATCATAAAAAACATTTACGCTAGGTGCGATGACAACAGAGTGGTCAGCTCTGCAGTATACTTAGGGGTCTCATTATCGGCGGACCTGGGAACAGTGGTTGAGCGTAACATGACTCCATTAATCTCTAAGGTAAAGACTGATTTGGAGAGGATGAACAATCTCCATCTCTCCCTGATGGGCTGCACTAATGTGATAAAAATGTTGATTCTGCCCACATTTCTTTATTATTTTAGAACTATTCCCTTGGTTTTTGAAGCTAAATGGTTTATTTGTTGGAGAATGTATTGAACAGATTTATCTGGGCACATGGGAAGACCCGGCGAGCTTATCGATATATGTCTCGTCCGAGAGAGAGAGGGGGTTGGGGGGCCCCTGATTTTTGGATGTACCAAATGGCAGCAGCATTACAGTATATGCAGGGACTAATTGGGGGTGGGGGACTCGAGCAAACAGTTACGATCATGTCCACGGAAGTCTATTCTGCTGTGCTGGGGGTGGAGACAGAAAACTGTTTCTTAAATAGAGTAGAGTTTGGGTACTACAAAAGGACTAGATTTAAGACTGTAGAGGCAGCAGTTAAGATATGGAATGCTTTTTAAAAAAAGGCGGACCTAGGAAGATACAATAGGTATATCCGGCTTTATAAGAACAAATCCTTCCCGGCGGAAGTCTTTGCTGATTTAATAATGGCTGGGTGGGCACAAAAAGGGATAACACAGATTGGGGACCTAATGGATGACGAGGGGAATGTCCAGTTTGAAGAACTTACCCTTAAATATGGCATCGAAACAAGGGATTTCTTTAAATTTTTGCAGATAAGGAGTTTCCTCAGTAATAAGTGGGGTGGAGATGCGGGCTTCGGCCGTAATGAAATACTTGAGAGGATGTATGACGTTACAACTCATACTTTTACAACGCATACCATTACAACGAAATTTTTACAACGCAAAAACCATTACAACGCATGTATTTACAATGCATGTTTTTACAATGCAGGTACCTTTACAACGCATACCATTACAACGTAAGTATTGGTAAGTATATATTAATTTTTTTAATTTAAATTAATTAAAATGAATATTATTTAATTTAATTTAATGTAATGTAATTTAATTTAATTTAATTTCATTTAATTTAAATTAATTATATTAAATTATATTAATTAAATATATTATTTAATTTAATTTAGTATATATTAATTTTTTTAATTTAAATTAATTAAATTTAATATTATTTAATTTAATTTAATTTCATTTCATTTAATTTAATTTCATTTAATTTAATTTCATTTAATTTAATTTCATTTAATTGATTTAATTTAAATTTAATTTATTTAATTATTTAATTTAAATTTAATTTAATTTTATTTTATTTTAACCCTGTATCTATGTACCCCAAAAACCCAAAATTGACCCTGAACTCTAAAAATACCCCTGTACCCCAAAAACCCAAAACTGACCCTGAACCCTAAAAATACCCCTTTACCCAAAAACCCAAAACTGACCCCGAACCCTAAAAATACCCAAAAACTGAAAACTGACCCTGAACCCTAAAAATACCCCTTTACCCAAAAACCCAAAACTGACCCTGAACCCTAAAAATACCCCTTAACCCAAAACCCAAAACTGACCCTGAACCCTAAAAATACCGCTTTACCCAAAAACTGAAAACTGACCCTGAACCCTAAAAATACCCCTTTACCCAAAAACTGAAAACTGACCCTGAACCCTAAAAATACCCCTTAACCCAAAAACCAAAAACTGACCCTGAACCCTAAAAATACCCCTTAACCCAAAACCCAAAACTGACCCTGAACCCTAAAAATAACCCTTTACCCAAAAACTGAAAACTGAGCCTTAACCCTAAAAATACCCCTTTACCCAAAAACTGAAAACTGACCCTGAACCCTAAAAATACCCCTTTACCCAAAAACTGAAAACTGACCCTGAACTCCCAAACATATAACATTTTAAATATAATTATAAAAATACCCCTAAAAAAAAACCAAACATGTATCATTTTAAATATAATTATATACTTACCAATACTTACGTTGTAATGGTATGCGTTGTAAAGGTACCTGCGTTGTAAAAACATGCGTTGTAAATACATGCGTTGTAATGGTTTTTGCGTTGTAAAAATTTCGTTGTAATGGTAGTGCGTTGTAAAAGTTGCGTTGTAAAGGTTGTTTCCCACTTGAGAAGATAAAATTAGGAGGGGAGTGTACGATTAGATCCTTTTACGTAAGTCTTGCAAAAGGCAAAATCGATGATATGAATAAATTTAGTAACAAGTGGGCTGATAAATTGGGGGTGGAGCCTGAAAGCTTTAGGGAATCACTAGACCTGGGTCGTACCATCTTATGCTCGGGTCCCCTGCAGTCTCAGCATTATAAGACTCTGTTCTCACTGTACCACACTCCAGCCAGAATAGCTAAATGGGGAGGCTCTACTGGTACCACTTGCCCTCGTTGTAATGCAGTAGATGCAGATATCGTTCATATGTTTGCTAACTGCCCCCAGCTACACACCTTGATCAAAAATGTAGAAGACTTTATGGGTAGCACTTTAAGATTACAAGCACAATTGATATCACTGTTAATTTTGTTGGGGAGGGACATGGGGGGAGATCATATCTATAAGGAATTTATGTTTATTGCCACCGCAGTACTGAGGCTGACAATAGCAAGAGCATGGTTGGACAAGACCCCTCCGGTTATGCAAACTTGGCTCTCCAATTTACTAGGCATGTATAATCTCGAAAAGGCAATATACGCACGTAAGGGAAAAAGGGGAAGAAAGTTAGGATAAAAAATATGGGAGCCAATTGCGAAATGGAAAGAGATTATGGCAATATAGGAATATATGTATATAATTTGCCTTTTTTATTTAGTACTTTGTCCTTAGGCTTAATTCTGTTGTGTTCATGTATAGTATGAGTAGTGTCATCAAACCAGATATGGTGAATCAATAAATCTAAAATTATTTGGCAAATGTATAATATATGTAATACAATGTGTGTAATGTAAGGAAAACATAAAAAAGATAAAAAATAAAAAAAATGGAGTTATACTAAGAGGTACCTGTACAAACATTATACAAAGGCCTATTGGTTTTGTCAGTGATTCCATTACCGGTGCTGGCTCTACCTTTCTGAAAGCAGCCCACCCACTGCTGAAGGAGTGCACCTTAAGTTACAGGTTTTCAGACATGCACTCAAAAATGTACGTTTCAAAGTCATGAACAAAGAAAGAACGGACAGGAGAAATTCCAGTAATCCAGTGAGTCAATAAAACATACTGGCTTCATTGTAATGTGGGGAACTCACAGATGATAGGATGTGGTGTAAGGGCCGGAGCTCCCCACTTTGGAGCTGGGGAACCAGGTTCGAGTCCCGGCATCAGCTCGAGATCTTGTGGTTTCGGGCAAAACTCTCATCTCCCTGTGACTACAAAAAAAGAATGTGTTCTTGTGTAACGTAACTGGTGCTCATGTAAAGTGCTCCATTACCTTTGGGTTGAGTTTGTGCTATATAAAACTGCAACCACAAAAAAATTCTATATTTCACGATACTCAAATCCATGTGTTTTGGAGGCATTGCCCCTCCCCTCTGGCTCTTGGCATCAGTAAGGGGAGGGCCCAGCTGCAACAGCAGTGCTAGAGGGGGGGCTCAGAGAGGCTCGACAGGCAGCTGGTGAGGAGCAGGAGGGCTCAGGGCGGCACCGAGGTCAGAGAGGCGCTGAGAAGAAGGGAGGACATTGGATCTGTCCTCTCCCAGAGCCACAGGGTGCTGCGGGACTTGAAATAGTAAAACAAAATAAGGCTTAAGAGGGCAGGGTAGGGACACCAAGACCCTGTGACATATCTAAGGATGGGGAACTCTGAAGGAGCCACCCCAGAGGCCAATGTGTTAAAAACAAATTGCCATGTGTATTAGGGTAATATCGCAGGACCCAGCAAGGCCCTCCCGTTAGGTGCTGCACTACTTCAAAGGGAAGCGCTGCCCAAGTTACACCCCATAGCCAGACTTAGTGGACAAGCCGAAGGATGTGCTTAGCGGAGAGTGGGCGGGGGTTTGGTTCCCCATGGGGCCTGGGCCTTGCCAGAGGTGAGGCTCTGCTGCCAACTTCCTGTTGCGCACCATGGGACAGATTTACTAGTGCCTTGCGCGTCTTTTACACCGCCGTTGAGTCACTTTTGTGATGCAGCAGCAGCGCAAAAGATGCGCCATGGTGCAGGGTATTTATAACATGATGCATCTGGGAGATGCGTCACGTTGTAAAGCCCTGCGCCAGAAGTAGGTGTTCCTGCGCGGGGGGCGTTCCGAAGCAGGAACGCCTCCTAAAAGTGGCTGAGTGAAATCTACAAGACTCCACTCAGTCACTTTTGAGCCCATGCTGCATCAAAACCTTGCGCCTGCTTGAAGCAGGCGTAAGGATTGATGCAGCATTGTACAGATAGGGCCCCACAGAGCATTGCTGGAGCTGCGTCACGCTTGCGATGCAACTCCAGCAATGTGCCGCCTTTACGGCACAGATGCAATACGCATCTGTGCTGTTTTTCCCATGGTGTACCGCATTCTAAATGCTGCGCATCTATGGTGGCGGGGCCGCAGTTCACAATAACTGGCGCATCCCTGCTGATATGCAGGGGTACGCCAGTTATTGTAAATCTGCCCCCATGAGTTTTAGTCCCAGAAATATTTGGATGCCTGGAGGGGAGTTGACCACAGCCAGGTCCTGCGAGTAACCTCCATCTGCACACAACCAAATGCCGCTTGCAGCATGGGACCGGATGGCTGCCAGTAGCTATGCAGGGCAATGGGTTGGCCATTCACCCAGGTTTAGTGCAGGGACAGTCCAGAAGCCCTGCAAACAGCCCACTGCTGTGCACAGCCAAAACCATTACTAGGGGGAGTTTACTGAATATGATCAGGTAAAAGTAAGATTATAGTTAAATATGGTAATTAGTTCTCAGATTATGTTTAAAAAATATGGAAATTTACTGAAAAGCTAAAGGTTAAAGTGATGCTATAGTGAGGGTTTGAAATAGCAGGAAACAAATGTTTAAAAATAAAAACACGGAATTTCACCAGTTATAATTCATGGAGCTAACTATAACTTGCTCCCCCACCATGCACTGCATACAGCGCCGGCTTTAGAGCCGGTGGCGCCCAGTGCAACAATAATTCTTTGCGCCCACCCCTATGACCCCCTCCTCGGATTCCCTCACTGCCATGGGGCAAACATACCCCTCATCTCTCCATAGCCCATCTCTCACATACATTTCATTCATTTTAAATCACTAGTAAAGGCTGACTATAAGAATGTATATCTAACCAAACCAACACTTTTCAGCAACTTTAGGAATATATAATGAAATACTGGGGGAAAAACCCAGACTGTCCTAACCTATTTTATGCAGTTTGCATGCAGCTCTTTGACGACAGTTTGTAACAGTCACTGTTCTATATGAGTTTCTTTATCTTAAGAACTTGGGTGACTGAAGACTCTCTGTGACAAAAGCGGTAATTCATTGAGCTATCCACATAAAATAAAGGTCTGTGATCAGCACAGTATGTGTTCTTTGCAGCAGGCATATTAACCCTCTGTGCTACTGTTATATTCTTATCCATTGCATATCTCTTTAAATGTACTGCTGTGGGCACAAGCCAGTGCATGCGACATGTTTGTTTTCAAGTATGTTCTAAATTCTTATGACTGCACGCTAGGACTTTTGCTGTTGAAGTTCAGTACAGGCTGGACTTAGTTAACTGATGGATATTGTTTAAGCATGGGCGAATTTTGCGGATTCGCAATCCGTGAAATTGCGGATTTGTGAATTTGCGATCTGCAAAATTTGCGAATTTGTGCGAATTTGCGGATTTTTTAATTTTTGCGTGTTTGCGGGGCACTTTGCGTGTTCGCGGTGCATTTTGCGTGTTCGCTGGGTTTTTTCTGTGCGAGACCGCGATGCGCCCTCTGGTTCATCAATGCCACCCGCTCGTTTTTTGTGCCCTTCTGCCCTCTGTACCACTCGTTTTTGTGCCTTTCTGCCCTCTACCCCACTCGTGTGTGTGCCCTTCTGCCCTCTACCCCACTTTTTTGTGCCTTTCTGCCCCACTCGTTTTTGTTCCCTTCTGCCCTCTGCCCCACTCGTTGTTGTGCCCTTTCTGCCCTTCGCCCCACTAATTTTTGTTCCCTTCTGCCCTCTGCCCCACTCGTTGTTGTGCCCTTTCTGCCCTCTGCCCCATTCATTTTTGTGCAATTCTGCCCTCTGCCCCACTCGTTGTTGTGCCCTTCTGCCCCTTGCCCCACTCATTTTTGTGCCATTCTGCCCTCTGTCCCACTCGTTGTTGTGCCCTTCTGCCCTCTGCCCCACACGTTTTTGTGCCATTCTGCCCTCTGCCCCACTCGTTGTTGTGCCCTTCTGCCCCACTCGTTGTTGTGCCATTCTGCCCTCTGCCCTCTGCCCCAATCGTTGTTGTGCCCTTCTGCCCCTTGCCCCACTCATTTTTGTGCCATTCTGCCCTCTGTCCCACTCGTTGTTGTGCCCTTCTGCCCTCTGCCCCACTCGTTTTTGTGCCATTCTGCCCTCTGCCCCACTCGTTGTTGTGCCATTCTGCCCTCTGCCCCACTCGTTGTTGTGCCATTCTGCCCTCTGCCCCAATCGTTGTTGTGCCCTTCTGCCCCTTGCCCCACTCATTTTTGTGCCATTCTGCCCTCTGCCCCACTCGTTGTTGTGCCATTCTGCCCTCTGCCCCACTCGTTGTTGTGCCATTCTGCCCTCTGCCCCAATCGTTGTTGTGCGCTTCTGCCCCTTGCCCCACTCATTTTTGTGCCATTCTGCCCTCTGTCCCACTCGTTGTTGTGCCCTTCTGCCCCACTCGTTTTTGTGCCATTCTGCCCTCTGCCCCACTCGTTGTTGTGCCATTCTGCCCTCTGCCCCACTCGTTGTTGTGCCCTTTCTGCCCTCTGCCCCACTCATTGTTGTGCCCTTTCTGCCCTCTACCCCACTTGTGTTTGTGCCCTTCTGCCCTCTGCCCGACTTTTTTGTGCCTTTCTGCCCCACTCGTTTTTCTTCCCTTCTGCCCTCTGCCCCACTCGTTGTTGTGCCCTTTCTACCCTCTGCCCCACTCATTTTGTTCCCTTCTGCCCTCTGCCCCACTCGTTGTTATGCCCTTTCTGCCCTCTGCCCCACTCAATTTTGTGCCATTATGCCCTCTGCCCCACTCGTTGTTGTGCCCCTCTGCCCCTTGCCCCACTCATTTTTGTGCCATTCTGCCCTCTGTCCCACTCGTTGTTGTGTCCTTCTGTCCTCTGCCCCACTTGTTGTTGTGCCCTTCTGCCCTTTGCCCCACTCGTTTTTGTGCCATTCTGCCCTCTGCCCCACTCGTTGTTGTGCCATTCTGCTCTCTGCCCCACTCGTTGTTGTGCCCTTTCTGCCCTCTGCCCCACTCGTTGTTGTGCCCTTTCTGCCCTCTACCCCACTTGTGTTTGTGCCCTTCTGCCCTCTGCCTGACTTTTTTGTGCCTTTCTGCCCCACTCGTTTTTGTTCCCTTCTGCCCCACTCGTTGTTGTGCCCTTTCTACCCTCTGCCCCACTCATTTTGTTCCCTTCTGCCCTCTGCCCCACTCGTTGTTGTGCCCTTTCTGCCCTCTGCCCCACTAATTTTTGTGCCATTATGCCCTCTGCCCCACTCGTTGTTGTGCCCCTCTGCCCCTTGCCCCACTCATTTTTGTGCCATTCTGCCCTGTCCCACTCGTTGTTGTGTCCTTCTGCACTCTGCCCCACTTGTTGTTGTGCCCTTCTGCCCTTTGCCCCACTCGTTGTTGTGCCATTCTGCCCTCTGCCCCACTCGTTGTTGTGCCCTTTCTGCCCTCTGCCCCACTCGTTGTTGTGCCCTTCTGCCACACCCGTTGTTGTGCCCTTCTGCCCTCTGCCTCACTCCTGTTTTATTTTAGAATGGCGCCGGCAAGCTGCCAGCGCCATTTTAAAATAGTTACTAAGTTAGCTTCATCAGGAAGCACTAATAGATAAAATAAAGCAGGTGCTCTAGTTGAAGCTCGAATTCAGTTAAACTCGAGCACCTGCTTCATTTTATCTATTAGTGCTTCCTGTTGAAGCTAACTTAGTAACTATTTTAGAATGGCTCTGGCAGATTGCCGGCGCCGTTCTAAAATAGTTACAAGCTTGAAGCTTGAACTTTTACCCCCGTATCCGTTTTCCTCGCGGATTTGCGGATTTTCGGCAAATTCGCGGGAATTCGCGGATCGCAAATTTGCCAAAAATCCGCAAAATCTGCGAGCGGAATGGATATTGCGCCCATGCTTAATATTATTCATGCTGTCAATAAATTAAGACTTATTTTTCATCAATTTGACTGGATTATTATAACAATTTTGGCGACGAGGGTAACCACTACTTCACAGCAGGAATTCAAGTGGTGTTTTGAACCCATTTAAAGTGTTTTCTTCTTTTGGTGACTTTCTTCTGGTATGTACCAATTTTATATATATAACTATTTTGATTGTGCCAGCGGCTGTAGTGTAACTCTGTGCTTGGATTGCACCTGCGGCAGTAATCTTCGATATATTAATGACTTTGGATACCTTTAATTGCATCTTGTTATTGTTTCCGTCATTTTAAATCAGTTACAACAAAGCTGTTATATTTTGAGACTTTCAGCTTTGGTTTTCAATATGTTTGTGAATTTTACCAAGCGCACAATTTAGGAAATGCTTGAGGAGCGCAGCTTGAAGAATATATATTAGAGCGCGACATTTGTTTATTTTTGAAAAAAGCTTGCGTCTTACTCTGTGACTGGAATTTTCGCTCCGCAGCTCTCGATGACATCAATCGGTGTACGCTGGTAATGTGCATGCATGGAGACGCTTATCAGGCACAGCGTAAAAAGCCTGGCAGCCATTTTGGATTGCAAAGCCTTTCAGTTACCATGGTTACAGAGTGATTTTTTACGGAAACATCGATGCCTGCATCTAAGTGCTGTTTGATTTAGCAGATCTCTCTAATTTTCAAAGCGGATGTAAGCAAATTTATTTATCTATATTTTCTCTACGATTTCTGCATTTAAGTGTTGTTTTACTCAGCAGATTAGCCAAATTGTCAAAGCGGATATAAGTGAATCTTCAGCTGTTCATTATATATTAATTATAATTCAAGGAAGACATTTTAACAATTTATGGTATTCATACTCCATAAGCTACTTTATTGTATACAAAAATGGCTCAAGAAAGACATTTAATCATTTTATTCATTGAATAAAACAAATTGAGTTACACTTTGTTGACATAAATATATTTTTAATTATTTTACTTTACAAAACTTTTTTTATTACTCTATTTTATCATTATACAATGCAATTTGATCCTCCCACCAAATTATTGCAAGTAAAAGGTGATCCAGCCAAGCCATGGACAAGATGGAAAGAGGAGTTTATGAACTACATGAAAGCTATTGATGGTGAGAAGATGGGTTCAGAAAGAAAAAAGAGCATTCTTCTCCATTGTCTTGGCTCAGAGGGTCAAGAAATTTTTAGATCTTTGCCCCAAATTATTTCTCCGAATGAAGGTGGTGGAGATAACTTGAATCCTTACACTGAAGCTCTAGCAAGACTTGAAAAAAAAATCAAACTAAATTTAAGCATCGCACTTAAACGCTTTAAATTTTATACCAGAAAACAAAAGGAAGTCTTTTGTTGATTTTTTAACTTCTCTAAGATCATTAAGTCTGCACTGTAATTTTGGTTCCATCACAGATGAAATGATACGTGATATCAAATGTAAAAAACTCAAGATAAACTATGGGTTATGGGGGATCCAAACCTAACCGAAACCATTGCTGTAGCTAAGGCACAAGAACAATCAGATTTATGGATGAACACTGTAAGAAATAATACAGAAAAGAAACAGATTCAGGAGAAAATTTGTGTAGTAAAACACAAACAAGGAACTAAACAAGAATCCTCTTTCAATAGAGCAAAACAATTTTCATCACAAAGGAGAAATGAGTCTTTCAACCAGATATTTCAGGGCATGTGTTTCAGATGTGGTGATACATTTCATGTGGCTTCTTTTTCAGGTTGTCCAGCTTTGAAAAGAGAATGCAATTTTTGCAAAAGGATTGGACATTTTAGTAACATGTGCAGGCATAGACGTCCTCCATTGCAAAATAAAGGTGCTGTATCCATTATTTCTGTAGAAAATGTAGGCAACATTAGGAATAGTAAACCTAGTAATGAATCTGGTTTTGTAGTATCTATTGTAAATAACCAATTTGATTTACAACGTAATTCTCCGAAATGTATGCTTACAATTTGTGAAATTGATTTATATCTTATGGTGGACTCAGGATCCCCATGGACCATAATTACCCAAGATTATTTCCAAAATACTTTTGCTCATTCAAAAAAGTTAGGAATGATTAATGATTCTGATATTGTTGTTGTAAGTTTTTGTTGACCAAAAATTGAAGTAATTGGTTTCTTCCAAGTTGAAATTCAGTTCAAGAATAGGAAAGCCAATATTAAGTTATACATTTCTCTTAAAGGCGTCAATGTGTTGGGGTGGTTGGACCAATGGAAGTTAGGTATTATATTAAACCCCAGGGCAAAATAACCAGTATCTCTGTGTGATGATAGCCTGATGAACACAATTTCAGTGATTGAACTCTCCAATAACTCCATAGGAAGTGAAAAAGGATGTGAGCTTATCAAACGTTTTGATTCAGTTTTTAGTGAAAAGTTAGGAAGACTTAAGAATTTTTCACACAAAATTATATTAAAAAAAGATCATACACCTGTTATTCAAAAACTTAGAGGGGTTCCTATCAACATAAGAGGAGAACTCAAGGCCATGTTAGATGATTTATTGAAGGAAGGCATTATTGAACCAATAGAGTCCTCAGAGTGGGTATCTCCCATAGTTTTGGTAAGAAAACCGGATCAAAAGTTAAGATTGTGTGTAGACCTGACAGCATTGAATTCCAACATAGTTATTGATTGCCATCCGTTGCCAAACATAAATGAGTTAGTGTCGTTTTTCGATGGTGGAAAAATGTTCTCTACATTAGATCTCAGATCTGCCTACCATCAGATCGAATTAACAGAAGAGTCTAGGAAGCTTACGGCATTTATAACGCCTCAGGGTCTATTTCAATATGTACGTATGCCATTTGGACTAGCGTCCGCCGCATCTGTCTTTCAAAGAATCATGTTCCATATATTTAGAGATATAGATGCATACGTAAAATGCTTTCAGGACGATATCCTTGTTTTTTCAAAAGATACAAATGAACATGAACACCATTTGCAAGAAGTATGTAAAAGACTACAGAGTAATGGATTAACAGTGAAAGCACATAAGTGCAAACTTTTTCAGACGTCAGTTGAATATTTGGGACATACACTATCGGGTAAAGGTGTTTTCCCCAAAAAATCCAATGTGGAAGCTATTACCCAAGCTCCAGTTCCAAAAACCAAGGATCAATTATTATCTTTCGCTGGTATGTGCGAGTACTACAGCAAGTTTGTAGTGAATTTTGCTAGTAAGATGGAACCGTTAAGAATGTTGTTAAGGCAGGGAGTGGAATATACATGGTCTGATATACAACAACAAGCATTTGATGAAATTAAAAGAGACATAGTTAAAGCTCCCACTCTAAAACCTTTTAGAATTAACAAAGAATGCATCATCACAGTTGATGCAAGCTTGTATGGTTTGGGTGGAGTTTTGTCACAAAGAGAAGGCAGTGAGGAATGGAATGTAGCACTTGCTTTGAGAACATTAAATGAATGTGAGCGTAAATATGCTGTAATAGAAAATGAATTATTACCATGCGTTTGGGCGATTGAGCATTTTAGACTTTATGTGTGGGGATCCAAATTTATATTAAGGACGGATCACAAACCCTTAGTAAATATTTTATCTGTTGGAGGTGATTGGAACTCCACGGCCAGAATCGCGAGACTAACATCTAGGTTACAGGAAAATAATTTTGTCACGGTATATGTACCTGGCAAAAAGAATGTCACAGCTGATTGTTTGTCACGTTTACCGTGCAAGGTGGATGATGTCAGTGTAGTTAATGAATGTGATTTTGTGTTAGCTACTTAAGATGTGTGACAGGGAAAATTTAAAAGCATTACTGAATCAAATTGGCAAGAATATGTAAAAAAAGAATCCAAGTAGGGAGAGTTGGTAAATTATATTCAGAAGGGTTGGCCAAATAAAAATAATATCAAGTCGGAATTAATGCCATTTTACAAAGTTTTGGATGAATTGGAATTTGACAGTGGTTTCATTTTCAAGTCAGGCAAATGCATACCTCCAGAGAGCATGCAGGAGATCATTTTACAGGTTGCACATGACACACATCCTGGTATTTCGTCTATGAAACGGTTAGTTAGATCTTTTTTCTGGTGGCCAGGTATTGACAGATTCATTGATAGGACTGTTAGAGAGTGTCAAGAGTGTGTGTGTAAGGAGAGAATGTTAAAGGTACATATTCCACCGATCAAAATAGTTAAATGGCCTTCTGAGCCGTGGGAAAAAATTGCGTTTGATATATCGGGTCCTTTCAATATGCTACCAGAATCCTCACGGTATGCTTTACTAATAGTAGATTATCATTCCAAGTGGCCTGAAGTAAAATTTGTCCCCAAGGCCACCACTGAAGCAGTTATTATTTTTTTAACCCGTTCAGCGCCGCGCGAATTTTCGCGCTGTGCTGAACGTTCTTAAAAACGGGTGTGGTCATGACGGAACGGTTCCGTCATGAGCACAGCTCAACCGACGCTCATGACGGAACCGCTCCGTCATAAGCACCGAAGGGGTTAAAGAAATTTTTACTAGAGAAGGATGTCCATCTGTAATGGTTTCTGACAATGGTGTTCAATTGACCTCTATTGAAATGGCCAAATTTCTCAAGGAGTATAAAATTGTTCACAGGTTGACTTCATTATACGAACCACATGAAAATGGCCAAGTTGAAAGGTTTAATCTAGTTTTGAAGAATTTTGTGGTTGAATCAGTTAAGTTTGGAGCAAATTGGATAAGTGCTTTGAGAGAACGGTTATGGACTTACCGTATTACACCCCATACTACTACTGAGGTGAGTCCTTTTACGCTGTTCAAAGGTCGTAATCCAGCATCAAGGATGCTATCATGGTGGTTAAAGGAGAAATGCAATCTGTTCTTAGTGTATAAAGATGATATGGATGATGTGGCCAGACGTGTGGAAAATAAGCAGTTTAAAACTAAGGTGTGGTATGACAGGAAATGGAACACAAAATCTCAAGAATTTCATGTAGGAGAGTGGGTGAGAATTCTTAGACCAGGTTTATTATCCAAAGGGTCTAATAAATGTAGTGATCCTATTCAGATAAGTAAATTATTTTCCAATAGTGTTATGACACAAGATGGCAAATTTTGGAATATTAAGAAACTAACAAAATGAACTGCTATAAGTAATGAGAGGAATCTATCTAATAAGCAAAGTGATTTGATTGATTATGATTCCATTGCTCATAGAGTTAAAGATACCAAACGTGTCATCAATATGCCTAAAAGATATGTTAATTGATTTTTTGGGTTTTTTATTTGTAATAAGGGAGATGTGTTACATTCTTATCCATTGCATATCTCTTTAAATGTAATGCTGTGGTCGCATGCCAGTGAATGCGACATGTTTGTTTTCAAGTATGTTCTAAACTCTTATGACTGCAAGCAAGGAATTTTGCTGTTGAAGTTCAGTACAGGCTGGACTTAGTTAACTGATGGATGTTATTCGTGCTGTCAATAAATTAAGACTTATTTTTCATCAATTTGACTGGATTAATATAACAGCTACTTTATGGTGAGTCAAAAGTGCTCCTAGACAAAACTCCTCCCTCCCTGACACCCCCCACTCAGCCCTCCTCCCTCATGCCTCTACCCCACTGGTCAGCGCCCCCTCCCCAAGTCAGCATCCAGTGCAGCTGCACCAGTCGCACTGCCCTAACACCGGCCCTGACTGCTTTTGAACTCACAAACATCAGCATGACAATGTAAATGACATCATTGGTGATGTAAACAAAGGATAATGTATTCCTCTCCCAGAGCAGCAGGGCACTGGGGTCAAGGGGGGCACAGGGAGGCAGTGAGGAGCTGGAACCCTGCAGCCAGGACAGGGCCCTCCCAGGAACAGCAAAGCGCTCCGAAGCTCATGGTGGCAAAGGGGGCACCAGAGATCGCAGTCCAGCAGGAGGGTCTGGGAGTGCAGGGGTCGCAGCAGCCGGACGGATATGGACAGAGCCCCCCATGATTAAGGCCCACACCTCCAGATACAGAGGATCGTGTCGGACTCCAAGCTCCCTGGCGAGACTTTACAAGGATGAATGACAACAGAACCTGGCGGACAAGCAACCTCTGGACTCTCTCCTTGAAGACCCTCACCCTCATAGGTAAGAAACCCTCAGAGACCAACCTTTGGATTCACTCCCTGAAGACCCTCACCCTCATAGGTAAGAAACCCTCAGAGACCACCCTTTGGACTCACTCCCTGAAGACCCTCACCCTCATAGGTAAGAAACCCTCAGAGACCAACCTTTGAACTCACTCCCTGAAGACCCTCACCCTCATAGGTAAGAAACCCTCAGAGACCACCCTTTGGACTCACTCCCTGAAGACCCTCATAGGTAAGAAACCCTCAGAGACCACCCTTTGGACTCACTCCCTGAAGACCCTCACCCTCATAGGTAAGAAACCCTCAGAAACCACCCTTTGGACTCACTCCCTGGAGACCCTCACCCTCATAGATAAGAAACCCTCAGAGACCACTCCTTAGACTCACTCCCTGAAGACCCTCACCCTCATAGGAAAGAAACCCTCAGAGACCACCCTTTGGACTCACTCCCTGAAGACCCTCACCCTCATAGGTAAGAAACCCTCAGAGACCACCCTTTGGACTCACTCCCTGAAGACCCTCACCCTCATAGGTAAGAAACCCCCAGAGACCACCCTTTGGACTCACTCCCTGAAGACCCTCACCCTCATAGGTAAGAAACCCTCAGAGACCACCCTTTGGACTCACTCCCTGAAGACCCTCAACCTCATGGGTAAGAAACCCTCAGAGACCACCCTTTGGACTCACTCCCTTAAGACCCTCACCCTCATGGGTAAGAAACCCTCAGAGACCACCCTTTGGACTCACTCCATGAAGTCCCTCACCCTCATAGATAAGAAACCCTCAGAGACCACCCTTTGGACTCACTCCCTGAAGACCCTCACCCTCATAGAAGAAACCCTCAGAGACCACCATTTGGACTCACTCCCTGAAGACCCTCCCCCTCATAGGTAAGAAACCCTCAGAGAACACCCTTTGGACTCACTCCCTGAAGTCCCTCACCCTCATAGATAAGAAACCCTCAGAGACCACCCTTTGGACTCACTCCCTGAAGACCCTCACCCTCATAGAAGAAACCCTCAGAGACCACCATTTGGACTCACTCCCTGAAGACCCTCCCCCTCATAGGTAAGAAACCCTCAGAGAACACCCTTTGGACTCACTCCCTGAAGACCCTCACCGGTAAGAAACCCTCAGAGACCACCCTTTGGACTCACTCCCTGAAGACCCTCACCCTCATAGGTAAGAAGTCTTGAAAAAACAGCCCTTCTTATAGGATCGGGATACATAGCAGGAAGTGAATCTTAATGTAATAGTAATTCATCGGTCAGCAACATAATGCAGGGTGGATCAAGAAATAAATAAATATTTTCAGCCACTAAAAAACCTTGGCTGCTAAATTGTGTTGTTGTGCACAATTAATCCAAAATAAATATGTGTGTTGTAGTGTTTCAGTTTACCAGCCAACAGAAATGAAAACCATAGAAAATGTAAACTAAGTGCCTTAACCTCCGTTAATTGTGCTGCAGTGTTGAATGCGGTGAATGTGCTAACTTGCCACACTCCTACCAACATGGCCACGAGGTTTAAAGTTGAGCATCCTACAACCTTATAATGGAGATGTGTACATCTAAAATGTAACAATCAAATCCAATATGATGTACCACATGAAATGCCTGGTCTCTGAGCCTTGTTGGTGAAACATTTGCCAAAAAGCAATGGCAAAGCCAATAGCCTTGGCAGTGGCTGCTAGCATTTTGGCTTTGACAGTGGTTGTTTGCCATGGGTTTTAGAAAACTTTAGTGTTCAGGAATTGTCATAGTCCTCGTCAATCCTCCGAAAAAACCCAGCGGTAAAGCAAAAATATTGGTTTGCTTTAAAAAGGCATAATTTACCCTGGCAACAAAGGGATCTACCTTGTGTGTGGATGTGCTCCTTGTGAAGGGGCAGCATACTATCACCCACAGTGAAGGTAACCAGGGGCTGAAGTAAGACCACAAACTATCCCATGCTGTATGCTGTAGTGGGTGGAAGAAGCTGTAAATTACACAATATCAGACTAATGAAGAGGGAGGGCTTAAACTCCTCTAAGTAAGTAAAAACAAAAGATCTTAGCTAAAAAGTGCACCTCAAGTTTGTTTCCACAATGGTAACTTTATTCAAGAGGAATGAACCCAAATGATCACTTCTGTATTCAGCAAGATTGGTTAGGGTGGAACTGTGGTGCCCCAAGTATGGCTGACCTGAAACTTCAGAGATTTCAGGGGGAAACTAGGGTGGAGATTTAGCAAAGGGAGAGATGTAGTTAGACTGGACAGCATCATGTTTATTGAAGGTGCCATCCATCCAGTTCTTGTAGGGTCTTATGAGATTATATCAGAATTGGACTAAATAGGATGAGGCACATGTAGTGATGAGTCTTGGATAGACCTTCAGCTATCAAAGAGTATGTTAAAGGCTATAAAATGTATATGATCATATATGTAAAGAGACTGAAACATTAGTAACATGTCTATAGGTGCAAAATATAGGTCCGGGCTATGATACTGAAAGCAAACAGGTAAATTTCACTTATCAGAACTCGTGTTGTTAGTTGCGGGGTGTTGTGAGCCCTTCTCAAGCAACAGCCACAATCCTTGGCAGCACGAACCTTAAAAAATCACCAAATGAACCTATACTTAACACTGGCAGGTCAAACCACGAAAAGTCACTAAATTATCCTGTGCTTAACCCTCGGATAGCTTCGCACACAAGCAGACAGGCTTAATATAGAGGCAAAGTGTAAAGTATTTATCCAGCACACAAACAGTAATAAAGTGACAACACAAGAAAAATACCATACCAACTTACAGAAATAGAGTAAAATGTAATAAATGATTTGACACCAAAATAAAAAAATATCCAATCAGTTGAAACAGAGTCATGAAATTTGAAAGATTTCAGGTAAGCATAGTGTCTAAAAGTGCAAAGCGCCACTTGCAGTTATCTGTTGTGCGAGACCGACTGCGATGAAGCGTGGGCTGGGTACAGGGACCAGGTTAATCCTACTGAGGATTGTACCTTCTGTCCTTGATGCAGGGTGTTGTGCCGGCCTGTGTCGGTTCCGATGGGCTGCAAGTGCTGCAGTGCGAGGTCCTGCGTTGAGTTGCGCTGCACTGTGTCAGTTCTGATGAGCTGCAAGTGTCGCAGTGCGAGGTCCTGTGTCGAGTTGCGTCAGCCTGTGTCGGTTCGATGTGCTGCAAGTGCTGCTCTGCGAGGTCCTGCATTGAGTTGCGCTGCACTGTGTCGGTTCCGATGAGCTGCAAGTGCTGCAGTGCGAGGTCCTGTGTTGAGGTGCGCTGCACTGTGTCGGTTCCGATGAGCTGCAAGCGCTGCAGTGCGAGGTCCTGTGTCGATTTGCATCAGCCTGTATCGATTCGATGAGCTGCAAGTGCTGCAGTGCGAGGTCCTGTGGTGAGTTGCGCTGCACTGTGTCGGTTCGATGAGCTGCAAGTGCAGCAGTGCATGGCCCTGTGTCGAGTTGACTCAGCCTGTGTCGGTTCCGATGAGCTGCAAGTACTGCAGTGCGAGGTCCTGTGGTGAGTTGCACTGCACTGTGTCGGTTCGATGAGCTGCAATTGCAGCAGTGCGAGGTCCTGTGTCGAGTTGACTCAGCCTGTGTCGGTTCCGATGAGCTGCAAGTGCTGCAGTGCGAGGTCCTGTGGCGAGTTGCGCTGCACTGTGTCGGTTCCGATGAGCTGCAAGTGCTGTAGTGTGAGGTCCTGTGTTGATTTGCGCTGCACTGTGTCGGTTCGATGATCTGCGAGGGCTGCAGTTCGAGGTCCTGTGGCGAGTTGCGCTGCACTGTGTCGTTTCCGATGAGCTGCAAGTGCTGCAGTGCAAGGTCCTGTGTTGATTTGCGCTGCTCTGTGTCATTTCCGACCAGCTGCAAGTGCTGCTGTGCGAGGTCCTGTGTTGATTTGCGCTGCACTGTGTCGGTTCCGATGAGCTGCAAGTGCTGCAGTGCGAGGTCCTGTGTTGATTTGCGCTGCACTGTGTCGGTTCCGATGAGCTGCAAGTGCTGCAGTGCGAGGTCCTGTGTCGAGTTGACTCAGCCTGTGTCGGTTCCGATGAGCTGCAAGTGCTGCAGTACGAGGTCCTGTGTCGAGTTGACTCAGCGCCTGTGTCGGTTCCGATGAGCTGCAAGTGCTGCTGTGCGAGGTCCTGTGTTGATTTGCGCTGCACTGTGTCGGTTCCGATGAGCTGCAAGTGCTGCAGTGCGAGGTCCTGTGTTGATTTGCACTGCACTGTGTCGGTTCCGATGAGCTGCAAGTGCTGCAGTGCGTGGTCCTGTGTCGAGTTGACCCAGCCTGTGTCGGTTCCGATGAGCTGCAAGTGCTGCAGTGCGAGGTCCTGTGTCGAGTTGACTCAGCCTGTGTCGGTTCCGATGAGCTGCAAGTGCTGCAGTGCGAGGTCCTGTGTCGAGTTGACTCAGCCTGTGTCGGTTCCGATGAGCTGCAAGTGCTGCTGTGCGAGATCCTGTGTTGATTTGCGCTGCACTGTGTCAGTTCCAAAGAGCCGTGAGGACTGCTTCATGGGTGATTAGCTGCGCTCTGCAAACCCACATAACATAACTCTATTGCAAGGCCTACCTCAGAGCCACCGATGACAGAATTGGTGGGCACAGTGGCCTCAAGGTGGGCTCTGAAAGTGATGTCAGACCCACCCCCTCCATTGTCTGACATACTGTCCTTTCAATTGAAAGCAGGTGTCTTTCTATAAGGCAGGTTGTATATTCGTCACGTTTGTGACGGAGTATTAATCCTCTACACTCAGGTCCAGAGTTCAGGCTACCAGTTGAATTCGCTTCATGATAGGGATAATATGATGGGGTAAACAACATTTACAACGCAACTTTTACAACGCACTACCATTACAACGCATTTTTTACAACGCAAAAACTTTTACAACGCATACCATTACAACGCATGTTTTTACAACGCAAGTACTTTTACAACGCATGCCATTACAATGTAAGTATTGGTAAGTATTTAATATTTTATATGTTTTTTTTTTTTTTACGTTTTCAGCTTTTGGGTAAAGGGGTATTTTTAGGGTTTAGGGTCAGTTTTCAGTTTTTGGGTAAAGGGGTATTTTTAGGGTTCAGGGTCAGTTTTCAGTTTTTGGGTAAAGGGGTATTTTTAGGGTTTAGGGTCAGTTTTCAGTTTTTGGGTAAAGGGGTATTTTTAGGGTTTAGGGTCAGTTTTCAGTTTTTGGGTAAAGGGGTATTTTTAGGGTTCAGGGTCAGTTTTCAGTTTTTGGGTAAAGGGGTATTTTTAGGGTTCAGGGTCAGTTTTCAGTTTTTGGGTAAAGGGGTATTTTTAGGGTTTAGGGTCAGTTTTCAGTTTTTGGGTAAAGGGGTATTTTTAGGGTTCAGGGTCAGTTTTCAGTTTTTGGGTAAAGGGGTATTTTTAGGGTTCAGGGTCAGTTTTCAGTTTTTGGGTAAAGGGGTATTTTTAGGGTTCAGGGTCAGTTTTCAATTTTTGGGTAAATGGGTATTTTTAGGGTTCAGGGTCAGTTTTCAGTTTTTGGGTAAAAGGGTATTTTTAGGGTTCAGGGTCAGTTTTCAGTTTTTGGGTAAAAGGGTATTTTTAGGGTTCAGGGTCAGTTTTCAATTTTTGGGTAAAGGGGTATTTTTAGGGTTCAGGGTCAGTTTTCAGTTTTTGGGTACAGGGGTATTTTTAGGGTTCAGGGTTAGTTTTCAGTTTTTGGGTACAGGGGTATTTTTAGGGTTCAGGGACAGTTTTGGGTTTATGGGATACAGGGGTATTTTTTGGGTTCAGGGACAGTTTTGGGTTTTTGGGGTACAGGGGTATTTTTAGGTTTCTGGGTTAATTTGGGTTTTGGGGATACAGGGGTACAGGGTAAAAAAATTAAATTAAATAAATTAAATTAAATTAAATTATATTAATTACAATTAATTTAAAAAAAATATAATAAATACTTACCAATACTTACATTGTAATGGCATGCGTTGTAAAAGTACTTGCGTTGTAAAAACATGCGTTGTAATGGTATGCGTTGTAAAAGTTTTTGCGTTGTAAAAAATGCGTTGTAACGGTATGCGTTGTAAAAGTATGCGTTGTAACATCATACATCCATATGATGGAGATAAATCAGTGTGTGTATCCAACTATATATGTAGTGGATCTTCTAGAAATTTGAGGATTTTCAGTTCCCTCCAAAATCTGAAAAAATGGATATACCAAAAGATATAATGTAACGTTTTTCACGTTAAAAGTCCTTTCAATTCTGCATATCAGTCATTTGACTGCAGTTAATTCCCAAACACTGATTTCATCAAAATAAATATGTCTTCCCTATGGAGTCACCTCTTTTTGACCCACTCCTTTGAGCCTGGGTTCCAAATTATCACAAAGACCTCAAAAAACCAAAGTCTTTAAATTCCCTTCAGAGTCCAAGTCAAGAATTATTCCTGTCTTTTCTTCTGTTTCCTCTCTCATTTCTCTAGCAATGGGACAGTTCTGAAGCTGTCACTAGGCAGTGTGAATATTATAATAAAGGGATGAATAATACATTGTGTGCCAAAGCTGTGAAATTCTATTTAATTCCATGATCTTCCAATTATCTATCCAGTGAACACAACTTGCTCTGGGCCACCAGATGGAGCCCAGCAACCCATTATGAAAGGGGACTTGGGTTAATGTCTGAGGTTTGTCAAAACACTATCCTCGTGGACAATGAATGACCAAGACATATTTAAACTTGGAGTAAAATTGTTAAATCAGTGGTGTTTTTTATGGTCTGGCTTGACAGACATTTATGTGAAAATCAGAATCAGTCAAAGGGCTTTGGCTCCTCCCACCTGTTGGAATGCATATATTGATTGGGCGGAAGTTGTGTGCTTCCACAAAACAGTCCTTGCCCTCCATGAAGGTGTAGGAAAGTGACCCTTTACATGGTTACCCCCCAGGTTTTACCTAACATCTGGTGCAACCTAACTTAATGGACCCTGGGTCCTACCAATCAGGTTTCCAGGGCCTGCATTCTTTCCCAAAACTGTACCTTTGTACCCACAATTGGCCCATCTCTGGCCACAGGTAATCCTCTTGTAAATGGTTCCATTGGTACAAAGGGTACTGTGCCCAGGGAAGGCCTCTAGGGGCTGCAGCACCTATTGTGCTTCACTTAGAGGCCATGCACCTTAACATCCACACACTGCTATTGCAGGTTACCTGTTTTGGTGCAGAGAAAAGTGAAGAGTTGACATGGCACACATCCCTGTTGCCATGCCTGCAACCCCCTACCTGAAGCCTTGAATATAGGGGGACTCAGTCAATTAGGCAGAGGCTCATATCCCCTCCCAAGGGAGCGTGGCATAATAGGGGTTGTACCCACCCCGAGGAAGGGATTCATTGATCCCGACCTGCACACTCCTTTTAATGCCTCTAAATTTAGTATTTAGGGAAACCTTGAATATTGCCTCCTGAGATTCGAGTTAAAAAAGAAGGACTGATGAGCTGTGCTGACCCAGAAAGAAGGAGATAGACACCAACTGCTTAGGCCCCAGCCCTACCAGCATGGCCCGTCTCCGACCTGCCTACAGCAAGAACCTTGGTGAGTTCAGCAGACAAAAACCACCAGAGCCCAATGGACCTGACCTGCAAGCCTCTTACAGTCTCTGTCTTCCATGAGCATCAAATTTGCTCACTCACTCACCCACAGAATTTGGATTCTGCTCCACTCTGCACCAGACGCCCACGGCCTGATTTCAAGTGACTCAACACCACAAAGAGGTCTCCTTAACGATACCAGATCAGAATCTGGTGATCCCCGATCTTCCTCAACCCTCAAGAATGACACCTGCAGCCTGAATCTGAAGGGTCCCACCGACCACTACGGAGCTTGTAACAATGCCCAGTGTCAGAAGACACCCCTGCACCCGACAACCCACAGCCTCGGGTGGCCCAAATGAGAGTGTCCAGGAATCCCCCAAGATCCAAACTTACCACTCCAGCTGGTGGCTGCCTTTAGGAAGTATCCGTACCCGAGCCTGCACCAACTTCGCTCCTGCTTCGTCAGCCCTCGCGAGCTGCGTAACAGGCCCCAAATGTAATCATCCTGCATAGGGCATGTGAGTCTAGGCATCCTCACAGTGGTGCCATACAGAGAAGCTGAGAAATTGTGAGATAGCAGGTCAGGCCCAGCACTCCCTCACAGGCCCTGCGGCATCTGGAGCCAGAGGTGAGCCTGAGGACTCAGCTATCAAGTTGTGCTGTGCCCCCGGCTTACCATTGACGATGGTGTGTACCTCCTGGCTGCCACAGGCTATGAGCTGGATCACCCTCTTATACGCATGAGCCACCAAGCCCTGGGTGTGACAGAGTTTGGAAGACAGTCAAGCAGCCTGATTGTGGTAGGTGGTGTGTGGTGATGCTATGCAGATACTGTCAGCACTCTCTGGGGCGAAGGAGCACTTTCCCTCCAGGCAACGTGTCTGACCACTGGTAAGGAGTGTGAGGTGCAGTGGCTGCAAGCTGCATGGGGCCTCTTGGTGTTATAGTGTCCTTAGTCGGCTCAGTTACAGAGTTTGGGACGCGGTGAACAGCTGCTGTGACTGCCTTTTCTTACAAGACTGTAGCTCCGGCTGCCCCTGCTGCACTCAGCTTTCTTATTTGACCTAATAATGGCGTTACTGAGCCCTGATGAATGACATTGAGGGGGAGCATTTCAACGATGGGCCTGCTTGCCGACGCAAGCTGCACACCTCCTGCACAGTCAGCCTGGCTGCAGCTACCCTTTCCAATCAAGATCTACCTCAACTAATCAGTATGAAATTGGGCATGGAGTGGAAATACCTATCCCAGCTGGCCAACATTCCATGCTGGAATGACTGGAGTCCAGGATCTGCAATGCTCTTTTACATGCTACTCGTAGAGACAGTCCTTGTCTAGTCGCACTTGCCATTCCAACCAAGATGCTGCACACTATGAACATCAGGTGTATTCTGGGACATGCCTGCTAACTGACAATTTGTCAACACTCCTTTCACCCAGGGGATTCTGACAGACGCTCTGATACTACACTGTGAATAGCTCAAGCTCCCCGCCCTCAGTACACTATGCCATGTGTAACTCCACTAGGCCTCAGGGGTCCATCAAATATTGCCTCCGACTACCATCTCTCGCTCCAGGCTTAAATAATACACATCTACCTTTGCCCGGCATATTCCACCTGCATTGGACATGATGGGGACGACATCATGGCGAGAGGGGACTCCAGGCAGCGTAAACTCCCATTTGAATGCACCAAAATGGCTGCAAGATCAGAATCTTTGTAGGACACTGAGGAGGATTGCAGAAAAAATCACCACTGATCAACTGGTGCTGCTGCCATCATGGTGCTGGTTTACGCTCCATTGATGCACATTGCGATACACTGGCCGGCCGCTTGGATCATATGGGGAAGAACCTTGATCGTCAAAATGTCTACCTAGATGGTGCAGAGGAACCTATGTCTGGTTTGGAAGTTGGTGCTGTGTCACTTACTTAAATGCCCGTAAAAGACTGAGTGGTTTTTTAAGGCGGTCAGCGTTAAAAATGAGGACCTTGAAGCATAATCGCGCACAAATAATATTTGTATCCTGGGAATCACGGAAACTACAGACATGTGGTGCCCGGATCAATTTGTGGAACGTCTCTTTGCAGAACATGTTAAGCACCAAAGCTTCCCAACCACTATTGTGGTCGAAAGAGCTCATAGTACTTTAGGTTACCACCCATCTGAAGGGGCCCCTCCTCGTCTCATTGTCGCATGCTCACTAAACTACAAAGATAGGGCTATGAAATTCTGCTTGACCTGTGAGCATGGCCCACTGCAATATTAGGGAGATTCCCTCTCCTTCTACCCTGATTTCACCTAAGCACCTAGCGGTGTATTATACCCTATTCACATGCCTACCAAGCAGTATCTCCCTCTCATACCTACTGCATTGTTCTAGTTGGGATAATCCCCCTGTAGCCCAGACATTTCTGTTATGCATCAGGTATCATTTATCACATGGGCTACTTTTTCCGTAGTGCTGCCCACCTCCCAAGGTGTATACCATACTGATGTTTCTTTGGGGTATTTGTTTGTTTTTTGGATTTCACTGGGATTTGCTGGGTAGTTTGGTGCCTGTTGTGGGTGGGTGTAGTTTAGGGTTTCTTTAAGTGGGTATTGTTATTTCATTTTTTCTATGACACTTGTTTAGAAGGGTATAATGCCATCTCCATGCACACTATATTGGCCACACTTTTCCCACCACAACTACGACTCCAGAGGGACGGGATCACCTGGCTGAGTGCAAATCTTTGACGTGGTACATCTGGGGCATTGACAACCCCCATAAGGGCAAACAAGTCCTGGGATATCTCAATAGACGTAGAGTGGAAATTGCTTACTTACAAGAGACACACCTCCCCCCAAGACACGCCCACCTTTGAGACTACATGGGGCTACCATACATTTTTCTCGAGTTAAAGCACATATTGATGGGGAGTATGCTCACGCATTCATAACACAATTCCTTTTAACTTTACTGCCAGCTTTATTGCCAAGGAGGGACGCTACATGGTCTTCCTGGGCAAGCTGGCTGAATAGCGCCTTCTGATCATTAATGTGCATTCTCCAACGTAGATGCTACCACCTTTTTTCAGGAACTTTCATCCATCATGGGACGCATTGACACTGACACAGTCATGATGGGTGGGGAATTCAATATGAAACAGAATCCAACGATAGACTCCACTGGTGTAAATACAGTTGCCAATCAACAAGCCTTACATGTGCTACATGATATAGGCGACACTTACTCCCTAAAAGATGCTTGGAGCCACAAAATACTAACATGCCTGAGTACACATTCTACTCTGCAGCGCATGCGGTGTTGACACGCATAGACTACGAATTCATTTCAGTAAACATTACCCTGTGGCTAGATGAGGTTTGGCATCTCCTGCGTACGTTATTAGGTGTTGAAGATACCATATGGAGGGGGGCTGCAGAGGAGGTGGTGCTTTCCTGACACTACTCTCCTCGACACAGAGTTCCATTCCAAAATGCAAGTCTCCATACTTGAATAATTTGAGCTAAATAATGGCTCCTTTATAAATTAGGCTACCTTGTGGGATGCCTTTAAGGCATATCTCCAGGGAGTGTGTATCTCCAAACACGCCAATGTCCTTCGAGACAGTACTCAATAGTATTGACACTGAAATGTGAGATATTGACAGGGCTGACACACAACAAAACTGTTGGGCCCAGTTACACCTCCGCTCTGGACTGTTGGAGGACTTTAGCTACCTGGCTAAACAGGGAGGCAGTCTTTTGAGGAAATATACTAGGGACCGCTGGTATGTGGAGAATTAATGCCCAGGATGCACATTTGCCGTTCTACTATGCCACCCTCGGCCCATAATACATCCCCGAGATCCACCTGACTGGGGTCGGCTGGTCACTGCTAACTACAACATTACCCGCAAGCTTCTTCGACATTAAAACATCTGCATTTCTCCAAACTTGACATGGAGGCACACGCATGGCAGAGTATCTGGCGGAAATTGTGATGGTATGGATCACTGATGCACACGACATTTACTGAGTGACCCTGTCTCAGCTGAGGAAATCATCCAGGCAGTAGATTTGTTAGAGGGCTCCAATGACTCAGGCCTGGATGGCAATATTCGTGTTTTCTCTAAGGAGTAAATTTATAAGTTTCAAACTTCTCCTTACCCTCCAGCATGTTCAGGTCTTCCTCTTCTCTCCTCCCTTCCAGCCTGGCTCTGCGTCTGGACCCAGCGGACGGCGGGGCAGCTGCCCAGGGCGGAGGAGGTGATGGCCAGAGTTGGGGAGACGGCCACCCTGCCTGCATCAGTCACAACAGGGATGCTGACCTTCGCCTGGTACAAAGGGAGCAAGGTGTCACCTCCACAACTGATCCTCAGTTACGTTGTGTCCAACACCGCACAGACCACTGGCCCCCTGTCCACGGGCCGGGAGAGCGTGAGCTCCGACGGGACCCTGACCATCCGGGACCTGCAGACGAGCGATGCCGGGAACTACACAGTGAATGTGATTCTACCGAGTGGAGTACCATCAGAAGAGCACAAGCGTCTGAGAGTCGACGGTGAGTGGCCACACTGGACAGGGGCATTTCTTCTTCTCCTGTTATTTTTTATTTATTTTTGTGTTTCCTATAACGTTGTGAGGGAAAAATAAGCAGCCGTTTTACAGTAATAGTTTGGATAAATCACTGTAGAGCTAATGTCATGTTACATGAATATATTTTATTTTTTCTTAAATGCAGTTGTTCGTTGCAGAGTTTGGGTGTTGGCAGTGCGTGTTTCACAATGCAGAGCCCGCTGCAGAGCCTCACCCCCTCTCTTTCTACCAGATTTGTACTTTGGGCAGAGTCACAGACTGTCTTTACCTCAATAATTGGAGGGTTGCATTTGCTTGAAGTGATACTCTGTGAAATATTTCTGAAAAAGTTCCTGCCCGCCATAGGTTGCCTTTTGTTTTCTCCATTTAAATTATTTTCACAACTCCACCATTTTGTAACACTGGTGACAAGGGTGAGGGTAGTTTCAGATAACTTGTCTGGCTGAGTTACTTGTGAGCCTGCTACAGAGATGCCTATCCCAGGTGCCACCGGACCAGGAAGGGAGGGAGGGGTTGAGATAAGTGTCCAGAGCGTGATGCATGGAGGGTCAGTGTGACTTTGAATGGAGACAGTTTGAGAAAGGAGGTAGGGGTGCCTGGCTGCATGAGTTACAGGTATGCTGATGGAGAGAAAGTTGGGGGGTCACAAACTCAGAAGAGAGGTTATTTTAAGCTGGTACACACCGTAATGTTACCACGGGTCGTTGATTGGCACTCAATGAGGAGGTTTTTTTGACAGGTCATAGATAAGTGGGCACCTAGATTTTCTTCATGAGTAAACATACATTGTTAGCTTAATGTGCCAGTCAAGAGAAGGGCAGTTCTGAGGGCATTGAGGGACACCAGAGGATACATTTGTTTTCTGCAGGAGAGTCAGTTGATCCGAATGGATTTAGGTCTGCTGAACTTCTGATGGTTCCCACAGGAGTTTCTGACATTGTGAATGGTGAACAAGTGGGTGTGGCTAAATGAATATATGACACACACTATTTTGCTACCGATCCTTTGGTGATAGCAAGGTCTTTTAATGCCAGATAGGGCAATGGACATTGAAACTGATCAAAGGGGTGATTGGATCTGCTGAATGCTAACAATGTTCTGTCATCACTTTATCTGGCAAATTCAGGCAAACGTAATTCCTGGGGGATTCCACCATGGAAATCGTCAGAGTGGTAGAGGACAAGTTTATAAGAGAGACAGGCCCTAATATAGGATGTGCGCAAGAGCAGGTACTTCTGGATAGGGGTGTGCAAATAGATTTTTGTTTGTGGGAAATTTTGTGAAATTCCATAAAAAATTATTCTTTTAGAATGAAATGTGATTTTCATTACAAAATTGTGGAATAGCAATAGAGGTTTGTAAAATGTTCAAATATTCTCAGTATGATATTTTGCTTCTGAATGAGCCTCCAGTAAGCAAAAATGACCCAGCAATGTGTAATGTGAAATTTGATTAATTTTGCACCCTGTGAAAACTGAGAATTTTGTCATATTGTTCTGGGGAACTATCATGGGATGGAAGGGACTTGTTAAGGTTATTCAGGCTACCTAATGCCTGGAGAGACACATACAGTGATGAGACAGATGTTAAGGTTCGGATTGGACTGTTCCCATGGGGCACAGGGTCAAGACTGATTTGCATATGGCTGGGTCCAAACTGGAATGGCGTGCAAAAATACCCACATGCATCATTGCTACATTTTGCGATTTCTTAATTGTGAAAATTAAGGACTCGCAATTAAGAAATCGCAAAATGCTATGCATTAAAAAATCGGAAAACTTTTTAGTGATTCCTTATTTTTCCTTAATTGCGATTCACAATTTGCAAATCGCAATTAAGGAATCCCTCCCCATTGATTCCAATGGGCTTAGAGGCCCATAGGAATGAATGGGAAGGCATTCTCATTTTGCGATTCGCAATTAATTAAGGAATCGCAAAATGAGAATGCTATTTCAAGGGTGTAGGGGGAGTTCAAAGGACCCCCCTACACCCCTGAAATGTACCTTTAAGTGCACTTTTCACACACACATGCCCCAAGGGCATGTGTGTGTGTAAAATGAAACTTTCAAAAATGCACTTTTGTGCATTTTTGAAAGTTTTCGCAAATTACCATGAAGGTTGACTTCATGGTAATTTACCTCTTCCAATTTATTCATGCATTGCATTTAAGAAATCACAAATTGCGATTTCTTAAATACACTCGCAATTTAAGAAATTGCAACATAACTGTGATTCCTTAAATTGCGAAAAACAAAAACAAAATGATGCATCCAAAAAAATGAAATTGCATTCGCAAACGGTCGAATTTTGCGATTCGCACCGTTTGCGAATGCAATTCCCTTTGATGCATGTGGGCAAATGGATTTAGGACCAGATCTCTGTACTAGGGTGAATGTATGACATTGTTCTGCGTTCTGTCCATCAATTGTTCTTTATGCTTTTGTCACCCCGAGTGGGACGGGTATGCCCAGACGAGGGCCCTGTGCTCTCCATACCACTGGAGACAAGCTATCCTGGCTGATGAGGGCTGAAAGCCTGAAACTGGTCCTTGGATGCTTGCTTCCAGTCCAGGGAGGACCTGGTCTGGCAGTTCAGGTTGGACTGTTCCCATGGGGCACAGGGTCAAGACTGATTTGCATATGGCTGGGTCCAAACTGGAATGGCATGGTGAGCAAAAACACTATGGATTTAGGCCCAGATCTCTGTACTGGGGTAAATGTATGACATTGTTCTGCAGTCTGTCCATCAATTGTTCTTTTTGCACAAGTTCATTGAGCAGCATGCTTCTTTTATCACTACCTGGATCACTTTTTTATTTCGTTGCCTCTGTACAAGGTGGGGTGGAAGAGGATTTAAATAGACAGTTGACACATTTGGATCAATTACCAGTCACCAGAACTTGTTTTGTGGACCCAGTCTACTAACATTGAGCATGGAGACTTAAACCAATTTACTAATGGAGGCAGTGATGTCAGCGGATGTGCTTCAAGAAGTTTTATTTTTCTAATGAATGAAATGCAGACTCTTAACATTAGCATGTGCTGGGAATCAGCCCAGTTAAGCTGACGGTATTAACCTGCACGATGCTTTACACAGGGTTGGTTGGTTAAGAGGTGCAGCACTAGAATACCCTGTTCCCAAAGCATGGGGGGAACTGTGTAGGAGAGAGTGAGCAATTATATTAAACAAGAATTTACAATGCAATACGTCTCGCAATTGCAAGATTTTGAGCTATTGGCATTGTAAATGACAATGTCTTTTATAATATTAAAAGGCATTGGCATTTACAATACCAATAGGTCAAACTTCGCCAAAAGAGAGACCTATTGTATTGCAGAGCGCAGTGTCTGTTAAGCGGGTGCTGCTCTCACCATTAAAGTTAAAAAAAAAAGAGAGAGAACCAGCGTGGTGTCCCTGAAGTGGGCGCCGCGCTCACAGTAACGTTTTTTTTTTTTGTAATGAAATTGAGCTTGGTGTCCCTAAACCTGGCACCACGCTAAGCATGCAAGTTTATTAAAAAAATTTAAATAACTGTAAAATAAAGTACGGTGTCCCTGAAGCGGACGCCGCGCTCTTCTTAAAAGTATCTTTTTTTTTTTAAAGTGTCGCTATTGTACTGTCGAAGGAGTTAGGAGGCAGGCGCTTTTAAAGTTAGAGAGATATAGTGCTCAATACGAAAGCGACCGCCATTGTTGTGTGTGTGCGCGCTGCAAATACAACAAAAAGGAGCCGCCGATGTCCCCATTAGTCAGCAATAAACCGAATAGTGTTTACCTACTTATAACGTTCACCGTGTAACAAGCCAAGTAAAAGGGCCAGTCGCCATGAGAGGTTACATATTAAGACAAGGCAGTAATAGGGAGGGACTAAGAAGCCAATTTACGAATCAGAAGCCAGCATTTACGAAGGGCAATGTCGCAAGCCAATTAAAAATATGGGTGGAGAGTGGGTGCAGCTTCAAATGCATACTCCAATACAGTATGCCTCGCAGTGCAGTGCAGGCTGCGCGCTGACTCTAGGCTCGACCTAAAAATGACACAAAGCTTAACATTTTGTATGTTAAATGGCAACATTTGAATCAAATCAACATTGAGCATGTAAATATTACATATATCACTATACTTAAAACGGATGACACACTGAGCAATGTAAAAGGCAATACACTGCTAATCACCGCCCCCCAAAATATGGCCCAAAATAAAACCCGCAAATATATAAAAAGTATATATTTAAAAACAAATGGAAGAACAATACAAAACAATACTAGTTTATCTGTTGTTTCTGCTGATCGGTTTTACAACATCAAACACGAGTCTTGATGAAACAAGTAATCGCTGTTGGTGTGCGAGTAGGGTTGATGTATGTTTATGTGGTGTGCCGGTGAAGTGTGTGAGAGTGTAGACAACCCACTGAGGTCAAGAGTGTGCAGTGCTTGGTGTGGCCCTTGACGCTGACTGCTGGGTGTGGCATTATTCCCACGCTGGGTGAAGGTGCTCAGGCATGAATATGCTCATGCCAAGTGCAAGCCCTAGCTGTGGTCATGGTGTGTGCAAGAAGGTGCTGAGTGCTGGGTTTCGAGTGGGAGTGTACTATGTGTGGGTGAAGTGCTTATCAAGAATGGAGATGGGTTCAAGTAAGACACAGTGCTGCTGCTGACTAATCGTTCATATCGCAGTGGTTTTCGGGCCATGCTTTTTATTCCACAACCCTTATAAGGTCAAGAGAAGCACAGCAACACATTCAATTACTTCAATGGTTTAGTCACTCTTGGTCTCTGGTGAGGACCACAGGTGGGTAGGGTCAATACTAAGGAACTGGGGGACAGATTTACAAGAAAGTGATGGATCTATAGAGATGCGTCACTTTCCTTGCGCCACTCCAAAAAACACTTGCGCCACCATGGTTGCGCCGCATTTACAATACGGCGCACCATGGCGGAAGGATTGACAGATGCATCAGAAATTCTGATGCATCTGTTGACGGAAAAGTCATGCATTGCTGGAGACGTGTCGCAAGCACGATGTAACTCCAGCAATGCGTATTGCAACCTATTCCCAATACACTGCGTCACTCCTAATGCCTGCTTCAAGCAGCCGTAAGGTTTTGATGCAGTGGTGTCCTAAAAGTCACGCAGTGAAATCTTGTCACTATATCAGTACAGTGAGGACCCTGAAGGTTGTGGGCTTGGGTTTAAGACCTCATGATAATTTTAAAAACATAAGTAAAATAAGTCAGGACAAGTCACACATTTTAGGTAACGAGGTCTACCTGGTCTATAACTACTTAAGCCAACCTTTAAGATAATCAAGCTCAGCAAAATGCAATCTAAAAACGCCATCTAAAGTAATACTACAGCACTCCATTTTATGGAGCACCAACATATTACCCTGAATGCTAAAACTCGAACAGAGCTTCCAAAACCATCTATCAAACCACTCCTATTCCCGCGATCACTGACCCCATCCAAGCTACTCAAGTTTTTTCAAAAGGGCAAGCGAAGTTGCCACGGGTCAGCTTCAGGTGGGGATACCAAAACCAAATCCAACACATCACCTGCAAGCACCCCGCGGTCACATATTCATGGGTACAATACAACATAAGGATGCTTCAGAAGGGGGAAACAAACCAAACAAAAGCGACAAATAGAAGATCCCACTTCAACACTGATAGGGAGAAAACCCATTGAATCAAAGAAGAGGGGGGGATGGCTCAACCGTACCAAAATAGGAAGATCACTAAGGCCTAAACTAACACCAAGGTCAAGAGATGGATAAGCAGACACTGCTTGGGCTAACCTCTGCAGTAACCCCTGATATGAGACCAAAGTCACTCCAAGCTATACGCTGCACTGTAGAAGTCACCGCCGAAGTCCATACCGCTCAGAATACTAAAGACCCCCTACTATTGGCCAAACTAGAGAAATAAACCTTGTCCACTCAGCCAGACTTTCAACAGACATTCTGATATGCCACCACTTGGACTTTTCTGTCTTTATACTTCTGGAGAACTCAACTCCAGCACAAAGGCATTACTTGAGCTAACAGAGAATTCAATAGCTGATCCGTCATTCAGAACTTTGAGGAGGCTCCCCTCCCTGGAACACTGAAAACACTGATTGACATTTCTCTTGGAAAACTCAGCTTTAAGAACACCAAACACAACATGATAATGGAGTGCATCAAGACAGCAATGACATTAGACTTCACTATAAATGATGATGAGGAGGCCCGCTACAAAACCACGCCTTACCAGAAGGAAGGCAGAACAAGAAACTCCTTTGCATACACAGCCTTCCAAAAAAAACAAAGAGAAAAAACAGTTCTCACCTGGAAATCTACACACACAGATATAACACCACATCTAACAAAGGCTTCATGGGCTTGTTAAGTGCCCAAACCCTAAGAGATTGACGAGAAATGTTCACAGATGTCAAGAGCTGGCTTGAGAAGAGTTCTGGCAGTGAGCGACAGGAGAAAGGAAAGAATAAAACCAACATAAAATCCCATTGCACCTCGACCACACCCAGAGAATACGACGACTCTGAGCTTGTTATCGCCAAGGGAAAACTCAACCCTCTTGGATCACAATTCAGTTAATATGACAGACCTCCAATAGGCCTTAGACTCCCCTCAACTGCTAAGAGATTAATGCAGAACTTACTCCATCAAGAAGGAAAGTCTCTTAAGGAAAAGTTAGAGGACATAGTAAACATTCTGTGGTTCTGAGTCACACAGAGGGTTGAGATTTTCACCGCCGGCACTGTATAACAGGGCAAGAATTACTGATGTTTACATAGAAGCCAGATATAGGTTTCTCATTTGTATTGGCATGGTATACATTTTATACACAACCACAGCATGTGGGGGAAGCAATACATGAGTTTGGTCTAGGCTTAGAGAGTTGTCCGAGAAAGGCCACTGAGATGAGACGATAATGGATCAACTTATGGTGCAATGTAAGAGTATGAATATTGAGGAACGATTGTTGACATCAAAGAGTCCTTCTCCGAAGGATGCCATTGAAATGGCAAAGGGGTTGGAAGAGTCAGAATTCTGAATATGTGAGATGAGCAAACAGTTATCTACTGGTTCAAGTAAAATTGGTGGAGTGGCAGAGTTGGGCGGTCATGAGAAAGAAAGTAGCAAGGTTGTGGCGGAAACATACAGAAGGCCGCATTACAGAAAATGTCCGAGGGGTGCAACAGGAGTTTGCGCACGCTTTTCACACCCGGGGTACTTTGGTATTACAGAAGGGCCCACAGACACTTGTGCAGCCCCTTCTGTAATACCGATAGCGAAGGCGCACTTAAAGCGCGAACGCTATCTTCAGTGGGCGTTCCCTCATTTCCTTGGGGGTGTGCCCCACACATATGAGGGAATCTCTTTGCCTTTGTGTTTGCGCCGGCGCCGTGTTACAGACATGGGTGCAGAGGCAAAGAAGCTGTCAGGGAGCTCATTGTCAGTGCGACCCCTGAGAGCAGCCCTCTGGTGGGGGAAAGGGGGTCCGATGGACCCCCCCAGATATGCCCTTGCAGGCCGATTAAGTCACTGACACCTAACATAACATTGGAAGGCCATTTAAGAAACCCTACTACCATCACTTCTTCTATTCATCTTAAGTGGAACCAGTAAAATGGAAAAGACAGCCATGGGACCCAAAGGAAGCATAGGGTAGTTTGACAAAGAATACAACACTTGCAGAGATGGTATACAGCCCATGGGGTAGTAAGGAATGAAAGGACCTGCTAGAAAACCCCGACCAAGAGGAAAAGGGAAGCTGTCTCAAGTTTCCCAGAGGTCCATGCATGAATAGCTCAACCAGACCAGGTGATTGATCTGCACTCTGGGGCTTAAAGTCCTGATAATATATATAATAATAAACAAAACTATATACAAGTGCCGGAATCCAAAACAAAACCTAGTCTCAACTGAGTTAGGCATACTCTTGTGTACTTGAGGATCACAACAGTACTTGCCCTGAGGCCCCGATCCCTGCTCCGGAGGTTCAAAAGCCCCCTAGGATGAGCGGTAGAGCCAAAAGTCCCTGCTTTGTAGTTTCCAAAGGATGCATTCTGGGCCTCGTAAAATTTTAAAAACGAAGAGCAAAAAAGGAAAACCCACCACGGAGGTTCGTACAAAAAGCACAAAACTCAAAGGAGCAAATGGAAAGTGTGTTTACTTTCGGTGGCTTGACACACCCGGAAGGACGGGGTGTTCTCGACTTGTACAATCCTGCCTAGGGTCTTCCTCCAGTGATACGGATGTGCCTCTCATGGACAGAGCAGAGGCCCAAGGTGATGCATGGCCTTCCCTGCCTCTGCCTAGCCTGGCTCACCTCCCATCACCAACCATCTCAACTGTAGCAGGGCACTCAGGCGGCTAAACATGTTTCTATCCACCCCAGAGGCCTCCCGGGGCCTGGCAGGACGCTCAGCCCGACCCACCCTTGGCTTCCTCCTCTCCCCCCCGTGACTTTGGCCCGCCCGCCCTCCCTAGCCCAGACCATGGGAGAACTGGGGTGAGACGGCCAAGGACAGGGAACTGCAGTACACTGGATGGGCAAGTGCGGAACACACCAGGCGAGCACACCCAGACAGACTGCGAGTGTGAGAGACAGACACAAGAGGAAATAAGCATTTGCAATGCAATAGGACTATCATTTACGCAAGACCTATTGCATTGTAAACAGTAGTCATCATGGACAACGAGAGGGGGGGTGGGGGGAGCATGAACAATGGAGGTGCAGGCGGGGGAGGGGTGGAGAAGGCACGGACAACAGGAGTGCAAGTGGGGGAGGGAGGAGAAGGGGGCGAGAAGGCTCAGACAGTGGGAGTGCCGGCAGGGATGAGATGGCACGGACAAGGGAGGAAGGGGGAGTAGAGAAGGCAGTAGGAGAACCTCATCAAAGAAAATCGTGCTCACAGTCTAAATAACACGTACCGTGTAACACTCGAAGTAAAGGGGCCCGTAGACATGGGAGGATACAGCCAGGAGGATAGATGATTCTACCCTCAACACTTGCTATCAGGATACAGATGACGACATGGCTGTGATAAGCAGGGACTAACAAGCCAATAAATGAATCAGAATGCATCATTTACCAAGGACAAAGACACAAGGTAATGAAAAATATGGGTAAGGGACTTGGCAGAGCTTCCCTCACTTACTGAACTACAGCTGATCTTCACCAGAGCAGCGCTTGCACGCTGACTCTAGACTTGACCTGAAAATGTGATGAAAGACACAGCAGGGCGGCTCCTTGTTTCCAAGCTTCAGGAAAACACCTCTCCTCACTCATTTCTGAGATCATGCCCTGCCTGGAATACTGCTATGGTGCCTATACAGGCTTCTCACTAAGTAACCTTGCCATGCTCCAATAAATAAAAAGTTATGCTGTTCGGACTAAAGCTCCATTATAATACCCTACTTGGATCTCTCCACTAGCTATCGGGGAGAGAGAGAGTGTCATTTAAAACACTCTCTGCATCATCCTAGTCTCCTCCTTCACCATGACTCGCCAGATCAATGCCGTCGCCTACAACTGCTTTAACTCCCTCCTCCTTCTCTTCAAGACTTTCAAGTGGATCCTCCCTGAATCCAGAAAAGTCGTCACCCACACACTCATAACCAGCAGACTTGACTACAGCAACACACTCTATGCAGGAATCAACAAATCCCTCCTTCACAAACTCCAGACCATCCAGAACACTGCCGCCCGACTCATTCTCCGAACTCCACGACACGAGCTCATGATCCAACACCTGCAAGACCTCCACTGGCTCCCCGTCGAGAAGAGAGTAACTTTCAAGCTACTCACCCATGCCTACAAATCCCTTTACAACATCAGACCCAAATACCTCAAGAAAAGAGTATCTTCCCACGTACCCAAAAGAAACCTCAGCTCCACTGACCTCGCCCTAGCAGAAACACCACGCATCCGCAGAACCAGAGCAGCCTTCTCCCACGTCGCTGCAAAGGCCTGGAACGAGCTCCCAGTCAACATCAGACGCTCCCCTACTCTGCACACCTTCAGGAAAAGCCCCAAGAACTGGCGCTTCGGCTGATCCCCCCCCCCGACACCCCCACCCTGACCCCCCCCCAGTGCCTTGAGACCCTCACTGGTGAGTAGCCTGCTTTAACAACCCCTGATTGATTGATTGATTGATAGACTCTGGGGCATTTGTACAAGCCCCTATTGCCACTGGAGCATCACTTTTTAGGACGTTCCTGTGGGGACAAGGGCTTCGCCTTATTTACAAGGCAGAATTGAGCCACTTAACATGGATTAATGCTGCCTTGTGAATAAGGCCCCCTTTCACACTTTGCTTCGTGTGAAGGGGAGGGAAATCGGTGTCTCTTTGGGCGTTCCATGAGCTAACACCCATTTATTATGTCGCTGCCTCGTATTTACAAGAGAGGTGTAAATAGGAGGCATCGCCAGAATTAAGACCAGGGAAAACCTGGTCTTACCCTGGCCTATAAGGAGAAATGTTTAATTTCTCCTAGTTTTTGCTGTTTTCATGAGTGCTGCATTGTGCCCTCCTCGTGCTTTGTCTCTTGCTGGGCCTGAAAGGTGGCTGCTGGGGCCCCGCCTGTCTCTACCCTGTCTCTACCTGGTGCCTGTTGGTGAGTTCTTGGGCCCTCCTGCTGCCACTGCCCGGGGCTGGCCAGCTGACATTTTTTGCCAGTCACAGGGGCGTGTCACCCCGTGGGTCACTACTTTCACCGTGGCTGCTTCCACAGACTTTGTACTGTCCCATAGGGCCTAGGGGGGGGGCGCTCTAGCTGCTGGCCTCGCAACCCACTGTCTGCTCCTTCAGAGCGGAGGGCTTCGCGTCGCGTTGTGCCCCAGTCCTCTCCTCTCTCGCTTGTGGTGTTCAGACTAAGAACTGCTCTCCTAGCTCCTCTCCTCCATTCCCGACCGCCAACCACTATATGTGCCACCCTGTTGGGGACAAGTCGGCTGGCCGATCATCGCCTGCTTGTCCTCCTGCCCTGCCGGCTCCTTTCCCTCTCTGTGTGAACTGGTGCCCATTCAGAATTGTGCATTGCCATGGGGATGTCGGACTCCAAGCAGCCCAAGACTGCCTTCGAACTACGGAGATCCTCACGTCAGGACGGCGTGGCCTCGGACGGAGCGGACTCTGTTGTGGTGATGGAACCCCCCCCGAGCAGCGACGACGATCTTAAGGCGATTATGCTAGCGGTCAAATCGGCCGTCACCGGCATCGCTTCCCAGCTTGAGCAGTTATCCGCTTGCCTCGACTCCATGAAGGCGTGTGTTGACTCCCAAGATAACAGACTTCTCCATGGGCGGTCTAGGATCCCTGAAGCCGAGGACCCGGCTACACAGGACAGGCAGAAGTTACTCCAGATGGATAAAGTCCTGGCCGTAATTTGGGAGAAGAATGAAGATTTGGAGGCTCGCTCCTGTCAGAGTAACCTCTGCATCACTGGCCTTCCCGAGTCCACAAATATCTTTAAGATGGAAGACTTTGTCGAACAACTCCTCAGGGAAATATTTGTGGATGCCCTCTCTTCGTTCTTTGTCGTGGAAGGCGCTCAACGTTCCTTTGGCCCGGGTCCTGGTCCTGGCCTACCTCCCCGCCCCATTGTGGTGAAGATTCTGAACTTCCGAGATCGCGATGCCATTTTTTGGGCGGCTCGCGACAAGGGCACCATCACTCACCAGGGAAATACTCTCTCCTTTTATCCGGACTACACCCTGACTGTTCAAACCACTAGGAGAGAGTTTCTGCCAGCTGAGCGCATCCTCCAGAAGCTTGAGATTTCATACTCTCTTGCATATCCGGTGAAGCTGAGGGTCCGCCAGGGCTCCAAGACTCTTGTCTTTCCTGACCTATGAGAGGCCCTTGCCTTTGCCAAGCGACTCGACAAGGAATCCAGATCCTCCCCTTTGAAGTCTCCACATGAAGCAGCTGGTAGCTTAAGTGACAATTACTAATTGTGCGTTGCTTTTCTGTTTCACTTGCGAACTATCATTGATGTCACCATTCCATTCCCGCTTGGCCACCCTACTACTCTGCAGGGGTGTCCGCTGAGTCCTGCCATGCCCTCACCTGGATGATTCCCTCTGTTCACCTTGTGTTGCCCCCTCCAAGTTATGGTTTCCCTGGGTGGTGTGGGTGGTATTCTCAGCCTGATATGGGGGTTGGTGTAGGTGCGGGCTGGTTGGGTCTCTTTCTGTTCGGGTTGCTGGGGGTGGTTTGGGGAGGGAGGTGGTTCGGGGGTTGGGCTCCTTATTGGTTGGTTTTTAACACTGTACTGTGCTCTTTGCACAGCTCCATTGCTATTGTCTATTTGTACTCACAATTTGCTTTGATGCTAAATTGTGCTTTCTGCGCAACACCGTTGCAAATCGCTCTCACCCCGCATTTTGTATGGACTCTACTCCTCCACAGTGCAATGTTTTGCGTTTTTTCCAGTTTGTGCTTTCAATTATGCCTTGCATCTCTAATAAATGCCTCGTCTGTGTTCCTATTGTTTCATGGGTCACATCCCCTCGCTGTCTAGCACCTGTGGGGCTGATGTCTTCTTTTTTTGCGCCTCGCCCTCCAAGCCAGGTCGACTTGTCAGATGCTCATGCTGTTCCCTCATGACGTTTTGTTGCTGGCAACCTACCAGGGATGGTTTCTCCTCCTCTGGGCTGCTCCCTATTGGCACTCCCCCCTGCTATCACTTAACTCCTCTGCCCTCAACATGTGCTATGTAGGGCTGTGCTGCCTGATGGTCGCTCTGCAGATTTCTGTTCCTTGCCCTGTCCCTTATGGCTGAAATATTATGTTGGACATGGAATGTCCGCGGTCTGAATGATTATCGGAATGCTCGTCTGATTCATGCACATCTACAGCGCAACAGGGTGGACATATGCCTTTTACAGGAGACGCACCTGCTACCCAGTTCTGTATCCAGACTTCAATCTCGTCACTGCTGGGAATCCCACTTTTCCACCTACTCATCTTACGCCAGGGGTGTCTCAATCCTTTTGCGTCAATTGTCTCCCTTGGCAGACCTCCCTGGCTCTTGTCGACCCGGAGGGAAGGTATGTCATTCTCCATGGTTTACTAATGGCTCAGCCCATCACAATCGCTTCGGTTTACAGCCCGTACTCTGATGACCCGGAGTTCTTTCATCATATTTGGCATCTTATCTCCTCCTGCGGTCCCGCAGCTATCGTTTGGGGTGGAGATTTTAATGTCACTCTCTCAGTGAACTTGGATCGATCTGGCTCTTACAAATACCATCCGCGTGCTGCTACTGCTCTTTTGTCTATTTTAACTGATAATTCGCTCTACAATGCCTGGCGTCATCTACGACCCGACGCCCTGAAGGCACTTGTGTCACTGGTGCGAGGGGTTGTTGGTCTAGAATTGATCATTGGTTAACCTCGCCGGACGTCTTATCCTGGATCGTCGACGTAGCACACATGGTTCGCACCCTCTCCGATCACGCGCCGGTTCAGCTTCATCTCAGGCCTCCATATTCTCAGCGTCAGGCCTTTATTTGGCGTCTACCCCCTAATGCCCTCTGTGTAGAAATCCAAACCGCGATCACCAACTATTTCGATCTCAACGTGGGTTCTGTTGATTCTGCTTCTACCCTATGGAAGGCTTCAAGGCTTTCATCCGTGGCGAATGTATCTCCAAACAGGCGTGAGTTTTCCGCTCTATTCGTTCCACCTTGGCTAGACTAGAGGGGGAAATCAGGGATTTGGATGTCCCCCAGGCGGCTTGCTCCAGCCCTGAAACGTTGGTGCTACTACGACAAAAACATTCTGACTTTTTGGATGAGGCAGTCTGAGGAAAAGTATTTTTCGATCGACAATCATTTTTACCAGGACTCCATTGGTTTTTGCATTGCCATCTTGTGGCAAATACTTTCACACGACCCACCTGGTCGTTTTTCTGATGTACGAGGAAAATTCTATCAGCACGACAAAAATCAATTTTTGCAGGCCTGCATTTCTGCCCAGGAACCTTCACCCGCCCAACCCCCTGTTCTCTGCAGTTCATCAGAAAGCCACATGGCCCTCACCCCGAGTGAATGATTCATTTTTCCTCTCCTACTCCCAGCCTGATAAAACATCCTTGACATCGTGATCAGGTTATCTGGACAATGGTCTGACTGCTGAACTTTCATCCAGACAATCGGAGAATGGCTCGTAAAGCCGGGGCTTTTGATCAAGACAACTGGGCAAAGAAACCTGAGGAAACTAAGCCCCGATCAACTAACATTTGACTGTGTACCTTGCCTTGACCAGGTCACTAACTGCAAACACCACCTGGATCTGGCTAATCAACAACAAACACTGCCCTGATTGAACAATGGTCTGGCAGCCAAAGGGCTGGAATAAGAAATGTATAAAAAGACTTGTTAGCTACGGATTTAAGTAGCAGCCTCCTCTGTCTTGTCTTTGACTAGCTTGGGACTCTGTTCCATAGCCCGGGCTATTGAAATAAATCTGGGTTCCTCCTGCAGACGAAGGCTCCTGTGTCTCCTTTTACTACGTATGAAGGGTATGGAAGATTTGGGCAGTTCCCCCCCGCCGAGACCCTGTAAGTGGGTTATTGCGGTTATTCAAATGGCGCCCGAACAGGTACTCCACGAGTACAGAGGTCAGGCCCGGTGGACGTGAGGAGGTGCACGGAGAGACTCCGACTGAGGCGCCCTACCCAAGGATTCTTGTATTCCGGTAGACCGAACGACTCACCCGTTGTTCCTCCCCACCCGGTCTGGGCCACTTGACCGCCTTCTCGCTGGAGTCCCCTAGCAAATAATTTCTGGAGCAGGACACAGCCCTACGTCTGCAGAAGAGAACTACCCCTGTAAGGTAAGGGTGGACTGATCATCCACCAAGTCTGTATGATTCTGTTATTGACTTTCGCAAAAACCAAGTTGTTATTGACTTTTGCCAAAGCCAAGCAAGCAAGGTGAATTTTTAAAAACCTGCTGGTGTCTGTTCCGTATGATTCTGCTATTATTGTCCTTCGCAAAAGACAAGCAAGCGAGGTGAGTTTTAGGAACCCGCTGGTGTCTGTTATCTGTTTTGAAGCATGCCGGTCAGTAGTAAGTTCAAGAGATTATGTTGTTGTATATGTACACAGGACTCCAGCTGGAGGCAGCCTGCCCGCTCCCTCCAGAAGGGACCCCTGGCCATACCATGTATGTTAAATATTGCCCTTCTGCCATAAAGTTCTCCTCGTTTTGGGTGAAATACACCAAGAAAAGTAACACAGAGTTACAGTGGCCATTTTAAGGCTCCTTTGATTCCCAAGTCCTCGCCAACTTAGAGGAACAATTAATTAAAAGAAAAACGCGCCCGTCCATGTTTGAATCTGTCCGATTTTGGAGGAAAGAGATAGAACAGAGAGCTAGTAAACAGAAGGCGCAAGAAAGAAAACAAGAACGTATGTCAATGGCCAACCACGCCAGAGAAAATTTACAAAATCGAATAACAAAATTGGTAGAAATAGCCGATAGGGAGCATGGGGCCCGGGTACAGAAATGTTATCCAGTCCGCGAGGAAAAAGGAAAGGTCCATATAGAGGGGGGAGAAGAAAGTGATTCCTTGCTTGATACCATGCTAGAAAGTCCTCCTGCATATGTCTCAATGTACCCTGCCCTGACACCTCACACCCCGTGTGCCCCCCTACCATCACCCACTCCAGCCCCCACTACCCCTCCTACTGTTCCCTCTGTCAAACCAGCACTCCCGACCTTTCCCATGACAATGACTCCGCACGTTAACTCTGTCCTCACCGAGGGAATGACAACAAGTCTCCATCCGTCCAACCCTAGCGGCTTTACCCCTACCCGTCCTTTTCTTGCTTCCCCGTGGTCTACAGTTAAGCAAGACTTATGTAAATTATTAAATTCCCCGGATTGGCCTCCTTGCGCTCAGCAGTCTGCTTTTCGTCCCTTCAAGAGAAAGACTTACAAAGGCAACAGTGTGAATGTTGGATGAATAACAAAAATATTTATTCCTTTAAAGAAATATGGTCCACCTTTTCTCAATGGACAATTATGGAACAGACCACCTGGGCTGAATACATGTGTGCTTTGGTCATGCACAGATTTGAGAATGTGTCTGTGCAGATACCCACCGGATTGATGGACCTTAGGTCACAAATAAAAAAAGCCGATGTTCAGGGAGAGTATACAAGGGGGAGAGTATGCAGTCTTTGTACTCCCACCCATGTGGAGTGCCTCAGGGCTCAGCACATACACTCTCACCAGTATGCAAGGGAGAGTATGCAGACTTCATACTCCCTCCCGTGTGATGCACCACAGGGCTCAGCGCATACACTAACACCAGTATACAAGGGAGAGTATGCAGTCTTTGTTCTCCACTTCTAAAAAACGCCACCTTTTACATCCCCTATACTCTCAGTGCATCACGTTAATGTTTATGTGACAGTAGGTGTTGATGAAGGAGGCATAAATTACAGAGTAGTGGTTGCACATGAGAGTCATGAAACCGCCATACACTGAAGGATGGCGTGTACAGCGCTCCCTGACACAAGCATATGTAACCACATAGCAATAAATTACTTTCTGACCCTTCCCTCTCTCTTTGTTTTTCAGAAAAAACCCGGTCTCCATATAATAGCAGTCCAGGTCTCTCAGTTGGATATATCACTGGCATTGTGATTGGCTTGCTAGCGGTGGTAATCATTGTGTAAGTGTGCATAGAGACTCGTGCCAAGAAATTTCCATTTGTGGCTTCAGTTCAAAAATGGTTCCTAGCTGTTCCTCGGTGTTTCCTTTCTGGGATTAACCCGCTCTCCCTTCATCTTCAGTGTCTGCCTGTAGTCCTTCTTCAGTGTTTCCCTTCTGGGATTAACTCCCCTCCTCTTCATCTTCAGGGTCTGCCTCTAGTCCTTCCTCAGTTTTTCCTTTCTGGGATTAAACCCCTTCTCCATTCATCTTCAAGCTCTGTTTCTATCTTTTCCTCAGTGTTTCCTTTCTTGGATTAACCTCCCTCTCCCTTCATCTTCAGGGTCTGTGTCCAGCTCTTCCTCAGTGTTTCCTTTCTGGGATTAACCCCCTCCCTTCATCTTTCCTTAGTGTTTCCATTATGGAATTAACTCCTCTCTCCCTTCATCTTCTGGCTCTGTATCTAGCTCTTCCTCAGTGTTTCTTTCCTGGGATTAACCTCCCTCTCCCTTTTTCTTCAAAGCCTGCCTCTAGTCCTTCCTCAGTGTTTCCTTCCAGGGATCTATGCTTACCTCCCTTCCTCTCCAGGTTCCATCTCTAACTCTTCCTTCGTGTTCTACCTCATAAATAATCCCCGTCTTCCTTTCCCTTTAATAACTGCCTCTGCCGCTCTCCTCAAGCCCCCAAATGCTTTGGATGCTCTGTGGGCTGAGCGAGGCAGGGAAGAAAATGTACGGGGAGACAGCAGTGGGCACTGCACAGCTGAGGTAAGGGTACACCATCATCCCACAGCTGAGGTAAGGGTACACCATAGTCACATGGCTGAGGTAAGGGTAACAGATTGGTAAATGAATCTGCGACTGTTTAATTTCAATTTTTGATTGATTGGTTAAATAAATGTTAAAGGACATTGATAATGGTATTAGTCATATTTATGCGGTGCAGCCAGATATCGAGTGAAGAGTCACTCACATATATTCTGTAATTCAAAGGGCAGGCTTTGGTACACCATCATCACATGGCTGAGGTAAGGGTACACTTTTGTCAAATGGCTGATGTAAGGGTCCAATATCAGCACACGTATAAGGTAAGGGAACACCATTGTCACATGGCCGAGGTACAGGTACACCATCGTTACATGGCTGAGGTAATGCTTTACTATTGTCAGACATAAGGGTACATCATCATCACACGGCTGAGGTGAGGGTAAACTATTGTCACGCAGCTGACATAAGGGTACACCATTGTTACATGGCTGCGGTAATGATATACCATAATCACATGGATGAGGTTAGGGTACCCTATTGCCACATCGCTGAAGTAAGTGTACACTTTCGTCACACAGCTGAGGTAAGGGCCCATCATCATCACATGGCTGAGATAAGGGTACACCACCATCATATGGCTGAGATAAGGTTACACCATAATCACACGGTTGAGGTAAGGGAACATTATTTTCATACAGATGAGGTAAGGGTACACCTTTGTCACACAACTGAGGTAAAGGTACACCAGTGTTGCGCAGATGAGGTAAGGGTACACGATTGCCACACAACTGACATAAGGGTACCTCATTTCCACAAGGCTGAGGTATGTGTATACCATTGTCCCATGGCTCAGGTATGGGTACAGCATTGTCACACAGCTCAGGTAAGGGTACAACATCAACACACGGCTCAGGTAAGGGTACACCATTGCCACATAGCTCAGGTAAGTGTACACCATCATCACACTGTTCAGGTAAGGGTATCCCGTGATCACAAGGCTCAGGTAAGGGTACGCCATCGTCACACAGCTGAGGGAAGGGTTCACCATCGTCACATAGGTGACGTAAGTGTACACCATCGTCACTTGTCTGAGGTAAGAGTACACTATTGTCACATGGCGGAGGTTGAGGTGAACAATATTCACACAGCTGACATAAGGTTGCACCATCATCAAACAGTTGAGGTAAGCATTCCAAGAACTATCGTGTCGCATTACGCATTCTATAAACTGACACTGCCGCCCTAACCATGGTTTGTGGTGTGGCCAAATACTTGGGTTGTGCACGGCTAATAAGAACCAAGCTGATAGCGAAAATTAGTAGCGCACCATCCTCCAAGAATGTAACTTGATGTACTTGCTATTAACATTGTTTTTATGATCTTGATGAAATCTTCTTTTTATATATATTCTTTTAATTGTATGGGGTACGTTGGACAGTATGAATTATGTTTTCTAGGTTGTGCCATATGATTTTAAAATATGAATTTTAGATGTACATGGTTTTATGATAATTTTTTAGCGAATAAAGCTTATACTACTACTACTGCATACACAATCGTCGTATGGCTGAGGTAATGGTACACCATCATCACATGGCTGATGTAAGGGTACACCATCTTCACATGGTTGAGGAAAGGGAACACCATTGTCACAATGGTGAGGTAAGGGTACCCCATTTCCACAAGGCTGAGGTAAGGGTACACCATAGTCACATGACTGAGGTAAGGTTAGACCATCGTCCCATGGCTCAGGTATGGGTACAGCATTGTCACACTGCTCAGGTAAGGGTACACCATCAAGGCACGGCTCAGGTAAGGGTACACCATTGCCACATGGCTCTAAGGGTACACCATCATCACACAGCTCAGGTAAGGGTGCACCAGCGCCACATTGCTCAGGTAAGTGTACACCATCATCACACTGTTCAGGTAAGGGTACCCCGTCATCACACGGCTCAGGTAAGAGTACACCATCGTCACACAGCTGAGGCAAGGGTACACCAATATCACCTGGGTGACAGAAGTGTACACCATTGTCACTTGTCGGAGGTAAGAGTACACTATCGTCCCATTGCTGAGGTTGGGGTGAACCATAGTCACACAGCTGATATAAGGTTGCACCATCATCAAACAGTTGAGGTAAGCATATACCATCGTCAGATAGCTGGGGTAATGGTACACCATCATCACATGGCTGATGTAAGGGTACACCATCTTTACACATAAACAGCTGAGGTAAAGGTACAGCATTGCCACACGGCTGAAGTAAGTGTACACCATTGTCACACGTCTGAGGTAATGGTACGCTCTCACAGTATTTTTGGTGCATGCAACTCTGGATTATAGTAGTTGCCTTAAAAAATGTTACAAACTACTAGAAATACTCAAAGTGAATGGCTGAGAATCTTAACATTAGTCACTTGCTTATCCTCTCAAATGAGCGATTTAAGCCCTCTAGTAAGAAAATCTGCCTATAGGTGAATGGCAGGAAATTATGTCCAGGGCTGCTTCACTGAGGGGCCCCTCACAGTACAGGCCAGGTGCTGCCAGAGAAGCCTGATCACACCCAGTGGGACTTACATATCTTTGGATTATCTGGAGTACTGGAGAAGCATCTTCCATGTTGTGTGTAATTTGAACTGGTAACTTTTGGCGTTTTTACTCAGTGTTATGGAATTTCCATTAATCCGTTTACAATGTGGGGATGTGGGGGTGTGAATCCAGCATGTTTGATGCCAAACACAGAGTTTTTTCCAGCCAGTTTGGAGATGGTCATCGTGTAATGATGCAATGCCATACTATGCATCATAATGGCTGATGCACTTATAACCCGGGAGAATGGACAGCGAAGGTTGTAGGGTTTTCATGCTCATTCAGGGTCACCCTCACACTTAGAACCAAGCACCCTGCCTTCAGGATTGAAAGACCTACCTTTGAGGTGGCTTATTTATTTTATTTATTTATTTAATTTGTAAAGCGCCCAAACCCCCCCTACCAGGGTATCTTCGCGCTGTGACTGCCAGTGCCAACCAAGGGGAAGATAAATCAGTACAGCGTTGTTTTCAGCAGCTTTCTGAAAACCAGGAAGTTTGTGCATTGGTGCAAATGGATAGAGAGTTGGTTCCATTAAATTGGAGCAAGGTTGGAGAAAGCTTTACCACCCATGCGGGCTAGTTTGAAACCTGGGATATGAAGGAGAGCTTTGTGACCAGACCAAAGGGGCCTAAATGGTATATATCTGACCAACTTATCTGTCAGATAAATGGGGCCCATGCTGTTCAGGGATTTGTAAACCATACAACAGATCTTGAATTTAATTCTCTTTCGCACCAGAAGCCTGTGTAGTTTTTGGAAGAGAGGAAGAGAGGCAGTTCTGGGAGTGGCATTGGTCACCAAGAGGGTGCCGTGTTCTGGACTACTTGTTTAGGGAGGTTTCCGTGGCTGAAATCAGCAGAGCATTGCAGTTGTCCAGGCAGCTTAGGATCAAAACCTGGATCAAGGTTTTCCGTGTGGAGATTGGCAGGAGGGGAAAGATCCTTCAAAGGAAGCAGAGTGTGTGATAGCGGGTCCCGGCAATATTGGTAGCATGCCCCTTCAGAGTTAGTTCATGGTCTATCGCACTCTTAGGCTTTTCACCACCTGTTTAGGGGATGGGGCAGATCCCAGTTCCTCCGGCCACCAACTTGGGGGCCATCTCACTGCAGCTTCTCCAAACAGCATTAGTTCAGATTTTTCTGCATTAGGCTGCATGAAGTTTTCTCTCATCCAGAACGCGATTACTTTCATACCCTCCGAAAAGGTGGTCTGAATATTGAGGTTGGTTTTATCAAAGGAGAGAAGAAGTTGGGTGTCATTGGCATAGGAGATCGGAATAAAACCTAATTTCCTCAGTAGTCCAGCCAAGGGGGTAACATAGATGTTACGTAGGGTTCAAACAGGAGCCCTGAGGTACCCCCTTGGTAACTCTGTGAGCGAAAAGAGCCCAGATTCATGGTCTGGGTTCTATTGGTCAGGAAATTGACCATCCATTTTAAGGCGTTCCCTTGGATGCCTATGTCCCTAAGTCTCCTGAGTAGGATCTGGTGGGAGATGGTATTGAATGCTTCAGACAGGTCAAGCAGTACCAGGAGTGCTGCCTGACCATTTTCCGCTAGCATTCAGATGTAATCAGTAACTGCCACCAATGCCGTCTCAGTGCTAAATCCGGGTCAAAATCCAGATTGTGAACGATCAAGACAATTCGAGGATTCGACAAACTCCAGAAGTTTGCTATGTAGAGGGAGCAAGGTTGGAGAAAGCTTTACCACCCATGCGGGCTAGTTTGAAACCTGGGATATGAAGGAGAGCTTTGTGACCAGACCAAAGGGGCCTAAATGGTATATATCTGACCAACTTATCTGTCAGATAAATGGGGCCCATGCTGTTCAGGGATTTGTAAACCATACAACAGATCTTGAATTTAATTCTCTTTCGCACCAGAAGCCTGTGTAGTTTTTGGAAGAGAGGAAGAGAGGCAGTTCTGGGAGTGGCATTGGTCACCAAGAGGGTGCCGTGTTCTGGACTACTTGTTTAGGGAGGTTTCCGTGGCTGAAATCAGCAGAGCATTGCAGTTGTCCAGGCAGCTTAGGATCAAAACCTGGATCAAGGTTTTCCGTGTGGAGATTGGCAGGAGGGGAAAGATCCTTCAAAGGAAGCAGAGTGTGTGATAGCGGGTCCCGGCAATATTGGTAGCATGCCCCTTCAGAGTTAGTTCATGGTCTATCGCACTCTTAGGCTTTTCACCACCTGTTTAGGGGATGGGGCAGATCCCAGTTCCTCCGGCCACCAACTTGGGGGCCATCTCACTGCAGCTTCTCCAAACAGCATTAGTTCAGATTTTTCTGCATTAGGCTGCATGAAGTTTTCTCTCATCCAGAACGCGATTACTTTCATACCCTCCGAAAAGGTGGTCTGAATATTGAGGTTGGTTTTATCAAAGGAGAGAAGAAGTTGGGTGTCATTGGCATAGGAGATCGGAATAAAACCTAATTTCCTCAGTAGTCCAGCCAAGGGGGTAACATAGATGTTACGTAGGGTTCAAACAGGAGCCCTGAGGTACCCCCTTGGTAACTCTGTGAGCGAAAAGAGCCCAGATTCATGGTCTGGGTTCTATTGGTCAGGAAATTGACCATCCATTTTAAGGCGTTCCCTTGGATGCCTATGTCCCTAAGTCTCCTGAGTAGGATCTGGTGGGAGATGGTATTGAATGCTTCAGACAGGTCAAGCAGTACCAGGAGTGCTGCCTGACCATTTTCCGCTAGCATTCAGATGTAATCAGTAACTGCCACCAATGCCGTCTCAGTGCTAAATCCGGGTCAAAATCCAGATTGTGAACGATCAAGACAATTCGAGGATTCGACAAACTCCAGAAGTTTGCTATGTAGAGGGAGCAAGGTTGGAGAAAGCTTTACCACCCATGCGGGCTAGTTTGAAACCTGGGATATGAAGGAGAGCTTTGTGACCAGACCAAAGGGGCCTAAATGGTATATATCTGACCAACGTATCTGTCAGATAAATGGGGCCCATGCTGTTCAGGGATTTGTAAACCATACAACAGATCTTGAATTTAATTCTCTTTCGCACCAGAAGCCTGTGTAGTTTTTGGAAGAGAGGAAGAGAGGCAGTTCTGGGAGTGGCATTGGTCACCAAGAGGGTGCCGTGTTCTGGACTACTTGTTTAGGGAGGTTTCCGTGGCTGAAATCAGCAGAGCATTGCAGTTGTCCAGGCAGCTTAGGATCAAAACCTGGATCAAGGTTTTCCGTGTGGAGATTGGCAGGAGGGGAAAGATCCTTCAAAGGAAGCAGAGTGTGTGATAGCGGGTCCCGGCAATATTGGTAGCATGCCCCTTCAGAGTTAGTTCATGGTCTATCGCACTCTTAGGCTTTTCACCACCTGTTTAGGGGATGGGGCAGATCCCAGTTCCTCCGGCCACCAACTTGGGGGCCATCTCACTGCAGCTTCTCCAAACAGCATTAGTTCAGATTTTTCTGCATTAGGCTGCATGAAGTTTTCTCTCATCCAGAACGCGATTACTTTCATACCCTCCGAAAAGGTGGTCTGAATATTGAGGTTGGTTTTATCAAAGGAGAGAAGAAGTTGGGTGTCATTGGCATAGGAGATCGGAATAAAACCTAATTTCCTCAGTAGTCCAGCCAAGGGGGTAACATAGATGTTACGTAGGGTTCAAACAGGAGCCCTGAGGTACCCCCTTGGTAACTCTGTGAGCGAAAAGAGCCCAGATTCATGGTCTGGGTTCTATTGGTCAGGAAATTGACCATCCATTTCAAGGCGTTCCCTTGGATGCCTATGTCCCTAAGTCTCCTGAGTAGGATCTGGTGGGAGATGGTATTGAATGCTTCAGACAGGTCAAGCAGTACCAGGAGTGCTGCCTGACCATTTTCCGCTAGCATTCGGATGTAATCAGTAACTGCCACCAATGCCGTCTCAGTGCTATATCCGGGTCAAAATCCAGATTGTGAACGATCAAGACAATTTGAGGATTCGACAAACTCCAGAAGTTTGCTATGTAGAGGGAGCAAGGAGATAGGGCGATAGTTAGAAACATCTTCCCGGGGAACTTTAGGGTTATTCCTGATAGGGATGATCTGTGCTGCTTTCCACTCAAGGATGGAGACTGCCTTCCTTCATGGAACTACTAAGGATGGAGCAGATGGGAGCAGCAAGTGTCTTAGATAGCAGAGCGGTGGTCTTGGCAGGAATAAGGTCAAGTGGAGGCCCTGATTTAACTACGTTTCGTAACGATTCTACTTCCTTCGGTGTATGAGCCAGGAAGTTCTCCATTGTTAAGGCATCAGGAGTAATCGGGGGAGGGTCTATTATGGGGCCTGTCTGAGAGCGGTTTGCCGAAGTATTCTTATTGTAGATAATTTCTATTTTCTAGGTGAGATGATTTGCAATGTTGTTGTCACACAGGATTTGGGAAGGGGCCTCTTCGGTGTTGCACGCCCTAGGGTTCATGAACTATTTTAAAACCTGATACAGTGTTCGTGGGGTGTTCTCTGCTAGTTCGAGTTGCAGTGTGATATGCGTTTTCCAAGTGGTTTTCAGTTTTTTTTGGTATTGTGCCAGTGCATACTTATAGGTCTTAAGTGCAGTGACATCATATAGAAGCAATTTATATCTGTCATAATTGGTGCTAGCACCAGGTTACATAGGCTGCAATAGCAGGCCTATAGTAATAGTTTGAGTGGTCTCCCATGGGTGGCCTAATGCATGCTTTAGCCCATGGGGGACCCTTGTTGTATCTATACCTCACTACCATATACCAGGGACTCATAAAGGTACACCAGTAGCCAATCTGGGATGCATCTAAGTACTCACCATATCCAATTTATTGGAGAAACAACAAATACTGTGTTCCTGATTAGTAGGCTCCCAGTCAGATTAGTCACATACAGAATAACACCAGGCAAAAAGAGGGGGTAACCATGCAGAAGTATCCTACCTTCCTACACTATACCATCACCACACGGCTGAGGTAAGGTTACACCATCGTCATAAGCGTGAGGTATGGGAACACCATTGTCACATGTGTGAGGTAAGGGTATACCATTATTACATGACTGCGGTAAGGGTACACCATCGCCACATGGTTGAGGTAAAGGTACACCATCATCACATATCTCAGGTAAGGATACACCACTGTTACATGGCTGAGGTAAGGGTACACCATTGCCACATGGCCATGGGAAGAGTACATCATCATCATACAGCTGAGGGCAGGAGACACCGTTGTCATATGGCTGAGGTAAGGGCACACCGTTGTCACACGGCTCAGGCAAGGGTACACCATTGCTAACTTATCAATGGGAAGCTGCTCATGAGAAAAATCTCTGCCCCGCCTCACTCCGCACGTGTCAAAGCTCTGTGAAATCCGCTGGCAGAGCTGAATTCTTTGCCCACACCTACTCTCTTGTGAACAACATTGTCAGATGGATGAGGTAAGAGTACACCAACTCCACACGGCTGAGATAAGGGAACACCATCATCACACGGGTGATATAACAGTACACTATCATCACAAGGCTGAGGTAAGGGTACACCATTTTCGCATGGCTGAGGTAAGGGTACACCATGGTCAAACGACTGACACAAGGTTACACCATTGTCAAATGGTTGAGGTAAGCATACACCAACGTCGCTTGGCTGAGGTAAGGCTACACAATCATCACATACCTTAGGTTAGGGTACACCATTGTCACATGGCTGAGGTAAGGGCATGCAATCAGTATTCGCAAAGGTAAGAGTACACTACCTTCACAAGGCAGAGGTAATAGTACACCACTGTCACACGACTGAGGTCAGGGTACACCATCATCACACGGCTGAGGTAAGGGTAAACCATTGTCACACAGCTAAGTGAAGGGTTCACCATCGTCACCAGGCTGAGGTAATGGGACACCATTGTTACTTGGCTGAAGTATGGGGACACCATCACCACACGGCTGAGGTAAGGATACATGATTGTCACATGGCTGAGGTAAGGGTACACTATAGTCACAGGGCTGAGGTACTGGTACACCATCATCACACGGCTCATGTAAGGGTACACCATAGTCAAACAGCTGAGGTACGGTTACGTCATCAGCACACAGCTGTGATAAGGGTACACCATTACCACACAGCTGAGGTAAGGGTGTGCCATTTCACATGTCTGAGGTAAGAGAACACTACCTTCACACGGCTGAGGTAATTGTACACCATCCTTACACAGCTGAGGTAAGGGTACACCATCATAACATGGCTGAGGTAAGTGTACACCATAATCACATGGCTGAGGTAAGGGAACACCATCGTCACAAGACTGAGATAAAGGGCAACAATAGTAAAACTGCTGATGTAAGGGTAAACCATTGCCCCACGGCTGAGGTAAGGGTACACTATAATCACATGGCTGGTGTAATGTTACAGCATCATCACATGGCTGAGGTAAGGGTACACCACTGACACACAGCAGGGTTAAGGGTACACCATTGTCACACGGCTGAGATAGGGGTACAACATTGTCACACAACTGAGGTAACGGTTCACCATCTTTACAGGCTTAGGTAAAGGTACACCATCGCCACATGGCTGAGGTAAGAGTTAACAATTTCCACATGGCTGAGGTAATGGGACACCATTTCCACAAAGCTGAGGTAAGGATACACCATTGTCACATGGCTACGGTAAGGGTACACCATCGTCACACAGCTGAGATAAGGGTTAACCATCATTAGACGGCTGTGATAAGGGTATGCCATAGCCACATGGCTGAGGTAAGGGGAAACTATTGTCACACTGCTGAGGTAAGAGTGCACTCCCTTCACACAGCTGAGGTAATAGTACACCACTGGCACAACTAAGGTCAGGGTACACCAGTCTGAGGTAAGGGTACATCATTGTCACAAGACTGAGATAGTGGTACCTGATTCTTACACGACTGATGAAAGGGTATACCATTGCTACATGGGTGAGGTACAGGTCGCTATAGGCTGGTGTGAGGTTACACCATCATCATATGGCTCAGGAAAGGGTACACCATCCCCACATGGCTGAGATGAGGGTAAAACACAACTGAGATAATGGTTCACCATTGTTACAGGCTGAGGTAAGGGTACACCATTGCCACACGGCTGATGTAGGGGTACACAATTTCCACACAGCTGAGGTAATGGTACACCCTTTCCACAATGCTGAGGTAAGGGTGCATCATCGTCACATGGCTAAGGTGAGGGTACACACAAGGAGATGATGGACAGAGTGCTGAAACTTTTCAGACACTCCCTCCCAGTCATAGATCTGGGATGAATTCATCATCACTTCGCCACCTTAGTTCAGACCCTGCTATATGCAAATCAGTCTTGACCCTGTGCCTCATGGGAGCAGTCCAGCCCGAACTGCAGGGTCAAGCCTGATTTGCATATGGCTGGGTGCAAACTGGAATTGCATGGTGAACAAAAATCTATGGATTTAGGCCCAGATTTTTGCACTGGGGTGAATGTATGACATTGTTCTGCATTGTGTTCATCAATTTTTTTTGCATAAGGTAAGGCTACACCATTGTCACATGGCGGAGATAAGAGTACACCATCACCACACTGAGGGGCCCCTCACAGTTCAGGCCAGGTGTTGCCAGAGAAGCCTGCTCACACCCAGTTGGACTTACATATCTTCAGAACAACAGGAGTACTGGAGAAGCATCTTCCATGTTGTGTAGAATTCACGTGGATCTGTTTGAACTGGTTACGTTTGGAGCCCTTATTCAGTGTTATAGAATTTCCATTCATCTGGATTAAGCTGTCTGAAGTCTGAGGAAAAAGTCCTGCTCATTTCAGGACTTTTCCTCAAAGTAGTACTGTCACTCGAACTGGGGAATGTTTTGCTGAACCCCTCTTCCTACTTTATTCACAGTATTTACATTCGCATTGCGGGTCTGAGAGCATTTAATGTCTTCTATCAATCTTTTAATATGAGACAGATTTTGATTTCTTTATATTGTTTGATCTTTTGATTGAATTTACTTTGTTTTTGTGATATTTGTCCTATTATATTTTTAACTTTGTACTCAACTTTGTTTGGATCGTGAAGGTATTTTATTTCTTATGTGTATGGACTTCTCGATAGCTGTTAAACTTCTACTTTGCTGCTTGTGCCCCACTATGAACCTTAATCCAGAGATTCCTCCCAGGATCGAGTGTTCACAGCTCTCTGTAGGGCTGTGTCCTCTCTCCACCACATTCTAACACCTGCAGCTTATCGTTCGTTTGACGTCCATCTGTCCCAGTAGTGTCCAGTGATGATTATCTCTCGTCTCTCTTCCTTTAGGGACGCAGCTGTGGGGGAGTCTGCTTAGATGGCACCCAACAAGAGTAAGTACAGAAATGGGACAACATTAAAAAATGGGGCCTCTTCGGTATGTGTACAGGGACCTCCAAGAGACTAGAAAAGTTTTCATGAGGGACACTCCTGCTGAAGCTGTGTCTCTTTGGGGTCTGATCCAAGAAACTAAGGGACATATTAGCAAGGAGTTGCGATATTTATCGCAAAACGCGGTTAGCGCGTTTATTTTTATCGCTGCCTGTCGCTCGATATTTAAGCAGAGAAAACATGCTATTAGCAACGTTTATCTCCACTGTGATAAAATATCCAGCGATAGCGGCAAAATGCCTGAATATCGCTGGAAATCCTTGCTAATATGCCCCTAAATCTGGCCATACAAAGCTATGTTTAGAGCTTGTGGTCTAACTTCAGGACAATGTTAATCCTACACTCCTACACTCTTCCCACGGCAAGTTAGTGTTCAAGTGGCTTCATCATTGTCTGCAGAACAGAAGTGACGGTGATGACATTTGTATAGTGCTTCAAACCTTTGGAGGGGCATCAAGGCACATTATCAGACAGGAGTTACACTATAGAGTGAACAAGCGCATGGTTGGGCTGGTGTTGTGTTTGCAGAGTCGCAGGGCTCCATGGGTGCAGAGGTCTATGTTTGAAGACTGTTGTCTGCTGTTATGAAGCGGATGCTGAGCTGTGTAATTCGAGTTTGTAACTTTCACATAGTCCAGCACCAAAATGGTGCATTAAAAGCCTCCCTGAGAAAGAGTCATGCCAGTCACAATCCAGAGTGACAAGGTGTAAAAGGGATGAAACATAGAATGGTTCCTCGTGATGGTGCCCGGATAGACCTTCTTCCCCTGACCCGCTCACACCTGACTCCCTCTGTTTCACACTCTTTGGCCAGCATACACGTTTGCTGTACAAACAGTGATTTTTTTGTTTGATCCTCATTTAGTGCAATAAAGTCTCCATGAGACGCTAGAAGCCTCAGGCCCTCCCTCAGGCTCCAAGCCCCTTACATCCCATCCTCTTACATCACTTACCCACTTGCACCAGCAGGGAAGGTTACATGTTTGTTCAGCAAAGCTTTTTTTTACCTCATTCACACCTTCACGAACACAAGCACAACTGGTTTCCATTGCCAGAGATAGTAGGAGCCAATGTTTACACAGAAGCTGCTAGTCTCAGTCAAGTCCATTCATAAGGTGCCTAAACCCCAAAGTATTCAGGCTCTGGTACAGTTTCCAATCTCAAATCTCACTAGAACAGAAGAGTTTTAAATTTTTCTGGACCCCTTTAAGCAGGAGACATTCCTTAATTCCAACTTTGGGCCATTCCACCGTGGCACTTGTGCTCCCAGTAGCTGCCTGCCAGCCAGCTCTATTTACTTGAATTTGTAGGAAACCAGCAGAACCTAAACTTAGGGCCGTAGGTGACTCATTGGAGCATAAACATGGCATCGAAAGGCCAATTATCTGGACTACTTTGATAAAGAAAAATTCTGGAGTGTCATTTGGGAACAATATTTCATCCTGTCCACAATCAGAAGCCAGTGTCATTTATGAAGTGTTAAAGTCATGTGCTTGCGCAGTTTGACACATGAAACAACCCTCAAGGTGGCATTTTGAATTTTCTCAAGCGTGCGCTTGTGCTTCTAGGGTGCATCCTCCTTTTTAGTCCAACTGCATCTGACACAAACTACAGCTCAGAGTGTTTGCCTGGCCGTCCATGTTAAGGTGCTTATCTAAGACCACTCCAAGGGACTTTACACTTTTCTTGAGGCTAAATTCAGAATCCCTGTAGGAGGCTGTCTTAGTATAAGGGGCTCACTTTTGTAAATGAAGCACCTTGCTCTAATCCAGACAACCGTAATGGTGATTTTAGTGGTCTTAGACAACCTTAAAAAGCTCTCTAAGTGATAGCTGTGGAGAGCAGCCTACAGGCTGAGTGCAGAAGGAGTGTAAAGCAGCTTGTTTTACCAGTACTAATACTATAGCGTAGGTTAAGTGGAAAAGAACCACACAGTACAGTTATAAAAACATGTATTTATTTCAAACACTCTCTAACACATTGGAATATCTCCTACCCTGAGATATAATCACAATACACACAATACTTTGCTAATAGAATACGTAAGTAGCACAAATGCTCTGTGGTCGCTAAAGGAAGACCAAATATACTAATAAAGTGGAATTTAAACCAATACCTAAGTTGAGACTGGACCCAGAAGACGTAGAAGAGCAGGGGACCCAAGCAACCACCCAAGGTAAGTACCCAGGAACCCCAAGGAGGCCGAGTACTGAGTGAAACACTTCCTTCATAGTATGATTAGTGGGTGGTGTCTGGATTGCAGTCCAAGTGTATTACTAATTTGTATTGGCAAATTGGTTAACAACTTCCACCAGGTGGGTTAGAAATCCGATCTCTGTTTGCTCATTGTTTTATTGGTTCTTGTACAACTTTGTCCCTCTGAATGAAGGTGTCTCAATATGTCCCTAACTGGCCCATTGATCTTTTTTGCATTTATTTTAGATGTGACCTGCATGACTGGGCAGAAATATGCAGACGAGGCCCCACCAGTGCTGTGTACAGAACTTACAACTGTCTGCTGAGTTTTCACCCCGACATGTTGTTGACAAGTGAATTCCGCAGGTTGCATTCTTTGAGAGCCGTCATCCCTCATTCATCCTAGAGTCATTACGCTCCTAGCTGCCAATTGGCCACATGTCAAATGGCCCAGTGTTCTTTGCATGCCTGGATTTCAAAGTAAACGCCTATAGCAGAAAACATAAAACTACAAGTACCAGAATGCCAAGGCCTGCTGGCCAATGAGCAAGGACTACCTGATGACCTCCTCTATGATTCCTGTCTACTTGGAACTTTAAAAATTAAAGTCACTCTGTTGAAAGTATAATCTGTCCATGTCTTTAACAGAATAGCTTTTCCTCGAAAGCCCACTTGAGTGTCCCTAATTCAAAAAGACCCACAGATGAACACAAAGAGGCAGTGCAGAGGGCATGAGGTGCAAAAGCACTTGGCACAGATTTTATTGAGTTTTTTAAGAAGATGTCCTAGCAGGTCTGGGATTTCTAAAGGTGGACGGGCGCCAACTAGTGCAGTGGGGTCATAAGGGCCATGCTGGTGCAATACTCTGAGTAAATCACTTTCACTTTTTGTGAATCACAACCACAAGCACAACAGGCCTAAGTGGAAAGAATATATTAAAAAAAAAATGTTAATTTTTTTTTTCACAAAGAAAAACCTAAATACATTGTTTCCATCACTTTTTTTTACCAAGACCCCCCCGCCCCCCACCCGGACACCATTCTATAACTTCCACCCTTTTTATGTCAGGACACAAAAAGAACAAGGCAACTACACAGTATATAGTAAATAACAAAATAAATAAAAAAAGAGGAAAAAAAAAGGCAACATAAACGAGGCCGGAAAGAAGATAGAATTCTACTATGTGATGCCGTTAACTTAGTTAGGAACAGCGTATGCAATGAGCCAGGAGTTTAGTCTTGCACTCCATCTATCCATTTACCTAAGTGCTCGCATACCGCCATTCCAGTTTTTTTGGCTTGTTTGCCCTTTTTTTGCGTAAATAGCCTTCTCCAGTTTACATGTCACCAGTAGTCTTGCCTGCCACTGTGCAAACAATGGGGGTTTCGGGTCTTTCCAATGGGCCGCAAGACAAATCCTATAGATGGTCATAGCAACAAAGATCAACGGACCCCCGACCCGGGTAATGTCATCCAGCCCCAGCAGAATGACTGACGGAGTTAATTGTATGTTTTGTCCCAGCACCACTCCCATAAAGTGTTGTATTTGTTGTAAACGCGGTTTTAGGTTGGGCTGGTGGCGAACATGTGTATCTGGTCTGCTGAAAATTCAAGACATCTGGGGCATAGGGTTCCCCTTCCGCTTCCCCACTTCGCAATTTTGTTAGGTGTGATATAAAGGAAGAACCCTATTTTGTAAAATTGGGCTTGCAGCTTAGTGGATAATAAATATTTATGGGCTAGTTTCAGGGCTGTGCAGAAGACGTTCTGGTTGACATTTAGCTTTGTTTGCCACTTTGTGTTTATTTTCCCCAGATCATCAGGCATCTTACCATTCAAGATAGAGTAAATTGCTCCAATCCGCAGTGGTTTATTTTCCTGAATTCTATCAATCATTTCTATATTATCGAAACCAGCTAGGCCGCCAGTCTTATGATCTAAAAAGTTCTTAACAGCATGAAAGTGAAAGATCTGATTTTCCTCAACCAAGAACTGTGTCTTGAGATCCAAGACCTTATCCCATTCAGGGTGACCAGGTCCCCCAGTTTAGTTACGCCTGCACTATACAATTTCTGTAAATATGTGTTGTCAAATATTGAAGGGAGCATTGAGTTATTCTTAGTAGGGGTATAATAGTTCAATCTGCCATGGTCAAAAAGTTTCCGGAAATTTGAAAAGACCCGGTATGCGTTTCTTAGAGACTTAAACTGAACGCGTTTATAATACCCAAATTCAAGCTGTCTCCACAAACATCCCTTGCTGTCTTCCCCAAGTAAAGTCCTGTATGGGGACGGTAAACCTGACTGTGTCAGGCCTATGTTATCATGTAGTAAAAACGAACTGTACTGTAGCACAGTAGCCCAGCAATATAATTTAAGATTTGGCAGAGCCCAGCCTCCTCTCTCCTTGGGTAGGGAGAGTAGTTTGTATGATCTCCTTGTATTTGAGTAAGCCCATATAAATTGACAAAATATTTGTTCAAATAATTGGAAGATTGTATTATTAAATTCCAGGGAACATGTTCTGAAGAAATATAGCAACTTCGGGAAGTAGGTAATCTTTACAACGTTACACCGACCAATTATAGTTAAATGTAGATTATCGATTTTCTTATGTGCTTTTTTAGTGTCTAGAAATAGTGGGATCAGGTTTTCTTCCACTATTGAGTCTATGTAGGCCATAATGGTCAGACCCAAATATTTCGCTTTGGGGACAACTCGTCTATCGACCCAGGCTATGTTTTCGTTCAGTATTATTTGTGTCTTTGTTTTATTCAAAACATACCCTGAAAGTTTCCCGAATTCCTGAGCTTCACTCTCCAGAGCCTTAATGGCGCTTTTAGGGTCAGGAGTAATAATTGCCAAATCATCGGCGTATGCCCTAATTTTTGTGCTCATACCGTGCCCAATATCTGCTGGTATTTCTGTGTTTGCTTCTATTTTATTGATGAGTGGGTTTATAAATAGGGCAAACAGTAGCGAGGAACAGGGGCATCCCTGTCTCGTTCCGCGTGAAATTTCTATTGGTTCAGTTAGCTTTCCATTAACCATTATTCTGGCCCGAGGTGCTTTATATAGAGCCTGAATCGCCTGCAGCATGATGGGGCCAAATCCTGCCCGTTTTAAAACCTCCCATAAAAAAAACAGGAGTCTCCTGCTACCTTTGCTGCGTCTAGCAGCATAATCGTTCTTCGTACATGTTCGGTTGTTCCTTTTTTAGGGATAAACCCATGCTGCCAGTCAGAGACTAAACTCTGTATATTTTGGGAGATTCTACTGGTCAGTATTTTTGAGAATATCTTTGAGTCCGTGTCTATTAAAGTAATTGGCCTGTAGGCTGACATTTCAAGTGGAGATTTGTCTTTCTTTGCAAAAATTACAATTTTTGCCAGGGACCATGACAGAGGAGGGGAGGCGCCACCAAAGATTGAGATAATCACTAATGTAAAAACTTCTTTAATCTGTGGCTCAAAGACCTTGTAAAATTCTGCAGGGATACAGTGTAAGCCAGTTGCCTTACCATTCGGCAAGGTCTTAAATGCGCTTAATATTTCTTTCGACGTGGGAGGGTGCTCCATCTGTTCTTGTACTTGTGGGGTGAGTTTGGCCATGGGTATAGGATCTAAATATTCCACAATGTCTATACTCTTGGCTTCCGAAGATCTAACATCCTCCTCAGTGTAAAGGTCCCTATAAAACCCTTCGAAGGCCTTAAGTATTTTCCCCGGGTCCTTTGTAGCCCCTTCCAAGTTGGTATTAATTGTGGTTATTGTGTTCATTGTTGACTGTTGCCAGATTGCTACCGCTAGCTGGTGCCCTATTTGTTCCCCACATTCGTAAATTCTCCCCCGAGTAGCAGCCCATTTTGTAGCCGTTCTTTCTGTTAATATTGAACCCATCTCTGCCTTGACTGCCGCTACCACATGTTGGATTGCCTCTGCTCCCCCTCCTGCTTTGATTGCCTGAGCTAGTCTTGTTTCCTCTACTGTCAATTTATCCTGCAGTTTCTGCACCTGTTCTTTTTCAATTTTGCATCTCCTGATCGAAAAGCTAAGAGTCTCACCCCTGACCCCGGCCTTGAATGTATCCCACACTATCTTAAGAGGGGCCGAACCCAAGTTTACTTTAAAAAGCTCCTGAATCCATTATATTTTAAAATGGGAACATTGTCAGACCATTAATAGTACAGACTTAATATTGGGGCAACTTGGTTTATACTTGGCACTCCTGCAAAAAGGGCCCACGCGGCCCCCTTCCCATAAAACAATTGAATACTGATACTCCGCTTATTGTCATCGTACCATAAGCGCACCCTTCCGATCACGTGCTGAAGGCTAATTGGCTGTCAAGTGGTTGTCAACATTCAAAACTAGAACTCTTGGCAGCCATTTTATGCCTCGGTACAAGGGAGGCTGAAGAAGCATGTGAAATGTGTGTTTCAAACGTGAAAAGAGGGAGGGTAGACACACCCTGATCCTTTAGATTTGCTCAGGGGGTCCCACAAGGACCCCCAGGGCCCCTAATTTATTTATATTTTTGGGGTAAAATCGCGTGGTGCGCATATGATCCGTGCATTCTAGCGATATTAAAAACAAAAAGACGTGGGCTTCCGCGCGTCTTTGGTAATTTGCATTCTTTCAACTGTTTAGAGGAGATGCAGCAGCGCTGGATGCAGGATGCACCATTGAGTAAGAAAAGGTAACGATAACACTATTTACCTGCTAAATGAATTTCCTTTCAGAAGCTAACATTGACTGGTTTCTCTTGGAAATTCTTCTAAGTTTACAGTTTTTGAACCTAAAATCATCCAAACAACAAATTCCAAATTACTCACCTGTTACCAGGAGAGAACCCAGTGCTGCATCTTTTAGCCCAGCACTGACCCTGAAAAGTAGTTCTAAGCATACTTACAAGTAACTTGTATTTCCTTTCATAGGAATCCCCTTCCTATAAGAAAAAAATGAATACATTTAGATTTGCGGGTCAGGCCCAAGGGGATGGGGTCCCCAGGGACCAAAAAAAGTAAAAGGAAGGGGAGCCACACAATGTAATGTAATTTTAAAAATAAAATATCTAAAAATAAATAGTTTGAAAAAATTAGCAAATCAGTATCAAAAAAATAAATATAAGAATAAATATATTTAAAAATTGTCATTTACAAAACCTTTAACATTCACTGAAAAAACCATAGGTTTCAGACATGTTATAGTTAGGAATTAGCATTTAAAAAACCTTTGAAATTCACTGAAAAACCATAGGTTTCAGACATGTTATAGTTAGGAATTAGCATTTAAAAAAACTCCGAAATTCACTGAAAAAAACACAGGTTTCAGGGGTTTTATAGTTAGTTGGACATTTCACTCTTACAAAACCATTGAAATTCCCCCGTTATAGGTAGTTGTACTAACTATAACTCGCACGCTCGCAATCCACTGCTGATGATGTCACATATTACATCATTCATGACATGGTCAGTGACATCACTGATGACATCTCAAATGACATCACTGATGACATCATCCATGTGACAAACTGATACACCTCATCATATAGTAGCATAACCTTTCAACACTCATTATAAAATATGAAGTACCATATTTTAAACCATTGGCACACCAGTACAAGTTTCTAAAAACCCACTCAGTGATTCCTAGATCTACACACACATCTAAACACTTACCTATAGATTCACTTATACATGCTAACAAAGATCAATAGAACACTATTAAATATACTTATACACCTACATCAACATTACACACCAGCACATATCCTATTCACTTATGCAGACATCATACTCACTAATGCAAACAATTGATCATACTTATATACTAAGCTACACACTTACACAAACACCATTTCATTTATTCATATAGATAGTAACTCATACTTAGTGTGTCATAAAATCACTATTACAAGTATACAGTTATCCATATCTCACTCATACAATCACTGAGTCGTATGTTTACTTATTTATATACAACAATTGTCACATACACTACCTTTTATATCTTTAGTTTGTTGGACATATATCATTGAGAAATATATTTACTCTTCACCACACCCATTAAGAGATTCACTCGCCAAAATAACTGTTTCCACATACAGTCTTAACCTCATATACCTACTAAATCAACTATTTACACATCTTTTGACAGTCACACACGTCCCACCCAACCACACACACATTCATTCACTATCCCATACAAATACTCACTTAACTAATTATTAACTAATGTAGACTTTCACATAGCTAGTAACTAATTTATGTAGTAGTTTACACAACAAGAGATAGAGTGATACAGGTATTCACAAAGTTTAATCACTATCCCATATATTTAGTGAAACACTTTAAATTCGTCACTTAGACACTCAATCAGATTGCTACTAAATCCTCCATTCAGACACTTATACATCCACTTAGTGTTCAAGGCAGATTTCTTTATATATATAATACTTTTTTAAATATCGAAGCAAACCACATTCACTGGATGATGTCATCAGTGATGTCATTTGAGATGTCATTAGTGATGTCACTGACAATGTCATGAATGATGTAATATGTGACATCATCAGCAGTGGATTGCGGGCGCGCGAGTTATAGTTAGTACAACTAACTATAACGGGGGAATTTCAATGGTTTATTAATAATAATAGGGATGTAAGTTGTCTTGTTTGTCTTATGGAGAAACATTAGGGCCTATTAAACCTTACACAAGAGAAACTGTTGTACAAGTGAATTATTTGAAGGTGCTCTCAGATGTGCTGATGGAAAAGAAGGCACATGAACGAAAAGTAATCGGCCAAGTTTACACAGTTTGGTCAAGTTTAAGCATGCGCGGAAAATCCGTTCCGCTCGCGGATTTTGCGGATTTTCGGCAAATTCGCGGTCCGCGAGATTCGCGAATTTCCCGCAAAATCCGCGAGCGGAACGGATTGGGTCAAAAGTTCACAATCATTATCACCCCAAACTTGGGGTGATTAATGATTGTGTAACTTAATTTGACCTCCAACTCGAGCACCTGCTTTACTTTATCTATTAGTGCTTCCTGTTGAAGTTGACTTTGTAGCTATTTTAGAATGGCGCTGGCAGCTTGCCGGCGCCATTCTAAGTGTGGCTGAGGGCAGAAGGGCACAAAGTGGGACAGAGGGCAGAAGGGGACAAAAAACGAGTTAGGCAGAAGGCAAAAGGGCACAGAAACAAGTGGGGCAGAGGGCAGAAAGAGACAAAAACGAGTGGGGCAGAGGGCAGAAGAGCACAAAAACGAGTGGGACAGAGGGTAGAAACGAGTGGGGCAGAGGGCAGAAGACCACAAAAATGAGTTGGGCAGAGGGCAGAAGAGCACAAAAATGAGTGGGGCAGAGGGCAAAAGGGCAAAAACACGAGTGGGGCAGAGGGTAGAAAGGCACAAAAACGAGTGGTACAGAGGGCAGAAGGGCATAAAAAACGAGAGGGTGTCAGTGATGAACCAGAGGGCGCATCGCGGTCTCGCACAAAAAAAAACCCACGAACACACAAAGCTCCCGCGAACATGCCAAAACGCCCCGCGAACACGCAAAGCACCCCGCGAACACGCAAAAATAAAAAAATTCGCACAAATTCGTGAATTTTGCAGATCGCAAATTTGCAAATCTGCAAATTCGCGGATCGCGAATTCGCAAAATTCGCCCATACTTAGTCAAGATTGGAAGCCAGGAATGAAATCCAGTTTCCTGATTGGACATTGTGCGGTTCTAAACTTGGAGGGGTATCATATTCTTTCCAGTTATGCCCTAATGACAACAGTATTAGTGAATGAATCAACAAATGAAATGTTGTTAGGCACACAGATACTTCAGAAAGAAATGCCCTGTGCTGAAAGGGAGAGAAGGTTTATTTTTCCATAGAGCACATCCTGAACTGAATTATTTTGAGATGTTCCCAAATGCGAAGATCATAGAAAAGGAGGCAGAGGAAAGGAAAGTAATTGCTCAGAGCCCCAAAGCTTGGTCAAACTGGAAGTTTCTGATTCAGGGCTCCTCAGCTATTGTTTGCCGCCGGGTTTTGCTCCGGGTCCATCAAAAGCTTCTGACTAGCCTGGGCATCTTATGGAAAGGCATTCAAAATATCCTTTGCATTTTTTAGAAGATAGTGCAGCAACATTGGAAGCACCCCTCCTCGTAGAACAGATGCACCTTAAGCCGAAACAGTGCAAGCTTCTCAAATTCGTCCCCGCCTTCTGGCTCCTCAAATTCTCAAAAGGTGAGATTCCTGTCACGATGTTAAGAGTTGCTCTATACCCCCACACTGCTCCCCTCAACATATTAGTAGGAGACAATCTCCAAGGTAATGCACTTTGAACACAACTCTTTTCCATTTTGTCCATAACTTCCAGCAGGCAATAGGCTTGAGGGTGATAAAGAACAGTGCGCTGAATAGCAGTGCCTAACCCATCCAAAAACTCATGCATCTCTTATGAGGTGGGTGAACTGAAGACAATAATTGTACGAACTCCTTCCCAGGTAAATTTGTCTTTTAAAACTTCAGTCACAGTCCTGCAAGTGATCACATTGAGACACTTTGAGGTAGTGTAGTCCACTAAAACTACAATATATCTCTCACATGGCATCAACAAATCAAACAATCCCACAATGACCACTGAAAGTGGGGCTTTCTTTACAATGTTACTCTTATCTGCCTGAGCACAAGTTAAACAATCTACAGCCACACTCTCTGCCAACCTGTCTATACCTTGCTGCCAATACTGTTCTCTCAACCGTGCCCTAGTCAAGCTCCTGTTCAGATGTTGTTTATGTGCTGAACACTTCGGATTCTCTCTCACACTATTAGGTGGGACCTTCCCATCACCCCTACACAAGTCTCTATCCATAAAACATAGTTATAATATAATCCATATTTGTAAAGCTCAAACATTTCCCCCCTTAAGGTTTCGAGGCGCTGGGGGCCACTGGAGAGAGCAAGTGAGCTATTGCCCAGTCACAAGATGCTGAGCTAAGCTGCTGCCAGCGATCGAACCCGCGCTCCAGAGTGGCAGCTCTGGCTGCTGCGCCTAATCCTTGAATACCCAAAACTGCTTTTCAACACCATCGAGACTCTTCTCTTCAGGCCACACTATAAATTGCATTGTCTTCTTTGGCGTTACTCCAATCTTCACTTCCTGAAGCATTTTGATTTACCCATAATACCTTTAGGTTTTAAGAGTTAACATCATCTTCGGCTTCCACAGGTAGCCTAGAATAACAGACAGACACTTTGTTCATTGAGCCTTTTGCATAAAGTACCTCTAAATTGAATTCACCACCATCTTTTAACTATCTACTGATCCTCGTGTCGCTGGCTCACTACCTTTGGTTGAAAATCAATGTATCAATAGTTTGATTACCTTTCACAATAAAAGGCTTGCTTCAGAGGAAAAACTTGAAATGCTCCATTGCCCATGTGCAAGCAAGAGCTTCATGTTCTATTACTGATTAGAACATTGGAATGTTGGGAGCTCCATTGAAAACAATGGACTGCTCTGGGCTTATAATGGCTGGTATAAGCCCGGAGCTCCAACATTCCAATGCTTCTTTGTTCACAGCTCTGGCTGTAAACAAAGGGTTGAGGGACCCAGAGGGGATTCCAATCCCATCGCGCTCCCTTAAGGCTTTGTTTTTTTTTGTTGGAATATTCTGCCCTCTAGTGACAGAATGTTCTAATAGCCTTATAGCCCTTCATAGATGGGCTATACCGCTATTAAAGTCCCTCTCCCTTGTTAAAGGCCCTCGCCTTCGGCTCGGGGCCTTTAACGATGGAGAGGGCCTTTAATAGCTGGTATAGCCCTCTACCGTGGGCTATAAGGCTATATTAGAACATTGGAATGTTGGGAGCTCCATTGAAAACACTGGAGTGCTCTGGGCTTATAATGGCTGGTATAAGCCTGGAGCTCCAACATTCCAATGTTTCTTTGTTCACAGCTCTAGTTGTGAACAAAGGGTTCATGGAGCCTGAGGGGATTCCAAAAGGCTTTGTTTTTTTTGTTAGAACATTCTGTCCTCTAGTGACAGAATGTTCTAATAGCCTTATAGCCCTTCGTAGATGGGCTATACCGCTATTAAAAACCCTCTCCCTTGTTAAAGGCCCTCGCCTTCGGCTCGGGCCTTTAACGCTGGAGAGGGCCTTTAATAGCCGGCATAGCCCTCTACGGCGGGCTATAAGGCTATAATAATGAACCTCAGCTCCTCTAAGCGTTCTAGAAGCAAAGGCTATGACCTTCTCTACTCCATCCACTATAACGGCCAAAGCTGCAGCCAGAACACACAAACGTGCATCTGCTGTGCAAGCAGTACTCCTGCCAACACCCAAATGCCCCAAATGTGGGATTTCACTCAATTGTTTCTTCACAGAATCAAATTCAACAGAAGATTCTGCAGACCAAATGAATCTTTCACCCGTTTTCAAAAGTTGCCTCATGAGATACACCCTCCATCACCTTCCTCATCACATGCTGAACATACACTGCAGCAGAAGCCAACCTGAGGGGTAACAAATAAAGTCAGATGTATTCACTCATCACTTAGAAGCACTTGGTTGTAAGTAGAGGATAAGCCCAAATCAATGTATATTTCAGATGCATCAAGAAATGATTACTCCTTTGCAATATTAGGTAACGGTTGCATATGTACCCATATATTCTTTTTCAGGTCTCAAAAATCAACACATATCCAGATATATCTGCCATCTTTGGGCATCAAAAGTACAGGAGTAACCCATTCTGAAGACTGAACTTCTTTGATAACTCCCTACTCTTTAAGTCTCTGTACCTCTTGCGTCAAAGTTTCCATCATCAAATGTGATGCTTTATGTATTTATTTTACTACTAGTTTTGCACAGTTTTAAGAATAATCCTGTGTTCAAAACCAAAAGGGCAAACCTAATTTAACTGTAAACACCTCAGTGAAATGTTCAATGATATCGCAATCTTCACTCATATGAGCGTTCATCATCACTTGATATGGTGAATTTGGATTCAAAGTGATTCCAAAATTACGTTGGTGTCACCAACATAACAAATTATTTCCTCTCTCAGCAACATAAATGGTTCTCACCATCTCACGACACTTGAAAGCAATCTTGATAGGGAAAAATCCCACCCAATCCAGAGATACTCCTCCATACCCAAAGTGCTTCATGTCAGGTTCACGTAATTTAATTTCAAGTATGGTTTTCCAGGTCTTGTCACTAACTAGAGGATACGGTCAACCAGAATCTGCCAACAGAGCCCCGTCCTTGCACCCAATAATCATGTTTGTTTTCAGGAATCTTTATTGCCCCATATCATATTTCTCACCACTCAAAGGAGTATCTAAAACTCGTAAAATGATCTCATTAAGCCCTTTGACCATATCTTGGACCTGTTGAACTGTGTCAATTGAAGAAATTGCTTTGTCTTCCTGCCCTTTATGCACCATGACATAATGACCTTTCTTGCCATATTTTTGACACAAAGATGATTTGGCAAAACTGTCTGAGCTAATCGAGCCATGATTTGCATTGGTTGAATGCAAATTGACAGGAAAAAATGAAAGACAGGAGGCATTTGGCAAAGCAGGAACAGTTTGTTTAATTAAACACATCAATCAGGAGCATAGGCAACAGAGTATGGGTCTGAAGACTGTCTCACTTTACACATTACATGAGGCATCATAAAATCATTAATGCATTCCTTTAGAGTAGGAATCTGGGCATAGTCACGGGCCCGAAATTTGATAGTGTAAGGCAAAGCGCAGGTGGGTCTCGACCTTGCGTGCACACAATGTGGGGCCAAGGATTTTGTGACCAGATGTCCGGCACATGGAACATGTGGTTATTGCGTGCAGTGGACATGCTGTGTTTTGACTAGCGGTGTGTTCCTAACTTAGGGGCATGTTTACAAGGACTCAACGCTGCCGAAGTGTCAAATGTTTGAGTTTAAGGCAGCTATATTTTTTGCCTCATTTACAAGTTACTGCTAACTGGAGTTAGCGGCACTTTTCCGGCGAAAATGTGAATTTAAATGTTTCCCACGACTGTTAGCGAGAGTTAACAAAAATGAGATGCAAGGTGGGCATTCATGTGAAAAAACCTCAACTTCGCATATTTACAAGGAATTACTTGTATGGTGCACAACCCTCAAAACTGCCTCTAAGTTCAGTTAGAGGCAGTTTTTTAAAACTAGAAAATACCAGTTCCTAAAAGTGGTGTAAACACTTGGTGCCTAATTTCAGAGGTTTTGGTGCTGGACAGCGCAGCACAGGGTATTGCTGCGCTGTCCTGCACCAAAACAAAAGCTCAGGAACGTGCCCCACAATGAGAAAGGGCGCAGTCCTGTGCCTCATTCATAAAAGGTGTTGCATCCCTGCAACAAAACAGCGTTGGTACACTTTCACGGCTCCCTCCTTGCAGGACCATGGATGCGCTGTATTTACTGTATAGCGCTCCATGTCACAAGGATTTACAGATATGTCAGTACTCCTGACACATCTCTGGGCACTAGTCACGTATTGCTGCAATTTTGTCTCCAGCAATGCATGGAGTATGCCTATCCATGTGGCAGCCAGATAAAGCAAGTATATCTAATCACTTGGCCCTATCCGCACAGCTGGTTGCAAACATCAGAATGTTCTATTAATTCTCACAAACTCATATAACTCAACCTTCATTGCAAAATTTTAATTCAACTACAATTTCAACTCATCATACAATACGAGTAATCATTTCTACATACTTTCATTTGCACTCTTTGTAAGTATGCTGGATAAATATAAATATTGTATACAAAAAACATTGTGTCATAAACACATTCAATGCACCAAATAAGTAACGTTAGTCTCTTTCAGCCTGATTCATCAACGGGCCGTTTTGCGTGCCCCTAATAGCGATTCATAGCGAATCGCTATTGAGGACTCGCAAAACGGTATTCATGTAGGAATTGCTAAATAAATTGCGATTCCTACACATTCCTTATTTGCGAGTAACAATTTGCTACTCGCAAATAAGGAATAACTCCCCATTCATTCCTATGGGCCAAATGGCCCATAGGAATGAATGGGGAGTATCCCTTATTTGCGAGTAGCAATTTGCTACTCGCAAATAAGATAGCGATTTTAAGGGTGCCAGGGGTGTCCAAAGGACACCCTGTAGCACCCCTTAAATGCACATTTGAACAGGTGTTGCGCACACACATGTCCAAAGGACATGTGTGTGTGTAACATGCAAAAGAAAAAAATGCACTAAAGTGCTTTTTACACTATTTTCGCAATTTACCACCAAGTCAGACCTGGTGGTAAATTGAGACCAAGTATTGCGATTTCGCTATTTCTAATTGGTTGATGAATTGCATTTAAGGAATCTCTATTAGAGATTCCTTAAATCCAATTCCTCGCAAATATGCGATTTCTGTAATAGCGATTTTTGCATTTGGGATGATGAATCCCAAATGCAAAAATCGCACTCGCAAATGGCCAGATTCTCAGAATCTGGCCCTTTTGCGAGCGCAAATCAGCTTGATGAATCAGGCTGTTTGTTGTGTGTCCCAGTGCATTTCAGGATGCAAGTTCATTTCTTCAGGGTAACTGTCAAAATCAGAAATATGGAATCATAATGAAAGCACAACAAAGGAACATGTCACAATGAACTCTGTTAGAATGCAACACATACACCTGATATTGTGTTGGTACCTCAAATATCTCCTTAAAGCATGCCCACCGCACCTTCCCCAGTGACACACAAGACACACAGGGGCAGATTTATGAAGGCCTTGCGCCGCCGGTGCGTCACTTTTTCCCATGTTAAAAATGACGCACCGGCAACGCAAGGACTTCATAAATCTGCCCCACAGTGTTTGTGAAAAATACCTCACATATATCAAAAAAAGTAACGTACAAAAATATTGAAAAGACGACAAGAGAATCCGGTACAAATTCGAGTATGAAACCTGAAATCCACTGTAACCACAGAACAGTAACACGATTGAGACTGAATATTGCCAGTTTTTGGGTAAACCCAAGCACATAAATTTATGATGCGTATATTACCTGAAATGCTTTAATAACCGCGTTGCAATCCAGTAAAGTCGACCCTCTTTGAGGAAACCCTCTGTGCTAATAGGAACAGAGGCCTCTTAATTAAAAGGATGCACTATCTCTGAAAAAAACAGAAATCAGACGAAATGTTGAAAAACAGAATTGCACCCACAACCGACACATGCCCAAAACTAAACAGTATAATACCTTGGCGCAAAGATAATACCTTCAAAGTCTGGCCCAGTTTCGATGTCTTCCTAGCTGTGCGTGATCTCACTGAAATGCGTCCAAACTTTTTGAAGTCTGCGTAAGGAGAATACAGAAAACCGTAGACACACCTTTAAGAGGTCAGCTTCTAGTATATTTAAAAAAATCTAAACGTAATATCAGGGCCACATTTACCTTGATTTCGCTGAAACTTCCGACCATAGATCTCCGTATATCTCACTGTGACGCCAAATGACAGCGAACTCTCCTGACCACGCACATTTGAAACCCGCGTACCAAACTAAGCACTAGACGACAGACTAACCACGACGTCGATGTACCGTAACGTTTTACACATACTCAAACGATATAAGAAATGCCTAATCTGGTTTGTGAACCACACGCAGTACAGAACGTTTTTCGTCAAAATGCAAACAAGTTAAAGAAAAAAAATTGCAAAATAAACAAGCAACATGCTTTTTGTGAGAAACACAATAGTGTTACACATGGTGAATTCTTAAACATATACCACTGACCTATTTATTCATAATTTAGTACCTATACACAAGCGTCAACTCAGGTGTCAGTGACAACGCAGTGTGAAATTAGACTGAACAGCATAGTTACATTTATCATCCTGAATAAAACAATAACCTCATGCCGCTCTAGCGATCATCATTGTTCCGCATTTGCAGAATACGTTTAAAACAAGGAAACCCTTGTATTATGTTAACTCAGTTCAATTGAAAAGCCTAAAGTAGGCACACCATATCTAATTTGTCATTCAATCCGTTTGGTATCATTGTATCTGGGACTTTAACCCACCATATTTCACGGCGGGAAAACCATTTGGCATTATCACGATCTGGCAAAATTTTTATTTTTTCTAATATCTGAAATCTTAGTTGAGGAATGGTATGGTGGTGTTCAGCCCAATGTGTAGCAAGACTTGAGGTAATAACCTTGTTTCTGATACAACTTTTATGCTCAGTTATGCATACCTTAACCTTTCTTTCTGTTTTACCGATATATAACTTGCCACACGGGCATTTAATGCTGTAGACCTGTGCGTAACCTAAGATCTGCCAACCTCTTCCAAGCCAGTGTACCTAAAACAAAGAGAGTGCGACCAGGTGGACGCATGTTTTCCTACAATGCCTCCACCCTATGGAACTCCCTCCCGCCCAATCTCAGATCCACATCAGATCACCTCACATTCAGGAAACAGATAAAAGCATGGTTATTCCAGAACCTGCAGTTGCCTACGGGTAGCCATGTGCTCAACAAGAATGAATTAATAATAATAATAATAGATTAGGTACACTTGCTTTATCTGGTTGTTCTCAGCACAGAGGTTAGCTACCTCTTTCCCTCCCAGCACGCTTGGATTAAACATTTGATTTAAACATTAGAACAGGTCATTAGCTGCATAACTAGGTGTGCGCAGCGCAAACCCTTATCAATTCGTATCCCTGTGGCAGAGCATCTCCCTTACGCCCACCATGAGGCAGGCGTAAGGTTTTGATGCAGTAGCGTCCTAGAATTGTCGTAGTGAAATCTCATAGATTTCACTGTACCACTCCTACGAGGCTTTGTCGTGAGGGAACGCCCACCCTGCATACAACCTACCTGACGCAGGTGTAATGTGTCATAGGAGTTCACAAGGTCACGCTTATGCCTAGATGCGTCACTTTGTACAAAGCCTAGTTTGGCATCAAGGGTGTCTGCTGACACCGTCCCTGGCAGCCAGCGACCCCCAGATGCTCGATCCACTGACACGGAGGAGATGCCAGGGTGATGGCGCAGTTGGAGCTCCATCTTTGGAGTTTGCGCACTGCGGTGCTGGCATCAGTAAGCATTGGCAGAGTGGTGGTGCTGAGGGAGTTGCCGAAAAGTTCTTTGATGGCCTTGATCCAGCTGTGGCTGGGGGGGGGTGATGATGGCGGTGGTGTACGGTGGGCATGGTGAAGGCGTGATGTATACTTTGATGGTTGTCCCAGGAGAGTTCAGTGATGTGGCTGTAGTTGAAGTTTTCGCTAGCGTAGATGACGTGGTCAAGCGTGTGCAATGAGGTCTACGATGGCTTCAGAGAATAAGGGTTCATGAACCGGGGGCCTGTAGACGAGGGTGCTGTGGAGGGTGTGGTTGGTGTTGGTCCAGATCTGGAAGTGGAGGTGTTCCATGGTAGCCGTCAGTTCATTAGAGGGTGTGGTCAGTCAAAGTGTGCTTTTGTGGACAATGGCAATGCCTCCTCCTGGGCGCTCGGGGTGGTCCGTGCGGGTGTATTTGTAACCGTCGTGGATGGTGATGGCGATGTCTGGTCTGGACCAGAGGTTGGTCTACGTTTCCAGTGAACAAGGCGATGAGTGAGGTGGCATAGAGGAGGTCCCAGATTTCTGTTGTGTGTTTGTGGAGACACCGCACTTTGAGGAGAATGCAGTTGAGCCATTTGGCTGTGCTGTTGGCCGACTGGGCGGCAGGAAGCGCTGGTGTGCTGATGTGGCAGAAGGTGCCTTTGCAGTTTCGGCAGGTGCAGGGTGCAAAGGAACACTACAGTGATGCTAGATGGCAGGCGATATAGCATTCAGGGTTGATGGTGAGGAGGGTGCTTGAGTCGTAGCTGAGGAGTGTCCGAGAGGAAGGTTCCTTGGTGCTGGGTGTGATCCAGGGGCAGACAGACGCAGACAAGCTTGCTGCGCATGGCCTCACAGCGTCCGCTATTAAGTAGTGCTGTGGGGGCTGGACAGCTAAGAGGCGGGAAACGTGGGAAAGGACACTGAAGGGGTGGGGACGCAAGGGGAGATGGGATTGTAAATATATATATATTTTTAAATCTTACCTCGAGGCTCGCTCATGCGTCTTCTGTGCTCCTGTTCTCCTGAGTTTGCTTCCAGGAACATGAAGCAGGCAGCCAGGCTTCCTCCCCTAAGCCAATCACAACAATGCAATGCAGCATTGTGATTGTTCTTGAGCACTGTGACAAGGGGTGGGCATGTTCTTCATGCAGGCTGCAATGCAGCCTGCATTGCGAACACAGAAGTGCACATGACTGCTTTGGGTGACCTGAGAGGGCCGACCAGGCAGTCATTGCATACTTGAGTGGGCATACCACTCCGCCCCTGCCCTGTTCCATGAGTAGAGAGCCCCACCCACCCTCCTGCCACAAAAGAAACATAGCATAAGTATCAGTAAGTGATCATCACGTTATGTTTCCTCTTTCTGCACTGCTTCAAAGCAGTGGGGTGACACTCTTCTGTCATATCGGATGAGCTGCCACTTGGGATGCGTCACCCACAGGTGATAGGCCTGGGCCACTCGACCCCCGTGCCTCCTCCACTACGCTCCTCCACCATAGCAGACGAGCCACCTTTTTGTGGTGCGTCACCGACAGGCGCTAGGCCTGATCCCGACTCAACCTTGTGGCCTCCTCCGGTATGCATCCCACCTTCTCCTCACATGGACATTGAAACCATGGGGCAATCAACTGCACTCTCTCCAAATCTGTGACTCAGCCAGCAGAAGACTCAGCCAGGTGGGATTTCACAAGCCTGGGTACAGCAGTCGCCACCAAGTCCGCTGGGGAACCTCCAGATGCAGGTGATACAACAGGGCCCCCTTAAGCGTGAGGTTGCACACGCCACACAAGTTCGACGCAGCTCAGGGGCCTCACCCTCCAGAGTGTCCAGCCAGTGCAACATCCTCCATCCTGTGATGCAGAGAGATGAGGCCCACCATTGGTAATCCCCTCCGTGCACCCCGGTGTAGTGGTGGCGCATGGTATGTGATGCAAACCTCCCAACGTTGGTGCACAGGAGCACCAAGCTGTCTTCTCACACAGGTCAGCAACGTGTCTCCATGTGATCTGGCAGGTACGGGCAATCGCCAATGCCTCAATGTCTACTGCCACGACCCAGCAAATCCACAGAGTCTCCGCATCCCACTCCGGGTCCCAGAAGCAGGCACAGAGGGGCCTCCGGGTGCCGGGGACTGACCGCGCTTTCAAGGTTTTGGCTGCCATGGTGTTGAAAAGAGAGCGCTATGAAAAGTGATGCATCACATATTTTCCCCAGCAATGCGCCTCTTTTCATATATTTTGCCCTGATTCTGCATTTCATCTTCACCTGAGACTCTGGCTGGGCATCCTGGCTGTTGGGGGGTTTGGAGAGGTCGTTGATCTGTGCTGCACTTGTCCCTGGCTGCTCCATTCTGCATTACATTGCTTTTCTTTATTTGTTTTCATTGGAGGTGGACTAATTGGCTATTGTTTTCTCTAGAGGCAAGAAAGGTGAAGTTCTGCTCACTAACTTGAGTTTTTTGCCCGCAAACTAGCCATTCGGCAGTTTTCGCCCACTCATGTCAGAATCTGTATCGCCTTCACGCTAGTGTTAGCGGCGGTTTTCACCATGGCTACCTGAAACTATAGCCATGTAGCGATATTTTGTAAATACATTGCTAACAGGGCGATTGTTTTAGGTGATGGCCCGCATTAGGAAAACTGCTGCTAACTAACGTTAAAGCAAGTTAGCAGCAGTTCTTGCAAATATCCCCCTCAGCCAAATGTGTTTTATTGGAGCCAATCTCCCGAGGCCATTATGGTGTTGCAGCCTATCTGTGGGATCGATCTGGGTTTTCCTGCTCGTGCATTTCTTACATGTGTACCCACCTGTGATCTGTCCATCAGTTGCTAAAGGCCTGGGTTGCAGGGCCTGCCTGACCATGTACTTTTAACTCAGGACTGAGGGGACGTACACATCGGGTAAATTCAACAATTGTAATGCAAGTTAGTTTTTATAGGTACATATATTCTGGGGTACATCGACATCGTATTTCCCAATATTAACATTTGCGCTTCCACAATGATAACATTTAAGCTTGGCATTTGGCTACTTAAGTACTTCTCTTCTTTGCTTATCTGAGGTTTGGCTGTCTTCAGAGGTGGTATCCTTCACCCTCGTACCTTCAGCCACCAACGCTTCCTCAATTTTCAAATGAATCTTACCGTGGGGCTGCCTTGCTGACTGTTGCCGCTTTTCCTGCCCTGCTGCCGGTCTTCTCGGTCCTCCCCTCGCTGCCGCAGCCTTCTGCCAGCATAGCGCGGCCAGCGTGGAGAAGGGGGAATACAAGTCCCGTGAATCCTAGCGGCGGAAGCCACCACCGCCCTCACCGCGCCCGGAGGCGCATAAAATAGAACTGAGCCCTGGTGAAGCGGGAGCTCAAAGGAATCTTACTGTGGGGCTGCCTTGCTGACTGTTGCCGCTTTTTCCTGCCCTGCCGCCGGTCTTCTCGGTCCCCCCTCGCAGCCGCAGCCTTCTGCCAGCATAGCGCGGCCAGCGTGGAGAGGGGGGACTACAAGTCCCGTGAATCCTAGCGGCGGAAGCCACCACCGCCCTCACCACACCCGGAGGCGCATAAAATAGAACTGAGCCCCGGTGGAGTGGGAGCTCAAAGGAATCTTACCGTGGGGCTGCCTTGCTGACTGTTGCGCTTTTCCTTCCCTGCCGCCGGTCTTCTCGGTCCCCCCCCTCGCTGCCGCAGCCTTCTGCCAGCATAGCGGGGCCAGCGTGGAGAGGGGGGGGACTAAAAGTCCCGTGAATCCTAGCGGCGGAAGCCACCACCGCCCTCACCGCGCCCAGAGGCGCATAAAATTTGAACTGAGCCCCGGTGGAGCGGGAGCTCAAAAGGAATCTTACCGTGGGGCTGCCTTGCTGACTGTTGCCGCTTTTCCTGCCCTGCCGCCGGTCTCCTCGGTCCCCCCCTCGCTGCCACAGCCTTCTGCCAGCATAGTGCGGCCAGCGTGGAGAGGGAGGACTACAAGTCCCATGAATCCTAGCGGCGGAAGCCACCACCGCGGCCGGAGGCGCATAAAATAGAACTGAGCCCCGATGGAGCGGGAGCTCAAAGGAATCTTACCGTGGGGCTGCCTTGCTGACTGTTGCCGCTTTTCCTGCCCTGCCGCCGGTCTTCTCGGTCCCCCCCTCGCTGCCGCAGCCTTCTGCCAGCATAGTGCGGCCAGCGTGGAGAGGGGGGACTAAAGTCCCATGAATCCTAGCGGCGGAAGCCACCACTGCCCTCACCGCGACCGGAGGCGCATAAAATAGAACTGAGCCCCGGTGGAGCGGGAGCTCAAAGGAATCTTACCTTTGGGCTGCCTTGCTGACTGTTGCTGCTTTTCCTGCCCTGCCGCCGGTCTTCTCGGTCCCCCCCCTCGCTGCCGCAGCCTTCTGCCAGCATAGCGCGGCCAGCGTGGAGAGGGGGGGACTAAAAGTCCCATGAATCCTAGCGGCGGAAGCCACCACCGCCCTCACCGCGCCCGGAGGCGCATAAAATAGAACTGAGCTCCGGTGGAGCGGGAGCTCAAAGGAATCTTACCGTGAGGCTGCCTTGCTGACTGTTGCCGCTTTTCCTGCCCTGCCGCCGGTCTTCTCGGTCCCCCCCTCGCTGCCGCAGCCTTCTGCCAGCATAGTGCGGCCAGCGTGGAGAGGGGGGACTACAAGTCCCATGAATCTTAGCGGCGGAAGCCACCACCGCGCCCGGAGGCGCATAAAATAGAAGTGAGCCCCGGTGGAGCGGGAGCTCAAAGGAATCTTACCGTGGGGCTGACTTGCTGACTGTTGCCGCTTTTCCTGCCCTGCCGCCGGTCTTCTCGGTCCCCCCTCACTGCCGCAGCCTTCTGCCAGCATAGCGCGGCCGGCGTGGAGAGGGGGGACTAAAGTCCCGTGAATCCTAGCGGCGGAAGCCACCACTGCCCTCACCGCGCCCGGAGGCGCATAAAATAGAACTGAGCCCCGGTGGAGCGGGAGCTCAAAGGAATCTTACCTTGGGGCTGCCTTGCTGACTGTTGCTGCCCTGCCGCCGGTCTTCTCGGTCCCCCCCTCGCTGCCGCAGCCTTCTGCCAGCATAGCACGGCCAGCTTGGAGAGGGGGGACTACAAGTCCCGTGAATCATAGCGGCGGAAGCCACCACATCCCTCACCACGCCCGGAGGCACATAAAATAGAACTGAGCCCCGGTGGAGCGGGAGCTCAAAGGAATCTTACCGTGGGGCTGCCTTGCTGACTGTTGCAATGTTCCTGCCCTGCCGCCGGTCTTCTCGGTCCTCCCCTCGCTGCCGCAGCCTTCTGCCAGCATAGCGCGGCCAGCGAGGAGAGGGGGGACTACAAGTCCCGTGAATCCTAGTGGCGGAAGCCACCACCGCCCTCACCGCGCCCGAAGGAACTGAGCCCCCGCATCGCGGGATCGCACGCGAGTCGCGCCGGGTTAAGCCTGGGACAAGGGCGGGCCGTCTAAGGCCATCAAAGGCAGGATAAGGCTGGGCTGGGCAACCCTCCGAACCTTTGGTGAACTGTAAGGCTTATTATCTTTGAATTTCCAGACTGCCAATTACCGCTGTGGTTTTGAGTATAGTTATTTTGTCGAGGTCTAGCTCTAATGCCAAAAGGGAAGGAAATAGGGGTGGGAGGGACGGTGAGTGGCACGTTGGACCAGTTTATTACCAGGGCAACATCAGTCCTCGAACATGAAATTGCCATCACTGAACGGCGTCTCTCAGTAGACCCAATGTACGTAAGACGCTTATCCCTGGGGCCTCTATTGCAAGTCACCTCCCCCAATGTGGCAGAAGGGCACATCACCCTATTAATTTACTGAGAATGATAGTCAAACGAGCTCAGACGAAAGTGTTTTAGTAGAGCAGGTCCCTGTAAATGATGATCCACGTAAAATTGTAGCAACTTACCCGCAGACATGGGTTAATAATGCAGCAAACATAAAGAGGAAGAGAGTGGGGTCACACAAAAGGGGAGAAACCCCAAAATACTGAAAACTACTAAAACAACAAATTAGAAACCAGGGCCATTAATGAGCACAACCCCATTATCGCCTGGTGTCGACCCATTGGCTGATAACCGAACTACTTCGAAAAGCAGTGGGGCAATTAATTCCAACTCTACCTCTCCGCAAACTGGAGGATCGACTGCTCATATAGAGCAAGTTGTAAGATCACTGATTCTCCCACTCCTTGAGAGGATAAAAGTGGTAAATGAAAGGCTAGAGAGATTCGAACAAACAACCCTAGATAATTTATTTTCTTTAAAAAATTTGATAAAGACTGAGGCAAAAGAAAGAGCTAAAAATGGTGCGGTTCCATTAAAGGAAGCTGTAATGGTACCAGTGGCTGTAAGTAGAGAAGCTGCCGTGCAATCCCTAGACACTACAACACAAAATGGTTCTACTACTAATAAACAGGTAAACATAGCTCCTGGCAAAGGCTCACAAGGATCCAGTAGTAATACAAGTAGGCGCGAGGCGGGGAAGGGAACTAGCCCTAAAAGTTCAGACAAACTGAAAGATAATAATGACAGTCACTTGAAATCCCCTGTGGTTACTGTTGATCTACCGCCAGAGTCCCTACCATATGTTGTTGTACTCACCGGCGTACCTGCACTGAAGAGTGGAAAAGTCAATTCCCACCAAGAACTAAAAAACAATGTGACATTCTGGCTAAACAGGAACAGGCCGCTTCCAAGAGATATGAATGGGGAAGTCCTGCTTTTCAGAAGAGTCAATTGGGTAGGCAGAAGACCTAAGGATATACCCGGGGATTCGATTATTGTAAACTTTAGGGATAGGCATGTAGTAAGGTACATTTGTAATGAACGACACCTTACGGATTGGAGTGGGATTGGTACACAAGATCTAAGCAATTTTATAACCTGGCGGTTATGCCATCATTGGCCCACCGCTCCATGGGGGGGGGCTAAGGAAGGGATGATGGATAGATTAAACACTAACTTCTCAGTTGCTACCAAAAACCGTTTTGCTGGGTTATATGGGCTAGAGGAGGTGGATTGACTGGGAGAAGAAGAAGGATGGAACCTAGTAGCCACAAGGGTTGTTGCCTTAAATGGGGTGGTCCCCAACGTAAATATCAGTGACCCCGAAACGACTAAACAAAGTACAATAGATATGGTGCTGAACAACGAACCCTTTAAAATGGGGAGTTTGGAGAACAGTAGCCATACATACATAAAAGATAATGTTAATGTTAATGTTAAAAAGACTTTTAAAGCGCACGAATACCTTACGGTGTCTTTGCGCTGAACTATAGTAAGACCTATTGAACGTAAATAAGGGGGAGATTATCATGAAAACAACCAGGTCTTTAGCTTTTTTCTAAAAGCAAGGAGAGAATTAGCATCTCTCATGTCAGCGGGGACAGTATTCCATAGATTAGCAGCACAGTGAGAGGTGCTGCGACCTCCCCAGCACACAGTTCGAATTCTGGGGATTGGCAAAATTTTGGTATTTGTAGACCTTAATTGTCTGCCTGGGCTATACCATGAAAAAAATTGTTTCAGTGGTACCTGTCCTGTCCCATTCAGAGTTTTATAGGCAAGACAGAGTACCTTAAATGTAACACGTTGCACCACAGGCAGCCAATGTAGCTTACGGATTCCTTCTGTAACAGATTGATGCCTAGGTATATTCAATAGAAGCCTTGCCGCAGCATTTTGCACCATCTGCAATTTCCTTAGGAGTTGCTTCTGTAAACCGATGTATAAGCTGTTACAGTAATCAAGTTTGGGCAGCACCAAGGTAGTCACAATTGTTTACCTAAGATCATCTGGAACGTATGGTAAGACCTTTTTAAGTTTCTTCAGTAAATAGAAAGAGGCTGAGACTGTAGCATTAGTTTGTTGCGCATAGTTACATTTATTATCTATAAGCACTCACTCATTTTTTCCTTCTCACTCAGTGGGAAGGAAAAAATAAAGGTAACACTCTTGGGGGCCCGAGTATGATCGAACCCGAACCTCCAGGAAATGATGACCCTAAAATAATGATGACCGAAGGCGTAACAAGAACAGAATATAATATACTGGGTACTAGGTCCCAAGCTGAGGTTAAACTAATGTCCTGGAATATTGCTGGTATAAGGAAAAATTTGAGTGACCCCGCATGGCACGAGTACATTGATAATGGGGACATTATCTTATTTCAAGAAACATGGGGGGTGGAAAACTACTTTAAAATAGGTTATAGATCTTTCTATGTACCGGCAATTAACTCGAATAAAGGAAGACCTTCTGGCGGCCCGATAATCTGGTTAAAGACACCAACAACAGAGAAGTCTGTATTATTAACAGACCTATGTCTTCAAATAAGGAATCAGAGACCATTGTTCAATTAGACAACATTATTTCTAGATTTGATCATAAGATCATGATGATTATAGGAGGTGACTTCAATCGGAAGTTCGAACCCATATCGGGTCTAGAAAACACTTTTGAGCTGGAAGATAACGCTAATAATATCCACGGAGTTGAGACCAGCTCAACAGAACCCTGTTCAAAAGCTGCATTTCAACTTTTACTCTTGACAGTGGGATATGGCCTGCGTCCTTGCAATGGGCGTCTGCCGTCAGACTGCCCGAGCAAACCTACTTTTAGACGGGGCAGTTGTGCTAGCTATTTGGATTACATAATGGTCTCAATAACCTTGTGGCCAATGACGATAGACTTGGTGGTGGAAGATCGCATAGAGAGCGACCACTATCCACTCATCTTGACCCTTTCAAAGACATTATTTAAGTTGCCTGCAGAGGGGACATCTCACCTCCAAAGCTCGAGTATTGACCCTTTCGTGTCCAATAATCGTAGAGCACTGAAATGGCCCGTAGTTATGGGAAATGATTGTATTACTAAGAAAATGTATGAGCTCTATGTAAAGCTAATGTCTCCCTTAGCTGATGGCTTAGCCAAGAAAACTCCACTAGTAGAGGTCCACAGAAAATTGATTCTGGGGCTTAGTGAAATACTTACTAAAGCAATAAAACGGGCAAACACTGGGCAAAGCAACCTACCGAAGAATGGACTATGGTACGATAAAACATGCCACCATGCCAAAGCGGAATTGATAGTAGCTATAAAAGGTAAAGATATATCAACCGTAAGAGAAAAAAGGAGGCAATACAAAAGAATAATAGTAATGGCAAAAAAAGGTTGGGATGAAAAAGTGTGGTCAGAACTACTGGAAGCATGCAAACTAAAAGATCAGTCCACGTTTTGGGGTCTTTTAGCCAGGGGAAAAAAGAAGGGACACCGTCCAGGGATTTGTTTCTGGAGGCAAATGTGTGGGTCACACACTGTTCCTCACTATATTCATGCGGTGAAAATGATCAAAGGTGTAATGAAGAAGATGTAGGACCAAATCTAAGTGTGACACCCTTGACGTTTAGTATGACAGATACTGTAACAGCCATTAATCTAATTAAACCAGGGAAAGCACCAGGTCCGGACAAGATACCTGGGGACCTTTGGAAACACGAGAACATGTTGTGGGCCCCGTATATCAATCTTCTTAGTAATGAAATTGCCAGAGGTGCTCCAATCCCTGAGACATGGAGGGGCGCTAAAATTGTGACCATTTTTAAAAAGGGGGACAGACTCAACCCAGCACCCTATAGACCTATCAGTCTGATTGACGTCCTTCAAAAGGTCTTCGCTCATCAAGTATTAAGCAAGTTAAACGCTTGGATTCAAGAAAATTATATTTTAACTAAGTACCAGGCTGGTTTAGAGGGAAAATTAGCACTGTCGATCAAGTTTTTAGATTTTTATGTTTAATATGGAAATACATTAATATTAGGAACTCCCACCTCTACGTGGCTTTCGTTGACCTCAGAGCGGCCTTCGATCTTGTCCCCAGGGGCAACCTGTGGAGAAGACTAAGGAACCAGGGTGTCCCTGGGGGAAATACTCGAACAGATTATTAGGTTGCATGAGGGTAATTATGCAAGGGTGAGGTGGGGCCCCAACGGAGAACTATCGGAATGTATAGACATAAAGAGAGGCGTCAGGCAAGGCTGCGCGCTGGTGCCGACTCTGTTCTCCTTGTATGTAAACGACATTCCGGACACCCTCTTGGGCTGCGAGCATGACTCTCCCAAGTTGGGTTACCAAGCAGTGCCGGCATTGCTATTTGCAGACGACACTATTTTAATCTCCCAGACCCCAAGAGGATTACAGAATTTGCATGACAATTTCCAATCCTACTGTGTGGACAAGAAGCTGGAGATTAATTCGTCTAAAACAAAGTACATGGCAATTAGTCCCCACATGAGTTTAAAAAAATTAATTACTGTTAATAATGTAATGATCGAACATGTGCATAGTTTTAATTATTTGGGTATTACACTTGATGCAAAAATGAACTGGAAGCCACAAATTGACAAATGCAAAACAATCTTGACACAAAACCTAGTACCTATAGCCAGAAGGCACAAGAATAGTTATTCTAGAGCCGTAACCCCCGCAATTGAGTTGTTTAAATATAAAGCTCAATCTGCCACACTTTATGGGGCGGAATTATGGGGCCATGCTGCTAAACACGCTTTTTCAGTGCATGAAAATATATTTTTTAGACAATTATTAGCAGTACCACGTTGCACCCCCTTAGCCCCACTTTTTCTGGACTTGAACATACGTCGCTCCGACGATCATGCCAATTTACGTCCATTGCTATATTGCATACGTCTGTGGTCAACGGATGAATTAGTTGACTACAGAGAAGCACTAAAAGAAATCATGGAAATAAAGAACACGACTCGGTTGGTGTGGCTGGCCCACATCGAAAATTGGTTCTTTAAGCTTGGGTTATATCATTATTGGACAGATTCCGAATCCCTGACCCTAACCTGTAAAAAGCTATTGCGGGAAAGGTTCTGGGAGTCTGTCCTAAACTCCACAGTACACAATCCAAAAGTTGGAGTATTGACCCTTAAGTTCCTTGATGTGAAAATAGAAAGTACATTTAAATGTTTCATGGACGAAATTTTACCAACCATAGCAAAATCATTGTATTTAAAGTTTTGTTATGGCATTCTCCAAATTAAAGCTAATACAGCAACATGGGCATGTAACAAGGGTCCTATGGGGAACGATCTGCCAGAAAACTGTGAACTGTGTGACATGGGCATAAGGGAGGATGAGGCTCATGTCCTATTCTTGTGCCCGGCATATCACCATATTAGGAAGAAGTGGCTAAAACCCATTTGTCGTCTTCTAGGTTTCAGACATATTAAGGAAGCAGAAAGAGTGTTGAAAGGTGATACAACACAGGCTATTGTATTCAGCTTAAGTCGATATCTCTTTGCTGTGGCAACAGCACGAAGAAGAAGAGGTCTGAAATTGTAATAGACTATGGTTTAGGACAAGATATTAGACACTATAATAACATTGATGAAAAGAGGCTCTGTGCTTAGTGGCGGGCACGATATTGAATTATTCGTATATTCCAGTTTTGCCATATGAAATGGATGCAATACCCTTTAAACTTTATGTGCTTTTAATATGTTTTTTTATTATTTCCAGTAACATTAACTAATAACAGTACCTGGTATTTATTACTATTTATTCTTGTTTTTAATCTTCTATATCACATTTTCCTTGCATTGAGCGAATTTAAGATTGACTGATTACAATAGTGTACTTGGAATTGAAATTGTCTGGCACCGTTGGTTCCTTTTAGAGATGACACTGTATTGATGTCTATGATTCTTTTATGGTTTGTTTTAACCTGGAAATCGATATTGTCTGGCACCGTTGGTTATTTTTAGAGATTGTACTGTTTTTATGTCTATGACTCTTTTATGGTTTGTTTTAACCGAAATAAAGATTTTGAATTGACTGAATTGACTTTCTAAAGCCAACTTGGAGCATGTTTAATACTTTTAATAATGGTATTCGCCTCTTTTGAATTAGTGTTTTTGCCATTGGTTTTTCCTGCACTCTTGGGTTGTTAGTAGAACAAAGTAATTGATCCCTTATAAATGAATCTGAAAGTTAACAACATTCACAAGTTCTTAGTATATTCTTCAGTTTAGCTACAAAGTTTGGCGCCTTCTCTGGTTTAATTTACTGATGTGAAAAAAAAACATATGTCTCACTACAACATTAATATGAGCCCCAAAATGTGACCCAAACCTTTAAAGAGGCATTTTCATAAACATTTCTAGGTTCTTCATCACCATGACAAAGTGGTATCCCTTCCAAACTTTTGTAAATATATCTCCTATGCCAAAATTGTAAACAAGTATACTTTGTTTGTGTGCTGCTGAAAATGAACTAACACAATAATGTAAAATAATAACTCAAAATAAACTAAAAAAAGAGAGTAACATAAAACGCGGCCTCCAGGATCCAATTCCTAAAGTGGTACGGGAGTACACAGCAAAAAACAGCAACTGTGTGAAGTATTGGATGTCAAGAAATGGATTTGCAACAATCCAAACAGTAAATCGTAATTGTTATTGTGTTCATATAGCTCTTGCTATCCCTGACGAGGCATTGAAGCGCTTTTCAGGAAGTAGCACGCTGCTCCGAAACCCTAAGGATTGATGATGGATTAGTCCAGGGAAATATGAGTTGTTGATCCGCGCAGTAGATATGCGAGTCTGTTAGTTAGATTGAATAGGATAAAGGAAGGATGGAGAGAGAAGAGTCTAGAAAGTGCTACTTGGGAGTTTGTGCAACATTAGGGAAAGCAGTGACGTAACGAAACTTAAGGGGTCCTTCCTGCAAAGTTCATGGAGAGGATCCCCTCTGGACTCACTTAGGAGCTCTCAGGCCAGGGTACTGTGCTACGGGCGGCACTTGGAGTTAGGGGGCCCCCAACACTGCTGGGGCTGCAGGTGCCTTTGTTACACCACATAAGGCAGGTGCTGGACTTCGGAGGGGTAACATTTCCTATTCCCACTCCAGTCTGAGCAACAGTAGGGAAAGCTTTGGACTCCTGTGAGGCAACATTAACTATTCCCACTCTAGTCATGCAACAGTAGGGAGAGCGTTGTACCCAGGAGGGGTAACATTTACTCTTCCCTCTCCCTCCAATCGGTGCAGCAGTAGCGAAAGTGTTTCACTTAAAGTACAACATCAGTCCAACATTGCTTTCCTTGAGGCAGACTATTGTAATTAATTGTGTAGTACAGGAATGCATTGTAAAGACACATTTGTGGCTCAGGCTGCTTTGTTAAGGCAGGCGTGGTACACGCTGAGATGTAAAGGCCTTTTCCCTACGTGGGTGCCGAAAGCTGAGGCAATGTTCTACGTTTGTTTGAAATCACAAAAATGGAACGGAATATCGTATAGTAATGTCCATATCAACAATTTAGTATTGTATTTCTTCAGCAAACAGTCAGCCGGCCAAGTTCCCCAAAAAATCCAATTTGTATTCCAAAAATGTTGCAGATGAATCAATATGTCACGTATTCATGAAGTCTTTTCAGCCTACGCGTTTTGTCCTATACCCGACGTCATCAGGGCTGAAAGAAAATATATATACACCAATCCATAAATTGAAAACAAATTTAAAAAGAACATTCACCATGTAACCTGCACATGACAATACAAGGTATCTTCTGAACCTGCACTCACTCCAACCTTACAAAAGCCTGCTGTCTCCATTCTAATATTAACCACAACCCAGGATGAACAGCAAGATTTAATATTCTAAACATGAATTGCTAATTATCTTAAAAGACATACTTCATTATATCACTCTTAAACCCCTCGAGACCCATTGCAACAACTACATGTGTTTGTTGACCCTGTATTGCCCATCCTACCAACCATTTCACCCCCTAGTGACCAGTAATTTATAACATGACTTAATATCCAATTGAATCATCTGACACATACCTCTTTATTCAAATATTACAACCAGTATTGCTAGATTTCAGTCTTATTAATTATTCAGTTGGTTTCTTCTTGTACTCCATTCAATTAATTCTAAATGATGAACATTTCTAAAAGAATATATTATACAAAAAAAGGTCACATTAATAACTCTACTTCCCAATGTGTTACCCAATATCTCTAAGTTAAAAAAAGGGGGAAACAAAGAACATACCTAATTATATATATATTAATCTTTAATTATTCGGTCAACCTCTTCTGGCTCTCCAGACAATTCTAGCCAGAATAATATTCAATTCTGAAAAAATATGGAAAGGTCACATTAATGACTGAAAAGTCCTAATCATTTTTACCTATTCCGGAATTTGAAGGGAGAGGAGGGATATAACTCTTAAAATGCGATGATTAAATTGTAGTTTAATTATATCGCACTTACACTATTAGTGGTGAACCCTATGATCTAAACAGACAGATTCAATTATTTTATTATTGAAAAGTCTAATTCTGACAATAGCATTGCTCCAGATCTTATGAAATCCTACTTATAACATGTAAAATACTAAGGGTGAGTGTACCTTATGAATAGCTGTATTAGTTTACACTCTATTCCACCTTCCTTGGTATTCAATCCAAACACCCTGTACAAATTCCAAACCTATAATTATTACTCCTAAAGTCATGAAACTATTGATATTAGCACATCAATTCAATAGTGAGTCAAACATACCTTAATATATACACATAAATAGTTGGTCTTGTATAAGTAGTTTCCAACAGTATCCACTGCTCCACGGTATCTATTTGTTCCAAATTTTGCATAATCTATATAAAAAATATAGACAAGTAGAGTAAAACTCTACTATAATCACAACTACCCTAGCCCATTATCTACCAAACCACTTCAACATTACTGACTTTACAACAACTAGTAATCTCAAAAGCGTTTAACTCACCAGCTAAGGCCGCGATAAACCTCCTCCATGAACAGCCGGTCCGATAATTCCCACTGTCAAAGGTTTTCCTGCTGACCTTTTAAATCATGTCTCCACCAATCCGCTATCAGCTGTCTTCACCCATTGCACCAATCAAATCATCTTTCACAAAACCTCCAAATCCGAATAATACTGATATGTTTCCTTTCTGGTCCAACATCCCTTTAACCAATCACAATACACCATTACCTCTCAACGTTCTTTTTTAGGTTTTGCCTGCAAGTGTGCACGTAGTGCGCATGCGCTAAAAAACCTCTTGAGTTCTATGTCGGATCGATGACCCGCCTCTGTCTCTCATTGGCTAGCTCCATAAATGGAGGCTAGCCATTGGGAGACAATCACGCTTTCTCGGGGAAAACGCGATTCGGGGGCGTTTCTCGGGCTTTTTTTAAGCCCCGCCCCTTTTGCCGTGTGTCCCGGGCCGCGCTGTGATTGGTTGCAGGCCCGGGACACCCCTGTGACGTCATTTCCCGGGCCGCGCTGTGATTGGCTGCCAGCCCGGGACACCCCCGTGACGTCAGCCAATCACAGCACGGCCCGGGACCTGACTTGTTACTGCTATGACCACACACAGAGGAATAGATCTTACACGTGTAACACATTTGTATGCCACAAGTCTCTATTTGCAAGGGTACTGATTTTGAACTACCTTTGTATTTGCCTTTGTATTGTTGATAGGAATAAATTCTGGAGAAAAAAAAGATCAGCAGCCGCGTTTGCTTCCGGAAGTTTTCACGTTCGTTATGACAATTTCCAGCACGAGACACGCAGCCCCCTAAAATTAGTCATGAATATTTGAGAGCCACTGCAACACTAGGAATTGTCAAATTTCCATGTATAATCCATCAACCAGTAATACTGCTTCGTAAATCTCAGAAACAACGTGCGCCTCAGCCGCATCGAACACTCGAAACCCATTGTCAATGGCAAGAAAAAGAAGACGCGCAACAAGTCGTGCCCTATTCCAGCCCATCACACCGTTAGTAACGAGATCGAATTTCCAATTCCCCAGTTCTAGAACGCCGCAGCAGAAGTGACATCACATTGGACGGTAAACGTCATTGGAGGGCGGGGGATCTAGGGAGTTCAACCAATCTAAACGCAGCTATGGTGACAGCTACAAATAAACGACCAATAGCCGAGGGATATGGGCGGGCTCGGTATTGCTTATACATGGATCGTAATACAAGTCTGCATGTAATACTTGTAGAGAGCTTGCTTAGAGGTGCTTTTTAGCTGCTACTGCTTTGTCTAATTACAGATGCGTTTATTGCGCGTTACAGCAAGGACGGTATGCTGCGTCTGGGCAGTTTGGTGGTGCTCCTTCGGGGGGTGCTACAGCCTACTCTGAGAACTAGCGCTGTTGCACAGTGGCTGGTGAGAGAGAATGCCGGGTCTCCATCCGCCCTCGCTCCGTTCTGTCCCGGGGAGTCCTGGGGACAGCGGGCGCCGCTGCTTTGTTCCGTCCGGAGGCTCTGCACCAAGACAGAAGGGGGCTCAGAGGACTCGACTGACAGCACTAAGCACAAGGATGTGGCTGACGAGAAGTGAGTTCATGGGAGGTACCATTTGTACAGGGTGGTTGTGGGCGCGTCCACTGTCAAGGAAAAACAACGAGCTATTCCAAAAGATATATAAAAAGCTTGCGCTGCCTGACCTAAGCGCGAGACGCCTAACTTGATTGAACCGCCGCGCGCGAGGATAGACGGTTGAATGTAAAGAGACGTTTAGTTGTGCGTCTGTTTCCCCATGTGACGTGTGGGTGTCTCTTGCTCTTCAGCAGGGGGCGAGGCCCGAGGCCTAAGGGATTGGCACCCAGGGCGTGGAGAGCCCATGCATGTCTCGAGGCTCAGTCTTTATTAGCAGGAAGGCTTAAGGGAAAGCGTGGCAGCCGCGCGCCGTGATCCTGTTATTCCGCTGCTCGGCGTGTATCCGGCAAGGTTTCCGCCGTTGACGATGAGTCACCGTGCTCTGGTTTCAGATGGTGCACGTGTTAGAGAGTAGTTCCATGGCGGTCCACTGACATCTGAGCATGGCACTATGCAAAGTGCGACCACCGTGTGGTAAAGGCATGCTGACGGTGGTTATCCATGGTAACTCTGCCAGTAGCCTCTGTTCCCTACAGCCCGTTACTATTTTCTTCTACAGTTACTTATGATGAGGCGTAGTTTGGGTGCTAAATACATCTTGGCCATATTGTGGGACTTGACATACTTGTGTGGGTGGGTACCTTTGGTATAAAGGCTGCTGAGATAATCCTGGCATGTTGACTTCCACTGTGTGGCCTAGTTGCACGGGAGGGAGCTTCTTATACATTTTAGTGCCGCCCCCCTCCCAGTCATTTGAGCAGCTCCATCGAGGAGAGATGTCAATGCGGCCGGCCACGATATACCGCGATCTATGTGCGTCATGTAAAAAGATCTGTCCATTACCACACTGTGCAGGTCCCTCGGATGTGCTTAAACAGCTTGTTTTTTTTAATGTCTGGTGTGACCTATTTACAATTATTTAAAAAAATTTACCTAGAATGAGCTTTGACTTCATTCAGAGGCGACTGTAACTTTATGTTATTTTAGTTTCCATTGCAATGGGCGAGGGGCTGTTTTACATTTGAAAAGTATACTCGTTCATCCCACTATTTGTCACATTCAGTTGTCTTTATTTTTATTTATTTATTTATGCGATTTTATATAGCGCGAACTTTACCCGAAGGTGTCAGTGCGCTTTACATAAGAACCAGTTGCAAAACATAAGGATTTAGGAATACATGCGTTACAAAAAGGATACAAACAGAAAAAAATTGCAAATGTACAAGATGTAAAGTCACACAAGGAGGAGATACAAGTGGATATACTCTGAGTCACATAGGAATGGTAGATAATACAAAGGTCTACTGCATATACTAGTGATTAGAGTTATCTCTATATACATAGGGAAGGGATACACATGGATATACTCTAAGAGTCACATAGTAATGGTAGAGAGCACAGCGGACTACTGCATATACTAGTGATTAGAGTTATCTCTATATACATAGGGGAGGGATATGACTGGATATACTCTAAGAGTCACATAGGAGTGTTCGATAGTACATAGGTCTACTGTATATACTAGTGATTAGAGTTATCTCTATATACATAGGGTAGGGATACACATGGATATACTCTAAGAGTCACATAGGAATGGTAGAGTACAAAGGTCTACTACATATACTAGTGATTAGAGTTATCTCTATATACATAGGGTAGGGATACACATGGATATACTCTATGAATTCTAGTAAAAAACAATCCTTCTTTGCTACTTTTTCCTCTCTTTGCCAAGTCCAGTAGGGCGGTGTTCAGTTTCTACATTTGAAGCAAATCGACCAATTTCAGCCTCCTCTCATCCTCCCCGCCAGAGGGTCTGATTGCCTCTTTCTTTTGCCTTCTTCATAATTTAACCATTTTATTGGCACCATTGCAAGGATCAGCTTGTTTCTCCACGACCCATGGTTTAGTTTTTTGTATCACTTTTAATTGTCCCCTTCAAAAGCTGCACCTAGATGAAAAGGAGGAGTTGGCCATTAGATGCCTCCTAAGATGTCTTCGGTCCGGTTCACCGTGACGCAGACCAAGTTCGACGACGTTCCCGGTTTCTCGGACACCAGCCCGGAGGTGAGCTCCCGCTCGAGTTCCCGGGTGCGCTTCAGCTCGCGGGACAGTGTCCCGGAGGCCAGCCGCAGCGAGGGTTTCAGCGAGGCGTCCGGTACCACCACCGCGGACAGCCAACCACCATGAGAGCGCTGCGGGTATGTATGAATTAAGAAACCCCGGGATTCCCTTCAGCAGGTTGTTTGTATGAAGCTATACATGTGGGATTCATTTACCCCAAAAGATTAATGCGGAAAGAAGGACATATAGGTGGCTTTTTAAATATACTGTCACATCGATCATTTCATTCCCATACCTTCTGGTAGTTCATATAAAAGATAATCCTATACAAAAAATTGCTGTCGCCATCCCTTTCGGACAATTTTTGGACAATTTTTTTTTTATTCAAGTGTTTATGTACCTAGTGTTTTTGGTGTTATAAATTTGAAGTCAAAGGAACCAAACGTGTTTTTTTCTACATTTGAAGCAAATTGACCAATTTCAGCCTCCTCTCATCCTCCCCGCCAGAGGGTCTGATTGCCTCTTTCTTTTGCCTTCTTCATAATTTAACAATTTTATTGGCACCATTGCAAGGATCAGCTTGTTTCTCCACGACCCATGGTTTAGTTTTTTGTATCGCTTTTAATTGTCCCCTTCAAAAGCTGCACCTAGATGAAAAGGAGGAGTTGGCCATTAGATGCCTCCTAAGATGTCTTCGGTCCGGTTCACCGTGACGCAGACCAAGTTGGACGACGTTCCCGGTTTCTCGGACACCAGCCCGGAGGTGAGCTCCCGCTCGAGTTCCCGGGTGCGCTTCAGCTCGTGGGACAGTGTCCCGGAGGCCAGCCACAGCGAGGGTTTCAGCGAGGCGTCCGGTACCACCACCGCGGACGAGCGGACAGCCAACCACCATGAGAGCGCTGCGGGTATGTATGAATTAAGAAACCCCGGGATTCCCTTCAGCAGGTTGTTTGTATGAAGCTATACATGTGGTTTTATATTTCTTCGAGGCACTGTGGTAACATCTACTGTTTGCCAGCTTCATGTCCCTGAACCTGCTGGCTCGTGAATGAGGGTAACGTTTTTAATTAACAGGGTGGCACTAATAGATTGAATGAAGCATAAGCCGTTTTTTACGTTTTACAGATTTTGCAAAAATCTTTTTCCTTATTGGAGTTCACGAGAAAAAGTTTACTTTTAGGACGGTGAATATAATTGAAAAGTAGATGATACCACCCAAAAGGGGACGAATTTACGGTTATGCAACGTAATGGTCCTCAGCTCATTATACCAGTTTTCGGTTTTATACAGTATAGTAACCAAACCTCATGGCCTCCTGGGTAACATTCTCTTCAGACTATTAAAGGTACAAAATGAGGCGTCTTATTGTGTCGTGAGCCACTTGGGTAGACCCTTGGAACGTGTCTGTGAAGGCAACAGATTAACAATATTTACATTCCTTTGAAAATGCATATCTTGATTTCCCTAGAATGGCTTCTTCTGCGAGAGATTAAGCTATTGACATTGTAAATGACAATGCCATTTATTTATCTGTTTTTAAAACCAACACATAAATAAAAATTTTGTCATTTACAATGCCAATAGCTCTAACTTTTGCAAAGGCGAAACCGTTGCATTGTAAATGCTTGTTTATTTTCTTTCCTTCTCCTGCTTATCATGCCTCCACCAATCCGCTGTCAGTCGTCTACACCCATTGCACCAATCAAATCATCTTGCACAAAGCATCCAAATCTGAATAATCCTAATATGTTTCCTTTCTGGTCCAACATCCCTTTAACCAATCAAAATACACCATTCTCCCTCAACGTTCTTTTTTTTATTTTCTTTCCATTTCCTGCATGTTTTTTAACCAATCATAGACATCTTTCACAAGCTTCTCATTAACTTGACTGACATCAAGTTTCCTTACTGGTCCTCCACCAATCTGCTATTAGCTATCTTCACCCATTGCACCAATCAAATCATCTTTCACAAAGCCTCCAAATCTAAATAATACTAATATGTTTCCTTTCTGGTCCAACATCCCTTTATCCAATCAAAATACACAATTACCCTTCAACTTCACCCATTGCAGCAATCAAATCATCTTTCACAAAGCCTCCAAATGTGAATAATCCTGATATGTTTCCTTTCTGGTCCACCATCCCTTTAACCAATCAAAATACACCATTCCCCCTCAAAGTTCTTTTTTAATTTTATTTCCATTACCTGCTTGTTTTTAACTAATCGTATACTTCTTGCACAGGCTTCTCATTAACTTGACTGACATCAAGTTTCCTTTCTGGTCCTCCACGTTTTGGACCAATGAACGCACTTGTTATGCATGCATCCTATTCCAAGCCTACCGGTTTCGTGCCAGCGATCCTATCCGTGTGCTATCAAAACTCAATGGTTCCTGATCAAACCAATGGAATAACCAGTTCTATTTGCCAACCTATTACCATTAAAACAGTAAATGTAATACAAAGTTTTAAGTTGCTCTTAACTACGCTTTTACCATTCAAGTGTAGAAATGGCGCTTGAATGTGTGCGCCATATTCATCATTAAGCCTGCCTGTTTCGTGCCGGCAATACTTTCTCTGTGCACAACTGAACCTCATTGGTACCTGATCAGACCAATGGAATGACCAGTTGAATTCGCCATACTTTGCCATTAAAAACGAAAGAATAAAGACAAGTTTTCACTTCCAATATTGTGCTGGTAATTCTTACTTGTGTACCATTAAACCATTAAACTACTCTTTACTACATTTTATTTATTTATTTATTATCAAGTTTTATATAGCGCTAGCCAGACCCAGAGGTAAGCGCTTCACAACCGTTCAAATGCAAAGACAAAACATACATTCACAGTAAGTACAGTACAGATATCAGCACAAGTGTCAAGAGTCTCAAGACAATATTGGGTATACACTTTGCGTATTGGAGGGAAAGTCACCAGTGTCAATACGTAATTGTAGTACCTTATCAGTATGACCGTAATCTGGGTATCCCACCCCCATCGGTGGGTATTGTCAATAGCTCTTCTGTGTCTCCTGTCCTTTTGCTAGGGACCGATCAAGGAAAAGATTTTTGAGTTGCTCTTTGAATTTTGCGAAGGAGGAGATAGTTCTTATATGAGGGGGGATAGCGTTCCAGATTTTGGGCGCGTTTCCCGCGAAGGATCGGGCTGCGGTTTGTTGTTTGCGTGCTTTCATTGGGATGAGTAGTAGTGTGTTTGAGCTCCGGAGGGACCTGGTTTGTCCGGCTTTTTTTAGTTTAGAGGCCAAGTATTCAGGTTTGCCTGTGTGAAGGGCTTTGTGGGTGAGGCAGGCTGTTCTGAAACTGGCACGCATTTCAACTGGGAGCCATTTTAGTTCTCTGAGTAGGGGTGAGATATGGTCAAATTTCTTCACTCCGGTGACAATTCTAGCTGCTGTGTTTAGTGTTGTTTTAAGGGGGGCCAGGTGTGCCTTTGCTGAGCCTGACAGTGTTGCGATCCCATAGTCTAATCTGGATAACACCAGTGATTGGGTAACTTGTTTAAGTTCAACTTCAAACAAAGGGATGAAGGTGCATATACAAACAAAGAAATAAAGACAAGTTTTCACTTCCAATATTATACTGGTAATTCTCTCTCGTACACCATGAAACTACTCTTTACTACAGTACTCCACTTCAGATGAATGGATGAAGGAGCATATAAAAATTCCCAAAAACAATTAATCAAACTTATTCTCGTGTTCCACTACAAATATCAATTACACTCAATCAATCAATCACATTTATAGAGCGCGCTACTCACCCGCTAGGGTCTCAAGGCGGTGCTGCTACCGCTCGAAGAGCCAGGTCTTGAGTTGCTTCCTGAAGGAGAGATAGTCCTGGGTCAGCCGTAGGTGGGTGGGGAGGGAGTTCCATGTCTTGGCCGCCAGGTAGGAGAAAGATCTTGCTCCGGTGGTGGGTCTGCGAATTCGTGGGACAGTCGCGAGAGCGAGGTTGGCGGAACTGAGCTGGCGGGTGGGTGTGTAGAACGTGAGGCGATTGTTGAAGTATTTGGGGCCCATGTCGTGAAGAGCCTTGTGTGCGTGGGTGAGGAGCCTGAACGTGATCCTCTTGCTGACGGGGAGCCAGTGCAGGTTTCTCAGGGCAGAGATGTGGCTGTGACGGGGGATGTCCAGGATGAGTCGTGCAGAGGCGTTCTGTATGCGTTGGAGTCTTTACCTGTAGTTTGGCTGTGGTTCCAGCGTAGAGGGCGTTCCCGTAGTCCAATCGGCTGGTGACGAGGGCCTGGGTGACCGTCTTTCTGGGTTCGGTGGGGATCCACCGGAAGATTTTTCGGAGCATGCGCAGGGTGTTGAAACATGATGACGAGATGGCGTTGACTTGCTTGGTCATCGTGAGGGAGGAGTCCAGGATGAAACCCAGGTTGCGTGTGTGGCCTGTGGGAGTGGGGGTGGTGCCCAGTGCAGGGGGCCACCAGGAGTCGTCCCAGGCGGAGGGGGATGGTCCGAGGATGAGGACTTCCGTCTTGTCCGAGTTCTGCTTCAGATGGCTGAGTTTCATCCATTCCGTGACGTCTCTCATTCCTTCCTGGAGGCTGGTTCTGGCGGTGGCGGGGTCGTTGGTGAGGGAGAGGATCAGTTGGGTGTCGTCGGCCTAGGAGATGATGTTTAGGTTGTGTTGGCGTGTGATGGCTGCGAGGGGGCTCATGTAGACGTTGAAGAGGGTGGGGCTGAGCGAGGAGCCCTGTGGGCGCCGCAGATGATCTTGGTGGGTGCTGAGCGGAAGGGAGGGAGGTGGACTCTCTGGTTTCTGCCGGAGAGGAAGGAGGTGATCCATTCCAGAGCTTTTCCTTGGCTCCCGGCGTGGTGGAGGCGAGTTGTTAAGGTGGGGTGGCAGACTGTGTCGAATGCAGCCAATAGGTCGAGGAGGATGAGGGCGGCAGTTTCCCCGTTGTTGAGCAGGGACCTGATGTTGTCGGTTGCTGCGATGAGGGCGGTCTCGGTGCTGTGGTTAGCTCGGAAGCCAGACTGCGATGGGTCGAGTGTGACGTTTGTCTCGAGGAAGGCGGTTAGCTGTTTGTTGACGGTCTTCTTGATGACCTTGGCGGGGAAAGGGAGGAGAAAGATGGGGTGGAAGTTCTTTCCGGTCAGTGGGGTTCGCGGTGGGTTTCTTCAGGAGGGCGCTGATCTCTGCATGCTTCCAGCTCTCTGGAAAGGTGGCAGATGCAAAGGAGTAATTAATGATGTTCCGGAGTTGGGGTGCGATGATGGAGTCGGCTTTGTTACAGATTTGGTGAGGAAAGGGGTCGGCTGGGGAGCCGGAGTGGGTGGTGTTCATCACACGGGTGGTGTCTTCAGTGCTGGCGGGGGTCCAGGTGCAGAGGGTGGTGGTGGGGGCATTGGTTCAGTGATTGGGTGCGTGGTCTGGGCGCCGAACCTGTTGTGTATGTCGGCGATCTTGTGGTGGAAGAAAGAGGCGAGTGAATCTCAGAGGTCTTGCGAGGGCGTGATGTCATTGTTGCTGGCGCAGGGGTTGGAGAGTTCTTTGATGATGCTGAAGAGTTCCTTGCTGTTGTGGGTGTTGTTGTCCAGTCGCTCTCTGAATGCTGTCCTTTTGATGGTGCAGATCAGCTGGTGGTGTTTGCGGGTGGCGTTCTTGAGGGCTGTCATGTTCTCTGTTGACTGGTCGTGGCGCCAGGCTTTCTCGAGGGTGCGGCAGGATTTCTTGGAGTTCTTGAGGTCGTTGGTGAACCACAAGGCTTTCTTGCTGTCGGGTCTGCTGGGAGGATTCTTTAGTGGTGCAAGGGCATCGGCACAATTGGTGAGGCACTGTGTGAGGTTGCGGGCTCCTTCGTTGGAGTTCGTAGTGGTGTTGGGAGGGTTCTGGCTCAGCGAGGTGGTGAGCTGGTCGGTGGTGATCTTGCTCCAGCATCTTCGGGGAGCCTGTTGCGGGTGGTGGTGGGTCGTTGTTTTTCTGAAGTTAAAGTGGACGCAGCTGTGATCTGTCCAGAGTAGTTCGGGGGAGTGGCTGAAGGAGATGTGGTTGCTGGAGGAGAAGACTGGGTCAAGCGTGTGGCCGGCGTAGTGGGTGGTGTTGTTCACCAGTTGTTTGAGTCCGAGGTTGGCGAGGTTGTCCAGCAGGGCGGTGGTGATGTTGTCATTGTTGTTTTCCAGGTGGAAGTTGAGGTCCCCTAGGAGGATGTAGTCTGAGGAGGTGAGGGCAAGCGGGCTGATGAAGTCTGCGATGGCATAGCTGAATTGTGTGCGTGGTCCTGGGGTCTGTAGATGAGGGTGCCTCTGAGGGTGGTCTTGGGGTCGGTGTGTATCTGGAAGTGAAGGTGCTCGGCGGCGGTGAGGGTGCCGTCTGAGTTGGTTGTGATGCGGATGGTGTTTCTGTGGACGATGGCGATGCCTCCTCCGGTTTGGTTGACGCTGTCTCTCCTGGTGATCTTGTAGCCATCCGGGATGGCTATGGCGATGTCAGGGGCTGAGGAGGCGTTCATCCCAGTTTCCGCGAGGAAGGCGATGTCCGGCGCTGTTGTGTCGAGGAGGTTCCAGAGTTCAACGGCGTGCCTGTGGACAGAACGGGTGTTGAGCAGGATGCACTTGAGGTGGTTGTTGCTGATGCCTGGCCTGGCGGGTGCGGTGCTGGTCTGGAGGCAGGTGAATTTGCAGGCTTGGCAGGTGAAGGGTCCGTGGGTGCGTTTCGGGGTGGCTCTGTGGCAGGTGGGGTTCCGGCTGGTGTTGAGAGCGTGGAGGGTGGCGGCGTCGTAGGTCAGTGGGTTGGGCTGGTATCGTTGAGGTCCAGGGGTCCTGGCGCTGGGCGCGGTCCAGGCACGGACGGGCGTAGACGGGCTTGCCTTTGGCGCGCCTTCGGTGCGCAATCGGCGCACCCGCTGCGCGTTCGCGCGGGCTCCACCATAAATGGGCAAGTGGGACGGAGGAGCAGCTGGGAGGCGGGAGCGGGGCGGCGAATAGGGAGGGGGGAACGGGTACTGAAGAAAAGGGGCGGGCCACAGGGGAGCAGCGGCGGGGAGCGGGGGGGCTGCACAGAGCAGGAAACGGTCCTGGAGGAGCGGCGAGGGAGCAAAACACAGGAACAATAGCAGTGGCGTAACTACTAGACACAGGGCACAGAGACAAAATACAACAAATAACAGGGCAGTAGGAGCAGCGAGGAAGCAAAAACACAGTTACAATACCGGAGGTGCTAGTACTGATCACAGGGCACAGAAACAAAAGTCACCAAGTAATCAGGGCAGCAGGAGCAGCGGCGGACTCGCGGCAGCAGCGGGGAGGAACTGGACACAGTCACGGGGAGCCGTGCGGTGCGTGGAGCGATCGGCCCTGTCACCCTATTCCGAATAAAGATTCAATACACTTGCCACCATTGCATTACGTAATGCTTACACACTAGGCCCGCCCTGCATCAATAAACATTTCTGTCATAATGGTCTATCAGTGTACCCTCGACTATCAACATCCGTTAATGCTCATTAAATTAAAAAATAATGTAGCTCATTATCACTATTGAGACCCTGGGATACTGATCTACACCTGCTAATCCATCTTGCCATCTCAAAAATAATTCCCAGTCTCCTCCTCTAGATCTTTTCTCTACTCTTTGTATACCATAAAACTTAAATCTTGTTTTATTTTCATGATTTTCTTTTATTTGTTGATAGAGGGGCGATCTAACATCCTTATTACTAATCAGTCTTTCCTGCTCCTGAATCCTGAGTTTTACAGTGCATTTAGTGCTTCCAATATAGATTTTCTGACAGTCACTCTGAATTAGGTACACCACTCCATAACTATTGCAATTAATTCGATATTTTTGGGAAGTATTATAACTAAATTATTTTGTGCGGTTCATTCCTAAATTACAAATATTACATGCTCCGCAAGTTTAAAACCCCTTTGGTGGTGCTGAGAGCCAATTACCTTGTTGCGAACTTAATTGTTCCAAATAGTTACGTTTAATAATTCCTCCTAAAGTGGGACATCTCCTATGAGTAATTTTCGCTTTATCAGAAATTACTTCTAATAGCCCTGGCACTCCTTTCAATATATTCCAATTTTTATTGAGAATTCTATCAATTTGATTATGATTTACACTATGTCGGAGTAAAGGCAACTCTTTCCCTTTCAGAAGTTCTCTTCTTCTGCACCAAGGTTGTCTCTCTTTTGACCCTTCGAACTCTGTTCTTAGCTGACTCTAAAGAATTTCGAGAATACCCTCTTGATATTAATCTGCTTTGCAATGCATCTAGTTCTGATTCAAAGTCTTGATCCAGGCTACAATTTCACCTGATGCGAATCATTTCTCCATGTGGGATGCCTTTTATCACTGCTGGTGGATGGGCACTATCAGCTCTTAAAATAGAGTTAGTAGCTGTTTATTTATGAAATAACTTGCTTTGCACTTTAACCCCCACTATGAACAATTCAACATCCAACAATTCTATCCTACCTCTATGATGACACATGGTGAAAGCGACATTGATGTCATTATTGTTAAGGAATTCAAAATAGTCAGTTAATTCAGATTCCAATCTCTCCAAATGACCAAAATATCATCAATAACCCGTCCCCAGAACAAAATGTAATCCATCCATTTGGATGTCCTTCTGCTCCAGGCATGTTCCTTCCCGAAACAACCCATGAATAGGTTGGCATAAGAGGGAGCAAACCTGGAACCCATTGCAGCACCTCTAATCTGATGATACCATTCGCCTTCAAATAAGAAGAAATTGTTGTTGAGAGTCAAGGCACTCATTTCCTCAATCATAATTGAGTGTTCTTGTAAAGTAGCGCTCCTATTTCCCAAAAAATTATGCAAAGCTTGTTCCCCTTTATCATTTTCTATAAAGGTTTATAACCCAATGACATCCAGAGTCACAAAACTCATCTCCCCATTCCATACAATATCCTGTAACTTATTTAGCACATCCATGGTATCTCTTATATAAGAGGGTAAATTAATTACCAAAGGTTTTAAAAATAAGTCCACAAATTCAGAAAGATGTTCTGTTAGACTCCCTATGCTGGAGACAATCGGTCTCCTTGGTGGCTTCTGCATGGATTTGTGTATTTTGGGCAAAATGTATATAAACGGGTAGGAGTGATTTGTCACATTAAAATACTTGTACTCCTGCTCATCTAGCATCCCTTGTTCCTTCCAAGAATATAGGGCCAGATGTAGGAAGCCTAATACCGGTCGGTAACGGCCGAAATTACCGATTTCGAATGTTACAGACCAGTATTAGGCTTTTCAGATATAGGAGGCCACATTTCAGGATTCGGTAATTTACAGAATAGGAAATGTAATAAATCGGTAAATTACCGAATTCTTAAAATACCGATTCGGTAAATTACCGAATCCGTAATGTTGCGAGCACTCAAGTGACTGCTTCTTACATTTAGGGATTCGTTATTTACCACCAACTATCAGTTATTGGTAAATGACGAATTTCTTTTAAAAAGCAATTTTTTGCTTTTTATTCAGTGCCATGTGGCAGACATACATGCCCTTAGGGCATGTATGTGTGCCACATGTGCACCCATGCACTATTCAGTGGTGCAACAGGGTGTCAATGTGACACCCTGCCACCCTTCAAAGGGTTCCCCCTATTACAGATTCGGTAATTCTCATTCATTCCTATAGGCCTCCAGGCCTCTGATTCGGTAATTTTTAACGAAAAATTATCTACATGCCATTTACCTATTCTTAAATACTGAATCGGTAACATTTTGTATTTAAGAATAGGTAAATTGAGATTACCTACATCTGGCCCATAGTCTTTCTGTAATCAGTCTACCTGCTTACTTATTTGGATTTGAATACAATTTCCAATAACACCCACTGTGATCAAGTTGTCTCTTAACCTCAGCACTCTAATACTCCCTCTTCATTATCACAATATTGCCCCCCTTATCGGCTTCGCATATTACTATGCTTCTATCTTGTTTTAAAGTAGTGATGGCTGTGTGTTCTTCCTTAGATAAATTATCTTGCTGTCCATAACTGGACTCCCTCCATCTACCTAGATCCTCCAGTTGATGCAACTCCTCCATAATCATTTGAACAAATAGATCAATTGCCACATATTGAGGCCCCTGAGAGTAAATTTGGAAGCTGGTTTCAGAGCATTAGTACAATCATAGTCTGTTGTTATATCCAGCATAGAAGCTATATCTACCATCCCATATTTATCTCCCTCTGTCAATGAGACAAGCTTTTGTATATTTCTTAAATGAGCCATAGATAATTCGGAACCGCCCCTTCTGGCATCAAACTCAACAGATGTGTTCATTGTTGAAAAGAAACTTTTTTAATTTAAATTTCCTAACAAATTTAAATAGATAAATTTCCACATCCGTCAAATTACAGTAATTGTTAGGACAAAATGATAAACCTCTTTGTAACACAGCAATTTCGTATACATTCAAAACTTTATTAGACAAGTTGATCACTTTTAAATCATGAAAATCATTTGCTTCATGCCTATTTATGCCATCCATTACTTTCTGAATTTGTCCTGACTACGTGTACTTATTTTTGTACTGTCTGTGTTTCCGCTTGTCCCTCCTGGTACTGTTGCCATTTTTTTGTCTTGTCCCTCCCGATTCTTTGGATTTCCTTAGGAAAAAGGGGAGATCTGAGCTGGTCTAGGTCCTACTGTGCTTTCTGCTCCCAAATCGTCGCCGGACAATAATTCTGTGATAGTATAATTTACTGAATTTAGGTCATCTTGAGCCTTTGCTCCCCCACTAGCCTTGGGTTTCTGTATATCATCGAAACCTCTGCCAAAAGTAAAGACTCTTCCTTGGCTATAATCTCGCTCATACCTCCTAATTTTGTTTAATTTTTTCTCCTTAATTTGCAATTGGTGCTTACTAATCACTTCCCTCAATATAACATAATTCTTGTATGTTAAGTCTTTTAAATTCATGTCCCTAATCTCGCTCTCTAGCTCAACAATCTGATTCCTTAATTTGTCTACCTTTCTTTCAGAATTTTTTATTAATATGTGCATCATACAAAATGATGACAAGTGTACATTTTCTTCGGTAGACATCGTTTACAACGCGGTGTTTATACCGCAGTGCTTTTACAACGATGCCATTACAACGCAAGTTGTTACTGTGACTTGCGCTGGATGGCGCTGTTGGGCAAGGAATGTTGTAATTTTATATTCCAACACCTTCCCTACTGTTACGTGGACTGGTGTTGGAATATAAAATTATAATATTCCAAAATCCGCGCCCTGCAACGCAAGTTGTTGTAACGACTTGCGTTGTAATGCCCGCGTTGTCAAGTACCGCGATCTTTTAGATCGTGTTGTACTGACATACATCCATTTTCTTCCCACTCTTTCAGTAAGTCATCATCCAAATCATCGAATGTTGGGCAAATAAGTATTCTTAAACCCCTTGGAACTCTCTTTTGATCAATATAATTTTTAAGGGTAATGCCATCCAACTACTTTGAAAGTTCTGTTTTTTTCAGCTTAAAAAATTTAGACTTTATACTGCTGCTCGAGGGGTCTTTCCCACTCTCAGTTGTTAGTCGTTTACTGTGCAAATAGATCTGCTGCCAGTTTCTCTCGAGCATCCTCCATCCTGGGTAGAAATACACCCACCTCAAATACTAGTCAGTCCTTTCAAGTATCACTCAACTGTGCGCCACTGTCCTTATAATTTATAGTACCAAAAGCAAGGCGGTGAGGACAAAGAAAAGTGTGCACTATAGTCACTGTTCTGTACTTTTCTTCAAAGTTTCCAAAGAAGACGCTCAACTCTCCGTAGCCCACCGCTCCTGGCCACAATCCTCAAAATGAAATCACAAAAATGGAAAGGAACGTCTTATAGTAATGTCCATATCAACAATGTATTATTGTATTTCTTCGGCAAACAGTCACCAGGCCAATTTCCAATAAAATATTTCAAATTTTATTACAAAATTGTTGCAGATGAATCAATATGTCACAAATTCATGAAGTCTTTTCAGCCTACGCGTTTTGTCCTATACCGGACGTCATCAGGGCTGAAAAAAAATATATATACACCAATCAATAAATTGAAAACAAATTTAGCAAGAACATTCACCATGTAACCTGAACATGAAAATTCAAGGTATCTTCTGAACCTGCACTCACTCCAACCTTATAAAAGCCTGCCTGTCTCCATTCTAATCTTAACCACAACCCAGGATGAACAGCAAGACTTAATATTCTGTACAATAATTGCTAGTTATCTCAAAAGACATAGTTAATTATATCACTCTTAACCCGTTCGGTGCTCATTACGAGCGGAAGGAGAAGGCGCAGCCTAGTCGCCAGTACTTTAGCTATAATTTTAACGTCGGTATTCATGAGGGACAAGGGACGATACGACTCGCACCTATTTCGGGGCTTACCCGGTTTTGGCAGTGCAACCAGAAGCGCCTCCCTCATTGTGGTCGGAAATTGGCCCTGTTCCACCGCCTCCTCCAGAACCATCGCCAGGCGTGGAAGTAGTAGATCCACATATTCCTTGTATCTGTTCCCGCTGCCTTACCATTTGGAAGGGCAGCTATTGCATCCCTAAACTCTCTTTCCGTGATACGTTGCATAAGAAATTCCTGTTGACCCCCCTCGAGAGCCAGACCAACGCTATGTCCTCGAAGTACTGCGCTATTTCCTCCTCCCCTGCCGTCTCCCTATATTCATACATTTGTTCATAATATTTCGCAAAACAATCTAGAATGCCAGTCGCACTAGTTACAGTAGTCTCATCATCCTCTATCTCCTGCACAGCACAGTGTCTAGCCCACGGGTCCTTAATTCGATCTGCCAATCCCTTCCCTGGGCGCCCCCCCTCTCCATAATAACGCGCCCTAGTGTGCTTGGACAAGAATTTAACCTCCTGATCAGCGAGATCATTATATTGAGTGACTTTCAATCTAATGCTGGCCAATAGGGACTCCTCAGGAAGCTCCTCCAGTTGGCGTTCAAGCATCAACAATTCCCTTTCCAACTTAGTCATGGCATCCCTTAGTGATGTGAGTACACCCGATTGTAAGCCTATACATGCTCCCCGTATGGTCACTTTAAAAGCTTCCCACACCGTGCACATACTCTCAACCGATCCAACATTCTTATCGAAGAACTCCTCAATCATCGTTCTGAGCCGCTCACGCAACACGAAGTCCGTCAAGGTTCCCGGTGGTATTTCCAGGAGAAGGGAGCCGGGGCATGCGTTGGCAACCTCACTTCCATGTGCACGGGCGCATGATCTGAGAGTGTGCGAGGAAGGTGGCCAGCATCCATCACCCATCCACTTACATCCCGGGTTACCAGCCAATAGTCCAGTCTCGACCACGTGTCGTGCGCTGACGTGTAACAGGTGCCCTCTCTCCTCCCAGGTTGTCTCAATCGCCACACATCCACCAGTCCAAGCCCACTCATACCATCTCGTACTGCTTCAGCTGCTTTCTTACGCACGCAAGGCCTATCATTTTTCCTGTCCATCACTTCATCGAGAGTAATATTCAAATCTCCACCACAAATAATGGCCGATGGAGGTAACATGTACACCTTATTCCAGAGAGAGACATAAAAGTCAGGGTCATCAACATTTGGACCATATACATTAATCAGCGTAACTAGAGTGCCACATAGTTTTCCATGTAGTATAATATATCGGCCATCTTTGTCAATCTCTTCATGCAGGGCCACAAACGGTACATTTTTTTTAATCAGAATCATTACTCCACGTGCATACGATGAATAATTTGTTGCCAGTCTGGTGCCAGCCCACAGTTTACCCACAGTTTCAGCCGCCCTTCCCCTAAGGTGCGTCTCCTGAATAAAAGCAATTTGCGCACCGTGCCTGTTCAGAAACGCTAACATTTGTCCTGTTTTCTGTGGACGATTCAACCCCCTAACATTCCATGTTATACAAGTAAGTTTGCCCCCCCTATCCATACGTCCAGCTCCTAAGTATAACCTGGAAACAATAGAACATTCGTGGTGTCCAACAAAAATAACATAGCGTACAGCGTTCAATCAATCGAGCCTCAGCAAGAAGCGCCGTGTGAGCTAGATAATATACTGACCAACCTCGCTTTAACCTTCGACCATTCCAACCCAACCTCCCGCCACAATCATTGAAACTTGCAGACCCGCCCCGGTTACTCCAGAATCCCCAAAGCCCCCCACCACCCACTTCAGCATCCCCAACCTGCCAAAGCTGTCCCCAACCTCTCAAACCCAAAAACCCCAATGTGGAAAAATACAAACTGGGGGGGCACTACCAACCAGAATATAAGATCCTTAATTATTGCCGGCGATGTCGCCTCTTGAACCCACAAAGAAGTTAAACCATTGAAGAGGCAGGCGCTGGAGACTGGAAGGCAGGAAACAAGGTTTTTATTCGCTCCGGAGGAGAACACAACGAAAACGGACAGAAGGTATCGTTCTGAGGTGCTCTAACTGCATCCCGGAGGCCTGGCCTCTTATACACGAGTTTATCTCTTTATTACATGTAACACATTCTCGTTGATACTTTGATGTACGGAAAGACATCCTCAGAATCCCCCCTTCCCAGCCCGTTCCCATGCAAGGCTACAGTGGAAGTCCCCGCCCCGTTCACAACAGGTGATGATCATTGCGCAGCTGGGTATTCCGCCGATTCACGGAGTGTGCGGGTTTCGAACGGATCTCGTGGGATGGGGGGGGGGGGGGCTCTGATCATCTCGGGGGTCCTTTGAGGAGGGAAGCTTCCTATTGTATGGGGAGGGGCAAGAGATTGGTATCGGCAGAGCTAGGTGTCGGCCTGGGAACGGGGAAGACAGACGGGCACACGGGGAAAAGGGGTTTGCATCAAAAGGGCCGGAGGTCATGACGGGGAAGCAGGGAGGTGTCGCGCTGGGAACAGGAGGAGGGCCTGGGGCAGAGCAGCGCCGAAGAGGGGTTTATGACTCAAGGCAGGTGCAAGCAAGGGGGGGTTGCCAGCGAAGTTAGGAGAGAGAGAGAGAGAGACGCGCTGGCTCTCGGCGAGAGCAGGGAAGCCATGGTGTCCAAAATGGCGGCTGTTTTACGCGCACAAAAGGTTTAAGGAGAGCAAGAGGGCGCCGATAATGTTGACGGTTTTCAGCCTAACTTTTAACAGTCCTCCCTTTTCAACATATCTAGCCAACTTGCTTACTCAATGTCAATTTTCATCAAATTCCTAACATCGGTATCATATAATGCCCTCATATGTTCGCTTCCAATGTCCACAGTTTTGGGAAAAATACAACTCGCACATAAAGAACACATAGGTGGCAAACATTGAATTCCTAAGCATAGGCCACATATTACAACTACGGGAATCAGGATAATGGTGAGCAGTCTCCAGCCCCAGCTTTTGACGGTGTCCCAGAACCAACCACCAAGCGACCATTCTTCTTGCTCTTGGTGGACTTCCGAAGAGAGTCTGTGAAGATGTTCGATGGCTTTGTACACTGAGGGTGAGTTGTCCGGTATGTATGTACAACAGCTGGCCCCAATAATGCGGCATGCTCCTCCACGGTCCGCCAGAACTACATCTAGAACGAGGCGGTTCTGAAGAGCCACCAAACGGACCGCTTGGAGCTCGGCAGTGTTGTTGGCAAAGATGCCCGCTGTGATGTTCATGGTTGTCTCGACTGCCTGAGTCAAATGTCGGATGGCACGGCTGTTTGCCATCGGGCCCCAGAGGGGGACGAGTCCTTTCATAGCATCGAGGAACTGTGCTCCTGTTGAGTCGGCTTGCTCAACGTCTTTTGCTCGTTTTTGCCTGTGGTGATTCGCTGGGGCCACATAAGTTGGAGGAAGGACGAAGGAGATGTAGCAAGTGCCCCCCCAGCCTTTGGGGAGCCAGGTGTAGGCCTTCGTGCCACAGATGAAATACATGTTTGGGGATGACACAAAGGAAGGTGGATCCGTGGAGTCCAAAGTTCTGGTAAAGCGGCAAGCGCTGTGACCCACCAGCTGTGTCCCAAGTCCTTCTACACACATGTGGCCTGTGACGTTGATGACCGTCAGGGCTACAGTCAGAGTGGCAGCCGTTCGTTTCCGCAGATAGGAGAAGGTGGGTCTGGTTGGATTGTTGAACACCTGCATTTCGATTCGTTCTTTGGCCGGAATGTCCATTTGGATTGAGTCGCTGGGGGTCAGCGGGCAGAAGTGTGTCTTTGTCTTGTTTCGCCCGGCCCCGTGAGAAGAATGTGCTACAGCTCTGCTGGAGGTGGCATTTTCCGTATAGCTCTCTTGCAGGAGGATCAGCCAGGCAAGGCAGGAGCCGTGGACGGAGAAGGGTGAAGGGATGAATGGTATTGAATGTCCAGTGGCATGGGGTAGCAACCCACAGATCCAGCAGTTGGTGGCGTTGGTGGCAAGATTGTGCTGGTGAAGTAGCTGCACGAAAGAGTTGTTCCAAAACTCCTTTCGCCTCTCTCTTAGTTGAGGAGAGAGCGAAATTAGATAATGTTCCTTCATGGTGGTAGGCTGAGCAGTGGTTAGGAATGTTTCGTGAGCAGGTGCGTGTTCTTCCATAATCCAGAGCGTAGTCATGAGGAGAAAACAGAGGAGGATTACGATGAAGAGTGCAATTGTCTTTGAGCTATGGAGTCTGTCTGTTCTCGGATTTCTGTAGTGGGTATTTCCTGTTGTCTCAGTCGGCTTCTTGTTTGGCGCTTCCATCATCTTCTTATCTGGCGCTTCCATCATCTTCGTCTTCAAGGTGCTCGGTAGTGGGCAGGACCACAGACTCAGTTTTAGCTTCTCTCCAGGTAACCCTTGGTAGTTTGGGTCACCGTTCTGAGATTCTTTAACCTAGTCCGTGGCCTACTTAGCCGAAGCTCCCTCCTTTCGACGCAGGAAATACCCTTCTCGAGATGGCACAGTGGGGTCAGGATGTTTTGAAAGTTCAAGTGTCTCTGTATCAGGGTAGCAGTTCAACGATGGTCGGTCCCGGTTCAGGAGCTCTTCTTGGGTGTTGACGGTGTCTGTCGTGGCCAGGGCTGGAGAGACCTTTTTGCAGTGATGAGCGTGCAGCCAGTGTTTCTTCCCCTCCACTCGAAGTGCGGTCCGAGTGGTGATCAGCACTTGCCAGGGGCCCGTCCACCGGGGTTCCAAACTCTTTGATCGCTGAAAGTTTCGGATCAGCACGAAGTCCCCCGGCTGGATGGCGTGACCCGGACCCCTGGAAGCATCGGGGATGGCCTGCCGCACCTGCTGATGAAGGACAGACAAAGTTTCAGTCAATTTGTACAGATAATCAGACATTAGGACATCCGGAACGTCATGAATGGACGTTGGTTTCGGGGCAGACCAGACGCTCATGGGTCGACCGAAGACAACTTCATAAGGGGTTAAGTGATGTCGGGTGGGGGTAGAGCGCATCGATAGCAATGCCAATGGGAGGGCGTCTGGCCATTTCAGGCCCGTCGTAGCCACTATTTTGGCCAGTTTAAGCTTTAGTGTGGCGTTGTGTCGTTCGACCAGCCCAGCAGATTGAGGGTGGAAGACTGCGTGGAATTTCTGTTTGATACCCAGCCCATTTAGGATGAGCTGGATAACGTTGGCTACAAAGTGGGGGCCATTATCACTCCATAAAACACGACAGAGGCCATAACGGGGGAAAAACTCTTTTAACAGGACCTTTGCAGTGGCCATAGCGGTGTTGTCACGGGTCGGATATGCTTCCACCCATTTGCTAAATGCGCACACCACGACAAGTACATATTTCAGGCCTTGGCATCTGTCTAGCTGGATGTAGTCCATCTGCAGGACTTCAAATGGGTGGTTTGGGACCCCAAATCCCCCCCGGGGTACTACAGTTCCCTTCCCGGGGTTGTGTTGCAGGCATATTAAGCATTGTTGGACCAGGCGTTTGGCGGAATCTGGGATCTTGTCATTGTGCCAAACCCTGGAGACAAGTTCGATCATGGGGGCTGATCCTATGTGGGCTGGGGAGTGTGCCATGGATAATATGGGAATCAAGTATGAATCAGGTAGCAACCATCTGTTCGTGTCTTTTGTCCGCCAGCAGCCTTCATCGTCTTTCAATCCCACCCGTGCCCATTCAGTCAATTCGTGTTGTGTGCTAGCCATTTGTATGTCTCTAATTGTGTCCTTGGCGTCAGTCCAGTTTTCTGCTTGTGACCTGGTCACGTACATACGTGTTGTCGTTCTATTTTCAGCTGTCGTTCGGGCGGTGATGTCGGCTAGTGCATTTCCCTGTCCAATAATGTCTGTCACCTTCTTGTGTGCCTGGCATTTGATAACGGCAAGTTTGTTGGGGAGGAGGACAGCTTCGATTAAGGCGGAGACTAAATCCCCGTGCAGGATGGGTGTGCCGTGTGAGGTCAAGTATCCTCTCTCCCTCCAGAGGAGCCCAAAATGGTGAACCACCCCGAAGGCATACTGGCTGTCGGTGTAAATGTTCGCCGTGGTTCCTGTTGCCAGGATGCAGGCTCTCGTCAAAGCAATCAGTTCCGCTGCCTGGGCAGATCGCTGGGTGATGCGGGCTGTTTCTACTACAGTTCGAGCCGTGGTGACTGCATAGGCAGCGGAAGTGGTACCATCGGAGAGTTTGATGCAAGAACCGTCCACCCACAACTCCCCGTCGGGGTCAGGGAAAGCTGTGTCTCTGAGATCGACCCTACTCCTGGTCTGTTCGTCCGTAAGAGTCACGCAGTCATGTACGGGGTGCACATTGGGGTCGTTCTCTGGCAAGGGTAACAGAGTTGCTGGGTTCAGTGTGGTGCATCTTTTCAGGGTGATATGGGGGGCAAGCAAGGTTAGTTCGTATCCAGTCAGTCGTGCACTCGTCAGATGTTGCGTCTTGGTTTGGTTCAGGAGGGTGTCGACTGCATGGGGTACCAGTACCGTGAGGGAATTCGAGAGTACAATCCCCTCACTCTGTCGGATAGAGACTGCAGCAGCAGCTACAGCTCGAAGGCAGGCAGGCAAGGCTCTGGCGACAGGGTCAAGAGTGGCAGAGAAGTAAGCGCACGGTCGTTGCTTAGGACCGATGGCCTGGGTCAGGACAGATAAAGCGCACCCCTCCCTTTCGTGAGTGTAAAGGGAGAAGGGCTTTCTGTAATCAGGGGTACCCAGGACAGGGGCTGAGCAAAGGGCATCTCGTAGTTCTGTGAAGGAGGTTTGACACTCAGGAGTCCAAGGGAGTGGGAAAGGGACGTCTTTGTTTAGGAGAGAGAGCAGTGGTTTTACAACGAGGCTGAAGTTTGGCAACCATTGTCGGCAGAAGGAGGTGAGGCCTAATAGGGAGCGAACCTGCTTCTGGGTTTTAGGGACAGGGGTGTCTAGAATGGTCTGGATTCGATCAGGGGTGAGTTTCCTTCCATCTTTGGACAGAAGGTGGCCTAGGTAAGTGACCTGGGGTAGGCAGAATTGCAACTTCTTCTTGGAGACCTTGTGGCCATTTTCCGCAAGGAAGTGCAAGAGTTGAATGGTGGCGGTAACCGCTAGAGGGGTGGTGTCGGCTGCCAAAAGGATGTCATCGACATATTGTACCAACACCACCCCGTCGGGTAACCGGACTTGGTCTAGTTGCCTTTTGAGGGCCTGGCTGTAGATGCTAGGGCTCTCCGTGTAGCCTTGAGGGGCTCGGCAAAACCTATATGAGCGGGATTTTAGGGTAAAGCCGAAGAGATATCGGCTGTCTGGGTGGATGGGGATGGAGAAGAAAGCGTTCTTGAGGTCGATGACGGAAAAGGTGGTGGCAGTGGATGGAATCAAGGTCAGGATGGTGGTGATGTCTGAGACCACAGGGTACTGGGGTACCACCACTTTGTTGATCTCTCGGAGGTCGATGATGAAACGGTATGCTTTCTCATCTCCCTCTCCCTGCTTCTTGATAATGGGCAAGATAGGGCTGTTGCAAACGTTGCTAACCACTTCCTCTACCACTCCTGCGTCTATCAGTGACTGGATAATCATTACCAATGCCTTCTCGCCCTCTGGCGATATCCGATATTGTGGGAGTTTTGGGAGTGTTGCGTCTGGTCGGACAGTAATGTGCACTGGGTCAATTAACATACGCCCTACGTCCGAATCCGCTTTGGCCCACAGATACGGAGGCAGGGTGTCAAGCAGGGACGCGTCGACGTCGGTGATGGAAAACATGTGTCGGGGGGAACAATGTTTAAGCAGAACGGGGTTGTCGTAAAGAAACACTCGAACTCCATCTTGAGAACACCTAATCGTCGCTCGGAAGTGTTTCAGTAAGTCAAGTCCCATAATGGCGTCAGGGCTATTGGAGGAAAGCAAGAACGTGGTGTCGGTGGTGTTGTTTTCTACGTCAAAGAGAATCGGGGCAGACAAAGGGTTGGTGGAGGGCGTTCCATCGAAACCTGTCGATGTTATGAGTGAGCCAGACAAGGGTGCCCTTGGAATCAGTCGTTTAGATAACGCACTACGTGTTGCGCCAGTGTCTACCAGAAATGGAGACTTGGTACCCAGGACCTTAGCAGTGACATAAGGGCCCTGCTGGTCAACATAGAGCTCGACTGGATCCCTCCCTCGCCCTTGGCTGTCCTATGCAAAGGTGTGAGTGTCGTCATAGTCAGATTGTTGATATTGGTTCTGTCTGGGTCGATCGAACGTATTCGGTCTGCTTGATCTGTCATTAGTCGCGTCATTTGGGGGCCCTCGTTGTGTTCCCTTAGGTCTCGGTCCGTTTGCTACATCCCTGGGGTCTCTGTTCCTGATCATTTCCAGGAGAACTGGGCACTGGGATTTCCAATGGCCAGTCCCTTTGCAGAAAGCGCACTGGTCATCTCTAAGGTCTGTGCGTCCACTGTAGGGAGTCAGAGTGCGGTCCTGGGGAAATGCAGTCTTAGGGACGTTTGTCTGGTAGTTTCCCCGGTATTGGTCTCGTCCTATAGTCACCCCTTGCAGTTTGGCAATCATCACCCTCTCTTTTAAGTCTTTCTTCTTTTTCTCTGTCGCCCTATCGTTTTCATTTTTCTGATGCTCATAATATTGGGCCATTTGAAGAATCGCTGTAGGTTTGGGGGCTGCCCAACTACTCTCGCTGGCCTGTAGTTTCTGGGAGATGTCCAATGATAGGCCCTTAACATAATTCTGGACAAACAGATGGTGTCCGGTTGCAGTGGTCATGTCCTGGCCGCTGTAATCGGAGAACACCGTTTCAAACCGGGAGAAGTATTCCGATACATCCTCCTGGGGTTTTTGGCGACAGGCTGTTACTATCGACCAGTCCACTTTCTTTTCTGGGATCAGGGTTTTTAATTTCTCTACAATTTTATCTGGGAGGTCTAGAATGGATTTCAATGGCTTTTGTCCTGGTCCCCGTTGTTTGTCCAAGTCATCGAGTTGTGGCCAGGTATGTCCGAACAGCTCAAGGTGGTCGACTTTCCGGATTTGCTTCCACACATCAGCTGGTAGACATAACCCGAAGAACAAGTCGATGTCAGCCAGGGTCATGATAGTTGAACCCAGGGCTGTACCCAATTCAGTATAGAAGGCAGTGGGGTTTTTACGTAGGTCGGGTAGAGATTTCCGGAATGTCAGTATCTCTTGCCGGTCCCATGGCTGGTAGACCCAGTTGTATACTACCCTTCCCTTCGCATCTTGGTTGTTTGCATCATCGTGAGTCCCTGTACCCCGAGGAGGAACCCAGTAAGGGGCAGCCTCACGTATCGGCATCATGGTGTTGGATTGCTCGGTTGGTGGTTCGGTCACTACGGGGGCCGCGGATTTAGCTCCCGGCTTTCGTTCAGTGAGGTGGCGGAAAACCTCAAGCGTACGCGTAAGGAGGTCCGACACATCACACTCGCCCTCATCCCCGATATCGACCTTCCGGTACAGAGTCCTTAGGCTCTCGGGACCTTTGTCTCGATATCGGTCCTCGTATGCATTCAAGACATGATAACACAGTCGTACGGTAAAATGTCGTCTGTGACTCCCTGTATACGAGCTGAACATATCTGTGATGTACTCTTCATCATCCTTCCTTTCTACCAGTGTCCTTGCTATTTTGTCGATCCCCGCTCGCTCATCTTTGTCTAGCCTGTTTGTTCTTGCAAGGCCAGCCCCTCGAGTCTCATGCTCGTCTAACGTTGTCGTTGATGCGGGTTTTAATACAAGGGGTTCGGCTGGCACAGAGGCCATTGGGGCCGACGCTGCGGCGGTACCTTCGTTTGTACCTGGGGGTGGCGCGTGCTGCGCCAAGGGCCGAGAAGGGGCGTATGGAGGGGGCATGTAGATGATAGGAGGACCTAACAGCAGGTCCTCATTGGCTTGTCGTTTCGAGGGTAAATCAGGGTAGAGCATGGAGGGGGTTCTAACCGGACACTGGCTTGGCGTTTCCCTTTCTAGTTTCTGTTTAGCTTTCTCTCTTTCCTCTATCTCCCTTTTTAGTTTCTGAGCAGCTAGGTGGGCTGCTTTTTGCAGCTCTTTTTCCAACCTACTCTCAGTTTTCTTTTTACGCTGTTCAGTTTCTTTTCGCCACATGCCGAAGCTATCAAGCATAGTGGGTGTTGTCTTGTTTTTACCTAGGGCAGTTTCTAGCATTTTTATTTTATCATCATCGAAGGATCCTGTCAGGGGCCATTGACTTTCTTGACCCTGTTTTGTATATTTATGCCATAGTTTACTATAGGCAATAGCGGTCAATCCATGCTTCATGAACATGTCCTTATTAGGGGTGCCTTCCAGTGGGGCTGGATGGTCCATCTCTAATAAGCGGTCCGGGCTAAACAGGCTACCAATCAGTGGGGAGAAGACAGACATGACGGCTCGTAACGAGGGACTAAAAAGTCAGCACTGCCTATCTTATCACTAGGTGCAAAGACTAGACAGAATATTTCTATTCTACGTTGTTTGCAGGCAGTGAATACCTCATGGATCACAATAACCAAAGACCAACAAATAACAATGGGGAGAATGAGTAGGTCCGCAAAGATCTGCGTTACCTACCTTTTTCACTATCTGCAAAAAGGGTGGTCTCTTCCCTGTTTGCAGACAGGGAATCTCCAGGAAACAATAATTTTGCGAACAACAGTTCAGTTTCAAGCAATTATAGGGTGAGGGAGAAAAAATAAGCACGGCTGCTACCCTACCTATCCTCCACTGCTTGCAAAGAGAGAGACCTTTGTTTCTCCGTTTGCAGACAGTGAATCCCTCATGGATCAAGATAACAAAAGACCGACAAATAGCAATGGGGAGAGTGAGTAGGTCCGCAAAGATTTGCGTTACCTACCTTTTTCACTATCTGCAAAAAGGGTGGTCTCTTCCCTGTTTGCAGACAGGGAATCTCCAGGAAACAATAGTTTGTGAACAACAGCTCAGTTTCAGGTGACTATTGAGTGGGGGGGAAAAATAAGCACGGTTGTCTGCCCTACCTATCCTCCACTGCTTGCAAAGAGAGAGCCTGTTGTTTCTCCGTTTGCAGACAGTGAATCTCCAAATAAACAAAAAAGAGCAATACTAGTATTTAACAATCAAGCAATTTTTTTTTCGCAATTTGTCGTGGTAACACGACCTTACCCGGACCGCATGGACAGTTTCCTGACTTCCGAATCCAGCGCCCGATCGTCCTCTCTTCTTCGTTATCCTCGCGGCACTCCTGATGGTTCCCAGTCAGGACCGTAGATCACTCGAGAGAGGTCTGTTCGGAACCAGTGAAGTTCGGATGATCGGCTGTCAGACGAGGGTCTATCGGACAGACGCGTTCCCGATCGTTGCAGTCGTTCACTTTGTCGTCAGGACCTCTCCCACTGGATCCATGGGTCGCTGATGGGCCCCACGCTTGGGACGCCAATTGTGGAAAAATACAAACTGGGGGGGCACTACCAACCAGAATATAAGATCCTTAATTATTGCCCGGCGATGTCGCCTCTTGAACCCACAAAGAAGTTAAACCATTGAAGAGGCAGGCGCTGGAGACTGGAAGGCAGGAAACAAGGTTTTTATTCGCTCCGGAGGAGAACACAACGAAAACGGACAGAAGGTATCGTTCTGAGGTGCTCTAACTGCATCCCGGAGGCCTGGCCTCTTATACACGAGTTTATCTCTTTATTACATGTAACACATTCTCGTTGATACTTTGATGTACGGAAAGACATCCTCAGAATCCCCCCTTCCCAGCCCGTTCCCATGCAAGGCTACAGTGGAAGTCCCCGCCCCGTTCACAACAGGTGATGATCATTGCGCAGCTGGGTATTCCGCCGATTCACGGAGTGTGCGGGTTTCGATCGGATCTCGTGGGATGGGGGGGGGGGCTCTGATCATCTCGGGGGTCCTTTGAGGAGGGAAGCTTCCTATTGTATGGGGAGGGGCAAGAGATTGGTATCGGCAGAGCTAGGTGTCGGCCTGGGAACGGGGAAGACAGACGGGCACACGGGGAAAAGGGGTTTGCATCAAAAGGGCCGGAGGTCATGACGGGGAAGCAGGGAGGTGTCGCGCTGGGAACAGGAGGAGGGCCTGGGGCAGAGCAGCGCCGAAGAGGGGTTTATGACTCAAGGCAGGTGCAAGCAAGGGGGGGGGTTGCCAGCGAAGTTAGGAGAGAGAGAGAGAGAGACGCGCTGGCTCTCGGCGAGAGCAGGGAAGCCATGGTGTCCAAAATGGCGGCTGTTTTACGCGCACAAAAGGTTTAAGGAGAGCAAGAGGGCGCCGATAATGTTGACGGTTTTCAGCCTAACTTTTAACACCAACAGAGCAAACATAAGTGTGTGGGGATCTCCCTTATGAGGGGGCGTAGTAGCGCACAACTCCCGCCAGTTGACTAACGGGAGAACAGACCGTGCAATCCATAGGAACATCCTACCCCTCCCAACCCAACTCCATAGCATCAGGATTGTAACAAATCAAATTCACACAGCTTTCAGTATTTGTCATAGCAATGTCTCTAATGTCACTTCATTGCAAAACTTACTATGCATTGTATATCTCGTAAATGGCCAACCACGACAGCAAATCCCTCCCCGATCATAGCCAGCATCCATACAACTCAGCATCAGGGCGTAAATGCACGATAGACCAATACAATAATCACCGCGACTGTAAGTTACCCCATGCATAAATCACAGTCAATAGTCAAAAGCGGCTGTCACATTACTCCCGTAGACAGAGCCAGCGTTCCCATATCCCATAGCCATAAATTCAAAGTTAGTAGGGAGTTGAGCAACCTGAAGCCGAGCGGCATGCCTTCTCATAGTATAGTGCCTTTCTCTTGGGCAAGGCGCAGGATAACATCACGGTCCTTATAGTTAAGAATGCGAGCAATAATAGGACGAGGCTGCGCCCCAGGGACTGGTCGCTTCGCCAAAGAGCGATGTGCCCGCTCGACTATGAAGACTCGTGACAATTGGTCAGATCCAAAGATGTCTACCAGCATACGCTCCATGAAATCTTCCATCCGGCCAATGTTCGTAGATTCCGGCAAACCTGTGACGTGTATGTTATTGCGTCTGGATTTCCCTTCCAACTCCTCATTCTTCGCCTGTATTACCGCTAAGACTCTCTCCATATTAAACACCTTAGTGGAGACCGTGGCCAGCCCGTCCTCCGTGGCAGACACTCTCTGCTCAACTTCGCCCATCCTTTCATTTTGCCGGTCAAATTGTGTCGCCATGTGGTCGAGTCTATGATTGACCGCCTCCATGGTGCCTTCTATGGACTGTAATTTCAAAAAGGGGGTGGTGATGGACAGAGTATCTGAGTTAATCAGAACACTCCTACCCAGTCAACAGATCAGGGCTTGATCCATCACCGTTTTTTAGCTCACTGCACCAACCCAGTTCAGAACCTGGCTATATGCAAATTAGTCTGTCCCTGGCCCAGTGCATCATGGGAACAGGGCAGACCAAACTACCAAGCCAATTCTTCACTGGAAAGGAAACAAGCTTCCGGGGACCGGTTTCTGGCATTACAGCCGTCTTCGGCCCGGCTTGCTTGAATCCTGATCAATCAATCAATCAAGGACATATATAGAGCGCACTACTTACCCGTAGGGTCTCAAGGCGCTGGGGGGGGGGGGTGCCGCTACTGCTCGAACAGCCATGTCTTCAGCTTCTTCCTGAAGGAGAGGTGGTCCTGGATCAGGCGCAGGTCGGTCGGGAGGGAGTTCCAGGTCTTGGCGGCCAGGTGCAATGAGCAAGGGACTCATGTCTGAGCATACCCTTCCACACTCATGGTGGCCAAAATAATTTCAAAAAGGGGGTGGTGATGGACAGAGTATCTGAGTTAATCAGAACACTCCTACCCAGTCAACAGATCAGGGCTTGATCCATCACCGTTTTTTAGCTCACTGCACCAACCCAGTTCAGAACCTGGCTATATGCAAATTAGTCTGTCCCTGGCCCAGTGCATCATGGGAACAAGGCAGACCAAACTACCAAGCCAATTCTTCACTGGAAAGGAAACAAGCTTCTGGGGACCGGTTTCTGGCATTACAGCCGTCTTCGGCCCGGCTTGCTTGAATCCTGATGGTGCAATGAGCAAGGGACTCATGTCTGAGCATACCCTTCCACACTCATGGTGGCCAAAATATTGACTGTAGCGTTTTTTGCATCGCCACCAGTGTGGCCTCCAGACTCGAGGTACCGCCAACCGCCCCATTAGGCTCAGCGTCCGATGGCACCTGCGAGGAAGATAATGCCGTCTTCTTCGCCTCAAAAGTGATCTTAGGCTGGTTCCTCTCTGTCCTGCCCATGGCGACCTCCAGGGCCTCTGGTCAAGCCCAGCAGTGGTGTCTCGTGAGCAGAAAACTATCAAATCACCCCCGCAGCCCAGTTCGAGTCAGCTCCCGAGTGTTGGTAGGACAATAAAGCGTCCCTGCTCCCCCGTCGACTTAACAACCACTGCAGCGCCGAGATTTATATTTCAAACGTAGGGGCCCTGGAATCTCACAGAGTCAGCCCAGAGCTTCTCCACCGCTCCCACCGCAGGCAGCGAACCCCTATATCTGCTGGGGTGATAGCTCAGCTGCAGCACTGCCCCTCTGCCGAGGTCCAGTCCCCTCCCGCAATCCCGCCGGCCGCGGCTCGCACGGCGCGGCCCAGTGCGGCCCAGGGCCGCCTCCGCAGCGCCGGACTCGCCTAGACCACCACCCCACTCACCGCCTCCAGCAGGGCCGCAGGGACACCGGGACACCGATCTCCTTTGTTCCGGCGAGGCGCGCCCACGATCTCTCCAGCGCGCGCCTCCCGTCCAGCTCACAGCTCCGTCAGCCAGGGGAAAGAGCAGCCGAGTCCCGAAGCAGCCGCCAGGCTCGAATTGCAGGGCCGCACACCACCAGGCCCGGTGCCGGCGCAGCCCGCCTCCGCCGGCAATGCAGCTCTCTCGTTCCGCTCGGCGACAATACAGTGCTTCACCTACCACTGTGATGCTTCAGCTTGCAAATGCCATCAAGTTGGCCGGTTTGGGTAGCTGGATGTGCAGGATATGTAAAGGATTTTTAGTCGGTCCCGGCAGAGCCTCACATGAGTGGGGCCATCTTGCCCGGCGCCCTCTAGCGCCCCCCCGCAGGGGAGGGGTTAAACCCCACGAGACCCATTGCAACAACTAAAATTGTTTGTTGACCCTGTTGATTTGTTTGTTGACCCTGTATTGCCCATCCTACAAACCATTTCACCCCCTAGTGAGAAGCTTGTTAAAGACATATACGATTGGTTAAAAAACAAGCAGGAAATGGAAAGAAAATAAAAAAAGAACAATGAGGGGGAATGGTGTATTTTGATTGGTTAAAGGGATGTTCGAAAAGAAAGGAAACATATCAGGATTATTCAGTTTTGGAGGCTTTGTGCAAGATGATTTGATTGGTGCAATGGGTGTAGACAACTGACAGCCGATTGGTGGAGGCATGATTTTAACTATTGGTTAAAAAGAAGCAGGAGCCAGAAAAAAAATAAAAAAAGAACGTTGAGAGGTAATGGTGTATTTTGATTGGTTAAAGGGATGTTAGACCAGAAAGGAAACATATCAGTATTATTCGGATTTAGAGGTTTTGTGAAAGATGATTTGATTGGTGCAATGGGTAAAGACAGCTGACGGCGGATTGGTGGCGACATGATTTAAAAGGTGAATTCAGCAGGAAAACCTTTGACAGCGGGAATGATCGGACCAGCTGTTCATGGAGGAGGCTTATTGCGGCCTTAGCTGGTGAGTTAGAAGCATTTGAGATTATTAGTAAAGTCAGTAATGTTGAAGTGGTTTGGTAGATAATGGGATAGGGTAGTTGTGATTATGGAAGAGTTTAACTCTACTTGTCTATATTTTTTATATAGATAATACAAAACTAGGAACAGATATATACCATGGAGCATTGGATATTGTGGGAAACTACTTACAAAGACCGAATACTTATGTGTAATTATTACGGTATGTTTGACTCACTATTGAATGGATGTGCCAATATCAATAGTTTCGAGGTTTTGGAATTTGTACAGGGTCTTTGGATTGAATACCAAGGAAGCTGGAATAGAGCATAAACTAATACAGCTATTCATAAGGTACACTCACCCTTAGTATTTTACATGTTATAAATAGCATTTAATAAGATGTGGAGCAATGCTATTGCCAGAATGAGACTTTGCAATAATGAAATAATTGAATCTGTCTGTTTAGATCATAGGGTTCCCCACTAATGATGTAAGTGGGATATAATTGAACTACAATTTAATTATTATTATTGTAGGAATTCCAGGAGCCTGAAGCATCCTGGGAAGGATTGCAAGGCATTTTGGGAGCGCATTAAGTCACCCCGCACAACGTGTCAGCCATTTTGAGTTGGATCGCAAACACTACCAGAATTCACGTAGCAACCACTCGAAGTAACATAAATAAAAAGGGGGCATAGATATGATTTGGTTTTAATCGGAAAAGCGGAATAAGAGTCAGTCACAACTGCGCTAATTGACAAGTAAGTGGACACTGTTTTTGTGCTTATTACAAGCAACAAATTCTACGGAAGAAGGAACCATATTGTAAGGAACAGGTAGCAAATGGCTAATACAAAATAATATCATTTTATCATATTTTAGGAGAAGATCAAAATAGGAGTGTTAGTATTGTATTATATTTGGATTTCACATTATATCAATACAAGTTGGTGTATGTAACAATAACATAAAGACTATTCAAATAATAGTAATATTGTCAATAAGTAAGAAACATGCAGTTTGATCCCCCGCAAAATTCCTACAATCCAAAGGAGAACCACCTTTGCCCTGGTCAAGATGGAAAGAGGAATTTGTTAATTACATGAAGGCAATAGATGGAGAGAGAATGGGGGCTGAAAGGAAGAAAAGTATTTTATTACGTTGTCTGGGATCTGAAGGACAGATGCAGTTTAGATCCCTGCCTCAGATAAGTGTTACGGAAAATGGAGAGGCAACTAATGTATATAATGAGGCCTTACTCAGAATGGAAAAAGGGTTCAAACCAACTAATATTGCATTGAATAGATTCAAATTTAACACTAGGAGACAAGAAGAGAATGAATCGTTTGATGATTTTCTGACGGCTTTGCGCACTTTAATCTTGCATTGCAATTTTTGAACTATTTCTGACAAAATGATTAGGGATCAGATTGTGGTTCATGTGAAGTGTAAAAAAACACAGGAACAACTATGGGTTATGGGAGATCCCAAGCTCCCAGAGGCTATTTCTACTGCCAAAGCTTTTGAACAAACTGAAAAATGGATGTTTACAGTCAAGAGTATTAATAGCAAAGGAGAAAAATCTGAAGAAGTTGCTGTTCTAAAAAAAGAAGAGGAAATGAGATATGACACACAGAAGTCGAATGCGGTTCAAGGTCATAATCAATATTCTAATAGCAATAGGAGGTTTGAAAGAAGTAGCAAGAAGGAATATTGTTACAGATGTGGAAACAGGAACCATGTATCATCATTCATTGGTTGCCCTGCAGTTAGAAGAGAGTGCAAAAATTGCAGAAGGATAGGACATTTTGCAAACATGTGCAGAGATCAAAGAAAATTGCCCACGCAATTTCGGCCAAGAACTTCGTTCATAATAGAAGGATCACAACAGAGTGATAAACCTGCAGAATTTGTAAAAGCTTCTGCAAAAGAGTCCATGTCAGGGTTTGTTGTGTCACTTAGGAATAGCGTTGCTAATGTGAAAGATCCTAATGACATACCTCTTACAAATTCACCAATGTGTTTGGTTCAAGTATCTGAGGTGGAACTAAGGCTCATGGCTAATTCAGGTTCGCCATGGACCATAATTTCAAATCAGTACTTTGCCGAGAAATTGGATAAAGCATTTAATATTGGAGATATGATTCCATCTGACATTAACCCTGTAAGTTATGATGGTTCACGCATTGACATGATAGGTTACTTTGACACAAATTTGATTTTTAAGAATAGGGTTGCGATCATAAAGTTATATGTGGCAGTAAAAGGAATAAATGTGCTTGGTTGGAGGGATCAATATAAACTGGGAATAATGTTGAACCCCAGACACAAGGATCCGGTAATTTTGGATGAATGCTTTTGCACTAACAACATTTCTTTCACAGGAGAAGATGAAATGGAAGAGTTTATTAAGCTTTCATTTAAAGATGTGTTTTCAGATTCTTTAGGTAGACTCAAAGACTATTCCCATCAGATCAAACTGAAAGCTAATGTAAAACCTGTCAGACAAAAGATAAGACCGGTGCCAATTAATGTAAGAGAAGAACTCAAAGAGATGTTGGATGATCTAGTTACTGAAGGTATTAGAGAGCCTATTAATTCATCAGAATGGGTTTCGCCAATAGTTTTGGTCCGCAAACCGGATAAAAAATTAAGACTCTGTGTGGACTTAAGGGCATTAAATTCAGAAATTGTGGTAGATTGCCACCCATTACCTAACATTAATGAGGTTGTTTCCATGCTAGAGGGCGCCAAAGTTTTCTCTACATTTGACTTGAGATCGTCGTATCATCAAGTGCCATTAACAGAAGGGTCAAAAATGCTAACAGAAGTACTACCCCAGAAGTTCAGAGATTTTTTCTCTCCCTGGTACATTATATTCCGCTTGCAGGACATCTTCGCAAAGTAAGACTTAGGACAGGATTGTCTCTCATTTTCTCTGGTCCTGTATGTCTGAGGACATCAAGGAGTTTTGTTACTCCTGTGTCACTTGCCAAGCCAGTGGTCATTCATGTGCCCCTAAAAAGTCCCCTTAATTCCCCTCCCAGTGGTTGGGGTGCCTTTTGAAAGGGTAGAGATTGACATTGTTGAACACTTGATCCCTCCAATTGCATCTGGACACAGTTATATCCTGGTGGTGGTGGACCATGCCACTAGGTATCCAGAAGCAATTCCCCTTAAAACCACTAAATCTCCTGTAGTAGCCAGGGCCCTCCTATGAATATTTTCCAGTGTGGGCTTCCCTAAGGAGGTTTTAACAGACAGAGGTACAAACTTCATGTCTAGTTACATAACTGCCATGTGGAAAGAGTGTGGAGTGAAGGACATGTTTACCCCATCCTACCATCCACAGTACAATGGGCTTTTTGAAAGTTTAAACAAGACCCTAAAGAGTATGATCATAGGACTCTCAGAAAAGCTCAGGCGAAAATGGAATATCTTACTACCCTGCCTTCTCTATGCCTACTGAGAGGTTCCTAAGAAGAGGGTTGGCTATAGCTCCTTCAAACTTCTGTTTGGGGATCCAGTTAGGGATCCAATATGTCTAGTTAAGGAGGGATGGGAGCAACCTCCCAAGCCTCCTAAACAGGCTATTGTGGACTATGTCCTTGACCTGCATTCACGTATGGCTGAGTACATGAAGAAGGCCAGTGGCTGACATGAGCTTGCTCATGGCTACTGATGAGGGACAGGAGGAAGAGAGTGACCCTCTCCCTGATCTCCTCTCCTTGAAACCTGTTGATGGGTCAATTGAAGGAGTAGCCTTGGCAGGCAGCCTCACTGACCAGCAGCACGCTGATTGCAGGAAGGTCCTCAATCCGTATAAGCATATGTTTTCTTTGACACCCAGCCAAACCACCTGGTGTAGCCATGAAGTAAGCGATACAAAAGGGGATGATGGACGGAGCGTTTGAGCAAATCAAACACTCACCCCCAGTCAACTGATCTGGGTTTAATCCATCACCATTCCTTAGCTCACTCAGCCACCCCAGTTCCGACATGGCCATATGCAAATCAGTCTGACCCTGTGTCTCATGGGAACAGTCCAGCCCGAACTGCCAAGCCATGTCTTCCCTGGACCGGAAACAAGCATGCTGGGACCGGTTTCGGATTCATAATCCTCATCAGCCAGGCTATCTTGAATCCAGTGGCCAAGTGAGCAAGGGACTCACGTCTGAGCATACCCTGCCACACTTAGGGCGAACAAAGCGATACAAAAGGGGATGATGGACGGAGCGTTTGAGCAAATCAAACACTCACCCCCAGTCAACTGATCTGGGTTTAATCCATCACCATTCTTTAGCTCACTCAGCCACCCCAGTTCAGACATGGCCATATCAAAATCAGTCCGACCCTGTGCCTCATGGGAACAGTCCAGCCCGAACTGCCAAGCCATGTCTTCCCTGGACCGGAAACAAGCATCCTGGGACCGGTTTCGGATTCATAATCCTCATCAGCCAGGCTATCTTGAATCCAGTGGCCAAGTGAGCAAGGGACTCACGTCTGAGCATACCCTGCCACACTTAGGGCGAACAAAGCAATACAAAAGGGGATGATGGATGGAGCGTTTGAGCAAATCAAACACTCACCCCCAGTCAACTGATCTGGGTTTAATCCATCACCATTCTTTAGCTCACTCAGCCACCCCAGTTCAGACATGGCCATATGCAAATCAGTCTGACCCTGTGCCTCAAGGGAACAGTCCAGCCCGAACTGCCAAGCCATGTCTTCCCTGGACCGGAAACAAGCATCCTGGGACCGGTTTCGGATTCATAATCCTCATCAGCCAGGCTATCTTGAATCCAGTGGCCAAGTGAGCATGAAGTAGACACAGGTGACAGTCTGCCGGTAAAGGACAAAATTTGCAGACAGCCTGACCATGTCAGAGACTGCATCATTACAGAGGTTAGAAAGATGCTGGAATTGGGGGTCATTGAGCCCTTATTGAGCCCTTGGGCTAGTACAGTAGTCCTGGTGCCAAAACCTCACACCAAGGGTGGAAAAACAGAGATGAGGTTTTGTGTGGACTACAGAGGCCTCAATGCAGTCAGTATGACTGATGCTCATCCTATTCCAAGGGCATATGAGCTCATAGATAACGGCCTCAGACAAGTTTCTGAGTACATTTGACCTGACTTCTGGCTACTAGATGATATTACTGTCTTTAGCTCCACCTGGGATGATCATCTGGTCCACCTCAGAAATGTTCTGGAGGCCCTGAAAAAGGCAATTTTCACTATCAAGTCCACCAAGTTCCAGATAGGGCAGAGCAAGGTTTTATACTTGGGCCACCTGATAGGCGGAGGCCAAGTTCACCATTGGAAAGCAAAATCCAGACCATCATGGACTGGGTTGCTCCCACTGCCCACTCTCAGGTCAGAGCTTTCTTGTGCCTGACTGGGTACTATAGGAGGTTTATTAAGGGATATAGGTCCATTGTGACTCTCCTTTATTATCTCACCTCCAAGAGAATGTCTAAGAAATTTCAATCAACAGTTAGCTGTCAAAAGGCATTTGATCACCTGAAGCAGGCTATGTGCACTGCTCACATTCTGCAAAGTCTTAATTACTCCAAGACCTTCATTGTCCAGACAGAAGCTTCTGAGATACCAGTCGCTTTTATAAGCAGAATGTTGACCCTCCAGGGAGAAACATTGGTCAGCTATAGAGAGGGGGACCTTTGTTGGGTTCTGGGCCTTGAAGAAGTTGAGGCAATACCTGTTTGGTACTCACCTTCTCATTCAGACACACCATAAGCCCCCCTTATGGCTTAAACAAATGAGGGGTGAAAATCCTAAACTTTTGAGGTAGTCCATTTCTCTACAGGGGATAGACTTTCCAGTGAAACATATGCCTAGGACCGGTTTCTGGGTATAACCCTTCATCAGCCAGGCTAGCTTGAATCCAGTGGCAAAGTGAACTGAGGTGGTAAAATGAGCTAAAGAATGATGATGGATTCAACCCAGATCTGTGACTGGGGGTGAGTGTCTGAAAAGTTTCAGAGCTTTGTCATCATCTCTTTGTGTTTGCTGTGTTCGCCCTAAGTTGGTATGGTATGCCCAGACGTGGGTCCCTTGCTCACTTTGCCACTGGATTCAAGCTATCCTGGCTGATGAAGGGTGTTTTTTTTTTGCAGAGTTTTATATAGCGCGAACATGACCCGAATCAGGTATCAGAGCGCTTTACATAGCACCAGTTACGTTACATGAGGACACACATTCATTTTTGTTAGGCACGGGTAGATTACGTAATTTGTCCAGAATCACAGGAAGTTTTTAGCGTCATTACCGAGACTCAAACCCAGTTCCCCAGGTACGAGGACGAGTGCCCAAGCCATTAGCCATTAGACCAACTCCTCTCCCCAGAAACCAGTCCCAGGATGCTTGCTTCCAGTTTAGAGAAGACCTGGCTTGGCAGTTCGGGCTGGACTGTTCCCATGAGCACAGGGTCCAGACTGGTTTCCAAATAGCCGGGTCTGAACTGAGGTGGCGAAGTGAGCTAAAGAATGATGATGGATTCAACCCAGATCTGTGACTGGGGGGTGAGTATCTGAAAAGTTTCAGTGCTCAATCCATCATCTCTTTGTTTTTGCTGTGTTCGCCCTAAGTTGCCAGGGTATGCCCAGAAGTGGGTCACTTGCACAGTTTGCCACTGGATTCAAACTAGCCTGGCTGATGAATGGTGTTACCCAGAAACCGGTCCCAGGATGCTTGTTTCCCGTTCAGGGAAGAGCTGGCTTGGCAGTTTGGGCTGGACTGTTCCCATGAGGCACAGGGTCAAGACTGATTTGCATATAGCTGGGTCTGATCTGAGGTGGCAAAGTGAGCTAAAGAATGATGATGGATTCAACCCAGATCTGTGATTCAGGGTGAGTGTCTGAAAAGTATCAGAGCTCCGTCTATCATCTCTTTGTTTTTGCCATGTCTGCCCTAAGTTGACAGGGTATGCCCAGACGTTGGTCTCTTGCTCACTTTTCCAATGGATTAAAGCTAGCCTGGCTGATGAAGGGTGTTACCAGAAACTGGTTCCAGGATGCTTGTTTCTGGTTCAGGGAAGACCTGGCTTGACAGTTCAGGCTGGCCTGTTCCCATGAGGCACAGGGACAAAACTGATTTGCATGTAGCTGGGTCTGAACTGAGGTGGCGAAGTGAGCTAAAGAATGATGATGGATTCAACCCAGATCTGTGACTGGGGGTGAGTGTCTGAAAAGATTCAGAGCTCCGTCCATCATCTCTTTGTGTTTGCTGAGGTAAGGGCACACCATTGTCAAACGGCTGATGTAAGGGTACACCATCGCCACAAAGTTGAGGTAAGTGTACATCATTGTCACACGGCTGAGGTAAGGATATGCAATCATCACACGGCTGAGGGAAGGGTACACCATCGCCACAGGTCTGAGATATGGTTACACCATTGTCACACTGCTGAGGTAATGGTACACTCTCATAGTATTTTAGGTGCATGCAACTCTGGATTATAGTTGTTGCCTCAAATAATGTTACCAGAGAAGGAACAAGCTACTAGAATACTCAAAGCAAATGCCCGAGAATTTCAACTACATTAGCCACTTGTTTATCCTCTCAAATGAGCGGTGTAAGCCCTCCAGTAAGGGAATCTGACTATAGGTGAATGGCAGAAAAGATGTCCAGGGTTGCTGCTGCTACACTGAGTGGCCCCTCCCAGTCCAGTCCAGGTGCTGCCAGAGAAGCCTCCTCACACCCAGTGGGACTTACATCTCTTCAGAACATCTGGAGTACTGGAGACGCATCTTCCATGTTGTTTAAAATTCACGTGGATCTGTTTGAACTGGTTATGTTTGGCTCCTTTAACCAGTGTTATGGAATTTCCATTCATCTGGATTAAGCTGACTGAAGTCTCAGGAGAAAGTCCTGCTCATTTCAGGACTTTTCCTCAAAGTAGTACTGTCACTGAAACTGAATGGGGGGGGGGGGCGTTTTTGTGAATCGCTCTTCCTACTTTATACATGGTATTTACATTTGCATTGTGAGTCTGAGAGTATTTAATGTCTTTTATCAATGTTTTTGATCTTTTGATTAAATTTTCTTTGTTTTTGTGCTAATTTGCCTTATTATATTTTTGAATCTGTCCTTAACTTTGTTTGGACCATGAAGGCATTTTATTTCATAAATGTATGGCCTTCTCGATGGCTGTGAAACTTCTACTTTGCTCCTTGTGCCCAACTATGAACCTTAATCCAGAGATTCCTCACAGGATCCAGTGTTCACAGCTCTTTAGGGCTGTGTCCTCTCTCCACTAAACTCTAACACCCGCGGATTATCCTTCATATGACGTCCATCTGTCTCAGTAGTGCTCAGTGATGATTAGCTCTCGTCTCTCTTCCTTTAGGTACGCAGCTGCGGGGGAGTCTGCTTAGATGGCACCCAACAAAAGTAAGTACAGTAAGTACAGAAATTGGACAAAGGTAAAACAGTTGACCTCTTCAGTTTCTGCACAGGGTGCTCCAAGAGCCCAGATATGTTTTCAGAAAGGTGCTTCGGCTGAAACTTTGTCTCCTTTAGGGTCAATCAATCAATCAATCATGACATTTGTATAGCGCACTACTCACCCGGAAGGGCCTCAAGGCGCTGGGGGGGGGGGGGATATGTTACTGCATGAACAGCCAGGTCTTCAGTTGCTTCCTGAAATAAAGATGGTCCTGGGTCAGCCGAAGGTGGATGGGTAGGGAGTTCCAAGTCTTGGCTGCTAGGTAGGAGAAGGATCTTCCTCCGGCGGTGGCTCTGCGGATGCGTGGTACGGTGGCGAGGGCGAGGCTGGTCGATCGTAGCTGGCGGGTGGGCGTGTAGAAGGTCAGGCGGTCGTTGAGGTACTTGGGGCCCAGGTCGTGGAGAGCCTTGTGTGCATGGGTGAGGAGCCTGAACGTGATCCTCTTGCTGACGGGGAGCCAGTGCAGATCTATCAGGTGGCCGGTGATGTGGCTGTGTAGGGGGATGTCCAGGACGAGTCGTGCGGAGGCGTTCTGGATGCGTTGGAGTCTTTTCTGCAGTTTGGCTGTGGTTCCGGCGTAAAGGGTGTTCCCGTAGTCCAGTCGGCTGGTGACGAGTGCCTGGGTGACTGTCTTCCAGGTCTCGGTGGGGAAGATCTTACGGAGCATGTGCAGAGTGCTGAAGCACGACGTTGACTTGTCTGGTCATCGAGAGGGAGGAGTCCAGGATGAAGCTCAGGTTGCGTGCGTGGTCCGTTGGCTTGGGAGTGGAGCCCAGGGCAGGGGGCCACCAGGAATCGTCCCAGGCGGAGGGCGATGATCCCAGGATGAGGACTTCCGTCTGGTCTGAGTTCAGTTTCAGGCGGCTGTTCTTCATCCATTCGGCGACGTCTTTCATCCCTTCGTGTAGGCTGGTTCTGGCGGGGTCATTGGTGAGGGAGAGAATCAGCTGGGTGTCGTCGGCGTATGAGATGATGTTGAGGTTGTGTTGTCATGCGATGGCTGCGAGGGGGCTCATGTAGACGTTGAAGAGGGTTGGGCTGAGTGATGATCCTTGTGGTACGCCGCAAATGACTTCGGTGGCCTCAAATCTGAACGGGGGAGGCGGACTCTCTGGGTTCTTCCGGCGAGGAACGAGATAATCCATTCCAGTGCCTTCTCTTGGATTCCGATGTTGCTGAGGCGCTGTACTAGGGTGCGGTGGCAGACAGTATCGAACGCTGCGGAGAGGTCCAGGAGGATGAGGGCTGCTGTTTCCCCGTTGTCGAGCAGGGATCTGATGTCATCGGTGGCAGCGATCAGAGCGGTCTCGGTGCTGTGGTTGGCTCGGAAACCGGACTGCGAGGGGTCGAGGGATCCATTTGTCTCGAGGAAGGCGGCGAGTTGTCTGTTGACGGTCTTCTCGATTACTTTGGCAGGAAAAGGGAGGAGCGAGATGGGGCGGAAGTTCTTGAGGTCGGTGGGGTCCGCTGTTGGTTTCTTCAGGAGGGCGCCGAGCTCGGCGTGCTTCCAGCTCTCCGGGAAGGTGGCGGTGTGGAAGGAGGTGATACAAGAACCTAAATCTGGCCATACAAAGCTAGGTTAGATCTCGTGGCCTTACTTCAGGTCAATGTTAATCCTACACTCTTCCCATGGGAGGTTGGTGTACTACTAGCTTCTTTGTCTTCATTGTCAGCAGAACAGAAGTAACTGTGATGACATTTGTATAGTGCTTCAAACCTTTGGAGAGGCATCAAAGCACATTATCATTATAGTGTGAACAAGTGCATGGTGTGTGTTGGCAGAGTAGTAGGGCTACATGGGTGCAGAGGTCAATGTTTGAAGACTGGTGTCTGCTCTTTTGCTGGAGCAGATGGTGAGCTGTGTAATTCAGGTCTGTATAATCCCCATTGCCAACCACTCGCCTTCTCAGCCAAAATCTGTGCCTCAAAAGCTTTTCTAGGCACAGACATTCCAGACATCAGTTGTCCGTCTATTGTTATTTTCATGAAACACCCTAAGAAAGAATCATGACAGTCACAATCCAGAGGGAAAAGGTGTTCTAGGAGAGATGAAACATAGACTGGTTACTCCTGATGGTGCCCGGATAGACCTTCTTCACCTGATCCGCTTACCCCCGATCCACTCACCCCTGACCCACTCCACACTCTCATAAATGTACCACACTCTGGCCAGCATATATGTTTGCTGTACAAAAAGTGAATTTATTGCATTGAGACTCATTTAGTGCAATGAAGTCTCCATGAGATGCTAGAAGCCTCAGGTCACCACGGATGCGTCGCATTTACAATGCTGTGCACCATGGTGCAAGGAGGGGCAGATGCGTGATACATCTTGTGGCGTACGTGCGGCGCATTGCTGGAGTCGCGTCGCAAGCGCGACACAACTCCTGCAATGCACAGGGGCTGCCCATACTTAACATGGTGCGTCACTCCTTACGCCTGCTTCAAGCAGGCGCAAGGATTTGACGTAGCAGCATTGTAAAACTGACTCAGTGAAATCTTGTAGATTTCACTGAGTCAGTTTTACGGAACTTTCCTGCGAGGGAACGCCCACCCTGCGACGGAACGCCCACATGAAACCTGACGCAGGTTTCATGTGGTGCACGGCTTTACAACATGATGCATCTGCCTAGATGCGTCACGTTGTAAATAAGTCGCAACGTGGAGCATGGTTTATGCCGCTGCTGCGTCACAAAACAGACGCAATGGCAGCGTAAAAGTGTCGCAAGGGGCTTGTAAATCTGCCCCTTGCTGTTTGTGGCTTCTGATAAAACATAGCGTAGTGTTTAGAAAAGTGTTTAGTTATGACAATATCAGCTCATTAATAATGCTAGAGTTGTTCTTGCTGTTTTTATTTTCAATGACCTGTTTCTCTGCATTGCTTTTCATATTTTGTATGGTCACCCTTCACATTTCATACACTAGGTTAGAATTTTAAAATAAACACTTTTAAATACACGTCATGTTTGTTATGCCACCTTTGAGTGTGTTACTTATTAATAAAGAGAGTTTGGAGTTCCACTGTGTCCCTGAACTGTTCTTGTGGGACTGATTGTTACCAGGAAACCCTTCCTTCATAGTATGCTCAGTGGGTCGTGTATGGGTTGCAGTCCAAGTGGATTTCTAATTCTTATTGGCAAATTGGCTAAATCCTTCCACGGGGGGGGGGGGGTTAGAAATTTGATCCCTGTGACTCTGAGGGGTATCCTCAAAGAATGTATGAAAACCTGAGGTCGACATCTGTCTCAGAATCGTTGCTGATTGATAGAACCAGTTTGGCGTCATCAGCATAATTATAAAATCCTGTCCCGTGTAACAAATAGATTGTGTTGGGGCTTCACACAGACATTAAATCATACTGGTGACAGGTGGTGACCAATAATAAAACTGCACTGAGACCAGACTCCCCTTGTCTAATAGCCTGTAGTGATTGATTTGAGAGAAACTTCTCAAGCTTCATTCTGAAGAGGCTGGAGGGGGTATGATTGATGGTGCGTAAAGCAGTTTTGAGATCCAAGATCACCAACAGTGTTGCTGCCACTCACCTGCCACCCTCTGTCATCTTTCCCAGACAGACCTCACAGCTGTCTCTGTGCCCTTGTGAGGTTTAACACTGGACTGGAACCCTCATAGCAGACTGTGCTGCTCAAATGGAGCTCTGTCATAGGTCTTTGGCTGCCCGGGTCCTTGGGATCTAAGGAGGGTTTTTTTATGAGCAAAGTTATACAAGATTTTGCGAATAATCTGGAATATGGCCCTCCGCAAGGTCCCTGTTAGACTTAGTTAGACACTAAAACTGTAGATAGTTCCTTGACCACAAAGGAAGAGCAGATTCAGCTGGATACTGAAGTGATATTCATGGCCCTAATAATGAGCTCTATTTCAGCTGAGGTCAAAGTAACTAGTGAGAATGGCCAGATCACAGATGCTTCAATTGTCAAAAAGGTGAAAAAGATGTTTCCTATCAGTGTGGTCAGTATCATCACATACCCACCTAAATTTCTCCAGAACTTATTTCTGATTGTTGGGTGCGGATGGCATTTTATTAGTAGATTTGTTAGGCTCATAGGAGGGTGGACCTTGGAGGCTTCGCCAGGGATCTCAGATGCATCTTCTGACAGATTCAACTCTAGTGTTGTACTTACTAGACGTGGCCACTTCTGTAATACTTATACACAAGTACTCAAGATACTAGCTCTGGGATGTTGGATCATTATCGTGAGTTAAAAAGCCTCCCAAAGGTGCTTAGACTTCATATACTTCTTCCAGGTACGTATTGTACATTTTCACCCACTCCTCGGTTTTAGTGGGACAATCAATCAATCAATCAATCAATACATTTGTAGGACGCACTGCTTACCCGTGAGGGTCTCAAGGCGCTGGGGGGGTGGGGGAGAGTTGCTGCTACTGCTCGAACAGCCAGGTCTTGAGGAGTCTCCTGAAGGTCAGAATATCCTGGGTCTGTTGCAGACGGATGTGGAGGGTGTTCCAGGTCTTAGCGGCGATTTGGGAGATTGCTCTGCAACCGGCAGTCGCTCGTCAGATGCGGGGGACGGTAGCAAGGGTGAGGTCGGCGGAGCGAAGCTGGCGGTTTGGAGTGATGAAGGTGAGTTATTCATTGAGGTACACTGGCCAGGACAGGAACTCTTCATTATTTTGTTAACAGATGCGTTAAAGCCAATAGAAAAAGCTTTCATTTCTGTTTTTGGACTTTTATTAGATGTTTTGAGGGCAAAATTTATCAATTTTAAAAGACACTGTCAGGTGATCAATGCCTGATCGATCCATGGCCAAAAAGCAAGTTGAATATTACTAGTACAAAGATTTCAGGAAGCCATATGTCAGTCGTTGTGTGTCCCTTGTTTGTGTGTCTATGTATTTCATGATATGTTATGCTATTTTACCAGTTATTTCTTTAGCACATGTGTACTCAACTTTTATGACACTCGATAACTGAAACCTAACATGAGCTACAAAAACCAGATCTGTTATCTGTTCAGCAAAAACATATTCCTCCGCTTTCTGAACTGATTTAGAGTAGGTTCTTTTCGAAGAAATATTGAAAGACAGTTCCATGTCTTAGCTGCCACAACAGAACAGGCATGTTCACCAGAACAAGCTGATTTAATTCTGGGGGCTTCTAGAGGTCCAAAAAATCAGAGCAAACTTCTGCTACCCGAACGCGGCAGCCATAAATTCCGGATATGCCATGGTTCATAGCTCTATGAACCTTGACTATAGGCTTGAAGAATACTCTGCTCCTGATAGTAGGCCTGGGGAGATGTTTTAATTCTGAGATGAGGTGTTGGCACTTTTGATGAGTTGGGCAGCTGCATTGTGGCTCACCTGAGGCTGAGTCTTTGCTCTTTGAGAGGTAGATAGATACATCACATTTCCATCGTCCAGTCAAGCCTGGATAAGAGCACTGACAACAGGGACATGGAAAGTCTTGTCAAGTATAAAGAGTTCAGCACATTGTCTTCATTTGGAGAAAGCAGGTGCTGCAGCTTTGGAAATCTGTGTCTCTAGCGATAGATTGTCACCAGTCCACCTCCCAAGATTGGTAACGATATAAAAGGGGGTGGACAAGGCCCCATAGCTTCTGGCCTCTGTAATAATTCAGATGTCATGCTACCTGCTGAAGTAACTGGCCACTCGAGTTTCAAAGGGTTCAGTTTCATGTAACTCAATGACATCCACCAATGTGTCGAGGAAAGGCTGAGGGACATCGAGGATGTTTGTGAAAGTATTCACAAATCACACCAAAGACAGTTGATTGTAGAAGAGTTGGTTTATTGGCCACAGTCTCAACAGCCGCCAGTCTCCACCTGATTTAAACAGAATCTTCCCTTGGTTATCTTTCTCCTTGCATTCCACGTCCATAGCAATGGAGCATAGAATGTGGAATGCAGTGTGAAAGACTCATCACCACAATGCTTCAGTGTTTGCGGGAAAATCCCCAAATGAACGGGGTGTCATCAGCATATAGGCAATACCTTCCCAGCAGTTGCTTCACGAGGAGGGTCAAGAGAAGAAAATAGATAGTAAGTAATAAAGGGTCAGAAAAGACCTAGAAAATGTTTCATTGTCTCGGCTTGGGTTCAAAAAGGATGGGTGCTTAAGCAGCTGAAAAGAGGTGAGTTTACTTAGAAGAGAGCTGGGAAAACCAACCGCTCTTGATCGGTGAGCGGGGTTTCATGGTTGAGTGATCCATAAGGATAGCGCTGACCTCAACTCAATCCACCCATCTGAGAACGTCATCGCGGTCAGAGTCCATTACTAGTCTTGTACTTCTTCCAGCCTGAGTCTTGCCTGAGATGACTCTGGACTGGGATTATCCTCCAGCTGAGTAAATGACGCTTTTCCTGTAACTTACACCAGTATGGTAATATTGAAATAGGTCTAAAGGGAGGATTTAGACTTATTTCATTTAGTGTCACTCTATGCTGACAGCTTCCAGATGTTTCTTACAAGATGAGACTCTAACTTGTCCTCATAACTAGCTCACAAGTTAGAAAGCACTTACCATTATTAATAGGGCGTGGTTAACATCAATGACATCATTCTCAAATGATATACTGAGCCCATGGGGGCAGATTTACTATTTTTTCATGCAACCCTGTGTGAAAGGGAGACAGCAGAAATATGCCCTAACTACTAAGATATTACGTGTTTCTGCTGTCTCCTAGCACTGGCGTATTGTGTGCTGCCCGATGCCAACTTAGGCACCCTTGCCCACGTTTTGTAGCATTCAAGAAACGCCAGAAAAGCTGGCTGTTCTAAGCGCCTTTTTCCCTCACCTACCTGCCCTACAGTGCCAAGATGACACCTTCCAGCACAAAAACAATCATTAAAGGCATTTTCCTCTTTGTACGTGTACTACAGAATGCAGCACACATAGAGAAATGAAACACCTAGTAGAAATAAGGATATTTATCTATGTTACGCCTGCTTGAGAGAGGCGCTGTTTTTTGTAAATCTGGGAATGCAGCAAAATAAATGGGTGTATGCATGAGAACGCCCATGCTTCACCCATGTAACGCCTTCCCAATAGAAGGTAATGCAAGGCAGCAATATACTCTGCCTTGCATTACTTTGTATTTACTAAACCACGTAAAGCCACCCAAAGTGACATTGCATGGCGTTGTAAATGCCAAAATGGATGTTGCATTGGGGTCGCGCCATAAAAAGGATGCAACCCAATGCAAAACCTTAGTAAATATGCCCCATTGGCGTATATGGATACAGGCGGGATGTTGTTGAATTTAGGAATTTTTTTACTACCACTGACTCAAAATGTAATAGAGTGCAATTGGATCTGCGATAATGAGGCAGAGAGTTCCAAAGCTTTGGCACTAGATATGCACCTGTATTATCACCTGATTACGTAACTAGGTGACACGGTTGCATATTTTCCTCATTTGCATCACAGTCAATAGTGCCCTTGCAAAGCTATTGTAGCTAACTTGTCCAAATACACAGCAGGCTGAGAGATTTGGGTACTATTTGTTCAGACGCATGAGAGCAAAGTTGATCCACATCAAACAGTAACCAACACACTGTGGTTTTGGGATACCAGCCAAAAACCTCTGACCCTAAGGGCCTCATTAACGAGAAGTGGCGCATCCTGCGTGATACATCATATTTACAATATGACGCATCAGGTCGCAAGAAAGGACAGATACGTCAGTATAACTGACGTATCTGTCAGTGCAAAAAGTGGCGTATTGCTGGAGTTGTGTCGGAAGCCTGACGCAAGTCCAGCACTGTTCCTTTCACATGGGGCAAGCCCCATTGAGAAGGCCTGCATGACTCTTACGCCTGCCATGAGGCAGGGATAAGGTTTTGACACATTGGCAACCTACGTGTGGCGCAGCAAAATCTCATAGATTTCGCTGCGCCACTCCTACGACCCTTTCTTGTGGGGGTACGCCCAACCTGCATACATTATACGTGGCGCAGGTATAATGTAGCACAGAGGGTTACAAAGTGACGCATCTACCTAGATGTGTCACTTCGTAAATGTGGCGCAACATGGCGCGTGTTTTACGCCACTGGTGCGTTACAAAAAGTGACGCACCGGTGGAGCAAAAGTGACGCGGAGGCTCATAAATGAGCCCCTGAGTATGTAGCGCATCGGACTCTTGACTGGACCTGTGAGGAGGATTCTGCACAGTTCCTCTCTGACTCCGATTGTCACCACCGGTCTAAGTATGAAGCGCATTGGACTCTAGACTGGACCTCTGAGGAGGATGATGCACTGCTCCTCCTCTGACTCTGATTGTCACCACCGGTCTAAGTATGTAGCGCATTGGACTCTAGACTGGACCTCTGTGGAGGATCCTGTACGGCTCCTCCTCTGACTCTCATTGTCACCACCAGTATAAGTATGAAGCGCATTGGACTCTAGACTGGACCTCTGAGGAGGATCCTGTACGGCTCCTCCTCTGACTCTGATTGTCACCACCAGTCTAAGCATGAAGCGCATTGGACTCTAGACTGGACCTGTGAGGAGGATCCTGTACGGCTCCTCCTCTGACTCCGATTGTCACCACCAGTCAAGGAGCTGGAGTGATCTGACAGGGGCAGAGTGAGATCCGGCTCCATATTCCTTCTCCACCCAAAAGCTGAAGACTCACCACGCCCATAAATGACGGTGTTTGGACAGTGCAGCTAGGACCATGCTAGACATTGAGACACAGAGATTTACCAAGCCATATATACCTAGGGGCCCCAAGTTCTAGTCAGCTTTCAGCCGTAGGATAGCGCTTAGGGGACCCAAGCTGGCCAGAGCATGCACGTACGTCGGCTCTGTGTGACTACGCGACCTCTTTAGGAATCTGTGGCCCTATACAGATGGGTTGGGTGCCTGTTTATTTGTATGCGTCATGAGTGTCTAAAGTTCACACACATAACTATGCATTTTTCCTTCTTAATGCAATGAGTTTAGACAACACTTCTGGGACAATGATGTAATCTCTGTGTTCTGCTTGTGTCTTGATCTGTCTGAAGTTAGGCACTGTGATACGGCTCCCCGCTACTCTTAGGTGATAGATACATGTATTCTGAGCTCCTGGCTTGTGTGTTGTCATGGCTTTGGCGGAGGAGACTGGGAGAGGTTAAGGGGAAGGGTTGGCTGGTTTAAACTGATGCAGCAGCCTACCAGTTGAGTCCCCAATTAGGACCTTGTGTTTGAGTGAAGGGAACAGCTATAAGATACCATTTTGTACTTCTATGATTTTACGCCAGTAGGCCCAGATTTTAGTTGTGGACAAGTATGATTTCAGAGTTCAGCAGAATCATGTCCCAGTACCACCTCTGCTTTCACGTATGTCGCTTTTACACATCAAATGTTATTTTCATCATATCTTTACTCTCAGTAGTGATCCGAGTTTAGGTCTGAAATGTCACATCCTGTAAATGTGTCTCACAAACGGTATGCTGTATGAACATATGTATATTTTGTGTCCAAGTAACGATTTATGTTGATACATTCTTGTTCATCTTTCTTTTCAGAAATAGGCTCAGCTAGTCTAAAGGCCAATCAGGTACGACACATTAATGAACTATTACATGTTTCTGTTACCTTATATATATCAAAACCATCTCCTACAACTTTGCCCACACTCAAACTTGGGTGTTCACTCCATCATGCTCACCCTTTAACATGCCCTTTTAATGGCAGTGGTGGCCGGCACAGATCGGGGGTGGCAAGGTGGGGAGGCAGGGGGAAGGAGGAAAATAAAAAATAAAATGTATCTTCCCTCCTCACTGGGTACTTCTCGCCACGTCCTCTTCGTCACGTCTCTCCTCCGACCAGAACAGGAAGCCCAGAGGCTCCCCTGAGCCAATCACAACGCTGCAATGAAGCGTTGTGATCCATCTGAGCACCATGGTTCGGCACTCAGATAGGGGCTGGGAGTCTAGGCATGCTCTCCACCCAGGCTGTAATGCAGCCCGAGTGGAGAACATGCTAAGTGCGCAAAAATGTTTGGCGGCCCGAACTGGCCGGTCAAACATTCATGCGCACTTAGGGAGTGAAAACCACTCCTCCCCCTCCCCTGCTCTGTCAGCAGAGCAGCCCGCCCTACCTGGCACTGTTTACACTCACCCCAGGTCAGGCTGTCTTCCCTTCGTCGTGCCACTCTTTAACAATGGGCAGAAAACCTTCCTAGAACCAAGAAGGAAGAGAAGTATAAATGGGGTGTGACTTGGAGCTCGGCGAAAATGGCTGCACTGTAGTGCAGCTCCGCCAGCCATCGAGGGACATTTGCTAACATCCTTGCCCGACTGCCCTAAAAGTGGGAAATTTACAAGCGGAATTACTGTATTGCAGTCCTGCTGCTGCCGAGCCGCCGTATTGCATCACCCAAAGGGAAAGCACGGCAGTGAACTGACCGGCGCGGCGGCTCCACCGCTCGGCGGAAAATGGCGGCTTGAGGCGGGCGACGGAATCCAGGGGGAGGAACAGCTGTGGTGTACGTGCGCTCCCAGAGGCGATCACAGCGGAATAACCCTAGGAGGCCTGGCCCCCTGATATCGCACTGGAGAAAGGTACGTGGTGCCCCGGTGGAGCAACCGAAGAGAGAGGGGTGGAGCTTGCCGGCGGCGACACTTCTGCACGGGCGGCTGATGACTCGCGCGAGGCCCCGGCGCCAAAACTGACGGTAGGCCACATACTAGCGCGAAATCCCTTGAGGAGGTTGCAGCGCTGAGAAGTTGAAGGCGCTGGGTCCACGCTCCGACCCCCCCCCCCCCCCCGAGAGACGTTGAGTAAACGTAGGGCGGAGGGTTCTCCCACCTTCAGCCCGGCAGAGAGTGCTACGGACCGAAGCCCGAGCTACCGTGAGGCACGAGGAGACAGTCCATGGTCTTCTGGTTCGCGGGGGGACTGGAAATTGATTAATGGTAGGAGCGCTAGACCGTACCAGAGGAGGGAAGACGGTGGACACAGTGGACCGTCACCCGCAGGAATCGCAGGGCCCAACCTTGAGTGCAGCAGGGAACTAGCGCCGGTGATACCAGGGACGCGCTGCTTGGAGCTGGAGACACAGGGGAGGAATAGACACCGCGTGAGACGACCACGGCGGAGTGTGTGACTGGTGCCAACACTGGATCCCCACATTGTGCAACTATAGACTGGTGTATAAAGGCGCATTAAAGACACTGTTGCGGAGACACCTCGGCAGAAAGCACGCGACTGCAAGGGCAACGGGCATCAGAGGCGAAGATACACGGAGAGGTTGCCCTACTGACGCGGATCTGAGTGTGGGTGACCTCTGGCTGGTGACAATGGGGAAACCGGACAAAACGCAGCCGAAGCTGAATTTCGAACTGCGCAAAGGGGGGCGCCAACGGCGTGACTCGGCACCGGACACGGAGAAGCTGTAACGCAGAGCAACGATATTGCCAAAACGCTAGTGGCGATACAGCAGAGCTTACAGACGATTGACGGTAAGATAGAAGTGCTCACAGGCAGAATGGATCACTTCTCATCGAAGTTGGACAAGCATGCGGTGAGATTGAATGAGGCGGAGCAGCGAATATCAGATGCGGAGGATGGCCTGCAACAGGCCGCGGACAAGACTAATGAATTCGCCAAACTGCTGGAGGTCATACAGGCACGGAGCGAGGAGAGCGAAGCGCGCTCCCGAAGAAATAATATACGCATTTTGGGGCTGCCGGAGTCCACGAATGTGGGCAAACTGGAGGATTACGTCGAGACCCTGTTGCTGGAGGTGTGCGGAAAAGACAAACTGTCATCCCTGTTCGCGATTGAACGTGCACACAGATCGCTGGCGGCGAGGCCTCCGCCGGGAGCGACTCCGAGGCCGATAATAGCACGGGTGTTGAATTTTCGCGATAGAGACACGATTCTGAGAATTTCCAGACAGAAGGGATCCATCACTCATCAGGGAAATGTGCTGTCTCTTTATCCGGACTTCACACCTGCGGTCCAAGCGGCCCGCAAAGAGTACCAAACAGTGAAACAAATGCTGCAAAAGGAACAAATCCCATACGCCATGCTATACCCGGCGAGATTGCGAATAGGCACGTATTAAAAGGGTAAAATATGTGCGTCGCCCAAGCAGGCTATGGAGTACGCCAAGACACTGCAGTGGGCTCAAAGACAGACTGACGCAGCGACCACCTCGGACATAGATGAGTGACCTGCACGACGGGTACAGTATGTATTATGCAAGACATTGTTTACCAGGGGGCGGGATGAGACCAAGAGAGCCTGCGGGGGAGCTATGGACACGGGCGGCTGGGATACACACGAAGGGATTGCCACGGCAGGGGCAAGAGGGAACAATTGTGATTTGATGGCTCCTCTCCCTTACACAATCTGGGAGTAGTGGTAGCGGTCACAACCCCAAATGGGTAATCCCCACATGAACTGCTCAGTTCTTCAGTTACGGTTAGATGGGGTGTTTGAAGGGGGTCATGTCTTTAGCGATTGGGGTGTGCTGAAGTGGGTGAAGGGAGGGGGGGGAAGTTGTTAGAATTTGCTGTGTTGGGGCACTTGAATGTACTTCTTCTATGTGGCACGTAATAAGGGTGGAATGCAAATTGTACAATTGTTTGACTAAGAATCACATAGGATGGGGAGCATCACTAACGTGAGGGGCGCAATGTACAAGGCGATATCGTGGAATGTACGCGGCCTGAACACGCCACGGAAAATAAGACAGGTACTGGCGCAGTTGGATAGGCAGAATGCTTCAATAGCGCTGCTTCAAGAGACGCATTTAATGGGGGTAACAGAAGCTAGAGTAGCAAAAAGATGGGCAGCGTACAGACTGGCGTCTTCCTACTCCTCATACGCACGAGGTGTGCTAATTTTGGTAAAGAAGGGGGTGATATTTCAGGAACTGGAATCAGCAACAGACAAGGAGGGCAGATGGGCGATGGTGCTGGGGAGGTTAGGACATGCACAAGTCCCAATAATAAACTTTTATGGTCCAGTAGTGGACGACACGACTGCTTATTTGAACATGTACAGAGTATTGCGGACGTGGCCAGACACTACGATACTATGGGGCGGAGATTTGAACACACACTTGGATCCCGCATTGGACAAGTCGAATCCATTAGGGGTTAGAATGGGCAGAGTTGCAAAGTGTGTAAAAGATGGTATGTTAGAGTTTTGGTTACAGGACGCATGGCGCATGAGACATTCACAGACGCTGGCTGGCACACACATAACACCTGCGACAAACGGGTGGTCTAGATTAGATTGCTGGTTAGTCAGTGATGAAGTGAGCTGTTGGGTGGCTGATGTCACTATTCTGCCCAGAACACTTTCCGATCACAACCCAGTACTGCTAACGATGAACATCCCCCAAAACCAGAGGCCACCATCCACGTGGAGATTCCGCGCGGAGGCCTTACTAGACCCTCTATATGCGGACAGGATTAGGAAGGCCATTGAGGTATATTTTGCAGAAAATGTGGGATCGGTGGACAGTGAAGGGACGCTTTGGGAAGCATTTAAAGTCACGATTAGAGGGGTGTGTATGGGCACGACAGCGGGGATTTTGAAGGATATCCGCAATAGGTTGCAAAAGCTTGAGAGGAGATTGAGAGAGCTTGAAACACAGTATGATGATGAGCGAGATGCACAGACGCTGCTGGATATGCGAGAGTTGGTGGATGAATATAATGAACTTGCAGACTCAGAGATAAAATACCTGTCCAATATGACGATATGGGGAAGGTGGACGACCGGGCAGATCTCTTGCGGCCCAGCTAACGCGACGAGCCATGCAGCCACCTATTGATCGTATAGTAGATGAGGAGGGGGTGGAACACAACACTCCTAAAGAAGTGGGAGATTCATTTAGGCGATTCTACGAAACACTATATACCTCCAGGGGCGCCACTGAGGGTCAAGCTCTAAATGATTATCTAAAGGATGTTGCATGCGCGTGGCTGTCCGATGCCCATAGGAAATACCTCAGTTTACCACTTGATGAAGAAGAGGTGGTGGCGGCTATCAAATCACTCCCGAATGGGAAGGCGCCTAGCCCTGATGGGCTGACGGCAGAATTTTACAAAGCGCATGCTCAGCTCCTTGCACTCCATTTATTAGCAATGTATGCTGAGGCCTATGAAGAGGGCAAGCTGCCCCCATCGCTTAGACAGGCGTTAATTATAACACTTTTGAAAAAGGACAAGCCACCGGAGAAGTGCGATTCGTATCGCCCTTTATCGCTTATAAACATAGACGCCAAAATTTTGGCGAAGATTCTAGCCACCAGGTTGCAGCCACTGATGCCACTGTTGGTCCTGCCAGATCAGGCGGGCTTTATACCAGATCGGTCCACGTCTCTGAACCTACGCACCATATTTGCCATGCTGCATGTGTTAAACCCTGAACTCCAAGCAGTCGCGGTGTTATTAGACGCCGCAAAGGCGTTTGATTCAGTGGAGTGGGGCTACATGATACACGTGCTGCATAGAATGGGCTTACCCATTATGTTCGTTCGGTGGATACAATTGCTCTACGCGGAACCTACGGCACGGGTCCGCATCGGGGGAGACACGTCTGAGCCACTACAAATTGGCAGGGGCACACGACAGGGGTGCCCGCTTTCCCCGTTGCTATTTGCTATCGCCCTAGAACCTCTAGCATGCAAGGTCCGCCAGTTACACAGTGCCGCGGCGCTGAGATTCGACAATAGACCGGTAGGGATATCGTTATACGCTGACGATATGGTCCTGTATGTGCGTGAACCAGCGGTGTACCTATCACCACTATTGAGGGAGTACATAAAGTTTGGCCTATATTCCGGATTAAGTATTAATTGGCAAAAATATGTGGTCATACCGTTGACTGCTGCTACCACATCCCCTGTGATGGAATACCCCCTTATATGGTCTGCAGAACCGGTGAAATACTTGGGAGTGTGGGTACACAGAGATCCAGCAGCGGTGATCACTGAAAATTACGGAGCAGCGTACGATGCGATCACTACACAGGTGGATGGGATTGCCATTATCGCTAGCAGACAGGATTGCGGTTATCAAGATGGTGATCTTGCCTAGGCTACTGTACCTGTTTTGCAACGTACTGGTCCCTTTGACGGCGCATTTTTTAAAAACAATCCAAACGTAACTCCTTCGACTAGTGTGGGGCACGAAACAGCCACGTATAAGTTGGCGCACACTGGCGCTTCCATACGATAAGGGGGGATTTAAGGCGCCGGATATATACCTGTATTATCTCCGCTGCCAAGCACAATACGCATATTACTGGTTTAAACAACATGCATTCACACCGCACGTGGCAGTGGAGCAGGGAGATGCAGATCCCACACCGCTGAAGGGCCTACTAACACATGCTCGTAGACAAACGCCTAAAACAGAAATAAACACAATAGATATTACAGTAGCGGCCTGGCAAGCCATAGGGCGGAGGACACACAAGCTCCCATTGTACGCGCCCACTTTACCTATACAGGGACACGCTGCACTATCGGTGGCGCAAGATAAGGGATCGATTAAATCCCTACGAGAGGTGGGAATAACTACCATGGGGGACCTTTACACTGAGGGGACGTATATGTCGGGAGACGATTTAACATACATCACAAACCCGACAATGTTGTTCAAGTTTACATGCCACAGGTTGATGCAGGCCGTCAGAGCACATTACCCTGATTTTCCGGAAGAACCGGCGCAATCACTCGCGCTACAGTTGGTCATAACAGCCCCCACGAAAAAGAAAATGATAACTAAATTGTATAAAGCGGTCCAGGCGGACACCCCGCGCGCAGTAGATAGGAGTCTGACGCGTTGGAATAATATATTAGACCCCCCGCTAACAGAGGCAGAATGGCAACGGGTATGCGCAATAACAGGAAAATTGACCCCCAACAGTAATTTGAGGATCATTCATTTAAAATATCTCCATCAGGTGTACCACACTCCGCACAAGCTGTGGAAAATAGGATTGAGAAAAGAGGGGAAATGCAAGAGGTGTGGAGTCGAAAATGCGGGATTCATACACTTGGCTTGGGAGTGTTCCCGTGTACATGCATACTGGGATGAAGAGGTTACTAGTGTGGCAAAGATGACGGGTGTTGAGATGCAGAACGACCCAGCGCTGTGTTTGTTAGGGCACGGATCTGTGGCGAAAGGTGCACTGGACAAATTGATTCAGGTGGCGTTGCTATTGGCAAAGCGGCGAGTGTTGTTCACTTGGGACAGCAAACTTTCTCCTAAGATATCGGGCTGGCTAAAAGATATGGTTTTCTGCAGAGACCAGCTTGAGACATATGCGGAAGAGTTTGCCTGCGAAGTCGAAACCTAAAGACATATGGGCCCCGTTGCGCCAATACCTGCAGGTCTGCTGTGCTGAACAGTCCAGAGACGATGAGTAAAAGCTGGAAAGAGATGGATGTGAGAGGGGGTCTGGCCTGGGGCAGTGTGGATCAGAGCTAATACTGGACATTAGGCTAGCGGGGTGAGGTGGGATGGATGAAAGTATGTACGTATGTGAGACGTTCCCCCGACTGTGACTTGAACGTGATAAGGAAGTACGAGGAGTGTACGGTAAAGTGCCCTTTTGAGTTTGCTCTACGTTTACGTAGTTGACGTGTACACACTGGCTAATGATTGTTACATAAGGTCAACAGTTATGTTAAGTTGAAAAGTTTGATAAAAAAGCTGAGTCTCACACATGCCTACAGAGCATGAATTGCGCTGTGCTATCTCTCCCCGTCAGTTGCACTGACGTCCTACTGAACTGAGACAGATGGGCATAAAAGCGAGGTGGGAGAGGGGGGCATGCGCGGATATGGGGCAGGATACCAGGCTGGCACAGTGAACGCAGATTTCATACGCGGCCGGCCCTGTGTGGTTGTAGGCGGCATGCTGTGTTAATCAATGGCTTGATAGCCAATACACTGTGACATATTGTGAGCTGCCGGCCACTCTGTGGATGTAGGCGCACAGCTGTGTTACCTGCTAAACTATAAATAAAGATTTTTGTGAAGACTCAAAAAAAAAAAAAGAGAAGTATGAATAAACTATAGCTGCACTCTAGAGAGAATGTCTAACTTATGAAAATGAGGCCGCTGGGAGTGAGAGGTGACAGGGATCACACTTTGGAGCGAGCGGTAACATAGATCACACCTGGGAGCGAGCAGTGAAATGGATCAGACCTGGGAGCGAGTGGTGAAATATATCAGACCTGGAAGAGAGAGGTGACATAGATCAGACCTGGGAGCAAGCAATGACAAAGATCAGACCTGGGAGCAAGCGGTCATATAGATCAGACCTGGGAGAAAGCGGTGAAATAGATCAGACCTGGGAGCAAGAGGTGACATACATCAGACCTGGGAGCAAGTGGAGACTTAGATCAGACCTGGGAGAGAGAGGTAACATAGATCAGACCTGGGAGCGAGAGGTGACATAGCTCAGCCCTGGGAGCGGGCGGAGACTTAGATCAGACCTGGGAGCGAATGGAAACTTAGATCAGACCTGGAAACGAGCGGTGAAATAGATCAGACCTAGGAGCGAGCAGTGACATAGATCAGACCTAGGAGTGAGCAGAGACTTAGATCAGACCTGGGAGCGAGAGGTAACATAGATCAGACCTGGGAGCGACAGGTGACATAGCTCAGCCCTGGGAGCGGCAGAGACTTAGATCAGACCTGGGAGCAAACGGAGACTTAGATCAGACCTGGAAACGAGCGGTGAAATAGATCAGACCTGGGAGTGAGAGGTGACATAGATCAGACCTGGGAGCGAGAAGTGACATAGATCAGACCTAGGAGCGAGTGGTGACAAAGATCAGACCTGGGAGAGAGCAGTGACTTACATCAGAATTTGGAGCGAGTGGTGCTATAAATTGAACCTGGGAGCGAGCGGAGACTTAGATCAGACCTGGGAGTGAGCGGTGAAATAGATCAGACCTAGGAGCGAGCAGTGGCATAGATCTGACCTAGGAGCGAATGATGACTGAAGGGCAGCTAGGAGCGAGTGGTGACATAGATCAGACCCGGGAGCGAGCGGTAAAATAGATCAGACCTGGGAGCAAGAGATGACATAGATCAGACCTAGGAGCGAATGATGACTGAAGGGCAGCTAGGAGCGAGTGGTGACATAGATCAGACCTGGGAGTGAGCGGTGAAATAGATCAGACCTAGGAGCGAGCAGTGACATAGATCAGACCTAGGAGCGAATGATGACTGAAGGGCAGCTAGAAGCGAGTGGTGACATAGATCAGACCCGGGAGCGAGCGGTAAAATAGATCAGACCTGGGAGCAAGAGATGACATAGATCAGACCTAGGAGTGAGCGGTGACATAGATCAGACCTAGGAGTGAGCGGTGACATAGATAAGACCTGGGAGTGAGAAGTGACATAGATTAGACCTGGGAACATGCAGTGATATAGATCAGACCTGGAAGCGAGCGGTGACAAAGTTCAGACCTGGGAGCGAGCAGTGACTTAGATCAGAATTTGGAGCGAGTGGTGCTATAGATCGAACCTGGGAGCAAGCTGTAACATAGATCAGACCTGGGAGAGCAGCAATATAGATCAGACCTGGAAGCGAGCAGTGACTTAGATCAGACCTAGGAGCGAGCTGTGACATGGATCAGATCTGGGACAGAGCTGCGATATTGATTAGACCTGGGAGCGAGCGGTAACTTAGATCAGACCTTGGAATGAGAAGTGATATAGATCAAAACTGGGAGCGAGCAGTGAGATAGATCAGACCTGGGAGCCAGCAGTGACATAGATCAGACCTGGGAGCGAGCACTGACTCAGACCTGGGAGCGAGCACTGACTCAGACCTGGGAGCGAGCGGTGACATTGACCAGACCTGAGAGTGAACAGTGACATGGATCAGATCTAGGAGTGAGTGATGATTTGAAGGGCAGCTGGGAGCAAGATAGAAGCTGGACGAAAGTGAGGTATGAGGTTACATGCATGGTTCAGAGTGGGATAGGACCTCAGTGAGAGTGAGCTTTGAAGTTGATACAACCGTACCATGATGTATATACAGCTGGGGTGAGCTATGACATAGTTGAAGATTATAGCAGGTTTTGTTCTTTGATGGATGTGAGGGCTAGCCAATGGTGATGTTGAAGACACTTGGACTAGTCGATGAGAAGGGCTGAGGCCAGTGGAAACTCAATACTAATAAAATAACTCTCTCCTATCCTAATATTGCATATCCTGTGAGTTTCAGCTTTTATCCACCTAAGCTCGACTGGAGAGGTAGAGAACCAGGAGTCAGCTAGTGTCAATGTGAGCTCAAACCAGCCTGAGGTTGGTAGAAGAAGCCAAAGGTTAACACGTCAAATGTCACATGATGGAAGTGAAACAAGAATCCCTAGATCAACCCTGCCCTCCACAGAGGCCTTGTGCTCGATAGGGCGATGACCTCTTAGCCACGACACCTCTCGAACCTCACAGAGAGGTTGAAGGCCCAACGTCAGAAAAGCAGACTCGACTCAGCCTGTTTCCTTCTCCAAAGATTGGAGAATGATCTGTGGGAGACGTGTATGACCTTTGCTCTCCCATGACTCAATTATTAATTTTAGGTTCATTAATGAGATAAAGCTCAGCAGCCTCTGTGGCTGTGACTTGTGGTGGCCTCAGAGTGACGGAGTCCACCTGGCCTGCCGTAGCCAGAGGCTAGTAGGGCTTTCATCGCACTGTGGCACCTCCATGGCTCTGGGGTGCAGCTGGACCTCACCTGTGGGTCAGGGTGTGGTCTTTGACCCCCATGCATGTCAGTATTTTAGGAAGTGTAGCAACACTTCAGTGTGCTCCTCACTGCTTGGGAAGTATTGCAACTTCACCCAGCACCTCGCCTTTCCTCTGTCAAACCACCAGCTTCCAGTCTCATCCCAGGACGACAGAGGTTGTTATGATATCTGAATAGAGCACTGCGAAGCTGAACTCTTGTCTCCAGCTACTGTCTGTTTACAGCCACCCCCTGAAACCCCTGACGTTTTGCATTTCATGTAATTTTATGGCATTTTTCTGTTATTGTATGTTATTACATAGATACAAATTGTGAATTTTTTGCATGCTTGTACTAGATACCCTGGGCTGCGTCACATGGAGAGGGCAGGAATGTTTCATATCGACTAAGATATGGCACATTCCTGCTCTTTCCCTAGGCTGGGGCACTGTGAGCTACCTAGCACCAAACCAGGCACCCTGGCACCATGGTGCAAGGCTGCCTGCTTTGCAGGGCATTTGAGACACTTAGGGGCCTATTTGCAAGGAAGTGGGGGGAGCGTGGCATTAGCCTCCTTTGCTTAAAGCCGCTCTCCACCACTTCTGAAATGCAGGGCTGCACCGTATTTACAAGAATACAGTGCAACCCTGCATTTTTCCCTGCACTGATGCTAATTTAGCTGCCTAGTGCCAGCGCAGGCACCCTTGCACCATAGTGTAAGGGTGCCTGCGTTGAGGGGAATGATAGTTTATATGCAGGAAGGTGTCCCTTCCTTCACATAAACAATCGGAAATGGCGTTTTGAAACTTTTGTGTGCTTTTTCGATAGAGAACACACAGAAGTTGCAAAACATCATTTTTTATGATTGTTTCTGTGAAGGAAGGAACACCTCAATGGCGTTGCCCACACCTATTATCCACCCCTTTCACGCTAAGGGGCCGATTCCGATTCGGTAAACTAATCCGTACGACAAATCAAATCCGTAGCCCTTTCCGTAGGAATCGTACAATTCCGTCTGAATCGCATAGTACGATTCGTATGAAAAATATACGACCTAATCATTGCAAACCGTACGAAAAGCAAGGGAAAATCCCTACGATACGGACCCTCAAAGTGAACCGTACGAATCAGAAACATGCTGTATGACCCGACAAGTACGATCCGGACTGGGGAATGAGAACGCGATTTGTACGGAAAACGTCGCATATGAGCAATTCGTACGTAGAGCCACACAATCACATACGCACCGCACCCCTGCAATCATGGGGTGTACGCACCGTACCCCTATGCACCGTACCCCTGCACACCGTACCCCTATGCGCCATACCCCTACGCGCCGTACCCCTACGCGCCGTACCCCTGCAATCATGGGGTGTACACACCGTACCCGGGGGGGGGGTCCGTTTCGTACGCAGTTCGAGCCGAAATCTGCTTTTCCGGACGTTTTGAGCTCCCGTAGAAAAAGAGTTGTACGGAGTGTTGACGAGATGAATCGTACTTGCTGGGTAGGAAAATGCTGCTTCGATTCGTACGGACGTCGCATACTGCGTGTTCTGAATGTGAATCATACGGATTTTTAAGTCGTATGGTCTTTCGTACGATTCGTACGGAGATCTGCTTTGGGTCCGAATCGTACTTCATCGTACGTACAGGGACGTTTAAGGGTACGATTCGTACAAGAAATATGCTCCGTACGGCTATTTGTAAGGGATTTTACCGAATCGGAATCGGCCCCTAAGTGTAGCTTGAAAGGAGGCCTTATTTACAAGGTATAAGGTGATGCCCAGATTGCCACCACAATGTCAAGAAAAGTGATGTTGTTGTGGCAATAGGGTCTTGAAAATATGCCCCTACATTTCTGGGGGGGACATGGACAACTTTGCGGACTTTCCAGTGACCCTTTACAAATCGCCCCTTGTGTGAGACTGCACGCCCCATAAACGGTGCCTGATAATTCCAATAGCCCTAAGCATCTCTGGTAAGAAGGTTTTGGGTTCAGCTATCTACCTAAAATCAGATCCAATAATAACTTTAGGAGTGTTGGACGTTCCTATCTCGCTGAAGGTTGGTTTCATGATGCTCGAAGGCACAGACGTGGTGCAGAGAACCTCTAGCCTCTACACTGCCATGGCCTTGCTCTGAAAATATATAAGGGAGTGACTACCAGGTACGCAGTTAAGGGTAGTTAGTACCCGTACTTAAAAATCAAAGAAAAATAGTGCAAATACTATGTTAATTTTTTGTATGAAGAGGTGGAACCCCTGTAGGTGGATATTTTACACATTGAAGAAACACCGCTTTAAAGAACACTACTCCACAAAGCATTATTATCCCAGAAATCAGTTAACACTACCGCCACTGGTTGACTTTGAGCTAGTCTTTGGTCCTGTACAGTGCTCCACTGCCTTTTGCCTGGGTTCTTTCTAAAGAAATACCACATACATACATAAATACATATATACAGGAAGACTAGTGCCGTGAGAAAGAGTGATAAAGGCAAAAACAACAGGTGATGGACAGAATGCAGAACATTGTCATACATTCACCCCAGTACAGAGATCTGGGCCTAAATCCATTGTTTTTTTGGACTCAACACCACCCCAGGTCAGACATGGCTATATGCAAATCAGCCTTGACCCTGTGCCTCATGGGAACAGACCAGCCCGAACTGCCAAGCCATGTCTTTCCTGGACCGGAACCAAGCATCCAAGGACCGGTTTCTGGCTATCAGCCGTCATCAGCCTGGATAGCTTGACTCCTGTGGTGTGGAGAGCATGGGACTCACGTCTGAGCATACCCATCCCACTCAGGGCGACATAGGCAAAAACAGCAGGTGATGGACAGAATGCAGAACATTGTCATACATTCACCCCAGTACAGAGATCTGGGCCTAAATCCATCGGGTTTTTTTTGCACTCCACACCACCCCAGGTCAGACATGGCCATATGCAAATCAGCCTTGACCCTGTGCCTCATGGGAACAGTCCAGCCCAAACTGCCAAGCCATGTCTTTTCTGGACCGGAATCAAGCATCCAAGGACGGTTTCTGGCTATCAGCCTGGATAGCTTGACTCCAGTGGTGTGGAGAACATGGGACTCACGTCTGAGCATACCCATCCCACTCGGGGCGACAAAGGCAAAAACAACAGGTGATGGACAGAATGCAGAACATTGTCATACATTCACCCCAGTACAGAGATCTGGGCCTAAATCCATCTTTTTTTGCACTCCACACCACCCAAGGTCACACATGGCCATATGCAAATCAGCCTTGACCCTGTGCCTCATGGGAACAGTCCAGCCCGAACTGCCAAGCCATGTCTTTCCTGAACTGGGGTGGTGTGGAGTGCAAAAAAACGATGGATTTAGGCCCAGATCTCTGTACTGGGGTGAATGTATGAGATTGTTCTGCATTCTGTCCATCAACTGTGGTTTTTGCATTTGTCACCCCGAGTGGGATGGGTATGCTCAGACGTGAGTCCCATGCTCTCCACACCACTGGAGTCAAGCTATCCTTGCTGAAGACGGCTGATAGCTAGAAACCGGTCCTAGGATGCTTGATTCCGGTCCAGGAAAGACATGGCTTGGCAGTTCGGGCTGTACCGTTCCCAAAAGGCACAGGGTCAAAGCTGATTTGCATATGGCCATGTCTGAACTGGGGTGGTGTGGAGTGCAAAAAAACGATGGATTTAGGCCCAGATCTCTGTACTGGGGTGAATGTATGACATTGTTCTGCATTCTGTCCATCAACTGTGGTTTTTGCATTTGTCACCCCGAGTGGGATGGGTATGCTCAGACGTGAGTCCCATGCTCTCCACACCACTGGAGTCAAGCTATCCTGGTTGAAGACGGCTGATAGCCAGAAACCGGTCCTAGGATGCTTGATTCCGGTCCAGGAAAGGCATGGCTTGGCAGTTCGGCCTGGACTGTTCCCATGAGGCACAGGGTCAAGGCTGATTTGCATATGGCCATGTCTGAACTGGGGTGGTGTGGAGTGCAAAAAACGATGGATTTAGGCCCAGATCTCTGTACTGGGGTGAATGTATGACATTGAAATGAATGAATGAAATGAATGAAATGAATGAAATGAAATGACAACTTATAAAGCGCGATGGCTACCCTGAGGCGTCCCAGCGCTACAGACTATGCAAGCTGGAAACAAAGAAGTTACTCAGGGTAGGAGAATAGTAGAGTTTTTAACTGTTTGCGAAAACGAAGTAGGTTGGATTCTGCACGTAGGTTAACGGGGAGGGAGCTCCACAGTTTTGGGGCATTGTAAGAAAAAGAACGAACTCCACTTCTGGATTTTTTTAATCCTAGGGACTGTTGCCAATAAGGAAAAAGATGACCTGAGGTGTCTTACTGATTTGTGAGGGGTAATCAGAGAATGGTTTATGAGGGGCCCGCTTTTCCAGAATGCTTGGTGGGAGATGCAGAGTGCCTTGAACTCAATTCTGCGCCTAACTGGTAACCAGTGTAGAGTACGCAGGCCAGCCTTCGTTGACACACGCCTAGGAATTTGAAGAAGAGTCCGAGCTGCTGCATTCTGCGCCACCTGAAGAATATTCAAAGTAAGTTGTGGGGCACCTAAGTACAGGGCGTTTCCAGAGTCCAATCTGGAGAGGATCAGACCCTGAACCACTGTTTTCCTAGCTTCAAAAGGTAGTAGGGGAAGGATCTTCCGGATTAGTTTAAGAAGGCCAAAACAGATTGCAGAGAGTTTGGTGGCTTGGGCATTGAAGCTCAGAGTTTTATCGAGCCATATGCCCAAGCTCTTGATTTTGTCTCTGGGTAAGGGAGGCAAACCCAAGGAAGGGGGCCAAGATAAGTTAAGAGCCAATGGGGAAGGATTACCCAAGAGCATTAACTCAGTTTTATCACCGTTCAATTTCAGGTGTGAGTGTGTCATCCAATTTGAAACTTCTTCCAAGCAGGTCCTAAGATTGTCTGAATTTATGTCATGTTGGTTGAGGGAGACCACTAGCTGGGTGTCGTCCGCGTATGTTATTATTTTGAGACGAAATGGACGAACTACCTCAGCTAGTGGCCCCATGTAGACATTAAATAAAGTAGGGCTCAGAGATGAGCCCTGGGGGACACCGCAAGGAAGGAATTTACTTGGGGAGATGGCCGAGCCCTCAAACACCTGAAAAGAGCGGTCAGTGAGAAATGATTCCAACCAAGAAAAGGCCGTGCCCACAATCCCAATGTCAGAAAGCCGTGAAAGAAGTGTACTATGGTTGACAGTGTCGAAGGCGGCACTAAGATCCAGGAGTATTATAGCCGCTGAACCTCCCTGGTCCAAGATCTTTCGTGCCTCCTCCGTCACTGCCAACAACGCGGTTTCTGTTCCGTGCCTGGGCCGGAAGCCAGTTTGGGAAACATCTAGTAGGTGGTTATTTTCTATGAAATCTACCAAAGTGGTATTAACGTATTTTTCCAAAACTTTGCTCATCCAAGGAAGCAAAGATATGGGCCTGTAATTCTTTAGCTCGGACTGGTCGAGATTTGTTTTCTTTAAAAGAGCCCTGACCATCGCACGTTTCCAGGGTAGAGGAACCACACCTGAGCCCAGAGAGGAATTCCATAGGTTAAGCACTGTGGGAAGGATGATGTCATTAACCATTTGCAGTGACCGAGGGGTAGCTGGGTCCTTGGGCGAGCCTGATCTGACCTGAGGTACTATGGAGTTTAAAAGACCAGGATTAAGTGGCGGAAAGGCTTGTATGGAGACTGTGTGATGAATGACGGAGGGCGAAATATTTGGGGATTGAACAGTAGGGGGGGTGGGCGGGAAAGCAGAGTAAATAATTTGGATTTTTTCCGAGAAAAATTCCGCCCGCGGGCTTGTGCGTTGCTTGGGTCTAATGACTGCACTGGGCGCTCTAACAGGGATTTTGCTATCTTATAAATTTCTTTAGGTTTAGACGCCGCTGAGTCAATTTTTTCAGCGAAAAAGGCCGATTGGGCCCTTTTAATCTCCCCTTTATATACTCTGAGCATGAGTCTATAGTTGTTTTTACTGATAGGCGAGAAATCGAGTCTCCATTTTCTTTCAAGGTGTTTGCACTTGGATTTTAAATCCCGGAGGGTGGGGGAGTACCAAGGAGCCGTCTTGGCCCTTCGCTTAGGGTCCACAGTGCTCAAAGGAAGAACAATGTCTAAAGAATTAGAGATCCACAAGTTAAAATTTTCGTTAGCTGAGGTGGGGTCTGGGTTGTCAGGAGGTCTGGTGTTCACCAGGGTTGACCTCCAGTCCTCCAACGGCAATTTAGCCCAATTCCTACGTTTAGCGGGAGGGGCATGTGCCGGGGGACATGATTTGGGGACCACCCACGTAAAAGGGACCATGTGGTGGTCTGACCATGGGACTGGGCAAGGAGTATGGACACATAGTTCCGGGCAATTGCTAAAAATAGGATCAAGAAGGTGACCTTTTTGGTGAGTTGAATTGGTCACTAATTGAATTAGTTGGAGTGCCCCAAGACTAGCCAACAGGTGACCCGCACTAACATTAGTGGGATCCTCAAAATGGATGTTAAGGTCACCTAACAAGGTGAAATTAGCTGGAATGGTTGAGAGGCTGGCAAGTGTTGACGGGAGATTGTAGCTAAACTCCCCCAGGGGTCCCGGAGGGCGGTATACGAGTACACCGGAGAACGTGTTGACAGGGGAGAACTCTATGGCAAAAGAGACACTTTCGCAGTCCGGAATAGGATGACAAGAACAGCGACACTGAAAAGTGTCCCGGAAGATAATGGCTAAACCCCCTCCCCTCCCTTTCTTCCGGTTGGTGCAAGATATCTGATACCCGTGGGGAATGGCCTGAACCAGATCCGGTTCGGGATCATTGGTAAGCCATGTTTCCGTCAAAAACATAATGTCTGGGTCCTTGTCCTGAATGAAAAGATTAATTTCTAACGAGTGCTTTGACGGGGATCTGCAATTTACCAAATACATCTTATAGTTTATTGATCTGGTTTCGTTCGAAGGTAGTCCCTGAAAGGAGAAGCCACATCCCGGACAGATAGATTGGGGGAGGGCTACATCCCAAGAATGGTCACAGGGTTTATAAATGCCGGGTTTGAGATCCAGAAGCTTCTTTGGGCTATATGACAACAGTGGCGGAGAGAAAGTGGCAGGGTTTGTGGCCCCGGGAGGCCGCGGACGGGCGCAGACGGGCTTGCCTTTGGCGCGCCGCTGGCGCGCCCGCTGCGCCGTCGGGCAATAATCATCTTTTATGGCTAGAGAGGGGGAAGAAAACCGGGAGGCAGCCAGCAGCTAGAGCGCTGCCTCTCCGTCCCCCCAAGATGGCGTCCACCCCTCTCTCGCACCAGCCCTAGATCGGCTGTGCAGGGAGTATGGGTCGGAAATAGCGTGAATGAGGTGAGGAATATCACTGGTGCAGTTTTAAGTATTCTAAAAAAGCACAACACTTTATACACAACAAAGTTTAAAATCTCAGTTAAAAAACATAAAATGCTGCATTTAATCTTGGCAGAGTAATTAAACTATCATTCAAGCTTTGGCAGCCCCCGGCTTCCGCATCAGGGGTAAAACAATTTACTAGTCTGAGCGCTTCGCTTTTCGCGCGATTTAAATAATCTGCAAGGGCGGGTGGCAGCCAGCAGCTAGAGCGCTGCCTCTCCGTCCCCCCAAGATGGCGTCCACCCCTCTCTCGCACCAGCCCTAGATCGGCTGAGCAGGGAGTATGGGTCGGAAATAGCGTGAACGAGGTGAGGAATATCACTGGTGCAGTTTTAAGTATTCTAAAAAAGCACAACACTTTATACACAACAAAGTTTAAAATCTCAGTTAAAAAACATAAAATGCCGCATTTAATCTTGGCAGAGTAATTAAACTATCATTCAAGCTTTGGCAGCCCCCGGCTTTCGCCTCAGGGGTAAAACAACTTACTAGTCTGCATTCTGTCCATCAACTGTGGTTTTTGCGTGAGAAAGAGTGATAGCAAAACACTCGGTCAAAAGTGACCATTCTGTGAGTGATTCTTCCAACCAAAAAGGAGTATTTTCCTATTTTCCAGCTCTCCGACCTGTTATTAGACATTTACCTGTGTGTGTCAGGGGTCTATTTGATCACTTCCCAGGGGAACTGACCAAGAAAGAGGGCGGCTGAGGGAACTGCCTCCCACCCTGTATAATCTCAGCCTGTGGAATCCCTTGCTGACAATCCATTATCATTGGTAACAGCAGCTTGGCCATCACCTCCGCTGCCTTGAGCACCACACTGGAAACTAAAATCAGATGAAAAATGTTCAGATGGGCCCAAACTACAGGAGACTGAGAGATGAAGGAACCAATGGGGGCACTGTTGGGTAGGCAGTAAGCTTAATTTGTGAAAGAGTAATTGCAGGTGACCCATTCTTTTTTCTTTTTAACAGAAGGTTGCATATATCATTGCCAAATGCCATGCAGGAGCTCACATGCATCATAGGTGAATGCCGAGTAGAAGCTTGCGTGCATTATTTCCAAATGCTGAGGAGAAGATCACATGCATAATTTAGTAAATGCCGAGGTTGTTGAATACCAAGGCGGTCTACTCTTGAATTCAGCTCCTGGCTCTTTCATCCACCAACATGCTCTTCCTCCATATTATCTCACTCTTGCAGGTTCTTTCTCGTATTTGTTTTCTCCCTTTTCACTGTTTTCCATATTTCCCTTCCTCCTTCTGCCCACGCCCCTTCATGCCTTTCTCTCTCTTGTTCGGTTTTACTGTCTGATGATTTAAAACATGTACCAGTCTCTAAAAAAGAATGCAGTTTGGTCCCGCCTGCAGCCACCAGTTTTAATTAAGCGACCTTAGCTTGCGGCCCACAAAGGAAATGCCAGAGTGGCTAGTCTAGCCCCTTCCGCATTTTATCTCCAGCCTGACGAGCGGAACCACCCTTTTCTCTCCTACTGCAAGACGCAAGGACCCCAACCTTCTCCCTTCCAGATGACGTACCACAGAAATATTACATATGACCAGAAATAAGAGCCACAGGGTCAACCTCATCTCAGAGTCCCTGCCCCCTCTCTACCCAAAACAGTCTCCGAAGTTAATCGTGCTTGCTCAGCACAATTGACTCTGGCGTTAATCGGAGTCCATTTTAATGTCTCTTTTCCAATCCTTGTTACCTCTGCTGGGGTATTTATAATTAATATTTCCATCAGAGTGAATGCTGTTTCAGAGCATCACCAGCTACCAGTCTCTTGTCTGTAATGGTCGGAGGGTTCCACCACTAAAGAATGCTTTCCAGCTGCACTGTGTACAGCTTCTGCTGTTTCTCATTCATGCCTCTCCACACATACCCTCCCTCTGACTACGCAAGAATATGGAGCCTCCACAGGCAGGGCTTGTTGCTTGAGCCTTGTGCCATCGTATTTACATTGATGGTATTTGTAAAGTGCACACATAGTTGAAAGGCAGCGGAGAACTGTACAGGATCAAAGGCAGAGATGCAACCAGAAAGTGAATCTGGGTGGGAGGTCATGGGTTCTGCGATGGGCGGTTGACTTGTGACTGTTGTGATGTAGTGTTCTTTAAAGACACGCGTCTTCAGCTCCTTCCTAACTTGGAGCATCATTGTAGTGGTTCCTCGTTGTTTTATTGGTTCTTGCACATCTTTGTCCACCTGGTTTTATGGATTGTTGCATGTCTGTGTCCTCCTGAGTGAAGGTGTCTGAATATGTTCCTAACTGGCCCATTAATAATTTAGCATTTTCTTTTTAGATGTGACCTGCATGACTGAGCCCAATACTGCAGACGAGGCCTCACCAGTGCTGTGTACAGAACTTACAACTGTTTGTACCCCAACTTTCAATCCAGAAGTATACATACTGGCCCTCATGTTGTTGACAAGTGAATTCTGAAGATTGCATTCTTTGAGAGTCATCATCCCTCTGCCACCCTTTACCCTGACTCATAGCTGGCTGCCTCTGACCACACGTCAAATATAGGCCCTTCAGACAGTTCTGTTTTTTGGGCCCACTGTAAATTGCATGCCTGGATTTCAAAGTCAACACCTATAGCAGAATAGATAAAACTACAAATACCAGAATGCAAAGGGCTGCTGGCTAAAGAGCCAGAACTGTCTGATGACCTCATCTATGATTGTTGTCCACTTCGAGCCTTGAAAATTAAAGTCACTCTGCTGAAAGTCTAATGTGTCCATACCTTTAACAGAATAGTTTTTCTTCGAAAGCCCACTTGAGTGTCCCTAATTCAAGAAGACCTACAGATGTCACAGACGAGGCACTGACACAATATCGAAGGTCAGAATATAGACCTACAGAAATATCGACGCAAGAATATTTAAGGCAAGAATATCGACATCCTATCTACAACATGGTATGTACAAAAATAAAATATCAATGTTAAAAATATCTTTATTAAAAAATATTGTTTTTTGTTAAAAAAAATGTAAAATAATGTAAACATTACTTATAAATAAAATAAACATAGTTAAAAATATATTAATGTTAAAAATTTATAAGTAATACAAATATAATAAAACATTAATTAAACATACACTTAAATATATATATATACTTACTTAATAATCAGTTTGGATAATTATTTTAATAACATATTTTATCAAAAAATATTATAAATTACAAATCCATCTACACACATAAAACAATAACATGAATAAAAACTAAATAATTATGTTTAATAATTTTTTTATATACTTTCAATATTTTAATAAATTAATTATATACTACATTATCTAAAATAATAGAAAAACATTAGATAGCTAAAGAAATAAAACTACTATTCAAACTCCAAAAAAAACTACAGTAATGAAAATGTTGGATAGCGTAGGGCTTAAAATTACTATTCCCACTCCAGAAAGTGCAACAGTATGGAAAGTGTTGGATAGCGTAGGGGTAAAAATTACTATTTAAACTCCAGAGAGTGAAACACTAGGGAAAGTGTTGGATAGCGTAGGGGTAAAAATTACTATCCCCACTCCAGAGAGTGCAACAGTAGGGAAAGTGTTGGATAGCGTAGGGGTAAAAATTACTATTCCCACTCCAGAGAGTGCAACAGTAGGGAAAGTGTTGGATAGCGTAGGGGTAATAATTACTATTCCCACTCCAGAGAGTGGAACAGTAGGGAAAGCGTTGGATAGAGTAGGGGTAAAAATTACTATTCCAACTCCAGAGAGTGCAAGAGTAGGGAAAGCGTTGGATAGCGTAGGGGTAAAAATTACTATTCCCACTCCAGAGAGTGCAACAGTAGGGAAAGTGTTGGATAGCGTAGGGGTAAAAATTACTATTCCCACTCCAGAGAGTGCAACAGTAGGGAAAGCGTTGGATAGCGTAGGGGTAAAAATTACTATTCCAACTCCAGAGAGTGAAACAGTAGGGAAAGTTTTGGATAGCGTAGAAGTTAAATATAACATACTTATAAATCATTTTTGTATTTAAAATAATTAATAATTAAATTTTTAAATAACTCTAAATTAAATAAAATAAATAAATCAGCCCCCCCCCGCCCCCCCCAAGATTTGTGTCAGACCACAATCCACTAATTGTTGAATGTCCTCTTTTTCATGGGCCTAGTGTCCTAAGGGTTTGGACATTCGAAAGAAAATTATTATTGGAACAGCCTTATTTAGGACATATGAGGAATTGGTTAATTGAATTTTTAAATATTAATAGGGGGACTGCTTCTGGTGCTACAGTTTGGTATACACTTAAGGCTGCAGCCCGGGGGGAGACGAAGAGTTTTTCGGCCTTTCGACGGAGGACAATCCAAGAACAAACTCGAGGGCGTATTGAGGAGTTGATGGTGGCAGAGGTCCAGTTAACATGCACAATTAAGGAGGGTTGTGACACAGGTCAAAGTCAGTTACTGGTTGCTAAAACCAAGGCTAGTCTGCTGGAGTTCTTTGGTCAGGATTTGGCTGCCAAGTTCTTACAGTTTCGTACAATGATGTTTGAATATGGGGAAAAATCTGGCATGGTCTTGGCCTAACGACTCCAGCAGAAGAGTTTGGCCACCCGTATCATTAAGATCCAAGATCATCAAGGCCATGTTCACGACACACAGGCGGAGGTCATGGGTGTCTTTCTGCAGTTTGATCGCACACTGTATACAGAGGAAAATATTAGTTCAGAGGTAGAGTCCGAAGCTGGGGTTTTTCTTCAGGACATTAATACCCTCCATGTTACGGCCCAACAGAATGAAGCTCTCTCTGCCCCCATAGAATGGGAGGAGGTTGAGTTCGCAATTAATTCACTAGCTAATGGCAAAGCTGCAGGCCCAGATGCTATTCCTTTGGAATTCTATAGGGTGTTCCGCTCTGAGATTCGGTTGGATTTTCTCTCAGTTCTTAGAGCAGCATAGGAAGGTAACATACCAGTCTCATGGATCCAAACTGCGATCGTCCTCTTTAGGAAGAAAGATAAGCCAGAGCTGGACCCTTCCTCCTTTCGCCCTATATCTCTTATGAATACAGACAGTAAAATGTATTCCAAAATTTTGTCTACCAGACTAGCTTTGGTGATCACTCCATTGGTCTCACTACGCCAGCATGGCTTTATTCCGGGCAGGGACACGGCCGATCATGTCCCCCGGGTCATTGCACTTCTGGACTGGGCCCAGGTTACTGAGTCTCCCCTTCGAGCGATCCTGTTGGACGCCGAGAAGGCGTTCGACAGGGTCGCCTGGGGGTTTTTATGGGCATTTCTCCGCTGGAAAGGTTTTAGCCTTAAGTTCATCCAGGCGGTTCAATCACTTTACATTGCTCCAGCGGCCACCCTACGTGTTTCTGGTCTGGTTTCAACATCATTTAGTATCAGCAGGAGCACTAGGCAGGGCTGCCCTTGCTCGCTCCTCCTTTTTGCCCTGTACATCGACCCTTTTATAAGTAAGATTGAAGGCTCTTTAAATATTCTGCCGGTTAGGGTCAATGTTACAGAGTACAAGCTGTTGGCCTACGCTCACGACATTGTAGTTTTGACCAGAGATGTTGCCTCTGCCTTTCCTGGCATAAAGAACTTAGTAGAACAGTATGGCCAGCTGTCTGGCTACAAGCTTAATGTCACCAAAACCCAGGTCATTCAAACTTCTGCTCTGGGCCCCTCTCAAGCTCCAGTGGTTCAAGTCGCAACATATCTAGGGGTCAAAATGACTACCCTAGTTTTCAATATCCCAGACTTGAATATTCTGCCGGTTATTGAATCAGTTAACTCTAAACTAGTAAGATTGGACAATTTACATCTCTCTCTGTATGGTCGGTATAACGTTCTTAAAATGCTGACTCTACCGAAGTTTTTGTACCTATTTAGAACCATCCCACTGCAGTTCTCACAACTAAGCCTGGCCAGAGCAGAAAGTACCTGTAATAGATGTCTTTGGGGGTATCATCGCCCTCGTATGGCAGCTAAGTGGATGTGCCTCTCAAGAGATCGGGGGGGGGGGGGCTGGTCAGTCCCGAATCTTTTGCTCTATTATTGGCCCGCACTACTCCAACATTTGGGCCTGCCATTGCTTGGGGACAGGGCAGCGGTGCCGTCGTTCTGTAGACCTACTATCTATGAAATAGGGCTTGGAGAGGACGCTGTGAATTAGCGCGATGTTGGTGAAAGCGCTTATTGCCGAGGATCACCGCTGCGGCCTGGGCGCTGTGAAGTCTGAGGCGCTGACTGCGCCTGAGCCCGTGTGTGCCTTTGATTGGGGGCGCTGCCGCTGAATGCGCCTTGGGCCCAAAAATCACAGCTGCGGCCCCGGCGCCTCCTAGGAAGAACCCGCTCTGGCCCGGAAGTCCTCGCCGCGGCCCCCGAAGCCTGGGAGGGCCGCCGCGGTAGCGGAGAAGGCTGCGCTGGGCATGCGAAGTCAGCAAGGACGGTGTCACATGACAGGGGCGCTGCCGCGTCATCGGCCGCGCCACCTGGAAGCCGCGATGCCATTGGTTGCGGCTGCCGCGCCCCCGAGAGCCACGCCCTCATTGGTTCCCAGGCCGGAGCAGGCATCGGAAGGCCTGGAGCCGATCCTGAGCACCGGCGAGGGGGCTCCGAGCAGAGAGGGAGCCACCTACCTCTCCTGGGCGAGTTGGAAGAAGGGTAGGGGCCCGGGGGAGTGAGGAGGCGGCCGGTGCCTGCCAGAACCGGCGCCAGCTTGACTGCGGACGTTTATCCCTCAGGTAACAGCCCGCAGGGAGGGTTGGGAAGTGCTGTGCCCTCGCCAAGGCAGTAATGGAGACCCCTGCGCAGCCGGGCTAGCCAACTACACATCCCCCTGGCGCTAGACAGTTTCTGCCGTCCTGTCTTCCATGCAAGGGCACCAAATTCTCTCGAATGACAGCTCTTGCCCAGGGTAAAGCCCTGAACAGGAGTTGGGGTTTGTAGTGCATATCCTCATGAGACTGACTACCTGCGGCAGTAACACTGCATAGGAGATGTAGCTGAGTTAACCCTACAGAGGGACTGTCTTATTTAGAGGAGGCACCTGCATAGGGAATGTAACTGAAATGTATTGACTTTATATGCATTCCCCTGAAATGTTACTTTGATGACCATGTTTACAGGAAACGTTGCCTAGAATGTCCCTGAAGAGCAGTGTTATTTTTATTGAATTAATGTCTGAGAGATGTTGACTCCATTTGCCTGGTATCTAAGAAGTGTTACCTGCCTGAACTAACGAAATGAGATAAAGAGTCTTGGTTTCTAAAACAACCTGGTGTGGTGTCATTTTATTGCGTGTGTATTCGTGAGTCAGTGTGAGTGTGTGCTGCACCACTGCTTTACAAATTGCCTTCGGGTGCCTTCCTGCCTCGCGCCAAGCTACCGTGTCAGAATTGGTGACCTGATTCTAACATTGGTGTTCAGCGGCGGGATAAGGACTTGTGGTTGTGCAGCACCCTCCAGTGATTCAGTGTGCGTGCAATTGGACACCTATTGTAACGCAAGCCTAACAAATTTGCCCTTCACTGCCTGATTGATTGTATAGGCTCTTGCGTTAAACCTGTTGCCTACGTCCTAGTGTTTTTTCTCTTAAGTTGTCTGGGGCCCTCCCTGTCAGGATGGAGTTCCAGCTGGCCAACCTAGAGGTGTGTACAGTGGCGCAGCTGAGGGAGTTCTGTCAGGGGATGGGGGTGTCCGTCAAGCGAGGCGCCAAGAGAGGAGATTCAGAAAGCCTTGAGGGCATGGGTAATGGCCAACCCAGAGGGGAGAGTAGATGAGGGACAGGGGGAGCTGGGCGCACAAGGGGAGGCGGGCGTTCCAGGAGAGCTAGACCTACTGCAAGTAGACATTAGTGAGTTGTTGTCCCTAGATGAGGGGGGTGAGTGGACCGGCTTGACCCTGGTTTCACTGGGGGATAGAGAGATGGTCCCAGAGACGCAGTTAACCTCGAATACTGCCAAGTACCGGCAGAGGGTACGGGCAAGCATGGGCGGATTTTGCGGATCCACGATTCACGGATTTGCGTATCCACGGATCGTGGATCCGCAAAATCCGCGTATTTGCGGATTTGCGTATTTGGGGCGGGGCTTCCATGCGAGTGCACATGCCTCTTGTGTGTATAAAAGGTCAGATACCGATCAGAGACAGCTGCCCAGCCTTGACAACGCTCACGATTGTTTTTTGGGCCGATAATGAGTCACTGAATTTAAGCTTCAACTAGGGCACATGCTTACTGTAAGTGCTTCCGGTTGAGGTTTGATTTTGTGCCAGGACCATCGTGCCAGAATGAACCCTGCCCTTCATATTTATTCAAGAAGACGCCACCGTTTTGGGAAGAGGGCACAGCTGCCTGGCCTGGTAACTATTTTACGATGGCACCGGCAAGCTGCCAGCGCCATCCTAAAATAGTTACTACATTAGCTTCAACAGGAAGCTTGAATAGATAAAATAAAGCAGATACACGAGCGCCTGCTTGATTTTATCTATTAGTGCTTCCCGTTGAAGCTAATTTAGTAACTATTTTACGATGGCGCTGGCAGCTTGCCGGCGCCATCGTAAAATAGTTACAACAGGCCAGCAAGGCTTGAACTTTTGACCTAGGAATCCGCCGCTCGCGGATTGCAAATTTTCGGTAAATTCGCGAGAGTTCGCGGATCGCGAATTTACCGAAAATTCGCAAAATCCGCGAGCGGAGCGGATTTAGCGCTCATGCTTAGGTACGGGTTAACAGGCAGGAGGTGGAGGCTCTGAGGGATACGGGTGCCAGCATGACGATGGTACTGAGACAGCTGGTGTCCCCGGAGCAAGTGATCCCGGACGTATTCCACAAGGTTGTATTGGCTGACAACAGTGTGGGCCACTACCCTGTGGCCCAGGTTCTCTTTGAGTGGGGAGGGGTCTCAGGCCAGTTGAGAGTCACCGTAAGCCCTGCCATGCCAGTTGAGTGTCTGCTCGGAAACGATTTGGAAGCCCACACCGAAATGCTGGTATTACCAGGATGGACTTGTGTGGTCATGAGGTCCATGGCTGCCCGGCAAGGAACTTAACCCGGGTTGGAGACTGGAACAATGGCCCAGCCCAATGCTGGACAAGAAGACGTCTTGGAGGACACACCCTGTGAGATGGATGGGGAGCCCGTGGAGGTGACCCCGGAGTCCGCGGAGGTGGATGTTGTTCCCGTGGGGGACTTGCCGATCCCTGCAGAGTGGCAGGTGAAAGGAGGGCCTACCCATGAGGACTTTTGTCAGGCGTAGAGAGAGTGCCCAACGCTTGAAGGCATGCGGCAGCAGACTGAAGCCCAAGCGACTGCCAAGGAAACCGGCAATTACCATATTTACTGGGAGGATGGCCTCCTCTACAGTGAGCCTAAGGCTCCGGTAATTGGGTCATCAAGGGCCTTAGTGGTCCGCCAATGCTACTGAGCCTACCTGCTGGAATTGGCACATGAGATACCACTGGCAGGACACCTGGGCCAGGACAAAACCTTTGCTCGGTTGGTCCCACATTTTTACTGGCCCAGAATGCGAGTTGCCTTTGACACCTTTTGTAAGACCTGTAAGACTTGTCAGGCGAGTGGCAAGACTGGGACTAAGTTGAAGGTCCCTATAGAACCGCTCCTGGTTGTCGGTACCCCTTTTGAGCGGGTAGGCATTGATATTGTCGGGCCAATGGATCCGCCGACTACTTCGGGGCACCGGTTCATCCCTCTGAGGACCATCACTGCACCTGCGGTGGCACGGGCCTCGATAGGGATTTTTACCCGAGTGGGATTCCCCAAGGTCGTGATGTCAGATAGGGGCACAAATTTCATGTCGGCCTATATGCAGGCCATGTGGAAGGAGTGCGGAGTGACCTACCGGTTCTCCACTTCTTACCACCACCAGACTAACTGGCTTGTAGAGCGCTTCAACAAGATCCTGAAGGGGATGATCCGGAGCCTGCCAGAGGACTTGAGATGGAAGTGGGACGTCCTCTTACCCTGTCTGCTGTTCTCCTACCGTGAGGTGCCGCAGAAGGGAGTTGGGTTCAGCCCCTTTGAGCTGCTCTATGGCCACCCCGTTAGGGGGCCCCTCAGTCTTGTGAAGGAGGGGTGGGAGAAGACTTCCAATAAGCTTCCCTGTGACGTGGTCAGCTACATGCTGGCATTCCGCAGCCAGATGGCCAAGCTGTGGAAGGAAGCCTCAGACAATCTGAAGGCTAGTCAAGCCGTCATGAAGGAGTGGTACGACCGGAACGCTCGGACAGTGGAGTTGGATGCTGGACAGAAGGTGTGGCTCATGAAGCCCAGAGAGCTTAGCGCCCTCCAGGACCGGTGGACTGGACCATATGAGATCGTGGAGAAGCGAGGCCAGACCACTTATGTAGTAGACCTCAAGACCCCCCGACAGCCCCATAGGGTGTTCCACATCAACCGCCTGAAGCCGCACCATGATTTTTATCAGGAGACTTAGGGTCATTCAGATTTGTAAAGCAACTGTTATTACCTATTGAATTTCAATGCATTTTTGCCTTCCAAATGAAAGACATTGTGTAACAAAGATGTCATTTTGAAAAATGACCGATAATTCTCATGCTGGTAGGAGTATTCCCAATTTTGGAAATGTGCTAATATCTACTGTTTTTAAACTCTATATTTTGTTCCCATTTCAGAAATACATAGCTGTCTTTCATACCGATTTTTCCATCTATACATTTTCCCACAATAATTGCTATATACCCGGTACATAATAAAAACCATTGTAAATTGCTGCTCAGATTTTGGCGATGGGTTCGTCGGGTTCTTGCTGAACATACAAGCCCTATATATCCCCACAATCAGTAAGGTCCAGCGGATGTAATGGTATATTGCTTTTAAACAGCTGTCATAATTAGAAGAAGTTACAGGTGGAAACGTTGACACAAAAGGCTGTTTTTTTTAAACTAATTTTCAATTTTTCTTATATTTAACTGTTGGTTTTCTATAAGGAAACCTTGATGGATCTACACATATGACTAAATTCAGAATTTTGCCTCCTTTTCTAAAATGTATAGCTTACGAGGATCCATTATTGCTTTCATACCCATTTTTACCATTAACTGGAAGGAAGTTGAAAGCACAAAAAAAAGCAAAAATAGGCCATATCCCAGAAAAATACCAAAACTGGGTAAAAAATGTTGGTTTTCTGACAAAAGTCTGTCATTCCCTAAAAGCTGGGAAATGGTGATTTCAGCCCCAAACACCCTTTTGTCAATCAATCAATCAATCAATCAGTCATATAAATTTGTAGAGCGCGCTACTCACCTGCTAGGGTCTTAAGGCGCTGGGAGGGGGGGAGGGGAGTCGCTACTGCTCGAACATCCAGGTCTTGAGTTGTTTCCTGAAGGAGAGGCGATCCTGGGTCAGCCGTAGGTGGGTGGGGAGGGAGTTCCATGTCTTGGCTGCCTGGTAGGAGAAGGATCTTCCTCCGGCGGTGGCTCTGCGAATTTGTGGGACGGAGGCGAGGGCGAGGCTGGCGGATCGGAGCTGGCGGGTGGGTGTGTAGAATGTGAGGCGGCTGTTGAGGCATTTAGGGCCCATGTCGTGGAGAGCCTTGTGTGCGTGGGTGAAGAGTCTGAACGTGATCCTCTTGCTGACGGGGAGCCAGTGCAGGTCTTTCAGATGGGCAGAGATGTGGCTGTGGCGGGGGATGTCCAGGATGAGTCGTGCCGAAGCGTTCTGTATGCGCTAGAGTCTTTTCTGGAGTTTGGCTGTGGTTCTAGCATAGAGGGTGTTCCCGTAGTCCAGACGGCTGGGGACGAGGGCCTGGTTGACCGTCTTCCTGGTTTCGGTGGGGATCCACCGGAAGATCTTTCGGAGCATGCGCAGGGTGTTGAAACAGGATGACGATACGGCGTTGGCTTGCTTGGTCATCGTGAGGGAGAAGTCCAGGATGAAGCCCAGGTTGCGTGCATGGGCCGCTGGCTTGGGGGCGGTGCCCAGGGCCGGGGGCCACCAGGAGTCGTCCCAGGCAGAGGGGGATGGTCCCAGGATGAGGACTTCCGTCTTGTCTGAGTTCAGTTTCAGACGGCTGAGCTTCATCCATTCCGCGACGTCTTTCATTCCTTCCTGGAGGCTGGTTCTGGCGGTGGCGGGGTCGTTGGTGAGGGAGAGGATCAGCTGGGTGCGTCGGCGTAGGAGATGATGTTGAGGTTGTGTTGCCATGCGATGGCTGCGAGGGGGCTCATGTAGACATTGAAGAGGGTGGGGCTGAGCGAGGATCCTTGCGGGACGCCGCAGATGACTTCGGTGGCCGCGGATCGGAACGGGGGAAGGCGGACTCTCTGGGTTCTTCCGGCAAGGAACGAGATGATCCACTCTAACGCCGTTCCTTGGATACCGGTGTTGCTGAGGCACTGTATCAGGGTGCGGTGGCATACGGTGTCGAAGGCTGCTGAAAGGTCCAGGAGGATGAGGGCAGCTGTTTCCCCGTTGTCGAGCAGGGACCTGATGTCGTCGGTGGCTGTGATGAGTGCGGTCTCGGTGCTGTGGTTTGCTCGGAAACCGGACTGCGAGGGGTCGAGGTATCCGTTTGTCTCGAGGAAGGCGGAGAGTTGTCTGTTGACGGTCTTCTCGATGACTTTAGCAGGAAAGGGGAGGAGTGAGATGGGGCGGAAGTTCTTGAGGTCCGTGGGGTCCGCGGTGGGTTTCTTCAGGAGGGCGCTGAGCTCGGCATGTTTCCAGCTCTCCGGGAAGGCGGTGGATGTGAAGGAGCTGTTAATGATGTCACGGAGTTGGGGTGCGATAATGGAGTCGGCTTTGTTGAAGATGTGGTGTGGGCATGGGTCGGTTGGGGAGCCGGAGTGGATGGTTTTCATCGTGCGGGTGGTGTCTTCGGTGCTGACCACGGTCCAGGTGCAGAGGGTGGTGGTGGGGGGCGCTGGTTCGGTGGTTGGGTGCGTGGTCTGTGCGTCGGGGCTGTTGTGTATGTCGGCGATCTTGTGGTGAAAGAATGAGGCGAGTGAGTCGCAGAGGTATTGCGAGGGTGTGATGTCGTTGTTGCAGGCGCGGAGGTTGGAGAGCTCTCTAACGATGCTGAAGAGTTCTTTGCTGTTGTGGGAGTTGTTGTCCAGTCGTTCTTTGAATGTAGTCCTTTTGGTGGTGCGGATCAGCTGGTGGTGTTTGCGGGTGGCGTTCTTGAGGGCTGTCATGTTGTTTGTTGTCTGGTCGTGGCGCCAGGCTTTCTCGAGAGTGCCGCAGTTTTTCTTGGAGTTTTTGAGGTCGTTGGTGAACCATGAGGCTTTCTTGCTGCCGGGTCTGCTGGGAGGGTTCTTCAGTGGTGCGAGGTCGTCGGGGGTCTGTGGATGAGAGTGCCTCTGAGGGTGGTCTTGGGGTCGATGTGTATCTGGAAGTGAAGGTGCTCGGCAGCGGTGAGGGTGTCGTCGGAGTTGGTCGTGATGCGGATGGTGTCTCTGTGGACGATGGCTATGCATCCTCCGGTTTGGTTGACGCGGTCCCTCCGGGTGATCTTGTAGCCATCCGGGATGGCTATGGCAATGTCGGGGGCTGAGGAGGCGTTCATCCAGGTTTCTGTGAGGAAGGCGACGTCTGGTGATGTTGTGACGAGGAGGTTCCAGAGTTCGATGGCGTGCCTGTGGACGGAGGGGTGTTGAGCAGGATGCACTTGAGGTGATTGTCGCTGGTGCTCGGCTTGGCGAGTGCCGGGCAGGGTCAGAGGCAGGTGAATTTGCAGGTTTGGCAAGTGAAGGGTCCGTGGGTGTGTAGCAGGCAGGGTTCCAGCCGGCGTTGAGTGCGTGGATGGTGGAAGCGTCGTATGTCCGTCGGGTGGGCAGGCCTCGGCGAGGGCCAGGGGTCCTGGCGCTGGGCGCAGACGGGCACAGATGGGCTTGCCTTAGGCGCGCCAGCGGCGTGCCTGCTGCGCGGCCGCCGTGCGGCCTCCATATGAGGCGAAGTGGGAGGGAGGAGCAGCTGGTAGGCGGGAGCGGGCGGCCAATGGGCGGTGGGAACAGAAGAAAAAGGGGCGGGGCGGGGCGGGGCCGCGAGGGAGCAGCGGCGGGAAGCGGGGAGCGGGGGGGCACAACAGAGGGATACAACAGCTACTGGAAAAACTAGGAATACCACAAAAACAGAAATAAAGAAAAATTGCACAGTTCAAAACACAAGTGTGGGCAACAGCAAAGGTAGCGGCAGGGGGACGCCGAGGCCAGGGGCGAACCTGCGGCGCCGGGTCAGAGACGCGCTTTACAGCTGAGGAGCCGTGCAGCGTGGCCTGGGGTCAGGTCACACTCACCTGCGCCGCGCGGCCTCCAAATGAGGCCAAGTGGGAGGTAGGAGCAGCTGGGAGGCGGGAGCGGGGCGGCCAATGGGCGGTGGGAACAGAAGAAAAAGGGGCGGGTGGGGCGGGGCTGCGAGGGAGCAGCGGCGGGAAGAGGGGGGGCACACCAGAGGGATACAACAGCTACGGGAAAAACGAGGAATACCACAAAAACAGAAATAAAGAAAAATTGAACAGTTCAAAACACAAGTGTGGGCAACAGCAAAGGTAGTGGCAGGGGGACGCCGAGGCCAGCGGCGAACCTGCGGCGCCGGGTCAGAGATGCGCTTTACAGCTGAGGAGTTGTGCGGCGTGGGGGGTGGCCTGGGGTCAGGTCACACTCACCTGCGCCGCGCGGCCACCATATGAGGCCAAGTGGGAGGGAGGAGCAGCTGGGAGGCAGGAGCGGGGCGGCCAGTGGGCGGTGGGAACAGAAGAAAAAGGGGCGGGCCATGAGGGAGCAGCGGCGGGAAGCGGGGAGCGGGGGGGGGAATACCAGAGGGATACAACAGCTACGGGAAAAACGAGAAATACCACAAAAACAGAAATAAAGAAAAATTGCACAGTTCAAAACACAAGTGTGGGCAACAGCAAAGGTAGCGGCAGGGGGACGCCGAGGCCAGGGGCAAACCTGCGGCGCCGGGTCAGAGATGCGCTTTACAGCTGAGGAGCCGTGCGGCGTGGCCTGGGGTCAGGTCACACTCACCTTTTTGATACCATTTGCAGGCAAAAACCCAGACGCTTTAATTTGCAGCGCTTTTTTCGCATTTTCCCCCCAACAAAGACAACTTTGCTGTATTTTGGCTCATTTCTGGGATTCCCCCCAGAGGACTTCAGAAACCCAGGGAACCTTTAGAATCCCCATGATGTTGGAAGAAAAGGACACAAATTTGGCGTGGATACCTTATGTGGTCAAAAAGTTACAGGGGCCTAAGCACGCACTACCCCAAATAGCCAAAAAAAAACTTAGCACGGGGGGAAGCCTAGCAGCGAAGGGGTTAAGAGCAGGACCACTGCCTGCTCGTAAAAATTATTTGCACGCCCATTCACAAAGGGGAAGGGGTCCCCTTCCCGTTTGCGAGTGGCTTCAGAAAACAATCATACATAGGTTGGCACGCCCCTTCCTAATAGCGAGTCGCTAACCCTATTTTGCGAGTCACTATTAGATTAGCAACTCGCAAAATAGGATTAGTACATTGTGCATCAGTTTTTTGCGGTCGCAAACGGGCCACATGCCCCTTTAAAACTGCAAAAAACAGTCGCACATCTGGCCCTTGGTGCATAATTTAGTCAGTCCTGCCGCATAATTTGGTGCTCCACGGCCACATATTTGGGTACAGAAGAATACCTCTGCAAGAGCACAATAAGGGTGCCAGAGCCAAATCCCAGGAGCCTCAGGGGAGGGTCCTGGAACAATGACATCAGCGCCCCGTTAGTCCTTCGGGCGGTTGTGGGCCTGAACAACCGGGGGCTTGCCTTGCTATGCTCCGGCCTGAAAGGGACGTGAGTAATAAGGGACGAATGTGTCAAGTGATTCAGTAAGGGGATCACCCCTATAAGGGTAGCACTGATTGGGTTTCCACAGTGCTTGGCTCATCAGGCGGGCAGGGTAGCATAGGTTAGTACGGCTACCTGCCCTTGGATCGCCAGTAAGATAACCCACCATTATTTGCATACTGTTGTATGTAATAAACCTGCAGCCATATTTTCTCCAAACAAAAAAGTTGTGTGGTGTATTTATTTATGCATGCCTTTTCTACTTTGGTGCGGGTGGGGATCATCCTGCTCCAATAATGGAACTATGCGGCTGCCCGCGGCCCCCGCAGGGGGCCACCTCAGAGGGCGGCCACCCTTAGTTCGATTTTAGGCGCCTCCCCATTCGCTTCTGGGACTCCAGGAGGAGTCCCCTTTCAGGGCACGCTGGACACGTCATGTCCGGCGCGCCGGGAGATGGGGAGGGGTATTTAGGCCTCCCCCGCCATTGTTGGGCCTCTTTGCTGCCTGACAAGCCATCTCCCACCCTACCGCATACCCGGCCTGGGGCAGGCAAGGGAAATTTGAGGATGTTGTAATGCTTTCTAAGTCTCTTCAGTAGTGCGTTGTTTTAAATGTTAAGTTTTTTTTTTTAAGGCAAGAACTATTCTCTTCCTCTAATGAGAAAGAAGGTTCCTTTAAAATCTGGTGGTCAGATTAAAGAAGAATCTAAGAGGCGCTTGTGTGTTAAGCACGAGAATGTGCCATGTAATAGCAACGAGTGCATCGTATTGCCTGAAAATGGAAACGTCCATGCCGTCCTGCGCAAGCTCACACAGACATTGCAAGCTGCTGCACGGATTTGCCTATCTCATTCGTGTGTGAGCCAAACTAAAGGGAAACACGATATTGACATGCTCTTCCTCACAGAGACCTGGTGCAACGATACCGCTCACTCTATGTTTGATCTCCTATTACCCACAGGCTATTCTATATTTAGGAATGACAGAACTGACAACATTGGGGGAGGTGTTGCAGTCACCTTCAGAAACTGCCTTCAACTTAAGGCTTCTCCTTTCAGCTCCTCCCACACCTCTGAATGCCTTTCTCTTGAGCTTCAATTGCACCACCGCTCACCCCTCAGATTCCATGTCATTTACCGCCCGCCTCGTAGTGGCCCTTCATTTATGGAGGAACTCACTGACTTCATCAGCGACCAATACTCGCAAAGTGACAATCAGACCTTCGTGGGTGACTTCAATCTCCACTGGGGCTTACCGCAAGACTCTTCTGCGAACTCGCTGGCCACCTTCCTCTCTGCAAACGATCTTATCCAACACTGCACAGAATCAACACACTCTAAGGGCTCAATCCTGGACCTTGTTATTTCTAAAGCAGACATGCTTTCTATCACTACCCCTATTCATGAAGACTGGTCTGACCACCTCCTCATCCCATTCTCTCTTCGCCTATCACACTCTATAACTCTTGGCCAACCTAAGAGGGCTACCTCCTGGTTCCGTGAGGCTAAAAATATTGATGTCGGTCCCCTCTGTGAATCAGCTTTGTTAACACTTCCAAGGCTAGACCCAAACCTAAATGTTGACGAACTCACCTCCCAATGCCTCACAGTCCTTGCAGCCGAAATCAATAACGTAGTTCCACTCAAAAGCAAAAAGATACGCCCCACTCCCTCAGCACCTTGGTTCAACAAATCCCTCTATGAAGAAAGGAAGCAGCTAAGATTCCTGGAGAAACCGTGGGGGCAAGTGCCCTCCACCGAAGATTTGGCCACGCTTCGTTCAGCAAGATCCAAGTACCACAAGCACATCTCCCTTGGGAAAGCGTCGCACTTCAAACCCCTCCTTGACTCAGCCAAAAATAGACCCAAACAAGCATTAGAAATGCAATCGGGCTCGGATTTATTTGAGTTTGAGCTAATGGCATTGTAAATGCCAATGTCTTTTTGCCATGTGTTATGGAGTGTGTGCATGTGGTGTGTAGTGGAAGTATGTTGGTTGAATTGTAATTTTACCAATGGTGGCATGCTGTGCTTTATATGAATATGTTTAAAAGTAAAGTGTACCATACTGCGATTGCTTGGTGGAAAAGTGCACTGCCGGCTGGAGGTGTGTGTGCTTGGTGGAAGGGTGCACTGACGGCTGGTGGGTGTGTGCTTGGTAAAAGCGTGCACAGATGGATGATGGTTGTTGGTGTTTGTGCATGGTGAAAGCATTCATTGACGGCTGGGGGTGTGTTGTTGTGTGTGTTGTTTTCTGTGTGCTGGTGAGTGTGTGGTGGTGAGTCTGTGGGGGTGAGCCTGGGGAGTGAGTGTGGTGGTGAGTGTGTTGTGTTGAGTGGTGACAAGTGTGTGGTGTTGAGAGACTGAGGTGTGTGGTTTGTGTGTGCGTTATGTGTGTGTGGTGTATGTGTGTGTGGTGTTTTCTGCACACTCACACACTGCCCCTACACATTCACACACTGCTCACCCGCACACTCCCAATGTCACCCTGCATAGTCACACACTGTTTACCCTGCACACTCATTCTGCACACTCACACAATGTGCACCCTGACACACTGTCTCTGCAGTCACTCTGCAATCACTGTCACTCTGCACTCACTGTCACTCTGCACTCACTGTCACTCTGCTGTCACTCGGCACTCACTGTCACTCTGCACTCACTGTCACTCTGCTGTCACTCTGCACTCACTGTCACTCTGCACTCACTGTCACTCTGCTGTCACTCTGCACTCACTGTCACTCTGCACTCACTGTCACTCTGCACTCACTGTCACTCTGCACTCCGTCACTCTGCACTCACTGTCACTCTGCACTCACTCTGCACTCACTGTCACTCTGCACTCACTCTGCACTCACTCTACAGTCACTCTGCACTCACTGCCACTCTGCACTCACTGTCACTCTGCACTCACTGTCACTCTGCACTCACTGTCACTCTGCACTCACTCTGCACTCACTGTCACTCTGCACTCACTGTCACTCTGCACTCACTGTCACTCTGCACTCACTGTCACTCTGCACTCACTCTACAGTCACTCTGCACTCACTGTCACTCTGCACTCACTGTCACTCTGCACTCACTGACACTCTGCACTCACTGACACTCTGCACTCACTGTCACTCTGCACTCACTCTGCACTCACTGTCACTCTGCACTCACTGTCACTCTGCACTCACTGTCACTCTGCACGCAGTCTGCACTCACTGTCACTCTGCACTCACTGTCACTCTGCACTCAGTCTGCACTCACTGCCACTCTGCACTCTCAAACTGCACTCTCAATCTACACTCTCAATCTGCACTCTCCACTCTCAATCTGCACTCTGCACTCTCAATCTGCACTCTCAAACTGCACTCTCAAACTGCAATATGCACTCTGATTCTGCACTCTCAATCTGCACTCTCAATCTGCACTCTCAACTCTCATACTGCACTCTCAAACTGCACTCTCAAACTGCAATATGCACTCTGCACTCTGATTCTGCACTCTCAATCTGCACTCTCAATCTGCACTCTCAATCTGCACTCTCAAACTGCGCTCTCAAACTGCACTCTCAAACTGCACTCTCAATCTGCACTCTCAAACTGCACTCTCAATCTGCACTCTCAAACTGCACTCTCAAACTGCACTCTCAAACTGCACTCTCAATCTGCACTCTCAAACTGCACTCTCAACTCAGTCATTCAAAATACACTTTATTCGATTTTTGTTAAAATCATAAAAGGCAGGAATAATACATACATTTAAAACATTTAAAACATTTTAAAAATACCCACAAAACATTTATTTCACACAGCATCCTAAAAAAGGTCACTTAGTTAAAGTTAAAATTAATATATAGAGGTTCACTTTTAGTTTAGAACAATACAGTTCTCGGGCTTCTTTTGTTTTTTCCTCTATAAGCGGCTGTTAAAAAACTAGCAACACAGAAAGTGACATGTGCGTCTGGTAACCGTTGAAGGAAAAGCAAGGCTGGTCTCACTTGTATAAAGCCCATGGTTTTCAGGAGAGGTAGTAGATATTTTCCCCTCTCCAAATTGTAAAGCCCACAAAAAAACATAAAATGGAGAGTATCCTGGTTAGAGAACTGATCACACTCACAAGGTGGTGCATGCTCGGGTTTTCCCCATACGGGGAAACAGCCTAGTGAGTAGTGGATCAAGTTCATTCTAAATCTGGTTAATAAAAATCTATGCAGGGGTTTGGTAACAAATTGCAGATATGGTTCCATAGCGGGGGAAGAGGACAAGACCAAATGTGCTCTTACTAATGGTTTCTTGACTTCCAACTCCTCTCTATCTAAACGTATCCTCCCCTGGAATTCTTTCTTAATCCAAGCAATGTCCCTTTTCCTGATGTTTGAAGGTGTTGTATATAGGTCTGGTCTCCCGAGGGCAGTGAAAGATGACTTTATATATTTCAACCATAATATTTTCATTGCCCCCTCCCTTGCAATCACGTCTTTAAGAATTATATGGTTTAAAGACAACTCTGTGTTTAACCAGGTATTGGCCCAGAAAAGTAAAGGGGCCAATTTCAGTCCATCTGTAATATAGGGTAGGCCAACTTCTTCATGTATGGAATAGGTAGGGGTAGAATTTGGGACCGATAAAATTCTTCTAATAAGCTTGTTTTCAACCCTCTGTATGCTATCCAAGTTAGCATATCCCCACAGAGCTGCACCATATGAAGCAATGGAAACGCATTTACTTTTATAAACTTTTAACACAGCCTCCATTGGTTTAGCCCCTAATCTTTTCGTAAAGGCCATCAGGGCTGCTGTGGACCGAGCTAAGGAAATGTTCTTGGCCTTAATCTGCGTGGCCCAAGAACCTTTCTCATTGAACAGGACCCCTAAATACGGGAAAACAGGGACCCTGGAGAGAACCTTACCCCTACAAGTAAAGATTTTAGTATATGATTTATTTTTCCGTGGGCCCACAATCATTGTGTGTGATTTAGTTGCATTAATTTTTAGGTCTAAGTTAACCATAAATGAGCCAAAAAGCTCTAAAAGGGTCTGTAGACCAATGCCCGTGCGGGCGATGAGAACGGCATCGTCCGCATAAAGGAGAGCCGGAATCTGTTTCCCACCTGCCGCGGTACATCTGCATTGCCTGTTGACAAAAACTTCCCTAGGTCATTTATATAAATAGTAAATAAAAGAGGGGCCAGGATGCAACCTTGGCGAACCCCTTTCTTTGACCTGAAGCTATCTGAACAACGCCCTTCCCTGGTAACCCGGACCTTCGCAAAAAGCCCCTGGTGTAAACTAGCTATAAGGGCCACCAATGAGTCCTCAATGCCGAGCTCACGGAGTATAACCCAGAGCTTGCTCCTATTGACCAAGTCACTCTCAACTCTCAATCTGCACTCTCAACTCTCAAACTGCACTCTCAAACTGCACTCTATAACTGCACTCTCAAACTGCACTCTCAAACTGGACTCTCAAAATGCACTCTCGAACTGCACTCTCAAACTGCACTCTCAATCTGCACTCTCAATCTGCACTCTCAACTCTCAAACTGCACTCTGCACTCTCAAACTGCACTCTGCACTCTCAATCTGCACTCTCAAACTGCACTCTCAATCGGCACTCTCAAACTGCACTCTCAAACTGCACTCTCAACTCTCAAACTGCACTCACAACTCTCATGCTGCACTCTGAAACTGCACTCTCAACTCTGAAACTGCACTGTCAACTCTCAAACTGCACTCTCAACTCTCAAACTACACTCTCAACTCTCAATGTGCACTCTCAACGTGCACTCTCAACTCTCAATCTGCACTCTGCACTCTCAAACTGCACTCTCAAACTGCACTCTGCACTCTCAAACTGCTCTCAAACTGCACTCTCAAACTGCACTCTGATTCTGCACTCTCGAACTGCACTCTGCACTCTCAATCTGCACTCACAAATCTCAATCTGCACTCTCAAACTGCAGTCTCAACTCTCAAACTGCACTCTGCACTCTCAAACTGCACTCTGATTCTGCACTCTCAAACTGCACTCTGCACTCTCAAAGTGCACTCTCAAACTGCACTCTCATCTGAACTCTCAAACTGCACTCTCAAACTGCACTCTCAAACTGCACTCTGATTCTGCACTCTGATTCTGCACTCTGCACTGCCCGTAGTCCCATCACACGCAGGCGCCTATGGAAGCCCGAAAACAAATGGAAGCGCACTAGCTGGTAAAACAGTCCTGAGGGTTAATGCTCCTGCTGCTGAGGTATGGGTGTAGCCTGCAGGTCTCAGGGAAGAATCCAACGGACAAACCTAGGTGAGCGACTGTACATTCTCTAAGCTCCGTGTTTAATTTGCAGATCACACCCTCGTATCCGGGTAAGACAGCTCAGTTGGTTAATGTTGCTGCAATCTTTGTATATTCACGAGGCAACAGGGTTGAACGCTGGTCGAGTACATCAGTGAGTTAATGGTTCTTCAGCCAGTGTCTCCTTCTGCCCATGGTTTCTATATTGGTTGTGTCTGTGTGCAACTGGTGCTGGAATCTGTGTATTCTACCAAGTGCCGGGGCAGGACGTTCCGAGATTCGCCGATACAGATGAGGGAGGGGGCCGTGGGCCCCCGTATCTTGCTGTCTCAGCGCCGGATGAGTGAGGCTAATGAAGACCTTTCCCGGCCTGGCATGCAGCAGCTGCGCACTGAGCGCTGCTGAATGGTGAACGCGCCCGGCCATCTGGATTCACTTACGGAGGCACCCTGACAGCTCCTAATTATAATTAATGTACTTCTGTGCGCGCACACGCACAAAAAATGCCAAACATGGCGGACGAAAACTACATTTAGCCTATCACGTCAAGGCTATTAAAAAGACACCACAGCGAAGACGAATCACTGGCCAGATGACATAACACACTAAGGAATGTGTCTGGCCAAAGCCCTAGAGATACTTTTTTTTCTCTTTAACATTAGGAGCTCGAAACTCCACCCACTTCGTGGGCGTAGGCCGAGCCCTAAAAACTATTCGATCTCATCAAGATTCCTAACTGCTCTCCCCCAACCTCCAAGTTGGAGGATTCTACAAAGAAAGCAGCGGGTTTCGCTATATTCTTCGATGAAAAAGTGAAATCACTTGTGGATCAGGTCGCTTACCTACCCCTCCAGAGGAGCGCAAATCCTCAGCCATTTGGCAGAACTTTGACCCCATATCTGAAGATGTCCTTCTCAAGTGCATCCTCATAATAAAGCCCTCCAACCATTCTCTGAACCCCATCCCCAGTGCCATTGACTTCTATATCCATTCCCTTTCCTATTAGACCACTCTGGTCAACCTCTCCCTCTGTCAAGGCTCTCTTCCTGTCTCCTTCAAAACTGGGCAGGTCACCCTCTGCTTAAAAAACCCACTGCTGATGCGAATGACCTCAACAACTTCCGCCCCATCACTAAGCTACCCTTTCTTGCAAAGATCACAGAAAGATGTGTAGCGAAACAACTCTCTCGTCATATCAAGGACAATGATCTTCTTGACAATTGTCAGTCCGGCTTCATCCAAAACTGCAGCACTGAAACAGCCCTACTGCAAGTGGTTGATGACGAGCTGAGGATACTCGATTCGGGGAGGTCCTGTCTTCTAATTCTCCTTGACCTTTCTGTAGCCTTTGACACTGTCAATCACAACACCCTCAACACTCTTCAACAGAGAATGGGCATGGAGGGCACTGTGCTTAAATGGTGTGCTTCCTTCCTCTCTGATAGATCCCAAATGATCAAAATAGCGAACAGTCTTTCATCTCCTGTGGCGGTAGGTCAAGGTGTTCCTCAAGGCTCTATACTTGCACCCACATTGTTCAATCTCTATTTAGAACCACTGGGAAATCTCCTAAGTAAATCCGGGATCCACTATCATCTCTATGCAGACGACACTCAAATCTACCTCCAGGTTGCCTCTACTCACGATCTCTCCATCCTAAGCTCTACTCTCGACTCCATTCAAAACTGGATGTCAACTCATCAACTGATTCTGAATCCCTCCAAAACTGAATTCCTCCTCCTCTCCTTCTCACTCTCTCCTCCCTCGGTTCAATCATGGATGGATTAGATGAATCTACTTAACAATAAACCCATCATTGTCGACAGCGCAACATCCCTTGGTGTCATACTCGACAAAAAACTCAATCTAATCTCCCACATCAATTTCATTGCTAAGTCTGCTCGATACCCTCGCGGCGGGATGCCTGGCTTTCACCTTGTGGACACCCTGCCGGGGTTTCTCACAGGGGAATACCAGGACGGGTTCCCTAAGCAAGCGCCGGGACGCTTACGGGCAGCTGTGCGCTTTACAAGTCCAGCACATTTACATTTACATTTTCTTTGGGGAATCCGTCGCTTCTTCCCGGAGCAGGACCTTAAAACCCTGGTGCAATCGCTGGTCCTCTCCAGACTGGACTACTGCAATTCTTTTCTTACTGCCTCCCCAAATCCCACTTGTACCCCCCTTAAATCTGTTCTCCATTCAGCAGCTCGTTTCATATATGGGGCCAAAAGAAGCGACCACATCAGACCCTGGTTATCCACCCTCCGCTGGTTTCCCATTGAGCCTAGAGCTATCTACAAGACTGCCTGTATCACCCACAAAGCCTTGCACTTCTCCTCTCCTCGCTACCTGGTGAATAAACTGAAACACTACGGAGGCTCCAGACCTTCACGTAATGTGTAAAATCTACTTCTTGAACCTCCCACTTTCAAGAAGGAGAGAACAATGGCCCAATCCTTTTCAGGCAACGCGGTGAGAATCTGGAACTCCCTTCCGCCTCAGCTCCGGACCACCACCTCCTCCCAGGCCTTCAAAAAGGACCTCAAAGTTCTCCTCCTTCAAAGACACCTCCAAAAGTAATTCACGCCCTCTCTATTATCTGAAGGAAGTCCTCCCATTACTGAAAATGCTATTCTCCATGACTATGGAAGTGCCTTCCCAGTGTGTTCTTGTGGTTGGAGTGCTTGCCATTTATTGCAGTATTATCCTTGTCTTTGTGTCTGGTTCTCTTTTGTAACTTGCACCCGTCACTTTTCTCTTGTAACACACTTTTGCAACCTCTCACATTTTGTTTGCTTTTGATACTTGCACAAGTGCCACCATTGCCTACGTCACGTTGGTTCTTGTGTCTCAGTGTCTAGCATATATTGCACTATATTACCTCTAATTGTACTTTGTTTTCTCTTGTTACTTGCACACTTGTCACTTTTTCCTCCTGTAATGCACTGTTTGCAACCTAATCTATTTTGTTTGCTCACAACCGTCACTTTTACGTCTTGTAACTGAACGTTTGCTTTTGTAATTTGTTCACTTGTAATTTTGTCCTCATGTATCATTAACGTTCCTATTGTGAAGCGCTCTGACGCCTTCGAGTAAAGTCAGCGCTGTAGAAAAACGCATAAATTAAGAAATTAAAACGCATAAATAAATTAAAACGCATAAATAAATAAATAAATAAAAACAAACAATGACAATGTCGCATTTGAAGAAATGCACGAAGGAAGATGCACACAAGCTTCAGGCATCACTTGCGGGGCCAGATGAGTCAATTATAAAAAGATTCCCGTTGTGAAAGCAACGTTTAATTTTTCACGATTCGAAGCTATGATGGGTGACTTCGAAGTCATCCTAATCTACCGCCGGATCCCGGGATCGAACCGGGGACTCTGAGATCTTCAGTGGAGCGCTCTCCTAACGGCCACTCCGCGCTGCTGGAAACGCAGTGAACACAAACCGCGCTGAAGGCCTGACGAACCGCGGTCTCCTCAGCTCCCGAAGCAACCAAGGCCATGGCGGGGGGGGGGGGGGGGGGGCTACAGACCCCCACCCCACCCCACCCCCCCGGCGCGCCGGACATGACGTGGCCGCCGCCGCGCGCCCTGTGAGGGGCCTCCTCGGCCAGAGGGAGGCGCCTCGAATGGAAGTAAGGGCGGCCGCCCGCCCTCAGAGGTGCGCCCCTGAGGGGGCCGCGGGCGGGCGCCCTTCTTCTCAGGCAGGCGAACCGAAGGACAGCGCGGGGATGGAGGCGGGAAAGGCGGCCTTGGCGGGAGTGCTGGCGGCCGTCCTCCTGGCTCAAGGTATCTCGTTTATATATTTCTGCATTTTTATACAGCGCGGACTTTACCCGAAGGCGTCAGAGGCTTCACAATAGGAACAGAACTGAAACATAATGAGAAACATTACAAAAGAACAGATTACAAAAAGCAGACGTTACGTTACATAAGGTAAATTGTGAGCAAACAAAATACATGAGGTAGTAAAAATTGTGAGCAGCCAAAAATACATGAGGTAGTAAAAAGTGCACAAGAGGAAAAGTGACAAGTGTGCGGTTACAAGAGAAAACAAAGTATAATGTGAGGTATAATACTGCAATAAGTGCTAGACACTCAGGCACAAGAACAAGCGTTACGTAGGCAAAGGTGGCACTTGTGCAAGTATCAAAGGTAAAAACATGTGAGAGGTAGCGAACGTGTGTTATAAGGGCAGAGTGGTGTGTGCATGTTGCAAAAGGGCACCGAACACAAGTACATGGAAAATACTGCAAAAAGAAAGGCAGACACTCCAACCACAGGCATACACTGGGAAGGCACTTCCATGGTCATGGAAAGTAGAAATTATCAGTAGTGGGAAGTCTTCCTCCAATGACATGAGGGCGTGAATTACTTTTGGAGGTGTCTCTGGAGGAGGAGAACTTTGAGGTCAGTTTTGAAGGCCTGGGAGGAGGCGGTGGTCCGAAGCTGAGGCGGAAAGGAGTTCCAGATTCTCACTGCGTTGCCTGAAAAGGATTGGGCCATTGTTCTCTCCTTCTTGAAAGTGGGAGGTTCAAGCAGTAGATTCTCCGCATTGCGTGAAGGTCTAGAGCCTCCAGAGAGTTTCAGTTTATTCGCCAGGTAGCGGGGAGAGGAGGAGTGCAAGGCTTTGTGGGTGATACAAGCGGTCTTGTAGATAGCTCTAGGCTCAATGGGAAACCAGCGGAGGGTGGATAACATCGGTGTGATGTGATCGCTTCTTTTGGCCCCATAAATGAAACGAGCTGCTGAATGGAAGACAGACTTAAGTGGGGACAGGTGAGATTTGGGGAGGCCAGTAAGAACAGAATTGCTGTAGTCTAGACTGGAGAGGACCAGCGATTGCACCAGGGTTATAAGGTACTGCTCCGGGAAGAAGAAACAGATTCCCCAAAGAAGGCGCAGTTGGTAACGAGCAGATTTTGCAATAGAATTGATGTGGGGAGTTAGATTGAGTTTTTTGTCTAGAATGACACCAAGGGATTTTGCGCTGTCGGCAATGATGGGTTTATTGTTTAGTAGATTCATCTGATCCATCCATGATTGAACCGGGGGAGGAGAGAGTGAGGAGGAGAAGAGGAGGAATTCAGTTTTGGAGGGATTCAGAATCAATTGATGAGTTGACATCCAGTTTTGAATGAAGTCAAGAGTAGATCATAGGATGGAGAGATCATGAGTGGAGGCAACCTTGAGGTAGAGTTGAGTGTCGTCTGCATAGAGATGATAGTGAATCCCGGATTTGCTTAGGAGGTTTCCCACTGGTTCTAAGTAGAGATTGAACAATGTGGGTGCAAGTATAGAGCCTTGGGCAACACCTTGACCCACCGCCACAGGAGAAGAAAGACTGTTCGCTATTTTGATCATTTGAGATCTGTCAGAGAGGAAGGATGCAAACCATTTAAGCACAGTGCCCTCCATGCCCATTCTCTGTTGAAGAATATTGAGGAGGGTGTTGTGATTAACAGTGTCGAAGGCTGCGGAAAGGCAGGGGCCTCAGTGACCAGGGGACCTCAGTGACCACGGGGCAGCAGTGACCAGGGGGTCGCAGTGACCAGGGGGCAGCAGTGACCAGGGGGCCTCAGTGACCAGGGGGCCTCAGTGACCATTGGGACTCAGTGACCAGGGGGCCTCAGTGACCAGGGGGCCTCAGTGACCAGGGGTTAGCAGTGACAAGGGGTTAGCAGTGACCAGGGGGCCTCAGTGACCAGGAGGCAGCAGCGACCAGGGGGCCTCAGTGACCAGGGGGCAGCAGTGACCAGGGGGCAGCAGTGACCAGGGGGCAGCAGTGACCAGGGGGCCTCAGTGACCAGGGGGCCTCAGTGACCAGGGAGCAGCAGTGACCAGGGGGCAGCAGTGACCAGGGGGCCTCAGTGACCAAGGGGCAGCAGTGACCAGGGGGCCTCAGTGACCAGGGGGCAGCAGTGACCAGGGGTTAGCAGCGACCAGGGGGCCTCAGTGACCATTGGGCCTCAGTGACCAGGGGGCCTCAGTGACCAGGGGGCCTCAGTGACCAGGGGTTAGCAGTGACAAGGGGTTAGCAGTGACCAGGGGGCCTCAGTGACCAGGAGGCAGCAGCGACCAGGGGGCCTCAGTGACCAGGGGGCCTCAGTGACCAGGGGGCAGCAGTGACCAGGGGGCAGCAGTGACCAGGGGGCCTCAGTGACCAGGGGGCCTCAGTGACCAGGGGGCCTCAGTGACCAGGGGTTAGCAGTGACAAGGGGTTAGCAGTGACCAGGGGGCCTCAGTGACCAGGGGGCCTCAGTGACCAGGAGGCAGCAGCGACCAGGGGGCAGCAGCGACCAGGGGGCAGCAGTGACCAGGGGGCAGCAGTGACCAGGGGGCCTCAGTGACCAGGGGGCCTCAGTGACCAGGGAGCAGCAGTGACCAGGGGGCAGCAGTGACCAGGGGGCCTCAGTGACCAAGGGGCAGCAGTGACCAGGGGGCCTCAGTGACCAGGGGGCAGCAGTGACCAGGGGTTAGCAGCGACCAGGGGGCCTCAGTGACCAGGGGGCCTCAGTGACCAGGGGGCAGCAGCGACCAGGGGGCCTCAGTGACCAGGGGGCAGCAGTGACCAGGGGGCCTCAGTGACCAAGGGGCAGCAGTGACCAGGGGGCCTCAGTGACCAGGGGGCCTCAGTGACCAGGGGGCCTCAGTGACCAGGGGGCCGCAGTGACCAGGGATTAGCAGTGACCAGGGGGCCTCAGTGACCAGGGGGCAGCCTCAGTGACCAGGGGGCAGCCTCAGTGACCAGGGGGCAGCAGTGACCAGGGGGCCTCAGTGACCAGGGGGCAGCAGTGACCAGGGGTTAGCAGTGACCAGGGTGCCTCGGTGCCCCCCCCCCCCTACAAAGTATTCACTGACGTGCTTAAAACAAGAAGGGAAACTGATTGTAAAGGGGACTGGGTCAGGCATGTGTCTCAAAAGGACAACATATGCTACAACTATTGTCGTTCACTGTATAGCATGATTCACCCTTGTATATGATTTTTCTTCCCCAGCGCGCGTGCACCCACGATTGTAAATGTTTATTAGCTGCTTACCACTTGATTTAATGCTTAATATAAGCCCCATATAACTCATGTTTAGATTTTACTATATTGGTGACTATTATTCATGTTTGATTATTCACCTAATACCCTTATATCACCACGCTACTTCATATAGCCCCCTTTGTCCTCCCTGGACTATAATTGATTTGTTATGCATGAACTATTGATCTTATGTTTATTTTACTACCCATGTTTGACTCCAGTTCTGATTGTTACCTTCCCTACAACTGTAAAGCGCTCTGATATCCTTCGGGATCTAGTCCGCGCTATATAAAACTTTATAAATAAAATAAATAAAATCATGTTAGCCTTTCACCTTCATACATTAAATATCAATGCAAGTTGAAGAAATCTGTGGGAAATGCGTGGATTTTATGTCACAAGAGATCATGTGGTTAATGCCGTCACTGCCGATGAAAGTATATATAATGAGAGTCATACAACTGAATCCTGTTTGGGGAATAGTGACGTCTATTTATAACGCTACGAGGTCCCACCTTAAGACTGAAAGCACTGTAAATATGCAAGTCATTATCATAGCTGCCAAGGTTTCAGATGACTACGTGTGACATTTTCATAATTTCAGTGTAATTATGAGTGACATTTCAATGACTATGAGTGAAACTTTTTCGCAAGCAAATGAAACATATAAATAGCAGAAATTACACCCATTTGAGCAACAAGAAACTTTAAGAGGTCACTGAAGACACAACATGAGTCATCTCAAATTATTTAATGCCTTCATTCACTCTTTGTGGATGTAACCAGTTAACCTACAGGCATAACATTTTTGTGCGTTTCAAATGAGTGAAATATAAACTAAGAAAACTATGTCTCCAACTTATTTTGGCGATAACTAATTGGAATTACGGCCTACTACTGTTTAAATATATGCCAGCAGCGTTCAGTTCACAGTGAACTTCAGTACAGAACCAGAAAGACTTAGTGCACACCTCCCCCAGGCTGCCAGCTCACAAGTGCCTGGAGGAGCGAGTCTGCCTGGCAGAGCGCTTGCTATGTTATGTTATGTTATGATGAGTTTTATATAGCGCTCAGCTACTCCGAGGAGTGTCCCGGCGCTAGAAACCCAAGGCGGTACAGAGCGGGAGAGAGCAGACAGAACTTACTGAACAAAAAGCCACGACTTAAGGTCCTTCCTAAAAGCTAAAAGATTGACACTCATCCTCAGAGACAAAGGCAAGGCATTCCACAACTGTGGCGCCAAACGTTTGAAAGAGCGGCAGCCGCAGCGGGCACGCCTGATAGCTGGTACAAAGGCCAGGGAAGATGACCTGAGTGACCTAGATGGCTGATAAAATTCCATCCGTTTTCTAATGTATTTAGCGCCGATACCATGAAGTGCCTTAAAAGCCAGAGTAAGTGCTTTAAAAACAATGCGCTTCCAAATTGGAAGCCAATGGAGGGTATTTAAGAGGTCTCTAGCACTGGATCTCCGATGAAGACCGAAAATGGCGCGCGCGGCAGAGTTTTGAACAATTTGCAGACACGTTAGGAGAAATTCCGGACGGCCGAGATACAGCACGTTGGCGTAGTCCAGGCGAGAACCTATCAACGCCTGCACAGTCATTCTTCGGTGGGCCAAGGATAGTAATGGCAAGAATTTCCTAAGCATTTTTAGGAGACCAAAACATTTGCCCACTAGGCCCAGTATCTGAGGTTTCAGGGTGAGACCGTTGTCAACCTGAAATCCAAAGTTCTTGGCCACCGGAGAGGCGGCTGAGGGAGGAAACATGGCCGCAGCCCACCAAGATTTCCACCTCGGGTCAGAAGGGCACCCGAAGAAAAGCACCTCGGATTTATCGGAATTGCACTTGAGGCTGTTCTGCTGAAACCAGTCAAATACAGCCCCAAGACAACTTCTGATACTCTCTCCATTAGAGTCAGAGTTCTTGTCACACGAGAAGAGGAGCTGGGTATAATCTGCGTACGACACGATCTGGGCACCATGGGACTCTGCCAGTGCCGCCAAAGGGGTCATGTAGATGTTAAAAAGAGTAGGGCTCAAGATTGAGCCCTGAGTAACTCCTACCTCCAATGACGGCACTGGAGCAGAGAACGGGGGGCCCAGACCGTTTGTTGGCGGTCAGCTAGAAAAGACTCAAACCAACTGTACACCGTCCCCCTCAGACCAATCTCCCAGAGTCTTAAAAGGAGACAACTGTGGGGGACGGTGTCAAAGGCCGCCGAGAGATCTAGCATCACCAGCATTGCCTTGCCCACAGAGTACAAGATTTCTTTAATGGCCTCCGTGACTTCCAGCAGTGCTGTCTCCGTGCTCATATTAGCCCGGAAACCCGACTGGGTGTAGTGTAAGATGTTATTGGTCTCCAGGAAGTTGGCAAGAGACAGATGGGCGTGCTTCTCCACAACCTTCGCGAATGCTGGCAGAAGAGAAATGGGCCTATAGTTAGCGTGGGCTGTGGGATCCAGATTAGGTTTTTTCAGGAGTGGCAGTATGAGGGCCTGCTTCCAGGTTTGATGGACCACGCCTGTGCTGAGGGATAGATTGAGCACCGGGTTGACTAAAGGGTTGATCACTTGAGCAGTTTTTGAGAAAAATTTGGCAGGGCAAGGATCAAGCCTGACAGTGGGGGAGAGACACTCCCGGAGCTGCGGTCATGCCTAAAGGTGGGAAGGAGGCCTGGATGTTTTTGATTTTGCTGGCGAAGAAGTCAGCCAACTGAGTAACCCAAAGCTCAGAATGCGAGCTTTTGGGAGTGCTCCACGAAGGAGAAGTAAATTCCTTCACTAATAAGAATATTTCTTTACAGGAGTTTGTATCTGCCTCAATTCTTCTTGCAAAATAAGATTTTTTCTCCAAGGTGATGTCGCGGTGGTACGCCTTGATAGATTCCCTATATGCCTCTTTAGATGTTAAATCATACTGACGACGCCATACTCTTTCAGCTTTTTCACACTGCCGCCGCTTCTCCGCTAAGGCTGATGAAAACCAAGGGGCAGAAGCCAGGGGAGAGCTTTTTCTGTCCGCTTGGGAGGGAGCAAGTTTGTCCAGTCGCTTAACAAACCAAGTCTGCAAGCTTTCCAGGTCGGTCTCTAAAATGCCCGACATCTGGCAAGGAAAGGATAGTAGGGCCTGCGCCAGCATGTCCGGAGATACACAATGGAAGGCTCGGGAATTCTGCCATTGGCTGCCCTGCCCACTCGAAGATACTTTATCGGAGTGAATGATCTGAAAATTCACTAGATATTGATCAGACCACAGGACTGGCACTGGAGTAGATGTATCAATCGGGACAGTTGAAAACACTTGATCCAGTGTGTGGCCTTTGTTATGCGTGGGGGCAAATAAATACAGAGTGAGTCCCAATGGAGTGGTGGTGTCAATGATCTTAATAGTGTCTGCCGCGTCCTCCATATCCATATGGTTATTAAAGTCGCCTAAAAGCAGACAATGCTGTGATTTTAGGCATAAAGTGGAAACAACGGAGTAGAGCTCCTCATGGAAAGAGCCAATGGGGCCGGGAGGCCTATAAATCAATAGCCCCGAGCAGGATTGATATGGGGACAGGGACAGAGAAAATCCCAGGGCCTCACACCCCTGAATGTCGTCAGTCTGGATAATGGAGCAGGCAACTCGCTTGTCCACCACCATCACAACACCTCCGCCCCTTCCGTTGGCTCGGTCCTTCCTAAAAATGACATAGTTAGGAGGGAGCGCCGTGGCTATATTGGGGCCCGAGCAATCGCCTGGTGATGTCGCAGTGGTGCTTGTGCTTAGGGCCGTCTCTGGGCTGCTGTAAATCCACCTGCATGAGAGTCTGCTAGCTGCAGACTTGAAGTCGTTAGAGTTGCCACTCTGATATCTGGCGCTATGATGCAGCAGACCAGCTGCTCTCTTGACCTGGCCACGGCAAGCTCGAGCACACCAGTAGAGTACATTCACTGCTGCTGCCTGCTGCAAAGCTAGTGGGCCTTTGGTGAGGGGCTGGAATGTCTACCTCGTGGCAAATCTAAATAATCGTGCAGCATAGTTTATTTATATTTTATTTATTTATTTATAAAGTTTTATATAGCGCGGACTAGATCCCGAAGGATATCAGAGCGCTTTACAGTTGTAGGGAAGGTAACAATCAGAACTGGAGTCAAACATGGGTAGTAAAATAAACATAAGATCAATAGTTCATGCATAACAAATCAATTATAGTCCAGGGAGGACAAAGGGGTCTATATGAAGTAGCGTGGTGATATAAGGGTATTAGGTGAATAATCAAACATGAATAATAGTCACCAATATAGTAAAATCTAAACATGAGTTATATGGGGCTTATACTAAGCATTAAATCAAGTGGTAAGCAGCTAATAAACATTTACAATCGTGGGTGCACGCGCGCTGGGGAAGAAAAATCATATACAAGGGTGAATCATGCTATACAGTGAACGACAATAGTTGTAGCATATGTTGTCCTTTTGAGGCACATGCCTGACCCAGTCCCCTTTACACTCAGTTTCCCTTCTTGTTTAAAGCACGTCAGTGAATACTATGTAGGGGGGGCACCGAGGCACCCTGGTCACTGCTAACCCCTGGTCACTGCTGCCCCCTGGTCACTGAGGCCCCCTGGTCACTGCTGCCCCCTGGTCACTGAGGCTGCCCCCTGGTCACTGAGGCTGCCCCCTGGTCACTGAGGCTGCCCCCTGGTCACTGAGGCCCCCTGGTCACTGAGGCTCCCCCCTGGTCACTGAGGCTGCCCCCTGGTCACTGAGGCCCCCTGGTCACTGCTAACCCCTGGCCACTGCTGCCCCCTGGTCTCTGAGGCCCCCTGGTCACTGAGGCCCCCTGGTCACTGCTGCCCCTTGGTCACTGAGGCCCCCTGGTCACTGCTGCCCCCTGGTCACTGAGGCCCCCTGGTCGCTGCTGCCCCCTGGTCACTGAGGCCCCCTGGTCACTGAGGCCCCCTGGTCACTGCTGCTCCCTGGTCACAGCTGCTCCCTGGTCACTGCTGCCCCCTGGTCACTGCTGCCCCCTGGTCACTGAGGCCCCCTGGTCACTGCTGCCCCTTGGTCACTGAGGCCCCCTGGTCACTGCTGCCCCCTGGTCACTGAGGCCCCCTGGTCGCTGCTGCCCCCTGGTCACTGAGGCCCCCTGGTCACTGAGGCCCCCTGGTCACTGCTGCTCCCTGGTCACAGCTGCTCCCTGGTCACTGCTGCCCCCTGGTCACTGCTGCCCCCTGGTCACTGAGGCCCCCTGGTCACTGAGGCCCCCCGGTCGCTGCTGCCTCCCGGTCACTGAGGCCCCCTGGTCACTGCTAACCCCTGGTCACTGCTAACCCCTGGTCACTGCGGCCCCCTGGTCACTGCGGCCCCCTGGTCACTGCGGCCCCCTGGTCACTGCGGCCCCCTGGTCACTGCGGCCCCCTGGTCACTGCTGCCCCCTGGTCACTGAGGTCCCCTGGTCACTGAGGCCCCCAGGGCAGACGCCTTGCCGAATATATAGACAGGCAAAGGTGCTGCCTCATAGATCCACATGTGTCTAGCACGGTGTGCAGGAGACGGCAATTATTTAATCACCGATTGAGCAGCCACGAGCGCTGATAAGACACTGGCTGACACGGCTGCCAATAATAATGTATGCTTTCTTTTAGCCTGCGCCAGAACCCGGGCCCAAGTGAAATAAACGACATAATGCACGCATCCCCAACCCAGGAAGGAGGCAGTAGGACATAAATACCGGTTGTGTCAGTGCGAGCCCCAAGCTAAACGTTAGCTCCAACGTGGTTTTAAGTCAGCCCAATTGACCAACTACTATACGCCGGGCTATGAGTCAGACACACATACTAATCTCAACAATGGTGCTGAGTTAAAACGTCATCAGAAGGATGAAAGGAACAGCCAGCCCTGCTGAAACCTCAACTCAAACCTGAAAATTGCAGAAAATGAAATTATTGAGGGAGTCACTGCATCTCATGAGGCCAGCAAGTCAAAGTTACCGTCGAGGATGGCAAGCAGCCTGACTACATGGTAATAAGAAACTAAAACAGACTTGGATGGCTAGTACTACAGTCTGAACACACTTCAACTTTACCACCACGCCAATCGAGGGTTTGCCGCCCGCCTCCTGAGTCCTCCACAGACTTTGAGACAGGCATGACAGCGTTTTGGATTAAAAAATATCGTTCTTTCTAAATTCAATATTTACACAGATCAATTAGATTTATTTTAAACTGATAAACTCTACTTGAAAACAAATTATTATATCTTTGAAAAAGGAAGGCAAAAGTGGCAGTACTAACCGATACGCTTTTTCATAAAAATCATATGTACGAAGTAAGGGGATATAATTGGTTAGCACACATACTGCCAGTGAATCTGGAAGTGGGAACGGGGAGGAGCGGACTCACCCAGCTGGTCCTGCTGATCTTTTACCTTGATGTTTCTCATTCTGTGTGAGCAGCCTTTTGCATTGTGCCTAAGATAACGCCGGCCGGGGAAAGCAGGGCCCATTGGTCCTGCAGAGAACGGCCAGACAGCTCGAACTCGAAGAAAGAAGTAGCCAGACTCTTCCGATTGCCTGTACCCCCCACTGCAATTGGTGCTCCTTAACTCCGTAATGTGAAGGTCACAGGCTCAGGCTGCAGCACTCTCACTCGGCCAAGCTCCCGTCTCGGAAATAAGTAATCGCTGGCAGCCATAAAATGATTCTGCCCCACAGCGCGGAGGGCCCGGCCGTGTAGGATTTGCGTTGATCAGCGGTTGCAAGCAGCTGAGCCCCATGATTCTGGCGCCCCCGCGGCGCTAGCCATTTTCAGCTAGCCTCCACCTCCAATTTCATACAATTTAACTCTCAGCGCGAACCTTGTCAGCAGGACGTGACATCACGTCCCCACACGGCGCCACCGCCAAGTTGCCACATAACTTAACTGCGGCAGCAGGCAGGGCAGATATAATGTAACATTGTAGCACTGAGAGCAGTGCAGGTCGGATCTTTAAATGTTACATACATCTGAGCCTGCTGGCAAAGGAAGTCTGCTGCGGCCCGGCCAGTGCACCTCACACAGGTGTCAGAGGCATCAGCGCACGCACTAGCTTCTGGGTAGGCTAAGGCAGTCAGTTTTAGCCTGTCAGGTTATTAGCAAAAATGCGTGATAATGCATTTCAGTGCAGTGATGCGGGATCACCACACTGAAATGCGTTAGATCATTTTGAAAAGCATGGGCATACCTTGCTAGTCCCACTGCAGGGACCACCGACATTGAATCTCTCCCCTCCGCCGCCGCAAAAGCCACACCAGCAGCCACAGCGGGAGGGGCGTGTTCGCTACGGGACTCCATTTCCCAGAAGCCCTAGCGACGGAGCACGTCGCCACACCTCTGTCCTGCGCCAGGAGGCGCTTCAAAAGGAGGCCAGCCCCGGTGAAGCGGGGGGATCATTTTGAAAAGCGTGGGCATACCTTGCTAGTCCCACTGCAGGGACCACCGACATTGAATCGCTCCCCTCCGCCGCCGCAAAAGCCACACCAGCGGCCAGAGCGAGAGGGGCGCGTTCGCTACAGGACTCCATTTCCCAGAAGCCCTAGCGGCGGAGCACGCTGCCACACCTCTGTCCTGCGCCAGGAGGCGCTTCAAAAGGAAGCCAGCACCCGCTTCGCGGGTTCGCACGCGGGTCGGCGCCGGGACAAGGGCGGGACCATCTAAGGCCATCATAGGCCAGAGGAGGCCGGGTCGGGACACCCCCCTTGGTACTGAACTAAGAAAAGAAGGAAAAGGATTTAAGGTACAGATACCCTTTGACTATCTCAACTTTCGTACAGGTCACTCCCAAGCGTCATCATAGTGGAACTGTCGAACTATTTGCTGGGTAGTTGTTACTGATTCAGTGTCCGCTATCAAAAGCTATTACGCTATGGCTTGCAAAGGGGGCTCTAGAAAACCTTCCTCCCAGAGTGACTTGCTTAGGGGAACGATGGACTATTATATTAAGAGTGCAATACTCCCCATTGCCAGTGAATTAGAGAGAATAGAACATTCCCCAGCCATGGATAGTTCTCCCAGTATGTGTTCCCCTTCACAGACTGCCAATGCAGCCCCAGCTATATCATTACTGGAAGAACTAAATAAAATGTGTAAATCCACGTACCCTCCTCTGGAATCAGGAAACGTGCAAACTAGTGCTCCTATTTCCCCTATAGCAACGACTAGTCCTAGGTTTAGTTGTTCATTTCAACTAACCCAAATGCTACAGGGTACTCCCCTCACAACACGACCAATAGTAAACTCACAATCCGCAGTTTCCAACCAGGTGTTTTCTGCTAAAAGGAAGAGATATGGGGTCAAACAAACGGGGAGTCAGGTCAAGCAACAAAAACTAAATTCAAATCCCCCACTGCCTAACACTCCCAGCAGTGCAACATCGAAAGCATTCACCCAGGCTTCTTTACTGGCCTCGTTTGAAAATATAATGAAGTCAATAATTTCCCCGTTGATTGATAAATTGACTAGCTTAGGGGATAGGCTCACGGGTGTCGAGGAAGCAATTAAGGCTAATTCGTTACATATAAAAACGATGGCAGGACCCTCTCAACTGCAGCGTCCAGCCCCCACAGAAATGCCCAATACCACCATACAAAGTAGGACCACCCGTAATCAATCAGTAACCCCGCATAGTAAAAACTTAAACCTCTCAAAAGCCGCCACAACTTTACGGAGTTCTTACCCTAGAGTTGGGCCGAACAAAGAAACGTCATTTCAAAAGAGAATAGCGGTTAATTATGACAATATGTCACATAAAACCAATCATCTACATTTGCCACCAGAGGCCGCTCCCATTGTGTGTGTCCTCTCAGGTGTACCAGAACTCCCAAAGGGGATACACGAAAGCCATCAGGTCCTAAGAAACAAGGTAGTGTTCTGGCTAACTAAAAATAGACCCCTGCCACCCAACATCGATGGCACCATACTAAGCGTTAGAAGGGTGGGCTGGCTAGGACCTCTCCAAAAAGATATTGCGGGCGATTTGGTACTTGTAAAATTTAGGAATAAACATGTCGTCCCATTCCTCCAATCTTGGCAGCCACAAATAGGAGATGGGCCTATATCTATCTGGAGTCTAAGTGAATTCTACCCTAGAACATTATATGTCTTGTCGCACCACCAAAAAGAACAGAACATCCACCGGGTGGGCACAAGTGGTCTTGTACCGTGTGGTCGCTTCACCCCCACGTACAATTAATCTGATCTACTCTCTCGCTCTTCAATGATTAGCTGATTTATCCTATTGATTTAATCTTAGTTTAACAGATGCTACTTTTTATGAAATGAAATCTACTGATGTATTTGTGTATACTTATGTACTGTTGTTGTTTCTATGATTTTTTATAATTTTTAAATTGATTTTATCATTTTTTGTTTGTGATTGTATTGCTCATGCTTTTATGAATTGTTTTTACGTTTCGAATAAAGCTCTTTGAATTTGAAAAAAAAAAAGAAAAAATTGAAATGCGTTAGCGTCACGCCTGATGCGTGATACTTGGCAGGACTGATTGCTTAAATATTCTGTTAAATACAAAACAAGCTAGGCTTCCACCTAATGAACAGAGATATTTGAGGCCTAATGTGCAAAGCTATTTTGCGGCCCCAAGGCGTGTGATTCACAAATGACAGGGTTTGCAAATATGAAATGGCTTTTTTAATGTACTAAACCCCCTTTGTGATTGGATAACAGTTTCCTACATCGCAAAACGGATTTAGAAGACAAAACCAATCAGTATTCAGCAGCGGCGTGTTTAGAGCATCCATTCTAAATAGTGATTCGTTTTAGTATGTATAAAAGTATTTTAACCAAAATCCGGTAGCGCATCTTTGGAAAGAGACAGGTTCCTGAGTTGGGTGGTAACACGTTTGCAATTGTGAATGTAATAAAAACAAGTTTGTTGGGAAGTAGGCAGTGATCCAGAGGCCCAGTGCAACTCACAAACATTCCTAAAAAATAAACATTTCTTATTTAACTGCAGCCCAATTTCCTTTATCTAAAAGTAGGCTGCAGTTATTTAAATGCGATCGCAGATATGGCGTTCTACTGACCAGAGCAGGACACCGTCCATGCCTTAGATGGCATCCGCCCATAGTGACTTGCAGTTTGTGCCCTATTACTATTGATGAGGTTTGCCGGATTGCAACCTACTATAATTCAGAATTTTGGGAACTGACCTGTAAGTACAATTTGCAACAACTTTTTGCCAATGATTTTGGTACACCAGGCTCTTAGAGTTTAAGACAAAAAATATACATTTGTAGTAATATTCAGTCAGACTATACCTAGTGGTAACCTCTTAAACAATTTTCCCTTAGAAGGATGCACTCCAGAATGTAACTGATAACACTTTTGCATTTCTTCTAAAAAGGATAAACCTTTGTCACTGTAAAGCCTGAAATGGCTCCATCCATTAAAGCCGTTCACCCGCCAACGCAGCCTTTAGATTTTCGGATTAACCAATTGCACATGTTTACATTTCTTTCAGGTAGCAGGCATCCCAGCGAGAAGGATTTTTTCTTCTTTTCCTGTATGCCTCTACCTTCGCTTCACAGAACAGACCACTACCCTTCCATTAAATACAGAGACACCCAAAGAGCCATAATCATTCATTCCCTAATTGTGTTTTTTTAAAGTATGTGCACTGTTATTGTAAAAGTTAAAAACAGAATGGGAATATGATACATAATTAAACCTGCCCATATCAGCCAGGTTATCCAGAAGCCATTTAGAGGTAGAGATGCCTTGTTTTTTCATTGCTACTCATGCCTCATGGTGTCGAACTCTGTCTAATCAGCCCGCTTGCAAGGTGCTTGTTAGACCTGGCACCTTTGGCGTGGTTTTCCCTGTCTTTTTGCCTCTACCTCCTGTATTTTTGACGCTATGCTGGATTTCGTTTTTGCTGGTTTAGATGCTTTGGGAACTTTGCCACTGCTGATCAGTGTCAAAGTGCAAGTGCTCCCTGAGTAAATTGTTACTGTAATTCGTTATCCATGATTAGCATATTTGAATTACCAAGAAGTCCCTATTAAAGTGCACTCAGTGTGCCAGGGCTGGTGATTCAAATGCTACTGGTGGGCCTGCAGCACTGATTGTGCCACCCACATGAGTAGTGTTAGACCTGGCACCTTGGTGTGAGTCTCCCTTCCTCTTTTTGCTGATGTGCCTCCGATGTTTTGCTGGTGTTCGATGCTCAGGGCACTGCGCCACGGCCAATCCATGCCGCAGTGCAAGTGCTCCCAATGTAAAGTGTATATGCAATTGATTTCCATGATTGGCTTATTTGGTTTACTATCAGTCCCCAGTAACGTGCACGAGGAGTGCCGGGGCTTGTAGATACAAATGCTGCTGGTTGACTTGCAGCGCTGATTGCGCCACCCACGGAAGCGGTCTTGTAAGATGTGTCTCGGGTCCGCCATTGCGGACCCCGCGTACAGTCTCGTACTGCACGCTGATTGCGCAAGTGCCCACACTTGCCAGTCCCTGAACCTTCCCTAACCTCCATATCAGTCACCTCTATGGTAAGCCTACGGGCAGGGTGCGTTGCGAGCGTAAGGTAGGACAAGCCTAGAGTGTGGCATGTCCTAGTAGTGAATTACCGCCTTTTTGGTTCTTCACTATTGAAGGGCTACCTGTTCTCTTAGGCCAGACGAGCTGTCGGAGCTATTACACGCTATAGTCCCGGCAGGCTCCGGGAACACGGTAGCAGATCAAGTTTAGTATGCCTGAACTCAGAATAATAAAATACTTCCTTTAGTAAGGTTTATTTTAATATCCTGTGTTTGCAAACGCTACTTTTAGAAAGTTAGCCTTTGCTCGCCTGACTGTTCAACCGCCTCTGCCAGGATGTGTATCTGCTGTCTGGGTTTGTGTGAGTGACAGGGCTGGGAGATTCCCGGGGATAGTCGGGTGCTCCAGGTGGTGAATGGGGTGCTTACACCAGGATGGGTGGGCGGAGTAGTCCTTGACTCTGAATAGGGTTGTGCTCCTCCACCACGATGCTGGCTCCACCGCCCGCAGAGCGTCTGATGTCTCTGCCCTGAACCCTGAAAGAAGACGGCAGCGTCCTGTCAACAAAGTACTCCAGAACTGGGTTGAACCAGGCTCAGGTCCCTTGGCCTGCAAAGACAAAAGAATCGCAGTATAAATATAGGAGCTCCGCTCCTTACAAATCAGATCCAGTTTTGACCACGACGAACCTCTGCCTGACTAGAAGGACCAAGAGAAGCTGAAGGACGGAAACCAGTCTGTATCCTGTTAGACTGGCCTGCAGTGGTGCCTTGCTGAGAACGGAGAGGAAAGGACCAGAAAGGACTTTGTAGACTTGTGCCTGAAACGATCTCCAAGGGCTTGATCGAGAGCTTGCCCCCTGAACGGAACCCCAGGACCACTGGGTTCTATCTGCTTGTGCCCGTCTGCTGCTGGGCCTTAGTTCTTATTCCCTCGCCAGAGTTGTGACTCGGGTGCCTTCGCCCCCTCCCAGGTCGTGACAGCTCGGAGCCTGGTCGCCCCGCCGTAGAGAGCCCCGCTCATCCCTGAGTCGCTCTACGCTTCAGTGCCGGGCAGCCCGCTTTACTGTCACCTCGCCGCTAACGGAGCGCGTTGTGTGCCTCTCATCTCTCCAGCCGGAATCTGCACGGAGAACATTTCCATAGCCTCGGACGGTCCGTACGTGGCAACGTACCCGACTGTCTCGCTTTGTCCTCCTGCATACCAAGGCTCGTGCCGCACCTCAAGAAAGGCCTCCCCGTACAGTGGTACCGGAAGCCTGGTGCTGCACCCGTCTGCCCGAGAACACGACGCCCCTCACAGATCCACGAGTACGACCTGGCGTGCTAAGAAGTAGTACGCCCCGCAGGCCTGAACGGCGCCTCGCCCCGTGAGCTGCATCGATCCCGGATCGCCGCAACCCTCCACAGTCTAGCTCCCCCGCCTCGCTCCTCGAGGGGGACCGAGCCGGAGAGATCCTCTGGAGAACCGTCGGCCTCGTTCGGGGTCAGCCCTCACCAGCCACACCTGAAACGCCTCAGACTTCCACAGCAAAGTACACTTGAACTCCGTCCCGAGTTCATATTGGATCCAGGGTCCGCAACGTTCTTATTTCCCTGTCTTCGTACCTTGCCGAACAACGAACATTGAAAGACTAAGTTTGCCTATTGTAATCTGGTGGCCCCCATTCGCTAAACGTTATTGTTGGTCTTGTGATAATTCTGCTCGAATATATCTTTTATATAAAGTATACGTATTTTTGATACAACCATTTGACTGGTGTCCATTTGTGGTGGGTCAGGGGGTTTACTGTGTGTGATCATAAATGCTTAACTTACTATCGCCCTGAAGATTAGCCTTGTCTGCTCGGGCCACGTTGCCTAGAGGGTGAGCAGGGTTATTCAAAGGAGTAGTTCCCTTGCCCTGACGATTGGGTTCCAGAGTCCCTGCTTGTCACAAGTACCTACCTGTGCCAACCAGAGACCTTCGGGTTCCAACATTGGTACCAGCGGTGAGGATTTCGGATTTGCATTTATGATTTATATACAGTGAATTACTGATCACCACGTAGTGAGAGCAGACCAAATAACGAAGCCACAGATTACATTCTCGCCGAGAGATCTTCAATCTCCCAACCATGCCTGGCTCACTTCCGGTACAAGCACCCTCCGTTGTACTCTCTGTGATCTCTGGAATCGACGATGTTGACTGGGAAGGGCTAGAAAATTGCAGACTCGCGCAATTGAGAGCCCTGTGCGAAAAGTTTCGAGTTTCCCAGGCGGGCTGCAAAACCAACGCAACACGGCACTGAGATCCTGGAAAGAGTCCAGAGAGCCAGCAAATCGGGTGGTGGTGGATCCACCTGATAGCCTTATCGAGGTGCAGGGAGGCCCGTCGTCAGAAGAGCTGGCGGACAGGGCCGCAACCAGAGCGCATGAAGTGGAGATGGCCAGATTGAAGGGTCAGATGGCCATGGAAGAGAAAAGGCTCCAGCTGGAGCATGAGATACGCATAAAAGAATTGGAGCTGAAAGCAAAGAGCTTGGACGCAGCTCCTGGTGGCAGCACAACGCCAGCCCAGGTAGAGTCAAGGGTCTACGTACCGAAAGATGTGGTGAAGGAGTACTTTAAGGGAGATGACATAGGACAGTGGTTCCGGGCCTACGAGGTAGCCATGTCTTCCCACCGGGTCCCTGAGAAGGATTGGGGAGCGGGGTTGTGGGGACGGTTCCTGACTGAGGGGCGGGATACCCTGTTAGATCTCCCTTCCGAAGAGTCCAATTCCTACCACGAATGAAAGAAGCCCTGATGAATCGGTTTGGTTTAACTCCTGAAATGTACAGACAGCGGTTTAGGAAGTGTGTGAAGATTCAAGGGGGTACGTATGTGGAGTATGTGACCTTTTTCTGCAGAGCGCTGGATGGTTGGGTGAAGGGTAGTAAGGTAAATGATTTTCAAGGGCTGCTTGATTTGATAGCATGGGAGCACTTGTTGGATAATTGTTTTCCTGAGTTACGCCAGCACCTGATCGATAGCAAGCTGTCCAACCCGAGGAAGCTTGCTGAGGAAGCGGACCGCTGGCTTAGCACCAGGGTCCACAAGGGTCCAGTGGGAGACTCAGCCAAAGGCGGGCAGGGTCCCCAGCAGAAGAGTGGGGGGACAAGGGAAAACAGAAAGGGTTCCAAAAAGGCTCCCAAAGTAATCCCCAAGGGAACTAAGGGAAAGGTTCTCAGTCTTCCCCACCCCCGAAATCAACCGGGGTCCCGACAGGTAAACCTGTTCAAAAGGGGCCCATTACCTGTTTTAGGTGTGGCGACCTGGGTCACATTGCCTCTGATCCTAAGTGTCGCTTATTTCCGAAACCCGCGCCCACTGGTGCTCCCCCCCCCCGGCAACTAGCTAATATTAACTTTGGGGAGGAAGTAGCCGTCCAAATGGGTGGGGATCCCGTTCAGATGACCCTAGTCTCGTTAGGAGACAGTGAGATGGTCCCCGAAAACTACCTGCCCAGTAACACTAAGAAATATGCGCAGGTAGTGACCATCAACGGTAAGAAGGCGGAGGCTCTTCGAGATACAGGAGCCAGTGTGACTGCAGTGAGGCAGCACCTCGTGTCTCAAGAGCAGTTGGTACCGCACGCCTACTGTAGGGTTGTCCATGCGGACAATTCTGAGAGCCATTGTCCGATGGCTCAGGTTCCCTTTGAGTGGGGGGTCTCAGGTACTCTGCAAGTCGCTGTGAGGACCTCCATGCCTGTAGATTGTCTGCTAGGGAACGATTTGAAGAACTCCCCTTGGGGAAAGGTGGAGAAAACGACTCATCTACGGATGGTGGGTCTACCCGACTGGGCGTGCGTGACCACACGGTCCATGGCAGCCAGTAGGGGTGTTGAAGAGGTCCTGGAGCCTGAAGGAGAGGCCCAGGAACCGGCCTTAGAGAGGCGGCACCAGGGGCGCGGACAGCCGGTCCCCGATGTTCCCACAGCCCAGGAGGAAGCAGACCTCGAGGGGAATGCCCTGGAGCCTACGGGGGAACAGATCGCTGAACTGGGAGACTTGCCTGAGCTGACCCATTGGCAGCAAGAAGGAGGTCCCTCCAGGGAAGAATTCTGTGAGGAGCAGAAAAAGTGCCCTTCTCTAGCGGGTATGCGGCAGCAGGCTGCAGACCAGGCCAATGGTGTTCGGTCCGGGAACACACTTGGTGTACTGAGAGAACGATCTCCTGTATTCAGAGCCTAAGGCTGCTGAACCTGGGTCAGCCCGTGTGCTGGTGGTACCCCAGAAGTTCAGGGCCTTCCTACTGGGTCTGGCTCACGATGTGCCGTTAGCAGGACATCTGGGGATGGACAAGACCTATGACAGGCTTGTCACCCACTTTTACTGGCCCCAGATGCATCGGAGCTCAGACGCTCATTGCAGAACTTGCCAAACTTGCCAGGCAAGTGGTAAGTGCGGAGGGAAGAACAAGCCTCACCTCCAACCATTCCCCGTCGTCAGTACCGCCATTCCAGCGAGTGGGAATTGACATTGTGGGGCCTCTGGACACCAAGACAGCCCTGGTTCATCCTGGTCTTGGTGGACCATGCCACCCGGTACCCAGAAGCCATCCCTCTGAGAACAGTGACGGCCCCCGTGGTGGGACGAGCGCTGATGGGAATTTTCTCTCGAGTAGGATTCCCTCTAGAGGTGGTGTCTGACAGAGGTACCAACTTCATATCGAAATATATGAAGTCCCTTTGGCAAGAGTGTGGTGTAACGTACAAGTTCACCACCCCTTACCACCCCCAAGGAAACGGGTTGGTTGAGAGATTCAACCGAACCCTGAAAGGCATGATTATGGGCCTGGAAGGACCAATGAGGCGTAAGTTGGACGTCCTCTTACCCTGCCTACTGTTTGCGTACCGAGAGGTGCCACAGAAGTCGCTCGGGTTCAGTCCCTTCGAGCTTCTGTACGGTCACCCGGTCCGAGGACCTCTGAGTCTGGTTAGGGACGGCTGGGCGCAATCTCCCAGGAAACCTCCCCAGAATGTATATAGCTACATGCTGGCCTTCCGAACCCAGACCCGGCGATTCAGGAAACTTACTGAGGCAAACCTGGAAGCCAGCCAGGAGGAGATGAAGCGGTGGTACGACCAGAATGCCACTCTGGTAGAGCTTCAGCCTGGACAAAAGGTGTGGGTCTTGGCCCCAGTGGAGCCCTGTGCACTTCAGGATAAGTGGACGGGTCCATTTGAGGTTGTGGAGTGCAAGAGTCCTGTCACCTACCTGGTGAACTGGCAAACTCCCAGGAACCCTTTATGGGTCCTACATGTTAACCGCCTTAAGCCCCACTTGGAGAGGCCCGAAGTGGGCATGCTGTTGGTAACCGATGACGGAATGGAGGAGGAGACCGAGCCTCTTCCGGACCTATTGGTGGCCTCCGAGCACGATGGGTCAGTGGATGGAGTTAACCTCTCACCCTCCCTGACCCCCGAACAGCAGGACGATTGCCGCCAGTTGCTGGGGCAATTCTCTGAATTGTTCTCCCTGGTTCCGGGTGTCACAGATTGGTGCGTCCATGATGTGGACACCGGAGACAGCTTGCCGGTTAGCACAAGGCTTACCACGTGACTGACAGGGTACGAGCTTGCATCAAGGAGGAAGTCTCGAAGATGTTCGCTCTTGGGGTGATTGAGTCCTCCAGCAGTCCTTGGGCCAGCCCAGTGGTCTTGGTCCCGAAGGCTGCGACGCTGGGAGCCACGCCCGAACTCCGGTTCTGTGTGGACTATCGAGGACTCAATTCAGTCACGAAGACTGAAGCGCACCCCATCCCCAGAGCTGATGAGCTCATCGATCGGTTGGGTGCTGCCCGGTACCTCAGTACGTTTGACTTAACGTCTGGGTACTGGCAGATTGCCTTAACTGACGGGGCCAAAGAGAGGTCAGCGTTTTCAACCCCAGATGGGCACTACCAATTCCGGGTCATGCCCTTCGGGATGAACACGCCCCTGCCACCTTCCAGAGGTTGGTCAACCAGGTGTTGGTTGGACTGTACACGTTCAGTGCCGCCTACCTGGATGACATCGCAGTGTTCAGCGGAACGTGGGAGGAACACTTGCGACACCTGTGGGAAGTGTTGGCGGCTCTGCGCAAGGCAGGCCTCACGATCAAGGCGAGCAAGTGCCAGATCGGGCACGGATCCGTGGTGTATTTGGGACACCAAGTTGGGAGCGGCCAGGTGGCGCCCCTTCAACCCAAAATTCAGACCATCCTGGCTTGGGAAGCCCCCAAGACCCAAACGGAGGTGAGGGCCTTCCTCGGACTCACCGGGTACTACAGGAGGTTTGTCAAGGGATACGGCACCATCATCGCCCTCTTGACAGAGCTGACTTCGAAGAAGCAGCCCCGGAAAGTGATCTGGACCGACAATTGTCAGGAAGCCTTCGACACCCTGAAGAAAGCCATGTGCATGGCGCCCGTGCTCCGGGCTCCTGATTTCTCCAAAGAGTTCGTAGTGCAGACAGACGCTTCAGCGCATGGGATTGGGGCTGTCCTTTCACAGACGACTGAGGAGGGCTGGGATCACCCTGTGGCCTTCATCAGTCGGAGGTTACTTCCACGGGAACAGAAGTGGAGTGCGATTGAGCGAGAAACTTTTGCTGTGGTCTGGGCCCTGAAGAAGCTAAGACCCTACTTGTTTGGGTCTCACTTCCGAGTTCAGACGGACCACAGGCCCCTCAGATGGTTGATGCAAATGAGGGGTGAGAACCCGAAACTGTTGAGGTGGTTCATTTCTCTACAGAGTATGGACTTTACGGTGGAACATCGCCCTGGCATAGACCACGCCAATGCTGACGGTCTGTCAAGGTTTTTCCGCCTTAGTGATGAGGAACTCCCTGGGCAAGGGTAGTTCTCCCCACATTTCAGCTGGAGGGGACACGTGTTAGACCTGGCACCTTGGCGTGAGTCTCCCTTCCTCTTTTTTCTGATGGGCCTCCGATGTTTTGCAGGTGTTCGATGCTCAGGGCACTGCGCCACGGCCAATCCATGCCGCAGTGCAAGTGCTCCCAATGTAAAGTGTATATGCAATTGATTTCCATGATTGGCTTATTTGGTTTACTATCAGTCCCCAGTAACGTGCACGAGGAGTGCCGGGGCTTGTAGATACAAATGCTGCTGGTGGGCTTGCAGCGCTGATTGCGCCACCCACGGAAGCGGCCTCGTAAGATGTGTCTCGGGCCGCCATTGCGGACCCCGCGTACAGTCTCGTACTGCACGCTGATTGCGCAAGTGCCCACACTTGCCAGTCCCTGAACCTTCCCTAACCTCCATATCAGTCACCTCTATGGTAGGCCTACGGGCAGGGTGCATTGCGAGCATAAGGTAGGACAAGCCTAGAGTGTGGCATGTCCTAGTAGTGAATTACCGCCTTTTTGGTTCTTCACTATTGAAGGGCTACCCGTTCTCTTAGGCCAGACGAGCTGTCGGAGCTATTACACGCTATAGTCCCGGCAGGCTCCGGGAACACGGTAGCAGGTCCAAGTTTAGTATGCCTGAACTCAGAATAATAAAATACTTCCTTTAGTAAGGTTTATTTTAATATCCTGTGTTTGCAAACGCTACTTTTAGAAAGTTAGCCTTTGCTCGCCTAACTGTTCAACCGCCTCTGCCAGGATGTGTATCTGCTGTCTGGGTTTGTGTGAGTGACAGGGCTGGGAGATTCCCGGGGATAGTCGGGTGCTCCAGGTGGTGAATGGGGTGCTTACACCAGGATGGGTGGGCGGAGTAGACCTGAATAGGGTTGTGCTCCTCCACCACGATGCTGGCTCCACCGCCCGCAGAGCGTCTGATGTCTCTGCCCTGAACCCTGAAAGAAGACGGCAGCGTCCTGTCAACAAAGTACTGCAGAACTGGGTTCAACCAGGCTCAGGCCCCCTGGCCTGCAAAGACAAAAGAATCGCAGTATAAATATATGAGCTCCGCTCCTTACAAATCCGATCCAGTTTTGACCACGACGAACCTCTGCCTGACTAGAAGGACCAAGAGAAGCTGAAGGACGGAAACCAGTCTGAATCCTGTTAGACTGGCCTGCAGTGGTGCCTTGCTGAGAACAGAGAGGAAAGGACCAGAAAGGACTTTGTAGACTTGTGCCTGAAACTATCTCCAAGGGCTTGATTGAGAGCTTGCCCCCTGAACGGAACCCCAGGACCACTGGGTTCTATCTGCTTGTGCCCGTCTGCTGCTGGGCCTTAGTTCTTATTCCCTCGCCAGAGTTGTGACTCGGGTTCCTTCGCCCCCTCCCAGGTCGTGACAGCTCGAGCCTGGTCACCCCGCCGTAGAGAGTCCCGCTCATCCCTGAGTCGCTCTCCGCTTCAGTGCCGGGCCGCCCGCTCTCCTGTCACCTCGCCGCTAACGGAGCGCGTTGTGCGCCTCTCATCTCTCCAGCCGGAATCTGCACGGGGAACATTTCCATAGCCTCGGACGGTCCGTACGTGGCAACGTACCCGACTGTCTCGCTTTGTCCTCCTGCATACCAAGGCTCGTGCCGCACCTCAAGAAAGGCCTCCCCGTACAGTGGTACCGGAAGCCTGGTGCTGCACCCGTCTGCCCGAGAACGCGACGCCCCTCACAGATCCACGAGTACGACCTGGCGTGCTAAGAAGTAGTACGCCCCGCAGGCCTGAACGCCGCCTCGCCCCGTGAGCTGCATCGATCCCGGAACGCCGCAACCCTCCACAGTCTAGCTCCCCCGCCTCGCTCCTCGAGGGGGACCGAGCCGGAGAGATCCTCTGGAGAACCGTCGGCCTCGTTCGGGGTCAGCCCTCACCAGCCGCGCCTGAAACGCCTCGAACTTCCACAGCAAGGTACACTTGAACTCCGTCCCGAGTTCATATCGGATCCAGGGTCCGCAACGGTTTTATTTCCCTGTCTTCTTACCTTGCCGAACAATGAACATTGAAAGACTAGGTTTGCCTATTGTAATCTGGTGGTCCCCATTCGCTAAACGTTATTGTTGGTCTTGTGATAATTCTGCTCGAATATATCTTTTATATAAAGTATACGTATTTTTGATACAACCATTTGACTGGGTTCCATTTGTGGTGGGTCAGGGGGTTTACTGTGTGTGATCATAAATGCTTAACTTACTATCGTCCTGAAGATTAGCCTTGTCTGCTCGCGCCACGTTGCCTAGAGGGTGAGCAGGGGTTATTCAAAGGAGTAGTTCCCTTGCCCTGACGATTGGGTCTCAGGGTCCCTGCTTGTCACAAGTACCTACCTGTGCCAACCAGAGACCTTCGGGTTCCAACAAGTAGCCCTAAAATGGTGTCTCAGGCCTGCCACCGCAGTGCACTGCCATGTCAACCTGACCAGTGTCCCCACTGACCAGGCCTAACCCTTCCCTTTCTGTACACATTGTACACCCCTATGGAAGGCCCAAGGTACCCCCTTGGGCAGGATGCAGTGTATGTGAAAGCAAGAGCATGTACTAGTGCAGGTGACATGCTCTGGTAGTGAATTACAGCAATTTTCGTTTTTCACTATTGTAAGGCTATCATGGGGAATGCTGGCTACAGTGGCTACCTGCATATCTTCCGATAGGAGCAAGATAGGACATAAAAGGCTGGTATCCCTGAACTCAGAATTTAATAACACATCTTTTAGGAAAGGTGGTTTTTAAACCCTGTGTTTGAGAACAGCACTTTTAGAAAGTGGCTGTTCTCTTGTCTAACCTTTCTGTGTGCCTTGGCCTGTTTGTGAATTGACTGTCTGATTTGAGAGTGACAGGGGCTGGGGAGCCCCCTGGAGGTTGGATGAGTCAGCCCAAGGCTGAATGACTGCATCTTGAGTGGTAGGAGGGGATAGCACCTGGGCCTGAATCGGGCTGTGCCTGCCTTCCACAATGCTGGCTCCACCTCTTGCTGGGCGGCTGATGACCCTGCCCCTCTTTCTAAAAGGAAAGGAGAAGCCAGGAAAACAAAGTGCTCAAGGAACACCCAGAACTGGTTCAGACCGGGCTCAGAGCCCTCCTGTACAAAGGGACAAAGACTTTTAGGGGTATAAGTAAAGGACCCCAGACTACAGAGGATTAGATCATCCTGGAATCAAGAAGGAACCTCTGCCAAGGAGAAAGCTGGAAGACTGAAGAGGAAGGACTGTTCTGCTGTGTGTTTGTGGGCAGACCTGCAGTTGCTTTGCTGCCAAGGAGAGGGGAAGGACTTTGCTTTGTGCTGTGTCCCCTTGCTTGAGGAGATATCCAAGTGCCTGAGAAGAGCTGGCTCCCTGTTGAGAAATCCCAGGAACAAAAGGACTTCACCCCCAGTGTCCCTGAACTCTGCCGAGAGAGTTCTGTCCTTCCTAGAGTGCTTGGGCCAGTTGTGGTGCCCCTGGAATTTGTACCTGTGTGGGGAACCTATAAATCAAGCTACTATAGACTTTCTGCAAAGTTTCACGCATTGCTCGCTTGCGGAGCGCATCCCCGACAGTGTGAGGAAATTCCCGCCGCCCCGAAGGCAGAGATCGTCACCGTGCCTGTTGCCACTGCAAGGGCCGTCGCATCCTTCACTTGCGGAACGCACCAGTCCGGTGAGGGGAGATTGCCATCGCTGCGAGTATCGTCGCAGAGCCTGACGTCACTGGGTGAGATCGTCGCACCGCTTGCTTGCAGACCGCATCACGTCGCTGCGAGAGTCATCGCAGAGCCATCGCATCGAGGGACCGCGAGAGAAGATCGACGCTGCACTGCACATCGCCGCCACACCGGAGATCGTCGCCGTCCCGAAGATCGTTGCATCGTACCTTTGCGAGACGCTTCCGACGAAACCTGCGCACCGGAATCCATACAAGGTATCGCATCCCTCCCCATACAGACCGGAGTCACCGCAACACGCCCGCTGCATCCACCGGGGTTGTCGCATCGCCTCCCCACGGTCTCAGGAGTGACGCATCGCTTGTTTTTCAACGCTGCAGCTTTTACTTGGAACTTTTGTCGCATCTAAAGGTACTTTTGGCTAAAACAAGACGCAACTGTGGATTATTTTAACGCAACCTTAAGAACACTTTTGAAACCATATTCTTGAACTGTGTATGTTGGATTTTGTCGTTTAGGTCTTGTTTAGTTTAGATTAAATACGTTTATTATTCTAAACTGGTGTGGAGTCCATTTGTGGTGTTTTCACTGTGTTACTCTGAGTGTAGGTACAAATACTTTACACATTGCCTTTGGTAAGCCTGTCTGCTCGTGCCAAGCTACCACAGGGGTGAGCAGGGGTTATCTAAAGAGTGTATCCCCCTTACCCTGACTAGAAGTAAGGGTCCCTATTTGTCACAAGTGCCAACCTGTGCCAACTAGAGACCCCCAGATCTAACAGTGCTCATATGATTGGGTACGGTGCAGAGTAGAATTCGTGCATGGAAATTCATTCCACCAAATTTTAAGAGGTCCATTGTTCCAACATTGGTATTCACTGACTGCGGGAACAACAAATCTTATTTGACCATCCGGAGAATATTCAGCAGGTAAATTCACTGTGAGAAAACACTGCATTGTAGCCCAGACACATTTAATGACCCCCTGCCTAGACCTCACACAAGGCACTGTGGAAGCATGTCATGTTCTCTCCGCCAACCTACATTCTTCTGTCCTTATTTCACCCTCCTCTCCTCCTTCTGTGGCCTTTTCTTTCTGCAGAGGCTGTTTTGGGGGTGATTGGAAGCACTCGAGTGCTGTTACTGCCTGATTTAGTTTGCACCTCTCAATGTTAGCTTCCATCATATCTGTGCACTTTCTTAGTCCTGTAGTCTTGTGATGCGGAATGTATATAAACAGGTCGCTCCATAGATGGCAGGTACTGGCTTATGCAGCCAAGGTTATCCTCACACTTCTCTGCTACACCCATGAGTTAGTGCAACCACACCCTTGTTTAGTACACAGCTGCAGCCATTTTGGCCATATCCAAACACCAAAACACTTCATAAGAGAGAGACTGCACTCACACACTTCTGTCTATCAGTGGGCAACCTATTGCTCACCCATTTTCTCTTCAAAATGAAGCAGAAGCGTATCAGAAAAACTAAGAGCATTTGGTCCTGACTCATGACATCAAAAAACTCCCCATGTAGGCCACACAATAAATATGCACTGTTCCATCTATGGAAATCCACAGAGTAGCGTGCTACTCGTCTGCAAATGCACTTTGGTGCTACGTTGAGAGTATGAAATATGACATAAATGCAACTACAATACAATACAAAATACCCGAACCCTACTGCATGGTGAGTCCATGGTTATGGCAAATCTCCAGTGACAGAACATGCCTTTTATAAAGTACAGATTTTACTTAGACCATGATTCAAACAGTGTTTTGAAGAATAGTAGAACGCAATCAAGTTAGAACAAAAAACTCATTTGCGGTTTTCTTTCTCATTGACTGGAAGCCCAGTTCAAGGAGAGGACAAATATGGAATTGTGTTTCAAATTGAATTCCACTTCACTGGCGGTGGTGGGAGGGACGTTGGTAAATTTACCCTGATTCTTTTTTTGTCTGTAGCCTGAGGAAAGTCTCTTTTGTCACTAGTTGTTTTTAGGGCTCGGCTGAACGCGTGGAAGCGCGTCTCCGCCGAGAACTTATTGTGGCCGTGTCTCCTTTCCAGGAGACATTCCTGGCCGCGCGCATCGCCTTGGAGGCGATTTGAAACGATCACGCGCACGCGAACGCGCTTGCTGCATTCTTTCAGACACACACACAAGCGCCCATGCACGCATGCACATACAGGCCCCCCACGCTGCATTCTCTCACACACACACAGGCGCCCATGCACGCACGCACATACAGGCCCCCCCACACACATACACACTGTGAGAAGTATGCCAGGAATGCAGTGATGTGGGAAGAAACGACGCGAGTTCACGCCACAAAAAGCTTTCAGCGGTGCCACAATCACCGAGTGTGCAGAAAGCGCCAGAAAAAAAAACAAGCTGCTTGCGGGATATGGACCCCGCCATTCTATTCACTCGGCTTATTTACAAGCCCCTTGCGCCGTCGTTACGTCACTTGTTCCCATTTTGAAAGTGACGCACGGGGGAGCAAGGTTCTTGTAAATAAGCCCCTCAAAACGAGATCCGGCAAGGTATAGAGAAGCGTCTCTTAGGAATTACATAAGGCAAAACATGTAGGGCTGACGCATTCCATTCACCGAATAATGCAAGTCAGTTGTTCGTTGCAGGTCAAGCGTTCTTATTCTTTATTTTCGTTTCATTTTTATGCTGAATGCAGCTCATTGCTAAAGGTAACTACTAAGCTATTGACTACCGGATAGTTTACAAAATGCGCATGCTTTGTAATTCAAACTGTTCATTTCTCATTGCTGCTGCCAATAGAATGTAAACCGCCAAGCCAGCAGCACGCTTGGCAACATTATCCAGCCCGGCAGAAAAAAACGAAAGCATTTAGCCATTCCTCAGAAAGTAAAAAAAAAAAAAAGAAAAAAAGGAAAACATATTCTTCATTGCTCAGGCAAACTGGAGATGAGTTGCTCACACTGCGACGCTTGTGCTCAATGTATGTATAAGGTGGTGAAAAGGCACAATGCCCCATGGACGTCAATAAGGTGTTGTCAGGGTCGCAGAGCTGCGACCCCTGGCTTGCCCTCTGGTACCCCTGGCACTGCCTTTGCGACTCCTGGGTTCAGGGGTGGCAAATTCAGTGCCAGCAACACTTATTTTCTGTCAATTTTTTATTACACTAATAGTGGACATATAAAATATATAATTCACTAATAGTGAAATAAAAAATGGAGTTAAATAAGATGGAATATGCCCTTCCATGGCAGCTGAGGTAAGTAAAATATGCTTTTAAATATATGTTGTGTGTGTGTGTTGATGTGTGAAAGTGTATATGTGTGAATTTGTGTGTATGCGTAAGTATGTGTGTGAGTGAGTGAAAGTGGGGGTCAAATGGCGTGTGATGTCACCTCCGCTACCCCTGGCATTTCGTTGATTAGGCATTCATGCAATGCTCCATGAGAAGCTACCTCAGGCTTAGAAATCAATGTTGCCTCTTCACCATCTGCACGGCCAACTTCATCATTGGGCAAATCTCATTAACTTCGGTCCTCGGAGTTGGCAGCCTGTATGGACGACAAAGACCCAGAGAAACACTGACAGGGGACCACAAACTGTAACTGACCCCTGCATTGGCTGCATCCGGAATCAGGAGCACCCAGTATAACAAAGAGTTGGAAGTCAGTCTGAGAACCACACATCAACTTCTTGGTTGATGTCACAGAAGCTAACTGAGCCAGCCACACCTCGCTCCTAGGCTACTCATGGTGACTGCTCCTCACACGCGCCAACTTGGTTCTTCCCATCACCAAGCCTCCATAAGGCTGTGCACCCCATCGAGCCATCCCAAACATCTGCCACCAGGCTCGCAGTGTTATGGTAATCTCACACATGTCCCACCGCCCAACATATGGTAGAACTTTTCTGAATACATCAGCCAAGGTCACAATCGCATCTCCCTTGATTAGCCTGCCTCTCGGCCAGACACCGCCTCCCTAAGCTTGGAACAGCCATATTCCATTGCATCACCTCTACATGTGTCCTCTTTTACTGCAGAGACAGACAGACCATAGGCGTGTGCCACCTCACTGACCATATTATTTACAACAAGGGGTGGTGATGGACAGAGTCTCTGAATTAAGCAGAGTACTCTCACCCAGTCAAGAGATCAGGGCTAGATCCAACACCGTTTTTTAGCTCATTGCACCATCCCAGTTTCAGAACCTGGCTGTATGCAAATTAGTCTGTCCCTGGCCCAGTGCATCATGGGAACAGGGCAGACCAGACTACAAAAGCCAATTCTTACACTGGGAAGGAAACAAGCTTCCGGGGACCGGTTTCTGCCATTTCAGGCGTCTTCGGCCCGGCTTGCTTGAATCCTGATGGTGCAATGAGCAAGGGACTCACATCTGAGTATACCCTTCCACGCTTAGGGTGGACAAAATTATTTACAACAAGGGGTGGTGATGGACAGAGTCTCTGAATTAAGCAGAGTACTCTCACCCAGTCAAGAGATCAGGGCTAGATCCAACACCGTTTTTTAGCTCATTGCACCATCCCAGTTTCAGAACCTGGCTGTATGCAAATTAGTCTGTCCCTGGCCCAGTGCATCATGGGAACAGGGCAGACCAGACTACAAAAGCCAATTCTTACACTGGGAAGGAAACAAGCTTCCGGGGTGCAATGAGCTAAAAAACGGTGTTGGATCTAGCCCTGATCTCTTGACTGGGTGAGAGTATTCTGCTTAATTCAGAGACTCTGTCCCTCACCACCCCTTGTTGTAAATAATTTTGTCCACCCTAAGCGTGGAAGGGTATACTCAGACATGAGTCCCTTGCTCATTGCACCATCAGGATTCAAGCAAGCCGGGCCGAAGACGGCTGTAATGCCAGAAACCGGTCCCCGGAAGCTTGTTTCCTTCCCAGTGTAAGAATTGGCTTTTGTAGTTTGGTTTGCCCTGTTCCCATCATGCACTGGGACAGGAACAGACTAATTTGCATACAGCCATGTTCTGAAACTGGGATGGTGCAATGAGCTAAAAAACGGTGTTGGATCTAGCCCTGATCTCTTGACTGGGTGAGAGTATTCTGCTTAATTCAGAGACTCTGTCCCTCACCACCCCTTGTTGTAAATAATTTTGTCCACCCTAAGCGTGGAAGGGTATACTCAGACATGAGTCCCTTGCTCATTGCACCATCAGGATTCAAGCAAGCCGGGCCGAAGACGGCTGTAATGCCAGAAACCGGTCCCCGGAAGCTTGTTTCCTTCCCAGTGTAAGAATTGGCTTTTGTAGTTTGGTTTGCCCTGTTCCCATCATGCACTGGGACAGGAACAGACTAATTTGCATACAGCCAGGTTCTGAAACTGGGATGGTGCAATGAGCTAAAAAACGGTGTTGGATCTAGCCCTGATCTCTTGACTGGGTGAGAGTATTCTGCTTAATTCAGAGACTCTGTCCCTCACCACCCCTTGTTGTAAATAATTTTGTCCACCCTAAGCGTGGAAGGGTATACTCAGACATGAGTCCCTTGCTCATTGCACCATCATGATTCAAGCAAGCCGGGCCGAAGACGGCTGTAATGCCAGAAACCGGTCCCCGGAAGCTTGTTTCCTTCCCAGTGTAAGAATTGGCTTTTGTAGTTTGGTTTGCCCTGTTCCCATCATGCACTGGGACAGGAACAGACTAATTTGCATACAGCCAGGTTCTGAAACTGGGATGGTGCAATGAGCTAAAAAACGGTGTTGGATCTAGCCCTGATCTCTTGACTGGGTGAGAGTATTCTGCTTAATTCAGAGACTCTGTCCCTCACCACCCCTTGTTGTAAATAATTTTGTCCACCCTAAGCGTGGAAGGGTATACTCAGACATGAGTCCCTTTGAGGTTCCGTGACAATTTTAAGTGATGTTTTCGACTCGCACGAATATGGTCGAGTCTGGTATCTAAGAACCGCAAATGACAAGTTTAGTAAGTGTGCGCAGTTTCGCTGTGCTAACTTAAACCGTTCGTTTGATATGCGGGTTTTTCATCTGTACCCACGGGTTCCATCTTAGATACGGCATCCATTTTGTCTCTTGCCCTCAAGTAGCCAGCGAACGGACACTGTCCGCTTCGTCACCCTGGGACTCTCAGGATATTTGTGGAAGACACATGTACCTTGTAAATATCTTTTACGATGAGGGGGATGATACTGTAAGGCAGATGGCCCCGCTCGAGGCTCATCTTGCCGTCCGGTTTATTGTCTCAGCCGTACATCTCATTAGGCACGTCCCTTTGATGCCTATATCTCGTGTTTCCCGATACCTCCCCTTTTACACTCTTTTCAATCCCCCACTGTCTCCATCTTCCTCTGCACCTGTCCTTGTCCCTATTTCAATCTGTTTTACTGCCGATTAGAATTCACTAATGTTGGGAAGATGGGTTTTTACAGTTGGGAACCGCCAAATGTTTCCGCACTTATGTTCCGGACCTTATGTGTACCAAAGTGACCAAAGCGACCCCTCTGGGGGATAATTATGGGAACCAGGTTGTAAACTTTTGTGTACCATGTTGTCCTATGAGTAAATTCTGTATAAAAGGAGCGATCCACAGAACCAATTTGAAGCAGTCTCCCCAAGTTGCACGTGTTGTACTTGTTGTGACTTCTGTGTTCCCTGCAGTAAATAAACCTTGAATCTTTGACGCCGAAGGAAGTGTCCCGTGTCTCTGTAGTTTGTGCGCCGAAACAGGTATCCCATGAAGGTTATAGGTGTTGTTCCCTGGCACCGCTGGTACTGTTAAAAAGTCCAGTCCTTCACCTTGCTCATTGCACCATCAGGATTCAAGCAAGCCGGGCCGAAGACGGCTGTAATGCCAGAAACCGGTCCCCGGAAGCTTGTTTCCTTCCCAGTGTAAGAATTGGCTTTTGTAGTTTGGTTTGCCCTGTTCCCATCATGCACTGGGACAGGAACAGACTAATTTGCATACAGCCAGGTTCTGAAACTGGGATGGTGCAATGAGCTAAAAAACGGTGTTGGATCTAGCCCTGATCTCTTGACTGGGAGAGAGTATTCTGCTTAATTCAGAGACTCTGTCCCTCACCACCCCTTGTTGTAAATAATTTTGTCCACCCTAAGCGTGGAAGGGTATACTCAGACATGAGTCCCTTGCTCATTGCACCATCAGGATTCAAGCAAGCCGGGCCGAAGACGGCTGTAATGCCAGAAACCGGTTCCCGGAAGCTTGTTTCCTTCCCAGTGTAAGAATTGGCTTTTGTAGTTTGGTTTGCCCTGTTCCCATCATGCACTGGGACAGGAACAGACTAATTTGCATACAGCCAGGTTCTGAAACTGGGATGGTGCAATGAGCTAAAAAACGGTGTTGGATCTAGCCCTGATCTCTTGACTGGGTGAGAGTATTCTGCTTAATTCAGAGACTCTGTCCCTCACCACCCCTTGTTGTAAATAATTTTGTCCACCCTAAGCGTGGAAGGGTATACTCAGACATGAGTCCCTTGCTCATTGCACCATCAGGATTCAAGCAAGCCGGGCCGAAGACGGCTGTAATGCCAGAAACCGGTCCCCGGAAGCTTGTTTCCTTCCCAGTGTAAGAATTGGCTTTTGTAGTTTGGTTTGCCCTGTTCCCATCATGCACTGGGACAGGAACAGACTAATTTGCATACAGCCAGGTTCTGAAACTGGGATGGTGCAATGAGCTAAAAAACGGTGTTGGATCTAGCCCTGATCTCTTGACTGGGTGAGAGTATTCTGCTTAATTCAGAGACTCTGTCCCTCACCACCCCTTGTTGTAAATAATTTTGTCCACCCTAAGCGTGGAAGGGTATACTCAGACATGAGTCCCTTGCTCATTGCACCATCAGGATTCAAGCAAGCCGGGCCGAAGACTGCTGTAATGCCAGAAACCGGTCCCCGGAAGCTTGTTTCCTTCCCAGTGTAAGAATTGGCTTTTGTAGTTTGGTTTGCCCTGTTCCCATCATGCACTGGGACAGGAACAGACTAATTTGCATACAGCCAGGTTCTGAAACTGGGATGGTGCAATGAGCTAAAAAACGGTGTTGGATCTAGCCCTGATCTCTTGACTGGGTGAGAGTATTCTGCTTAATTCAGAGACTCTGTCCCTCACCACCCCTTGTTGTAAATAATTTTGTCCACCCTAAGCGTGGAAGGGTATACTCAGACATGAGTCCCTTGCTCATTGCACCATCAGGATTCAAGCAAGCCGGGCCGAAGACGGCTGTAATGCCAGAAACCGGTCCCGGAAGCTTGTTTCCTTCCCAGTGTAAGAATTGGCTTTTGTAGTTTGGTTTGCCCTGTTCCCATCATGCACTGGGACAGGAACAGACTAATTTGCATACAGCCAGGTTCTGAAACTGGGATGGTGCAATGAGCTAAAAAACGGTGTTGGATCTAGCCCTGATCTCTTGACTGGGTGAGAGTATTCTGCTTAATTCAGAGACTCTGTCCCTCACCACCCCTTGTTGTAAATAATTTTGTCCACCCTAAGCGTGGAAGGGTATACTCAGACATGAGTCCCTTGCTCATTGCACCATCAGGATTCAAGCAAGCCGGGCCGAAGACGGCTGTAATGCCAGAAACCGGTCCCCGGAAGCTTGTTTCCTTCCCAGTGTAAGAATTGGCTTTTGTAGTTTGGTTTGCTCTGTTCCCATCATGCACTGGGACAGGAACAGACTAATTTGCATACAGCCAGGTTCTGAAACTGGGATGGTGCAATGAGCTAAAAAACGGTGTTGGATCTAGCCCTGATCTCTTGACTGGGTGAGAGTATTCTGCTTAATTCAGAGACTCTGTCCCTCACCACCCCTTGTTGTAAATAATTTTGTCCACCCTAAGCGTGGAAGGGTATACTCAGACATGAGTCCCTTGCTCATTGCACCATCAGGATTCAAGCAAGCCGGGCCGAAGACGGCTGTAATGCCAGAAACCGGTCCCCGGAAGCTTGTTTCCTTCCCAGTGTAAGAATTGGCTTTTGTAGTTTGGTTTGCCCTGTTCCCATCATGCACTGGGACAGGAACAGACTAATTTGCATACAGCCAGGTTCTGAAACTGGGATGGTGCAATGAGCTAAAAAACGGTGTTGGATCTAGCCCTGATCTCTTGACTGGGTGAGAGTATTCTGCTTAATTCAGAGACTCTGTCCCTCACCACCCCTTGTTGTAAATAATTTTGTCCACCCTAAGCGTGGAAGGGTATACTCAGACATGAGTCCCTTGCTCATTGCACCATCAGGATTCAAGCAAGCCGGGCCGAAGACGGCTGTAATGCCAGAAACCGGTCCCCGGAAGCTTGTTTCCTTCCCAGTGTAAGAATTGGCTTTTGTAGTTTGGTTTGCCCTGTTCCCATCATGCACTGGGACAGGAACAGACTAATTTGCATACAGCCAGGTTCTGAAACTGGGATGGTGCAATGAGCTAAAAAACGGTGTTGGATCTAGCCCTGATCTCTTGACTGGGTGAGAGTATTCTGCTTAATTCAGAGACTCTGTCCCTCACCACCCCTTGTTGTAAATAATTTTGTCCACCCTAAGCGTGGAAGGGTATACTCAGACATGAGTCCCTTGCTCATTGCACCATCAGGATTCAAGCAAGCCGGGCCGAAGACGGCTGTAATGCCAGAAACCGGTCCCCGGAAGCTTGTTTCCTTCCCAGTGTAAGAATTGGCTTTTGTAGTTTGGTTTGCCCTGTTCCCATCATGCACTGGGACAGGAACAGACTAATTTGCATACAGCCAGGTTCTGAAACTGGGATGGTGCAATGAGCTAAAAAACGGTGTTGGATCTAGCCCTGATCTCTTGACTGGGTGAGAGTATTCTGCTTAATTCAGAGACTCTGTCCCTCACCACCCCTTGTTGTAAATAATTTTGTCCACCCTAAGCGTGGAAGGGTATACTCAGACATGAGTCCCTTGCTCATTGCACCATCAGGATTCAAGCAAGCCGGGCCGAAGACTGCTGTAATGCCAGAAACCGGTCCCCGGAAGCTTGTTTCCTTCCCAGTGTAAGAATTGGCTTTTGTAGTTTGGTTTGCCCTGTTCCCATCATGCACTGGGACAGGAACAGACTAATTTGCATACAGCCAGGTTCTGAAACTGGGATGGTGCAATGAGCTAAAAAACGGTGTTGGATCTAGCCCTGATCTCTTGACTGGGTGAGAGTATTCTGCTTAATTCAGAGACTCTGTCCCTCACCACCCCTTGTTGTAAATAATTTTGTCCACCCTAAGCGTGGAAGGGTATACTCAGACATGAGTCCCTTGCTCATTGCACCATCAGGATTCAAGCAAGCCGGGCCGAAGACGGCTGTAATGCCAGAAACCGGTCCCGGAAGCTTGTTTCCTTCCCAGTGTAAGAATTGGCTTTTGTAGTTTGGTTTGCCCTGTTCCCATCATGCACTGGGACAGGAACAGACTAATTTGCATACAGCCAGGTTCTGAAACTGGGATGGTGCAATGAGCTAAAAAACGGTGTTGGATCTAGCCCTGATCTCTTGACTGGGTGAGAGTATTCTGCTTAATTCAGAGACTCTGTCCCTCACCACCCCTTGTTGTAAATAATTTTGTCCACCCTAAGCGTGGAAGGGTATACTCAGACATGAGTCCCTTGCTCATTGCACCATCAGGATTCAAGCAAGCCGGGCCGAAGACGGCTGTAATGCCAGAAACCGGTCCCCGGAAGCTTCTTTCCTTCCCAGTGTAAGAATTGGCTTTTGTAGTTTGGTTTGCCCTGTTCCCATCATGCACTGGGACAGGAACAGACTAATTTGCATACAGCCAGGTTCTGAAACTGGGATGGTGCAATGAGCTAAAAAACGGTGTTGGATCTAGCCCTGATCTCTTGACTGGGTGAGAGTATTCTGCTTAATTCAGAGACTCTGTCCCTCACCACCCCTTGTTGTAAATAATTTTGTCCACCCTAAGCGTGGAAGGGTATACTCAGACATGAGTCCCTTGCTCATTGCACCATCAGGATTCAAGCAAGCCGGGCCGAAGACGGCTGTAATGCCAGAAACCGGTCCCCGGAAGCTTGTTTCCTTCCCAGTGTAAGAATTGGCTTTTGTAGTTTGGTTTGCCCTGTTCCCATCATGCACTGGGACAGGAACAGACTAATTTGCATACAGCCAGGTTCTGAAACTGGGATGGTGCAATGAGCTAAAAAACGGTGTTGGATCTAGCCCTGATCTCTTGACTGGGTGAGAGTATTCTGCTTAATTCAGAGACTCTGTCCCTCACCACCCCTTGTTGTAAATAATTTTGTCCACCCTAAGCGTGGAAGGGTATACTCAGACATGAGTCCCTTGCTCATTGCACCATCAGGATTCAAGCAAGCCGGGCCGAAGACGGCTGTAATGCCAGAAACCGGTCCCCGGAAGCTTGTTTCCTTCCCAGTGTAAGAATTGGCTTTTGTAGTTTGGTTTGCCCTGTTCCCATCATGCACTGGGACAGGAACAGACTAATTTGCATACAGCCAGGTTCTGAAACTGGGATGGTGCAAGGAGCTAAAAAACGGTGTTGGATCTAGCCCTGATCTCTTGACTGGGTGAGAGTATTCTGCTTAATTCAGAGACTCTGTCCCTCACCACCCCTTGTTGTAAATAATTTTGTCCACCCTAAGCGTGGAAGGGTATACTCAGACATGAGTCCCTTGCTCATTGCACCATCAGGATTCAAGCAAGCCGGGCCGAAGACGGCTGTAATGCCAGAAACCGGTCCCCGGAAGCTTGTTTCCTTCCCAGTGTAAGAATTGGCTTTTGTAGTTTGGTTTGCCCTGTTCCCATCATGCACTGGGACAGGAACAGACTAATTTGCATACAGCCAGGTTCTGAAACTGGGATGGTGCAATGAGCTAAAAAACGGTGTTGGATCTAGCCCTGATCTCTTGACTGGGTGAGAGTATTCTGCTTAATTCAGAGACTCTGTCCCTCACCACCCCTTGTTGTAAATAATTTTGTCCACCCTAAGCGTGGAAGGGTATACTCAGACTTGAGTCCCTTGCTCATTGCACCATCAGGATTCAAGCAAGCCGGGCCGAAGACGGCTGTAATGCCAGAAACCGGTCCCCGGAAGCTTGTTTCCTTCCCAGTGTAAGAATTGGCTTTTGTAGTTTGGTTTGCCCTGTTCCCATCATGCACTGGGACAGGAACAGACTAATTTGCATACAGCCAGGTTCTGAAACTGGGATGGTGCAATGAGCTAAAAAACGGTGTTGGATCTAGCCCTGATCTCTTGACTGGGTGAGAGTATTCTGCTTAATTCAGAGACTCTGTCCCTCACCACCCCTTGTTGTAAATAATTTTGTCCACCCTAAGCGTGGAAGGGTATACTCAGACATGAGTCCCTTGCTCATTGCACCATCAGGATTCAAGCAAGCCGGGCCGAAGACGGCTGTAATGCCAGAAACCGGTCCCCGGAAGCTTGTTTCCTTCCCAGTGTAAGAATTGGCTTTTGTAGTTTGGTTTGCCCTGTTCCCATCATGCACTGGGACAGGAACAGACTAGATTGCATACAGCCAGGTTCTGAAACTGGGATGGTGCAATGAGCTAAAAAACGGTGTTGGATCTAGCCCTGATCTCTTGACTGGGTGAGAGTATTCTGCTTAATTCAGAGACTCTGTCCCTCACCACCCCTTGTTGTAAATAATTTTGTCCACCCTAAGCGTGGAAGGGTATACTCAGACATGAGTCCCTTGCTCATTGCACCATCTTGATTCAAGCAAGCCGGGCCGAAGACGGCTGTAATGCCAGAAACCGGTCCCCGGAAGCTTGTTTCCTTCCCAGTGTAAGAATTGGCTTTTGTAGTTTGGTTTGCCCTGTTCCCATCATGCACTGGGACAGGAACAGACTAATTTGCATACAGCCAGGTTCTGAAACTGGGATGGTGCAATGAGCTAAAAAACGGTGTTGGATCTAGCCCTGATCTCTTGACTGGGTGAGAGTATTCTGCTTAATTCAGAGACTCTGTCCCTCACCACCCCTTGTTGTAAATAATTTTGTCCACCCTAAGCGTGGAAGGGTATACTCAGACATGAGTCCCTTGCTCATTGCACCATCAGGATTCAAGCAAGCCGGGCCGAAGACGGCTGTAATGCCAGAAACCGGTCCCCGGAAGCTTGTTTCCTTCCCAGTGTAAGAATTGGCTTTTGTAGTTTGGTTTGCCCTGTTCCCATCATGCACTGGGACAGGAACAGACTAATTTGCATACAGCCAGGTTCTGAAACTGGGATGGTGCAATGAGCTAAAAAACGGTGTTGGATCTAGCCCTGATCTCTTGACTGGGTGAGAGTATTCTGCTTAATTCAGAGACTCTGTCCCTCACCACCCCTTGTTGTAAATAATTTTGTCCACCCTAAGCGTGGAAGGGTATACTCAGACATGAGTCCCTTGCTCATTGCACCATCAGGATTCAAGCAAGCCGGGCCGAAGACGGCTGTAATGCCAGAAACCGGTCCCCGGAAGCTTGTTTCCTTCCCAGTGTAAGAATTGGCTTTTGTAGTTTGGTTTGCCCTGTTCCCATCATGCACTGGGACAGGAACAGACTAATTTGCATACAGCCAGGTTCTGAAACTGGGATGGTGCAAGGAGCTAAAAAACGGTGTTGGATCTAGCCCTGATCTCTTGACTGGGTGAGAGTATTCTGCTTAATTCAGAGACTCTGTCCCTCACCACCCCTTGTTGTAAATAATTTTGTCCACCCTAAGCGTGGAAGGGTATACTCAGACATGAGTCCCTTGCTCATTGCACCATCAGGATTCAAGCAAGCCGGGCCGAAGACGGCTGTAATGCCAGAAACCGGTCCCCGGAAGCTTGTTTCCTTCCCAGTGTAAGAATTGGCTTTTGTAGTTTGGTTTGCCCTGTTCCCATCATGCACTGGGACAGGAACAGACTAATTTGCATACAGCCAGGTTCTGAAACTGGGATGGTGCAATGAGCTAAAAAACGGTGTTGGATCTAGCCCTGATCTCTTGACTGGGTGAGAGTATTCTGCTTAATTCAGAGACTCTGTCCCTCACCACCCCTTGTTGTAAATAATTTTGTCCACCCTAAGCGTGGAAGGGTATACTCAGACTTGAGTCCCTTGCTCATTGCACCATCAGGATTCAAGCAAGCCGGGCCGAAGACGGCTGTAATGCCAGAAACCGGTCCCCGGAAGCTTGTTTCCTTCCCAGTGTAAGAATTGGCTTTTGTAGTTTGGTTTGCCCTGTTCCCATCATGCACTGGGACAGGAACAGACTAATTTGCATACAGCCAGGTTCTGAAACTGGGATGGTGCAATGAGCTAAAAAACGGTGTTGGATCTAGCCCTGATCTCTTGACTGGGTGAGAGTATTCTGCTTAATTCAGAGACTCTGTCCCTCACCACCCCTTGTTGTAAATAATTTTGTCCACCCTAAGCGTGGAAGGGTATACTCAGACATGAGTCCCTTGCTCATTGCACCATCAGGATTCAAGCAAGCCGGGCCGAAGACGGCTGTAATGCCAGAAACCGGTCCCCGGAAGCTTGTTTCCTTCCCAGTGTAAGAATTGGCTTTTGTAGTTTGGTTTGCCCTGTTCCCATCATGCACTGGGACAGGAACAGACTAGATTGCATACAGCCAGGTTCTGAAACTGGGATGGTGCAATGAGCTAAAAAACGGTGTTGGATCTAGCCCTGATCTCTTGACTGGGTGAGAGTATTCTGCTTAATTCAGAGACTCTGTCCCTCACCACCCCTTGTTGTAAATAATTTTGTCCACCCTAAGCGTGGAAGGGTATACTCAGACATGAGTCCCTTGCTCATTGCACCATCTTGATTCAAGCAAGCCGGGCCGAAGACGGCTGTAATGCCAGAAACCGGTCCCCGGAAGCTTGTTTCCTTCCCAGTGTAAGAATTGGCTTTTGTAGTTTGGTTTGCCCTGTTCCCATCATGCACTGGGACAGGAACAGACTAATTTGCATACAGCCAGGTTCTGAAACTGGGATGGTGCAATGAGCTAAAAAACGGTGTTGGATCTAGCCCTGATCTCTTGACTGGGTGAGAGTATTCTGCTTAATTCAGAGACTCTGTCCCTCACCACCCCTTGTTGTAAATAATTTTGTCCACCCTAAGCGTGGAAGGGTATACTCAGACATGAGTCCCTTGCTCATTGCACCATCAGGATTCAAGCAAGCCGGGCCGAAGACGGCTGTAATGCCAGAAACCGGTCCCCGGAAGCTTGTTTCCTTCCCAGTGTAAGAATTGGCTTTTGTAGTTTGGTTTGCCCTGTTCCCATCATGCACTGGGACAGGAACAGACTAATTTGCATACAGCCAGGTTCTGAAACTGGGATGGTGCAATGAGCTAAAAAACGGTGTTGGATCTAGCCCTGATCTCTTGACTGGGTGAGAGTATTCTGCTTAATTCAGAGACTCTGTCCCTCACCACCCCTTGTTGTAAATAACCTCACTGACCATGCCATTTATTTATGATATAAAGAAATGTAATGAGCAATGCCAATAACTCTACCTTTAATGATGCCGAGACCATTGCATTGTAAATGCTTGTTTAAGGAGGTTCTTGTGCAAGGAATTATTAGGTCTCAGCTCTAGACAGTGCATGCTCTGTCTCGAAGAGGGCACTGTTGTGTATACTGTGTGGGCTTCAGCCCACCCATAAGCTTCCGATTTGTGGCTCCATCATCTGTCTTCTATTATTTCTTCCCATTTGTCCATGGCATGCATGCTTCATGCCTCTTCCTGTGTTTAGACCTACCTGACAGCAGGGCGGAATTACAACTAGTCATCCCCAGCTCCCATTTCTGCAAATGTTTTGGAACTACTTTTTCATTTGAAGCACTTTACACCAGCGCTCTTTTTTTTAACTTGCTCTGTTGCTCCATTCTGTAAAGAGGCTTGTAAATCTTGTTCTTATCTGGTCACAAACTCTGCTGCTCCTCATGCCCTGTCTACAGATCACCCCCTCTTCCATCAATGCTTTTTCAACTGTTGCTGCTCAGTGCTTTCACCGAGGCTGCTGCCCCTCCGTAGTGCTTATGAGGACACCATACAGGTTAAAAAACATTTGGAGCAGTTTGCACGGGCGCTCGTTTTTTTTTTTTTTACTCGCTCTGAGCTTTGCTGCTCTGTTCTGTAAACAGGGCTGTGAATCTTTTTGTTATCTCATCAGAAATGCTGATGCTATTCATGCCCTATCATCAGGTCCGCCCTCCCCGTAACTGCTTTTCCGATTGTGCTGCACAGTGTTTTTACGGAGGCTGCTGCTTTCTTTGTAGCGCTTACGAGGACGCCATAAGGATGGAAAAACTATTACTTTCTAGAAGTACATGATATAAAATGGACAATTGAGAAAACAATAATAATTCAAAAATATTTAACATGTTGAATTAATATCGCATTTCTTGTATTTATACATTTTTTGAAATTAAGAACTTTTTCTAAAGTGAGTGTGAAAAGCATGGGGGGCTTGGGCTTACCTCTACAACTTTTAAAGTTGGCCACCATTTACACACATTAAAGAGGGACGTTTCTTAACACCTTCTTCTGTTTCTGTTAGGTCATACATTTCTGAATCGTCACTGTGCTCCTCCTCCATCCTCTTATCTTCTAAAATGTGATGCTACCTAGTGCTTTACTCACCGGTTAGTACGGTGATAATTTCCACTACTGGGCCAGTAGATCTGCATTATAGAAATTCACAACGTTGCCGTACTGGCAAAAGCACTGTCAGATTAGGACTGGCAAAGCTGTGCCCAACGCTCTGTGGTCGATTCCGATTCGGGAAACTAATCCGTACGACGATTCGAATTCGTAGCCCTTTCCGCACGAATCGTACAAATCCGTCCGAATCGCGTAGTAGGATCCGTAGGAAAAAAATACGTCGGAATCTTTGCGAACCGCACAAAAAGCAAGGGAAGATCCATACGATACGGACCCTCACGAGAACCGTACGATTCGTAAACATGCCTGTTCCTCGAGCTGCAGCACCTGCCTGTTCTCTGAGATGCTCCACCACTCCTTTGGTTGCTTCACGGCCTCTTCTATGCTCTGCCTGACCGTGAGAGCCTTGGTGTGGGCTGCACATGCCCTCAAAGACGTGTGTATCAGGGTTTGGTGAAGCATCTCGCTGGCTCAATGGTCCTTCCTGTCCCATGTTAATTTATGTTATGTAGATTTGTAAAGCGCTCAATCAGCAGGTGTAAGACTAGCCAAACCTAAGGCCTAATAAAAGTACTCAAAAGGAGGTGCCTAAGGTTTCTGAAAGCATATGCGATTATTGAGGTATTCTGAGCCAGTGTTTTGTAGTTCCTTAAGTTGTGGGTGAGGAGTTTGAATTGTGCTCATTTGTGCCTGGAGAGCCACTGGAGCTCCTTCAAGTGTGGTGTGATGTGAGTGCGGCGTGTCAGGTTGACAGTGATTCTGGATACCAAGCTCCGAGTGGTATGCAGCTTTCTGGGAATTTTTTGTTGTTGATCCCAGCAGTAAAGGGTGTTCCTGTAGTCCAGCTTGCTTGTTACAAGGGCATTTGTGATGGTTTCTGGGTGGTAATTGGGAGCCATTTAAAAATCTTCCACAGCATCCTCATCCTAAGCCCGACTTTATTTATTATATATGCGGCCCCCCTTGCCAAGGTTATCAGGGAGCACAGTTTTACCCCTTTCTCTTATGCTGACGATACCCAGCTGCTTCTGACCTTTGATAGGAAGTCTGAGGATACTGAGCAGCGTTTTGCTAAGGGTATGTTAGCTATATCTGAATGGATGACGGACCATTGGCTTCAGTTAAATGTGTCTATGATGGATATTTGGCACAGCTCACTGTCTGGTCCCCTAAGTGGTGGCCTGCTATATTATGCCTCCGAAACACCCCTCCAATGTGGCGTACCTCAGGGCTCCTCTCTGAGCCCTACTTTATTCAATATCTATATGTCCCCATTGGAGGAGGTCGTCAAACCTTTCGGAGTGAGTATCGTCAGCTATGCTGACGACACTCAATTAGTGGTGGCCTTATCTCACCCAAGCCAACAACCTGCGGACTTATACAACTGTCTGACGCAGATACAAGGTTGGATGAATAGCTCAGCTTTAAAACTAAATGGCTCAAAAACTGACATTCTCCTCCCTGGTCAGAGAGGGCTCTCCCTCCCACAGAACATCTGGCCAACCTGCCTGGGCCCCCCCCCCCCCAGACCCGAAACCCGAGGTAAAAAGCTTGGGGGTATGGCTCGAAACCGATTTAACTTTTACCACACAAGCAAAAAAAGTAGCCGGGACCTGCTTTGGCCTTCTCAAATCAATGAGAAAGATTCTGTCCCTACTCCCTCCCACCTCTCAAAAACTCTTAATCCAAGGCCTAATACTATCCAGGCTAGACTACAGCAACTCCATCTACCTAGGCGCCCCTGAAGCAACTTTGAATAAGCTACAAAGAATCCAAAACTCAGCTGCCCGAATCCTCACCAATACTCCGGCCAGAAGTTCGGCCAAACCAGCCTTGAAGCTTCTCCACTGGCTCCCGGTGAGGGAGCGAGTGAAGTTCAAAGCCCTCTGTCTGGCCCTAGACTACTTCAAAATAAAGGCCCCCCTATTTTAAGAAAATTTATCAGACCATACAAAGCTCCAAGATCCCTCCGATCTGATCACAAGTGCCTCATTATCATTCCCAGAGTCAAGAAGGCACGTTCGGGCGGAAGGCGCTTCTCGGTTCACACCGCACGCCTCTGGAACGCTCTTCCCCGCAACCTGAGAACAGAATCAAACTACTTATGTTTCAGGAAGCGACTAAAAACCCATCTTTTTCCCTAAACTCTGACTCCCCCTTTTTGCCCCCCCCCCCTCGCTGCCCCCCCTTCTGACTCTCAGGTGCTTGGATCTTAGCGCTGGGATACCCTCGGGTGACTACGCGCTCTATAAAATTTTTTTATAATATATTAGGTCCAGCCTCCTCTCCAACCTCTGTGGCAAATCTTTTTGGAGTCCACATAGATATTCTGCTATCCATGAAGGACCAAGTTATGATTACGACGGGGACCTGTTACCACGCCTTAAGCCTCCTGAGAAGAGTGTTTCACTGGCTGCCACTCTCTGCAAAGGACCTTGATTCAGGCATTGAATTTGGCCGCTTGGACTACTGCAATGCTCTGATGGCATCTGCTAAAAAGTCGCTTCTCGGCAGACTGTTCAAAATGTGTCCGCTCGCCTGCTACTAAAAAAACCTCCTGGCACTTCGGTAGAACCTTTATTAAAACAGCTTCACTGGCTCCCTATCCGCCAGAGAATTAATTTTAAGCTCTCTATGGCACGAGCCCCAGCTACCTGGTGGATAAATTCAGAGTCTACTGTCCGAATTGCCATCTTAGATCAGAAGGGTAAAGGCTGTTAGTAATTCCCCGGTTCAAGAAACTTAGGACAGGCTGCAAAACTGTTGTCCATCTGGCCTCAAAATTTTGGGACACCCTACCTGTGGACCTGCGTAATTGTTCCAATCTTCTCCGCTCTAGGAAACGCTTGAAAACTGCGCTATTCAGAGTATAATTTCTATCTGCACCTGTTCATCTGACTTTCCCGTTAAGATAGAGTGGCGATACCCCTTCGGGGGTGATTCCTGCGCTTTATAAATCCTATACATATATACATACATACATGGTATGGAAGCATGTGGCGTTGGCTGCGTTTACTTGGTCAGTCATTTTGAGTTTGCTGTTGATGACACTTCTGAGGTTGTTGGCCTGGGTGGCGAGGATCGGTATTGGTCCTTGCTCTGTTGGCCACCAGATAGAGTCCCACTGAGATGTGGTCTACTGGGACAGTCTTCCTTGCATTGGGCCCTAAGGCATGGGGTGGCCCAACACACGTTCCCTCCATACTGAGATTAAATATGGAGGCATTATGCAAGGGCAACGCAATACCTTGATAAATATAGCTCTAGGTGTGCTGATGTCTCTTATGGAAAAGACAGGATGTTTGCCGACATGAAAAAAGTAAAATCGGTAGTGCAAAATTAAACACACCAAAAAGCAGTTAGATATTTGTAGTAAAGCATGCATTAGAATCAGTGTAATACAAGTCTGATTTAAAAATAAACCTGCAGCTCAGAATGTATACAAACAAACAGAAAGAATCCTTATGTCCTAAAATTTCTTAAAGTATGCTAAAAAAATTTAATATTGCCATAAATATCTCCTTTCTGTTGAACACTGTTTATCTACAAAAATAGAGCAGAAGTAAAAGGAAAAGGAAAATTATTCACAAAATGTATTGTGTATTTGAGTAGCATGATGAGGTTGAATAATTATTGAACATGAAGAGAGTAAAATAACCAAATTAGAACATATTCGTCAGTGTGCATCACTGTTAAACTCAATTAATAGTTACGACTATGTGTCTATAGAAAAAGCGTATTTTTTACTTGCATATATCATTGGCGTCGTTTGACAAATCTTCACGAAATTTTCCAAAACCAATGTAATAGTGAATCCTATTGTGCATGGACAATTTTGGATTGATCCATCAAGGGGGAGCCTAGAAAAAGGGGGTAAAAAGATGCAATTCCTCATGTGAATTTAAACATGACTTCAGTCCAAACCAATGGACCAAATTACACCATATGTGGCAGGGAGGTAGATTTTGTTTCGCACATCACACTTTCAGTTATGTGATGTAAATACGTTCAGTAGTTGATGAGACATTTAAGGGAAAGCAAATAAGGATATCTGAAAGGAGCCTAGCACAGATCTCATGGTGAGATCTGATTGGCTGTCAGCACTTCAACGAAAAAGTGCTGGCAGCCATCATGGGACCAATATATATGATAGGACCTCATTGAAGTGCATTGTAGTGAATGGCAAGTTTTGAGGGTCACAAAAGAACTTATTTGTTGATGGTACCATATTAATTTTAGGAAGTGTGGTGTGTTTTAATGTGATTTTATCCTGTGAATAAGCCTTCTGCTGGGAGTATATCAATCATGTTTGAGAAAAAAGTATTTCATGATTCTCCCATAGAGGTTAGAGAAGGTGCTCCAAAGGCTAAAATGAGAGCATATTTTCTGTAAATTCACACTACATTTCTCAACCATATAAGAATGTAGTCTGATATTCTCAGTAAAATATGTACATCCAACAGGAGCAACTAGTCAGTTGATTCCCATTTGTTCTACTGCTGTCTCCTAGAGTGTTCTAAAGAACAACTAGAGTGCCAACAGTCTTACTTATGGCAAACGTATGACAATGGTAGATCAACCGAGGACCTGCTGTCAGCAACAAAGTTCGAACTCCCAGGCAGTACTTCAATAAACACTTTAAATTTGATTACTACAATCACCATAAAGGAAACCCCACAAGACTTTTTTTTTTTTTTTTAAACATGTTTTTATTGTTGCATCAGCAAGCATGAAAAAAAAGAAAGAATCATCTGCTGACGTGGCGTCAACTTTCAGCCGCGGTCAGCAATTCACGCAACTTTTCTGCAATAAAACCTGGTCAATATGGCATTTCATCCACTGAACATCACAGACCGTTCAAACAAATATACAGGTTAGGACACAAAAACTAAACTCCGTATAGGGGACGGAGATGAACAATAGATATGTGGGTCCCAGCTATGGGGGACGTCGGGTCGGGGTCTGTGCAGTTCGCAAAGTGGCGGTGCCAGGGGGGACAGAACTGTGGGGGGGAGCACGTAGGCGGTATCAAGAGCATAACAGGAGGAGACAGATGTCGGGCAGTGGGTAGCGGGGGGTCCGCAACATTCATTCACAGTTGGGTAGAGCGGTCAGGGGGTGGGACCGGTTCGTGTATGGGGGTAGCGGGGAGGTCGGCATGGGGGGGGCTGAGTCGATGGGGGGCGTGGAATACCGGGCTCGGCACAGGTAAAGAGGGTGACAGTGGCAGACAGAGATTATGGGTTTACTCGGGCGGGAGGGGGGGGTAGGCGTAGGCGGGACATCAGCGCGTGTGGCCTGCCGGAAGCCATGTAGGAGCATGGCCCATTCCATAGAGATGCGGAGTTTACGCGCTCCATTGGCCTCCTCTTCTCGGATGGCGTCTTCCTCGGCCGCCGCCCATTTACAAACTGCCCCTGTCCATGCCGCTATGGGGGGACCTTCCGGAGATCGCCACTGCATAGCTATACATCTTTTCGCCAGGAGCAGCGCCAAGGACACAAAGCGCTTGTGTGTAGGGGCCCGTTTAGATATGTGAAAAATACCTAGTGCGCTGGATTCCCAAGAGGTTAGAGTCGTGAGGCCTGTGAGGTCTGTCAGTGTGTCAGGTACCGTCCGCCACAGGGGTTGGAGGCCAGGGCAGTCCCAAAACATGTGGCGGAAGTCTGCATTGGGGGAATGACATCTGGGGCACAGGAATTGTGAAGTGGGGAAAAACCGTTGCAGTCGCGCTGGTGTGAGGTAAGCCCTGTGTAGTATGTAATATTGGATGTTTTTGAAATGGGCGTTTCTGGAAACTCGTTTCGGGGCCTCGAGCGCCTTGGTCCATTCCGAGTCGTGTAACGCGCGTCCGATGTCCTCCTCCAACGTGGCGCGTAGGGCCATCAGGGGGGTGTACGAGAGTTCTCTGATCGATTTGTAGAGCCAGGTGACCAAGTGGCGTCCCACGCCCATGCGCAGGATAGCGTGAATAACTGGATGCGTGTCTGGTTGGCCAGCCTGAAGATTATAGTAAGGGCGGAAACCCTCGAGTAGCTGTCGGTATCTGAGGAATTGACCTGGGGGGAGTTCAAACTCAGCGACCAGGCGGTCGAACGACTTCAGTTGACCCTCCTCAAAAAGTGACTCCATGTCCGTGACGTCGCAGTGCGTCCATTCCGCTAGCATAGGAGCCGAGACACAGAGTTCCCGCTTGGGGCAGCCAACCCGCGGTAGTGCCGGGGAGTACGGAGTCCTCCCGGGGGAAATCCGGTGGATCCGCATCATGCACCGACGCGCCATCGTGACTTGGAGGGGATATGTACGGCGAGGCTGGGTGCCCGGGAGGAGGAGACGGAGCAGCTCCGGGGTCGTAATTCTACCGGTCTGGGTACCAATCTCCTGGGTATATCGGTCCGCCGTCCAGTACAGCCATTGGAGCTGTGCCGCCAGGAAATAGGACTCAAAGGAGGGAGCTCCCAGCCCACCTTGTGTCGTGGGGAGTTGGAGGGTTTTCAAGGCCACTCTGTGTCGAACTGAGCCCCAAATAAGGGTGCCCAAGAGTGAGTTGAGGTCCCGGAAGAAGGACCCAGGTGGCACAACTGGTAGGTTGGTAAAATGATAGAGGAGCCGGGGTAGCATTATCATTTTAGCCAGGGCTATCCGCCCTATCGGGGCGAGCAGGAGCTTGGTCCAGAAGGCAACAGTTGGTCGGAGGCTAGCTAGTGTTCTACGATGATTACCATCGAAGATGTCGGCCGGAGAGTGATACAGACGGACACCGAGGTACCGGGGGGCTTCCGTGGACCATGCGAGGCTATGAGTCCCCAGTGCAACGTCCCGGGGTGGCAATTCCGGGTGGAAGGGGTAGATCGTAGATTTGTCCCAATTCACACGGAGGCCCGATGCTTCTGCGAATTCAGCGAGCGCCACTCCAATGGGGGTAAGATCCATTTAGATGTCCTGGACATAGATGAAGAGGTCATCTGCGTACATCGAGACGCAGTGTGTGACGTCCGCAAGCGGGATGCCCCAATGTATGCCCTCCAGACGCTGTCTAATCGCCAGCGGTTCGACCGCTAGGGCGAAAAGGAGAGGTGACAGGGAGCACTCCTGCCTGGTGCCCCGCCGGACTTCAAATGCAGGGGGAAATGTGTTTCCCAATCCTGACACGTGTCTTCAGATCGGTATATAGGAGGCGCGTGTATGCTGTGAGTGTCGGGCCAACGTTGAGACGGCGTAGGACCGAAAAAAGGTACGGCCAGGTGAGGGTGTCGAATGCCTTCTCTAGGTCCATAATGAGGCAGGCGGCGCGAGGGAATCTATCCCGCACCTGGTCCTGGACATGGAAGACCCGGCGGATGTTCTGTGAGGTGTTTCTCCCAGGAACGAAGCCGCATTGGTCGGGGTGGATCAGTGGACATATGACTTGTGCGTATCTGTCAGCCAATATCTTCCCGAGGACCTTACAGTCCGCTGACAGGAGCGTAATGGGGCGATACGAACCCATGTAGCGGGGGTCCCTATGGGGCTTGGGGAAAGTAACGATCACCGTCTCTCGCATGGAACAGGGAAGCACCCCTAGGTCAAGGGCTGTTGCATACACCCGAGCCATGCGGGGGACCACCAAGGGGGAGAATGTCAAGTAGTATTCGAGCGGGAAGCCGTCTAGGCCTGGGGCCTTATTGCGGGACAGGGCCCGCAAGGCGTGGGTGATATCTGAGGGTGCTATTTTAGCGTCGAGCGTTCGCTTGTCTGCGTCCGATATCGCGGGCAGCGACAGGGGATCGAGGAAGTGGTCCACAGACGACGGGGAAAGCTGTGTCGGAGCCCCGTACAATTGTGCATAATAGCGTTGGAACGCCAGGAGGATCTCTGCTTGAGAACGCACAAGCACACCCTCTAGGTTGATGATGTCCGTGATCGGTTTGATCTCGGTGTCTTGCTTCGCCATCCAGGCTAGCAACGTCCCAGTTTTGTCCCTGTCTTTGTGGACCCTGGCGGCGTAGGCCCTGAAGTTATATTTCCTGAGATCAGCACAGGCTGCCTGATAAGTCGATTTCGCCTCAGCTGTGAGCACGGCGTGCTCCTCCGAGGTATCGGTTTGTTTAGTGAGTGCAGCTAGACGCTGTTCTGTGGTTGAAAGTGTCCGTTCCAATGTGCGACGAACCCCTGCGATCTGTTTGATGCATTCCCCTCGGGCCACAACCTTGAACGCATCCCATTCTACTAATGCCGATGTTGCTGTGTTCGTATTGTGTGAGAAGTATTCCTGTATGCTGTTTTTGTGTGAGTCCCTGAACACCGGATCTGTCAAACAGTCTGCAGGGAGTCGCCACTTGGGGACGGGTGGGTGTGGGGGCCGCCAGGTCAGGCGCAGTATGTGGGCATCATGGTCCGAGATGATCCGACCCAGGTAGTCTGAGGAGAGTAGTTTGGAGAGGATCGGTGCAGAGCATAAGAATCTGTCCAGGCGAACCCGGAGGTTATGGGGTATCGAGTGGAATGAGTATATACGGGCATGGGGATATAAGTGCCGCCAAGCGTCGGTAAGCGCCCAGTGTGTGGTCCATGCTCTGAATAGCTCCGCCTGCCTGGGGATTGGGGAACGCGCAGGAGGGGGAGGGAACGGTCCAAAGAAGGGTCCAGCGTGCAGTTGTAATCGCCTCCCAAGACCCACGGGACTGTAGTGAACTGGGCCAATACTCCTGTGAGGTGATCCCAAAATTTATCTTGTTCAGTGTTAGGGGCGTAAATGCTTCCCAGGAGGATCCCCTGTCCGTCCAAGAGCCCCTCCAGTAGTGCATATCTGCCTTCCTTGTCCACCACCCGTCTAAGTGTTCGGATAGGGGTTCCCGGTCTGACCCATATTAAGGCGCCGCGCGCATATGCTGAGTATGTTGTGGCACAGAAGGTCCCTCGCCATTTGGCCTGTAGCCTGCCTAGTTCAGTAGCATTGATATGCGTCTCTTGTAAGAGAGCAACATTAGCTGACATTCGCTTTATGTAGGAGTAGACAGAGTACCGTTTATTGGGCGTGTGGAGACCCCGTACATTGAGTGTGAGGACATTAACGTCCGAGCGCGGGGCTGTCATTACTAAGGGATTGTGCTTGCGAGCGGAGCCCCCCTGGAGCATACCCCGAGAGTGTGGTCATGTGTCTCGTGTGTGCTCCTGCGCGCCATGCTTCCAGAGGTTTGGTGGGGGAACTGTCGGGAGTAAAAACAGGTAGAACTAAGATTGGTAAACAGTCCCAATACAAGGGATATATCACCGGGGGGTGGCACATCCAAACCAATGTCCCACTAGGGGAGAAATACAACAGGATTCTGCGGGGGTGGCAGCATGTGTTTCCGCTGGGCTTGTGCGCGGATCGGGCTTTTGTAGGAGATGTGGGTATCGCGCGCGGGCGCACATAGTTAATCAATTATGCAGTATTGGTCCGCAGATAGCACACAGAGCGATCAAGAAAAGAGGATACAATAGTAGTCAGTCCGCCCTTCAAGAGGGGGCGCCAGGTTGTCCAGCCAGGATAGCGTCCACCATGTGTGTTACAATGAGAGGGGAAGAAATCGGGTCAAACCCCGACATTGTGCCATCGCTGTCTCGGTCTTTCTCTGGAGTGAACAGATGTGGTTGGCGTTCAAGGTCGGGTGCTAATGGGGAGAGGTGTAGGTCTGTCACCGCTTTCAAGGCGTCCAGCGCGTCTCGTCTCTCTCGCATGATTTGCGTGAGGTCAGGTGAGCCCGCGGGGGAGGAAGCTGGGCTTTTGGACAAGCCCGTCTGGGTACGTTTTGTGCCTCGTCTCCGGGGTCGGTGCGAGTTGTTGGTGTGTTCCCGTTAGGGTCTGGCTTTTGGGATCAGCGGGCAATGGAACTCAGCCCAATCCTGTGCCTCATCCGCGTTGGTGAAGAATATGGCCTTTCCTTTGTGTAGTACCTTGAGGCGAGCCGGGAACAGTAGGGAGTATTGGATATCGTTCGCGTGCAGGCGTCTTTTGACATCCAGAAATGTGGACCTCTGTTGTTGGACTTCACGGGCATAGTCCGGGAACACCATGACTTGTTGGTCTTCTACCTGCAGGGGACCCGCTGCCCGGGCCGCCCGAAGCACTGCGTCGCGGTCTCGGAAGTGCAGGAACTTGGCCAACATAGGACGAGGAGGGAAACCCGGCTTTGGTTTCCGGGCGGGGACCCTGTGGGCTCTCTCGATGGAGAAGAATGCCGAGCGTTCCGATTCGGGGGTGAAAGAGCTGGTCCATGACTCCATGTAGGTCAGGGGGTCCGAGTTCTCAATACCTTCCGGCAGTCCAAGGACACGAATGTTGCATCTTCTCGAGCGCCCTTCCAAATCCACCGCTCGCTCCTCAAGGGCCGCCACGCGGCGCAAGACGTCCTGCATGTCCGCAGCCTGAGTTTTCACCTTGGGTTGTAGCGCGGCCACAGTCTGCTCCCCCTCTTTCACTCTATCCGCCAGTTTACGATGGTCGTCGCGGATCAGGCTGATGTCTGTCGTTAGAACTCCCAGTCGCTCCTCCATCGAGAGTCGGGACAGTTCAATAGCCGCCAGCACCTGGTCCAGCTTCGCTGACAGTGTGGGGTCTGTGTCTGGGGGGTTGACTTGCGTCCAGGCCCGTGTTTGCGGCATGTTCTCAGGGGCCGTTTCGGGGACGGCGGTCGCCTGCTGGCCTCTTGGTTTCCCCATGGGGCCGTTGGTATGGAGTTTGTAGCTCCGTGAATCAGGGGAATAGCGGGCCGTCGGATACCAGTTCGTTAGGGCGGATGATAACCCAGCAGGGGTTGGTTACGTGGCCGGTGTCGGTGCGGGGGTGGTTAAGGGACCCACCCGTGTAGTGATCCCTCCACAGTGGGGCGTCGAGCAGCAGACACGTGCCAACAGAGAAGACAGCTGGTGTCTAGACTAGGTCCAGCAGCTCCGCAGATCTGGTGGACCAGATGCCCAGGGGGGATGAGGACCAGGAGGGACCAGAGTCGGAGTGGGCTGGCAGTCCGCAGCTACTGGTGGTGGAGGGGGGGTGGTTAGGGGCAAGCGCTTGTCCGTCTGTGGGTCCAACAGGATCGAGGGGCGTATTCTTCCAGCAGGCCTCTTCCAGATTAAGGAGTCCCCCCCCCCTCGTCGACCACGGCAACGCAGTGCGGGGGGCGGCGGAGCCCCGTCCCTCTGTCCGGTGCACAAAACCGATGTCGGGCCTGGGGTGAAGAGGCAAGGCTCCAGGGGTCCCTGTGTATAGGAGGGTTGTCTTCGGCGCGGCAGGTGGTCACTGCTGAGCTGGGGAAGCCGCCGCTCCTACAGTGGGGATTTGGCTACACACACCGTGGCCTGTGCCGATGTCCTCTCGGGCGCCATCTTAAGGTCAGGCATCGTGACTCGAGGATTGCCTCCTGGCCCAGGGATGCTTCGGTCCCTCCGCCCGGGGGATGAAAGAGCAGGCACCCCCCGACGGGTCTTGGAGGATGTAGGGAGCTGCTGGGGCGCCGGAATCAATGCCTCGGGTGGGGGGGGGCGGGCACTCACCGCCCTGTGGATGTCGCGGTGGTTCGCCGGGTCCGACGCCGCGGAACCGGCACAGTCGAGTCGCGGAGGCAGACTGGGTCGACGTGGAGGCCGGGTCAGACCCCCCTTCAGGACCAGGCGCAGGCAATTCAGGGTCTCGGAGCGGCCGTCGCCATCCAGGGTACGCTCGGGGAGCTCCGGTATGCAGCTGGGTCGGGTCCACGCCGTATCAGGCTGGCCACGTCTCCCGACCCGGGTCTCCTCAACGGCCGGTAGGTCGTGCCTTCCAGGTCTCCGTATCAGGGGGATCAGGCTCACAGTGGCGCTGGCTTCATCGGAGCCGAGCCGCGACCGCCATTTTACTGCTTGGCGCGCGGCTCCGGCGAGAGGCTTCTTTGGGGATTCCGCGTGGTAGCGCAGTCGGTATCGCTTCAGGAGGGTGCCGCTGGATGTGGGGGCACTCTGTGCGCCGATTTGCAGAAGTTGGGGCTCCCGGCGATCACTGGGACAGGGCAGGATGCCAGCCCGATCGCGGAGCCTCAGCAGAACACAGCCGCCATCGTGGCTTGCTAAGCCACCGGAAACCCAACAAGACTTGACAACATAGAAGCAGGTAAGTTGTGTTTACAATTAGAGATGTCACGTGCCCTGAGACCTTGAAGATGGGACAGGCCTGAAGGCCCTGTCCACACTTTAAGTATTTCACCTACCCTCAAACATCCACAGATTGTCATTGGGTCAACAGAGCAGGTGGGGTACCCTATTGAACTTGTAAACTCACTTTAATGTGCAGTAGGTGGATACCTTTTTAAACAGGTCACCTGCCCACAGAAACGCACGGGCTTGAGTTTCTGTGGGTGTGCATTAAGAGTACATTATTCCAGTGTTTTTAAAAGAGTGATCTTACCTGCCCTCCAAATTCCACGGATTGATAGGATGCTGTCTCTGGGGCACCGCAGGGGCTTGTGGGCAACTTCTCTTGTCCTCTGACTCAACATGTGGCCACATGGATGCGCTTATCGAGTAGTTGGCAGTGGGGTACAGAAATGCCATTGTTGACTGCAGATGCAGGCTCATTTGATAAACCACAGGGCCTCAGGCCCCCACATAAGTGCATGAACTTGACCTGCCCTTGATTTTTAGTAGGAGTAGGACATAGGATAGAAAGGATGTAAACTGGTATTTGATCCCATCAGATGGACTGCATACTATCACGCATGTGCCAGCACCTGGGTTGGATACATATCATGGGGTAGGACACATTAACATGGTTAGTACCCACCATTTCGCTCAGCCTTCTCCCGTATTCAGTAGGAGCAGATAATAAAACTCTGTCTCCACAGAATGGCATTCGTATGACAATTAAAAACCATATTTGATTCCTTAAAATAACATAGAACCTTAACCTTCAGTTGTAATATGTAATCACATAGACCAGAGTTGTCATAGTATCACTTACAAGCTCTTTAAAATTTCCTTCAGCATCATCAAGAAACACACAATTTAAAATATTGTATTTTCACAAACTATAAACACACCCCTTGTAGCAACAAGCAGTGATGTCATCAGTGATGGCATTGCTGTAGTCATAAGTGCTGTCCTGGTAATGTCACTTATGATATCATGAATGATGTCATGTGTGCTGTCAAATGCAGCACAAGGCGGTCACACAAATTATGGTTCAAGCAGTAATGTTGCATGTATTTTTAAAGCTTGCTATGACCTGAAGGGTTTCATGATGCTGATGTGGAAGCAACCTGTCACTCACAAAGATCTGGCCTAGTTGAAGAGCCACATCTTCAGCTTTTTGTGGAAGTTGAGAAAGCTTGGGCCCACTAAACATTTCTTTTTCAATGAGATGGTCATTGTAGCAGCTTGAGAGGTAAGAGGGAGAAAACAATCTCAATTGAATCTCAATACAGTGTAACCAATTTGGCACACAATAACCCATTTGACAACTAAATCTGAGATTAGTAAGATTTAATTATAGATTTAGAAACAAATCGATATAGATGGAGCCGTAACATTATCATACAAAAATACAGAACAAACAAAATGAGTCTGAATCTCCTAAAGAGATTTACCCTATACAACACAAAGCAGATAACTAATTCTATAATGATGATGCAAATAATTAAGAATAGGAAATGAGCATTAAACTGCATCAGATGATTCTCAAAGTAAGCATGAGCATGCTAACTCTCCCTACACCGCCTTAAAACTAAGCTAAACTAAGAAACATTGAATAAAGGTGAAATTAGAAAGGTGTCCGCTGCCAGAGCCTTCAGTAGAACGCACTCCAACTATGGGTCACATAGCATAAAGCCACACAAGCAGAAGTATGAAACTGCTCCCCGTGAAGTCCTAAGCCATCATTAAGTTACAGCTTAAAAGATTAGTTGCATTCAAGCAAGATAATCCCACATGACTTTCTCCAGTACTTTTCCATGATTTTTGGCAAATTGGATACTTGCACCACCTTTCCGACATTGATAAGTTGCAACTTCATTCGCCCTTGGTATTTCTTCTTCTCCATGAGAACTAGACTCCCTGCTCATTACAACATTTTTCCTTGCTAAACTTTGTCTTCTCATACCTTGCTATCTAATGAAAACAAAACCATTCTATGCTAACTAATGAGGCTTTGTACACACCTGCAGTGGAAACAAAATACAAGCAAATCCATTCAACGTTGAAGGTTAAAAACAAATTACATGCTAGGCTTTAAACGTATGCAAAAGGAACAATTGATGGACGGAATGCTGAACAATGAAAACATTCACCCCCAGTCACAATGATCTGGGTTTAATCCATTGTTATTTTGCCCACCATACCACCCCAGCTAGGACCCATCCATATGCATATCAGTCTTGACCCTGTTCATTATAAGAACAATCAAGCCCAAACTACCAAACCATATCCTCCCTGTACTGGAAACAAGCATCCTGGGACCAGTTTTGGGGAATCAACACTAATCATCGAGGCTCGTTGAATCCAGTGGTGCAGTGAACAGGGGGCCACGTCTGGGCATACCCTTCCCACTTAGGGCAACAAATGCAAGCGGAACAATTGATTGATGGAATGCTGAACAATGCAAACGTTCAACCCCAGTCACAAAGATCTGGGTTTAATCCATCGTTCTTTTGCTTACCATGCCACCCCAGTTAGGACCCAGCTATATGCAAATCAGTGTTGACCCTGTTCCTAATTGGAACAGTCTAGCCCGAACCTCCAAGCCAGGTCCTCCGTGGACCGGAAACAAGCACCCAGGGACCGGTTTCGGGGCCTCACCCCTCATCAGTAAGGCTTGCTTGAAACGAGTGGTGCAGTGAGCACGGGATCCACGTCTGGGCATGCCCTTCCGACTTAGGGCAACAAATGCAATAGGAGCATATGATGGGCAGAATGCTGAACAATGCAAACATTCACCCCCAGTCACAAAGATATGGGTTTAATCCATTGCTCACCACGACACCCCAGTTAGGACCCAGACATATGCAAATCAGTCTTAACCCTATTTAAATGTAAGCTCGAACTGAACGGTTCTTGAGGCCCAAACTCATGTCAATTCAGCAGTGCACACATTGCAAAAATGTGCACATTACTACAAAGATAAACAAATTCAGATTCTTAATGCATGAATAAATTGCAAAGTATTATGAAGATATTATTTCAAATGCACCAACATGGATGTAATTGCTTATACACACATAAATGCTTAAACATTAGTCTGTACATACACATTCTGTTTTATTAACTTCACAATGAGTCATCTTAAACGATAAAAATTTAAATATTACAAGAACCTCTATTAGTCAAATCTATGCACACAATTATAAGTCTTAATTCAATTCAATTCAATTTGACTTTATTCGGTTAAAAAGTTAATAACCATAAAAGTACATAAAAACAATTCATAATACTACATCCTCGGTATTATTAAAAAACAGTTCAAACAAAATAAAGATACAATATGCAGTAAATTTAAATACAACATACGTTGAATTCAAGTACGAATTGATTTACGTAATCTAAAAACATTACTAAAATATTCTGAAATTGAAGCTACGTTAAAAATAACATCTAGTTTCTGGAGTTCTAAAAAGGCAGCGCGACATCGTCTAACATTCATTTCCTTTAAGATCGGTACAATCAATCTCTTCCGGGGTAAAGTATAATATTTACAGAAAAAAAGGATGTGGATGTCAGACTGCTCTGATGTGTCATCACAAGGGCATTCAGTTAAATTGCGAGACCAACAGTTCATTACGGGGAAACTTAAAACCCTAAAATGAATACTTAACCTAAAACGGGTCAAAATGAATCGCGAGTGTTCAGACATAGAAAGGGTTAAATATGGTTGAATTTTACCCTGCAGTAATATGAATTGATGAGCTACAACAGACTTTTTCCTATTTTCCGCTGTCGTTCTAATATCTTCGAGGCGTTTCGTACATTTTATTTTTAGTGACTTCCTCGTGATATTACACATGGACAAAGGATTGTCATAGTAGTTCATACAGCCAATGTGTCCAAGGAAGTCCCTAATATAAGTAAACCACCTTATCCTGCTCACATAGTCCAAACTTAATCCATCCCTTAAAATAGCACGATTCAAAACGCACCCATCATTGGTCCAAGCCCTGTGCCACTGCAGTACTGGTTGAACTCTGATTGTATCTTCGATGTGGGGTTGGCCAAGTTCCATATGACGGATGTAACTTGAGACACTCTCAGGTACTGCTAAGATGAATCTCAAGAATTTATTTTCTACAACCTGAATAGATTGTACATTATCATACCCTCAAATCCCAGCACCATAGACAGCAATAGAGACACAAGTGGCATTAAAAATTCGCAGAAGTTCTACAGTAGGTTTTTTCCCCATCTTTTTGGAAACATTTTTAAGGGCTGTGATGGATTTACAGAACAGGGCTTTCCTTACTTTTATGGCATCTGTCCAGGTCCCTGCTTCATGAAATAAAATGCCAAGATATGGAAAGGTAGGGGTGGAGTCTAGAGGACTAGCATTAATGAACATCGGCCTCCTTTTCCTAACGGAACCGGGGCCACAGTTCATGGTGAATGTCTTAGAGCAATTGACTTGCAAGTCCAGATTTATCATAAATGTATTAAAGGATGTTTTCAAGGCGTTGTAAGGCCACTGGCGTGCGAGCCATTAGGACCGCATCATCTGCGTATAATAACGCAGGGATGGGTCTTTTGGCTACCCTAGGTATATCACAGGTTGTTTCACCAGGACATCCTCCAATCCATTAATATAAACCAAAAATAGAAATGGCGCCAGGACGCAACCCTGGCGTACCCCACGTCCCACATCAAATGATCTAGTACAGTCACCATTTTTTCAAAATCGCACTGTTGCGATAGCGCCCGAGTATAATTCCTTGAGAAAGGAAATTATACTTCCCTCTACACCAAAAAATTCCATAATGGCCCATAGCTTGCTTAATTAATTTTCACGTGGAGTCCTTAAAAATGCAATACTCATTTTTCCTTAGGACCATTAATCACAAAGACTATATTTGAGTGCTGACTACGCATGATCATGATGCACTCCGACAGTATCTCAGGATGTGATGAAAATTAAACTGCTCCAAATTCAATGAATGACCAGGTGGCTCTGACTTGCAGGTGCAGGCTATTCCAGACTTGTGGGGTGAGGTAGGAGGAGCTACAAATCTAGATCTGCAGATACAGATGCATCGGCTGGTTGCAAATATTAATTCAGCTGAGTGGAGGTGTCTGGTGGTTAAAGTTGAGACCCTAGCGGGTAAGTAGTGCGCTTTACAAATTCCCTGATTCATTGATTGATTGAAAGTTGATGCACTTGTTGAGGTTTGCAGGGCCAGTGTTGTGCAGATCTTTAAAGGTGTGCATGAGGAGTTTAAAAAAAACCTGTTTGAGGGTTGGAAGCCAGTGGAGCTCAATGAGATGGGTGATAATGGGTGTGTGGCATCGCAGATGAACTGCGAGCCCGGATCCTGCATTTATGTATGGTTTTGAGTTTTCTGGTCAGATGTGCGTTGATTCCATCACTGAGAGCATTCCAGTAGTCAAGTTTGCTGGAGGTGAAGGCTTGGGTGACAGTTCTGCAGGCACTGATGGGGAGCCATTAGAAGATCTTCCTCATCATCCTTATGGTGTTGGAGGTGGGGTCCACAAGGGCCTTGTCTGGCTGGGGGTCAAGGCATAGGTAAGTCGAGGGTAGAGGCCTGTAGACACCTACTTAATGGTTGGTCTGTGCTGAGGCCACCATTAAGTAGCTCAGGGAAGGAGAGCTGGGTGCAGGAGGCGGGAAAGAGTAGTAAAGTGTGAGGGCTGAAGGGCCGTAGCAGAGACATGACATAAAAAGGTAAGGAACGCAGGTGAGAGGCAAAAAGAGGTGTAGTAAGCTAAAGAGCAAGTAAAAGAAGTGCAAAAAGAGGAATGAGTAAGAAACAGAGTGAACAGAGCTAAATGAACAATGAAAGAGACCTAAAAGGATTGAGCGAGCCCAGCAAAAACTAGAACAAGCATTTACAATGCATTGGTCTCGGCATTATTAAAGGTAGAGCTATTGGCATTGCTCATGACATTTGTTTTCATTTTTTTGTTTAATAACATAAATAAATGGTATTGTCATTTAAAATGGCAATAGGTGAGCAGTAGAGAGTATTCGCGGACACAGAGCCACGCACACACACACAGACAGAGCCACACACACACACACAGACAGAGCCAGGCACACACACAGAGACAGAGCCATGCACACACGCACGCACAGACAGAGCCACACATACACAGACAGAGCCACGCACACACACACACACACACACACAGACAGAGCCACACACACACAGACACAGACAGAGCCACGCAAACACAGACAGAGCCACGCACACACACACAGACAGAGCCACCCACACACACAGACAGAGCCACACACACAGACAGAGCCACGCACACACAAGGAGGGTGCTGAAAAACACGTTCTCTTGTGAAGTGCTTAATGAAAAAAGAAAAATGTAATTCACTAAAAGAGCAGTGGACGGATACAGGTAAACCAATCAAAACCATGTTAAAGAGGTTATTCTCAAGCAAGGGAGTTGCCAGCAAATTAAAATAACCCCCACTTTGATCCAAACCTCTGATGGTACCATGTAAGCAAAGCAAGTGAGCCTGACCCTCGATAGAAGAGCCTTCTTCACTCTTCCATCCAAGCAGATATCTAACCATCCTTTCACCCTCCCATCCAGCACTAATAGCCACTTTTCCACTTTCACCTTTCTGTCCATTCTTTCACCCTTTCCTTTTTTTCACTTGAATGTCCTTCACCTCTTTCCTTTCTTTCACCTTTCTTTCCATTCTTACACCCTTCTGTTCTATCACTCTCCTTTCCTTTCACCCTTCCTTGCTTTCAGCCTTCCTATATTACCTTTTCTGCCTATCCATGTTTATTTCTTCCTTGTCTCACTTGCTCTTCCAGAGAAGAGAGGGTGTGGCATAATGGCCAGACCTGCTGACTTCGAGTCTCAGCATCCGAGCAAAACACTTAATCTCCCTGTGCCTACAGAAATGTATGTCAATTCACAACTTTATGTCAGTCTTCAGGAAAGTTTCATATAACACCAGTCTGGGATGCCTAACTACATCATTCTCCTGATTGCAGGCAAGTATTCAATGCCTGGCTTGCCCCTGGCAGGCATGCGTCCACGATACTGGACAGAATAAACTCAACCATCAAAACCGTGGAACTTAAAAATACCTATATTTCTCCTCGGGCGAGGAAAGCGGCTCTTCTGCGAAGTCCACGACCCCTAGAATACTTCTAATGGACCTTAGGAAAGAAGGCAGTATTCTCCCTTCCCTGAAAGTTATTTTTTTTAACTGACAATCCAGATTCATAAGTACTGTGTCCGAAAACCTAGGTGGCGAGTGGCTGATGGAGTTGAAACACAGTCCATCCTTTATAAAACACCACAGGCACACTCGTCTGATAGTGGTGCTCAACCAAAGCGTGGCATTAACCTGAACTTCCAGTACTGGTACTCTGCCCACGTACCCACTTCTTACATGCAGCACCTTGCTGAGTTATTTGTGCTGGAAACAGCTCTCTCTGCTGGAGCATCACCATACCAAACCACAGAGCAGTCGTGCACTCTGTTGGGAAACCAGCACATCAATCCTGACCGGCACAACAACCTACTTCAGCGGTAGGGAGACAGGCATTCCCAAGGTGTATAATCTTAGCAAGCAATGAATGCTTCAAGCTGCGCAAATGCCATTTCCCACATAAAGCATCATCCTTCAACATTCCATGTCATTCCAGTACTTACATCCACACAGCACCATACATACATCTTAAAACTACACAATCCGTTGTGTGTTGGGGTCGGATGCCCCGCACACAGCCCTACTCTACACACACTAACATGTGCTGCATCAATACCCACATAAGACTGGGAGAGTCCAGCCACCTCCCTGCATCTGTCGCGCTGCACAGATAAACAACTTTCGATATATTTGATTCCAATGCAGAAATCCCGGCTGCCGTGTCATTAAAGACAGGCACGCATCCTTTTATCGTCATTCTGCTACTATAATGCTTCTTGTAAGTGACGTTGATGTGCCACTGCTGTTCCCACGTTTCACGTCTCTACCAGGACAGGTCCCACCAACAGGGTCTGGACCCCGAAAGCCATACTGTCATCTTTCTGATGTCGACAAAATGGGTACCAAAGAGAAGGTGGGAGGCTTTAATCAATGTAAGCATTTGGAGACAATTGTGCGCTCGCAGCTCGCTGCATGCTTAACAGTTAACACCAACACCCAACACTGCCAGTGCCCTCCCGTGTCTTCGATTAAAGCAGAATGTCACACAGTTCTACAGACTTCAGTTTCACCAGAGGGCCGGCGAATATCTGTAAAGCAGCCCCGGACAACACAAACATGTGCAGACGCACCCGGCGTACCTGCCGCAAGGTGATGCTGAACACATAGCAGCCTGTCCTGCGTTGCGGCCCAGGAGCAAGCCATGGGCTGAGCCCTGCTGAGGGCCGTCCTCCGGGCGACTGGCGGGACGGGGTCGCCTCAGAAGCCACAAGCACCGGTATTTTAACGAGTGGAGTGTGAAAGCAGTGCGGCAGGCCACCCCATCCACCTGAGAGCCTGGCCTCCACTGGAAGCGGTGCTGAGTCAGGGCAGGCTGCACACGACGACAGCCGAGCTGCGCCAGCCTGCAACAATGAGGCGTGGGCATGGAGGGCTGCGGTGAGAGTGAGGAAGGAGGGAGAGAAGGCGCGACAGGTGCTCTAGAGCGAGTGTGGAAGGCAGACCTGAGCGAGGGACAGGCAGCGGAGCAGCTTGTGCGCCAACAGGCAGAGAACAGGCAGGGTGACCGGGGCAATGCTTCTGTGTGCAACAGGTCGGACCTATGGGGCGGTGGGGGGTGGGGGAAGTCGCTGCTGCTCGGATAAGCAACGCCGCATGAGGGGGGCGAATGACGTACAATACAAAGGAGTACTCCTTGTTAGACATACAGGGCATGGGGATGGAAGGACACGCGCACTCCGTGGTTCTTGAACCTCCCTCCGCTTACAGGGGGTGACAGGTACTTCAGAGCGAGGTGCCAGGCGAAGACTGGTCTGCGCATTGGACGCGGTCGGGCATAAATGGATGCCGCAAAGCTCCGAAATTTTCGGGGGCGTGTTTTTTGATGAGTGACGGATGACGTCACAGATAGAAAGAACCTAAAAAACACGCTCCCGAATCCGAAAAAGACGGGGCTTCAAGGGAGTGATGCCCCTCTCCTCCAATGGCTGGCCAGCATTTACGAGGCCAGCCAATGGAGAAGAGGCGCGGGTTCCAAGCCCCCTCTAAGAAACATTAAATCTTCGGGCTCTGCCCACACTGCTTACGCAGTGCGACGGAGTCCTCGACCTAAAAATTAGTGAAATGGGCACAGCGATAGAGAGGTGAAAGAGTGAAGTGAGCTCAAACAGGGGGGGGGGAGAGTGTGATGAGAGAGAGTGAAAAATAGATTGCTTTAGGAATAAGAAAGCCAGAAGATAGATAGCAAGGTCAGCACAGAATCAAAATTAGGGAATGTAAGGAGTAGTGCAACAGAGGCACAAACACAGGCACTAGTTGTGAAAAAACTGGCAAATTGAGCAAAAACAGGCAAGCAGAAGGGATTGAGAGAGTCGAGCACGAGTGAGAGGGGTTGTTTGAAGGAGAGAGAGAGAGAATAAGTAGGTCAGGAGGAAGGGACTCTTACACAGAGAGAGAGGGGTCCACAAGGGCCTTGCCTGGTTAGAGGACTAGGTGCATTTAAGTCCTAGGACGGGCCGGAAGACTCCTACTTTTAATCAGTAATATCAATGATGTGATGTGCGTTTTCACTTATAATGTCATCATGGATGTCATTTACAATGTGAAATGAAGGTTTAAGTTAGGATTTGTGCTGTCATTTTAGGGTTTGGGGTGGTTGGTGGTAACAGTAATTTTAGAGTTTAGGAATTAAGGGTAATTTTGGGGTTTAGGATTGGGTAGTGGTAAAGGTGTTGCTTGAACATGAAATACCTTGAAAAATACAAGGGACACGAGGCGTTTGGCAAAACAGGAACAGTTTGTTTAATTAAACAATGCGGCCCAGAGAACAGACATGGGGTCGGAGGTCTGCCTCAACTTACAATCGATCTGACTGTGTTTTATACATTTTATTGACGGACATAAAATTGTTCTGCCAATCCTTTTTTGGTAAGGAATGCAAACTGCTGTCTTTGGAGCCATACATTAATGTATTCAATGGGTAATAAAGGTGAGCCTGGACCTAGCCTAGATACAATGTGGCCAGTAGATAATGTGCCCACATGCCCAGCATGGGGATCATGTGATTACTGAGTGTACTGTGTCCTGATTGGCTATATGTTCCTAACTTAAGTGGCATCTGACTATATGGTATTTTGCGAACACACGTACCCCTCCAGCCATATGTGCTTTATTGTGGCTAATCTCCATAACCCATTGTGGTGTTGCGGCACCTATCTGTAGGATTGATCCGGGATTTTGTAGTAGGTAATCTGTGCATGCGCAAAGCTATTGTTATGTACTGGTTCTGTTATGGAATGTTGCTGTTTGAAAGGTCAGTGACCTTTCTCTGAGGAAGCTGCAAGGGGATGTACATCAAATAAACTGTAGTGCTTTCCCACTCACCTGTGTAGGAGTGATCATTACTAATTTGGCGACGATTTTCATCCATCCCGACCCACGTGTGTATCCCCCTCTCTCTGTGTGACTCGACCTTCCAGGCTGGTCTTCTTACAGCATTTTGCTGCAGTGAACATTATCAACTCTATATTTTCAAGAGGACCTTCTGAGCCTTGTTACCTATGAGTTGCTGCTGCAACTGGAGGTCGCGATCGTGAAGTGGAGCCATTGTTAGCCTGTGGTGGGCTATTCTGTCTCTGGCTCTTCTTCGGTCTCATTGTGGCGGAGGAGTTCTTCACCCTGTGAAAGCCACTACCCAACTGATGATGTGTTTGGTGCTGTCATCACGTAGGGAAGGTTACCCTGCTCGTTCTCTTGAAGCTGTGGAATGTCATTGGCAATTGGCAGATGCCTTTGTTTTTCCGTAAGAAGTTACTAGGAGACCTATCGTCTGTTGACCATTGTTTCAACTTTACCACTGGAAGTGTGGAGGTGAACAGGGTCCGTGCGGCTCTCAGCAGTGTCAGTGGAGCAGTGCAGTTACACGTTCCTGCATGACGGCACCTGCAGCGGTGTCAGTGGAGCAGTGTCACTATGTGTTTCAGCACAACAGCACAGCAGGCGATAGATATCTAACTCTATCTGTTCTCTTATCAGTTCAAGCGGAGGTACATTTAGGCAAAACCGTGACATATTCTTTCCTCATTTAGGTATATACTAAGATCTATTTGGCAGGAATTATACCTACTTCCAGGGCACTAATGGATCCAGCGTGAAGGGCATCAAGCAGGTCTCTTGTCAATGACTATGACTGTGTTGTGAATATATGTTTGGGTGTTCTTTACAGCAGCTATATAATTCAAATAATTTTTTTCTGTTGATTGGATTGCAGGCTGCAACTATTGGCTTACTAGTATTTCACAAAACTTTATTATCTTATTATCAGTGTGTGGGTGTGAAGTACTGTTACTTACCTACTGTATTTATGGACAATATGCAGAGTGAACAATCTCCACCCTCATTTTCGAAGCTTCCAGGAGACCCACCAGTTAGGTGGAAAGTATGGTTTAGAGCCTTCACAAAATATTTAGCTGCAGTGGTAGAAACTAGGTTTAGTGCAGTAGCGCCCCCCCCCCAGCGCCTTGAGACCCTCACGGGTATGTAGCGCGCTTTCTAAATGTAATGATTGATTGAATAGAAAAGATTTATTTTTTAACACAATTTGGGATTTGAGGGTCTGAAAAATTTGCCCCTTTTGGAATACAATGAAGGTGATGAGGCATTAGATGAATTTGAGGAGGCAGACTAGAAAAACAATTTGTTGTGGAAGGGAGTTTAGCTGTGGCTAGGCACAAGTTTTTCACAAGGGAACAAGAACCTGACGGGAGTATGATTTTGTATGTTGCTGTATTATGTATCCTGCAAAAGCAACAATTGAGGGACAGAATGCAGAACAATGTCATACATTCCAGGACTTGAAAATTCCACTCGACCGCTCGCATAGTCGAGCTAAATTTAATAAGGTCGAGCTGTTTTTAGATCCTACTCGCCCTTTCTGGCGAGTAGGAAAACAAACCAACTTTCGTCCTCTGTCTGTGAAAACGGAGCAAATGTGACAAAATTACAAGATTTAAAGGCATTTTTATTGCTCGCAAGGTTAATGAGCAATAAAGGTGCCTTTAAATCTTGTTATCTTGTCACATTTGCTCCGCTTTCACAGACTGAGGTCAAGTAGGTTGCAGTTAGGTCGAGGACATTTTTTCAGGTACTAGTCCTGAAGGACTAGTACCATTTTTTTGATTTTTCGAGACCTGCATTCACCCCAGTACAGAGATCTTGGCCTAAATCCATTGTTTTTTTTGCTCACCATGCCATTCCAGTTTTAACCCAGCCATATGCAAAGTAGTCTCGCCCTGTTCCCCATGGGAACAGTCCAGCCTGAACTGCCAAGCCAGGTCCTCCCTGGACTGAAAACAAGCATCCTAGGACCGGTTTCGGGCTTTCAGCACTCATCAGCTAGGATAGCTTAATTGCAGTGGCATGGAGAGCACGGGACTCACGTCTGAGCATACCCGTCCTAATCAGGGTGACAAATGCAAAAACCGCACTTGATGGACAGAATGCAGAAGAATGTCATACATTCACCCCAGTACAGACATCTGGGCCTAAATCCATTGTTTTTTTGCTCACCATGCCATTCCAGTTTGAACCGTCATATGCAAATCAGTCTTGACCCTGTGCCCCATTCGAACAGTCTAGCCAGAACTGCCGAGCCAGGTCCTCCCTGGGCTGGAAACAAGCATCCTAGGACCGGTTTCGGGTGTTCAGCCCTCATCAGCTAGGATAGCTTGATTCCAGTGGCATGGAGAGCACGGGACTCACGTCTGAGCATACCCGTCCCACTCGGGGTGACAAATGCAAAAACAACAATTGATGGACAGAATGCAGAACAATGTCATACATTTACCCCAGTACAGAGATCTGGGCCTAAATCCATAGCTTTTTTGCTCACCATGCCATTCCAGTTTGAACCTAGCCATATTAAAATCAGCCTTGACCCTGTGCCCCATGGGAACAGTCCAGGCGAACTGCCAAGCCAGGTCCTCCCTGGGCTGGAAACAAGCATCCTAGGACCGGTTCCGGGTTTTCAGGCCTCATCAGCTAGGATAGCTTGATTCCAGTGGCATGGAGAGCACGGGACTCACGTCTGAGCAAACCCGTCCCACTCGGAGTGACAAATGCAAAAACAACAATTGATGGACAGAATGCAGAACAATGTAATACATTTACCCCAGTACAGAGATCTGGGCCTAAATCCATTGTTTTTTTGCTCACCATGCTATTCTAGTTTGAACCCAGCCATATGCAAATCAGTCTTGACCCTGTGCCCCATGGGAACAGTCCAACCCGAACTGCCAAGCCAGGTCTTCCCTGGACTGGAAACAAGCATCCTAGGACCGGTTTCGGTCTTTCAACCCTCATCAGCCAGGATAGCTTGATTCCAGTGGCATTGAGAGCACGGGACTCCCGTCTGATCATACCCGTCCTACTCGGGGTGACAACTACAGTTGATGGACAGAATGCAGAACAATGTCATACATTCACCCCAGTACAGAGATCTGGGCCTAAATCCATTGTTTATTTGCTCACCATGCCATTCCAGTTTGAACCCAACCATATGCAAATCAGTCTTGACCCTGTGCCCCATGGGAACCGTCCAGCCCGTACTGCCAAGCCAGGTCTTCCTTGGACTGGAAACAAGCATCCTAGGACCGGTTTCGGGCTTTCAGCCCTCATCAGCCAGGATAGCTTGATTCCAGTGGCATGGAGAGCACAGGACTCACGTCTGAGCATACCCGTCCCACTCGTGGTGACAAATGCAAAAACAACAGTTGATGGACAGAATGCAGAACAATGTCATACATTCACCCCAGTACAGAGATCTAGGCCTACATCCATTGTTTATTTGCTCGCCTTTCCAGTTTGAACCCAGCCATATGCAAATCAGTCTTGACCCTGTGCCCCATGGGAAAAGTCCAGCTCGAACTGCCAAGCCAGGTCCTCCCTGGACTGGAAACAAGCATCCTAGGACCGGTTTCGGCCTTTGGTATCACTTTGTTCGCCCTAGTTGACAGGCTATGCCAGACGTGGGTCCCTTGCACACTTTACCACTGGATTCAAGCTAGAAACCGGTCCCAGGATGCTTCTTTCCAGTCCATGAAAGACATGGCTTGGCAGTTCGGGCTGGACTGTTCCCATGATGATATATAAACAGAGTACCTCTGACACCATAGATTGAGTAATAATTTGTTTACCACAATAGTCTCTTTATTTGACTCTGGAATTTTTCTTTTTATATTACTTTCATTTTTTTAGATATATGCACTTGAAAGTCCTTCATTGAAAAGTTTTAAGTCACCTCTCTTATCTGTACATTTTCTCTATTAAAGCAACACATTCAATTATTTACAACATCTCTATACATTCTATAATTTTATTTGTACTCCGAACCACTATAGTTACTTCTTGGGACAGCGGCCACACACGCACTACAAAAAGACACTAGTGAAGAATTCCCCAAGATCCAGACTTGCGAGAAAAACTTAAACTCATAACCATGTGAAGAACTAAGGGAATACAGATGTCCTACCATGATAATACCCAGCCCTGAAGAAGACCTTTTATATTAACTTTGGTCCTATTCGGAGAAGGTCGAAACGCGTCGGCAGATAACCATAGTGGTTCGGAGTACAAATAAAATTGACTTTCCTACAAAGGTCCACCGGTGGAATGGACTTATGATTCCACTGAGTGAATGAAAGCAAATAATTGCCCGACCCTATATAGGACTCCATCTTGCTAGTCCTAGTGTGTTATTAACTGAAAGTAGGACAAACAAGAGACATTTTTGTTATCCCGGAAGTCGTAAATCAACAAAAACTTTGTGTGTGTCGTTTTAACATGAAGAAGTTTCATTAAGTTCAATCATTCTATACTGCATCAAATGACAAATTGCATGTACATAAGGTGTACAGATTTATATGTGTTGTGTATAGAGATGTTGTATATAATTGAATGTGTTGCTTTAATAGATAAAATGTACAGATAAGAGAGGTGACTTAAAACTTTTCAATGAAGGACTTTCAAGTGTATATATCTAAAAAAGTGAAAGTAATATAAAAAGAAAATTTCCAGACCCAGAGTCAAATAAAGAGACTATTGTGGTAAACAAATTATTCCTCAATCTATGGTGTCAGAGGTACTCTGTTTATATATCATTACGTTATCGATTCCAGCCTCTGTTCCCTTTAATCGAGTCACTCCCCTGCAATATATACTGGACAGGCACAGGGTCAGACTGATTTGCATATGGCCATGTCTGAACTGGGGTGGTGGAGTGAGCTAAAGAATGATGATGGATTAAACCCAGATCAGTTGACTGGGGGTGAGTGTTTGATTTGCTCCAACGGTCCTTCCATCAGCCCCTTTGGTACCCCAATTTTCAGGACCAAAGCAGATCATGCCTGAACAGTTTTCACTTCTCCAGTCGCGGTGCATTTTACTTGGACATTGCATTGTAATGCCCGGAATTCATTGAGTTCCTGTAAAACAGCCAAACTCTCATTAATGTCGAATGGTTTTTCATCTGCCACTGTGCTGCCACAATCGAGGTCTGGTACCCACATTCCTATCCCAAACAGGACTTCATATGGAGTACTGTCCCCTGGGATTTTCTTGGCATGTTGTTAGGTGCCCTCCGGACCCCATATAGGTGATTGACCCAACTGCCACCCAAGCCTAATATCCTAGCTGTTAAGGATTGCTTTAAGTTCCAGTTAATTCTCTATATGATCGAATTTCCCTCGGGATGATATGGGAGAAGTACCACAATACTAAACCCAAACTTCCCAAGTCTCCCTTGTAAGCACGTAAGCTGAATGCAGGTCCATGATCCGAATGTAATATGCGTATGTCCCTAGGAAGACTCACCAATCCCTTATAACGTCAGCCAAGCGCGGAGGCCAAACCCACAGAAATCTAGAGCGTGAATCCACTGCCACCAAGATGTACTTGTAAGCCCGTCAGATTGTAAAGGGCGGCAGTAGTCCAAATAGATACCTGTGAGGGGTCTGTCTGATATTAGTAGTGGTGTTTGAGGTGGGTGTGCTATGGTTGAACCTTTCATCTGCTGACAAATTTCACATCTGAGGACAAAACCCTTGGTCTGTTTAGAAAGACCTGGACTCCAATATTGCTGCCTTAGTAGTGAAACAGTTGCAGCAATACCTGCGTTTGCTGAACCCAGACCCTTGTGTGCAGCTAGAATTAATCCTAATCTGCTATTGATGTTTGGTGTTACTCTATCCCCCACTCCTGGAACTAGAGCATGCAGAATATTTTGCGCATCTAACTTGTAGGAGTACTAGAGTGGAAAACCTTTTGGCAAGGATGAGCTGTTGCGTGTGGCATTCACACCTATCATTATCCGTCCGTCCATCTTCGTGCTGGAATGAGTGATTGCAGTAACGGCATCAGTCCACAGTGTCACCTTGCCGGCTTCATCAGTCAATGAATTCCCTTCAACGTGCACGCCAACATGCTGATGACTCAATGTTTGAATTACATAAGCCTGTGGCAAGCAGTCTTTCAGCTTTGCCACCTGTTTCCAAAGCAGCTTGTGCTTTATTGTGCAACCTTTGGAATCTCTAAACCCAGTCTGGCCCAAATAGTGAAGATATTCATGGTATGACTGGACACAATAAAATGAATCACACATAATGAGTGTGGGGAATCCCGATCCTTATGTTGTAGTGCCAGTATCAGGGATTTTAGTTCTACCAGCTGTGTGGTGCAGTCCCCTAGGGATTGAATCTTTGTTTTATCAGATCAGAACTATCCGTCATGCATGCTCCCTTTAACGAATGCGCAAGCCAGAGGATTGCTATTTAATTCCTATGGCGTGCTGAGCAGATCTGTCAATATAAATGATCCATTCATACTGATAGGGAGGCAGGATTTCATTCGGGAGAGGATATTCTTGTTCATACTGAAGAAATGCTTGTGTTTGCAGTGTAGGATCATACCTGTAATCTACATTTGTTGCAGGGAGAGAATTAGTCCATTGTATCCATCGTGAATGCAGTGCTTATGCGTTTAGAACACTTGCTTTGGTAACAGCCTCTAAGGGTGGTACTAGTCACAAGTATTATGCGTTTTCCCTGTGCTAGAGCTCTTTCTCTCACTACAGCAGTTTTTACTGCTGTCAGTATCTTTTCCGTGGATGCAAAACGCAATTTAGCTTTTGTGTACAAATGTGATTTGTATGCTATGGGTATAATTTCACCTTCATTGATGGTGATGTAAGTGTACCCTGATTGGCCCAAGACTACATGGATCACCATATTTGTGCTATTTACACATGTGTGTAAGTGTTTGGAAGCTATCATGTCAGCCTGTCCGGAATTGAGAATTTCTGTGTGTTCCTGATCAAGGATTTGAACAAATCTAAGATTCCTTCACCTACACACTTAGCAAAATTATTCACTACACAGTGAGGATACGTTAGATGCCATGCTACAAAATGGTTCTTACAATTCATCAGACCCCAATTGGAAGGGATGGTTGGTTTGGCATATCAAAACAAATAGGTGTCAGTCCGGATTCAGGGGTACCTCCAAAGGGTTTCAGATCCATAGGCCTGATCAGCGCTATGTACAATCAGAAAACCTGGGTGGTGACATCTTGCAGTGTTAGGAACTTATGCCTAGAGTGGCTAAAGACCTAAACACTGTCCCAAGTGAAATAAACACATCCCTTCTCTCAGATGAAAAAGGTTTATCGAGTTTTTTTAGGTCCCCAGAAGCCATGCAAAAAGTGCTTCTTGTATGCTATTTACAACGAGCTATGGAAAATCTCCCAACAGGAGGCTACTGGGGGACAATGTGAGATAGACTGAATTAAGCTTGAAAAGGCTTTGGCTGTTGTCAACAGTGGTCTGACCACACTATCATCTTTAATGTTTTCACTGGGAAACATTGTGTCTTCTGCAATAGATATAATGCTAGGATTTGTTCATCTACAACATGGACAATTGCAATATCAGTCCATCACATTATTAAGCTTGATGTTACAAACATAACGTTCTGGCCACATGCCCTGGTGTTATATCAGCAGCACTACTCTGTTCTCTGTATACAATATAACGGAAGGACGGATGGTTATGGCACGCAGAGATGCAAAATATACCATGTTGTGCATTGAAACATTGGACCAATTACCTTTCACTGGGGCTGAGTCACCTTCCACAGAATGGTTGATCCATGGCTACATTACACTGCAAGTCACGACATTCTAATTTCAATACTGTATCAAATACCATCAGGTAGGCAGATATGAAGCGCTAGGGGAAGGGTACATACACGAGTACTGGGAATTACCATACAGATTTAGATTCAGGAATGGCAACACTGAAGTTTTTCTCAGTGGTTCATACTGTAAATGTGCTTTAATTGGATCCGTAGTGTGAAAGGAGATTTCGCTTCATGGGGCCTGTAATGCTTCAGTTGCAAACTTGTCCTGTTACTTGAAGGGTCCTCCAACTGCTGCGATTCATCCAGTGTTCGAGCTGCTCTCGAATGGGACCTATTTGATGCTGAATGATCAAGGCTGTTGTGGGATGGTACCAGGCATCGCATATCTGGTCACAGGAAGTTCCAGGATTACTTGTTGTGTGCAGGTATTGTTTCCACCGTTCCACACAGTTAAGGAGGCAAAGCTATGGCCTTCATTGAATGTTTTCTTCATACGGTTGGATTCTTTGAGCAGACGGAAAGCCATGCTTTTTCAGAAAGATTTGGTCTTAACCTCAGCCCGAGAGAAGTTTGATCTCCAGGTTGCAAGGTCTACATCTTAGATACAGGCACTAGTCTTTATAAACTTCCCGCTCCATTTCAGGGAAATGGTTCATCATAACTTTAACATTTCTGATATGAGGGGATCATGCACCAATTTAAACGTATAGGTTCTGGACTGTTAAGCACCTTTCAGACAATCTTCGGAGGCATTGCAGCATTAATACACTTGGTATTGGTAAGCATTTTTGGAGGGCTTTCACTGGTCCTACTACTTGTAGTGGGTATCCTGATTTTAGTTTTCCTGCTTCGCAATGGATGCCCCAGTTAATCAAGAGATCGAAAAAGCACTGCTGCTGCGTCGTCATGAATGCATGGTGCTTCATCTGGGCACACCTCGGCTTTGGGAGTCAAGTGAGCATTGGTTCCTATCATTCTGACCAGTCCGGTTTGACCCCATCTTGTCTGTGTTCTGCTGCCTATCCTGTGAATACGAATGCATGTTTTTTTTTTTTTTTTACTGAGTTTTATATAGGCGAACTTGACCCGAATCGGGTATTAGAGCGCTTTACATATCACTAGCTGTGTTACATGAGGACACATTAAATTTTTTAAGGCACAGGGAGATTAAGTGATTTGCCCAGAATCACAGGATGTTCAGCGTCATCGCCGAGACTCAAACCCAGTTCCCCCAGATTCGAGGTCGACCGCCCTAGCCCAACTCCTCTCCCTAACTTGTGTCTGACCCTTCAATTGGTTACACCACCGGACATAGACGTACTACTGGACCCCTAAAAGGCCCACATGTATTGGTATCCTCAGCATATTCCCATGACACTCCTGACCCGACTGGTTGAAGCCAGACATCACACTTCTGCACAAACGCTACTGGCATCCTACTTGTCTAACAGAACATTCACAGTTGAGTTGGGGGAGGCAAAATCCAAACCATTTAACTCCCCGTGTGGTGTACCCCAAGGGTCTTCTTTAAGCCCCACCCTTTTCAACTTGTATGTAGCACCTTTAGCAGCAATTATAAGGAATTGTGGTTTGCTTCCGGTGTCGTACGCCGACGACACCCAAATAGTGGTATCTATAGCTAAAAATACAAAATATACGGTAGACAAATTTAAAAACTGCATGACGCAATGGATGAAGAGTAACTGCCTAAAGTTAAACGGAGACAAAAGCGAAGTAATGCTGCTAGGGTCAGATCCTGATATCTGATCCCCGGAATGGTGGCCAGATAGTCTGGGTGCCTGCCCATCACCAGTCAACAAGGTGAAAAATCTAGGTATGATACTGGACAACAAACTTTCTTTTGACGCACAGTCAAACAAACTGGCATCTTCAGTGTGGTACATTCTGAAAGTGATAAGGGAGCTCCTGCCATTTATCCCCCTCGATTCCCGGAAAACGGTGGTAACATCTCTGGCATTATCAAGGCTAGATTATGGGAACGAATCAAAAAACACACGAGGGTACCTGGATTGAGATATTAGGGGAGGAGGCAGGGAGAAAACTGTAATCAGAAAAACAGAGGAAACCCCCCCTAAATCTAGATATATATTGCAGGCATAAGCTCTAATATATATAAAAAGTGTCACAGTTCCACACAGAGAAGAATTATTTGGAAAACATATCTATTTATTAATCTTTTTTTGAAATTTTCATTCATAGGTTCAACAATCCTAAAGACATAAATGTATGTACAAAATCTATTTACATATTGAGTTATATGCGACAAAACCCTCTCATACCCTCATAGCAACTACCAATCACACCTATCCAAACCATCATCAGTCCTACCAATTCACGATATATACAAACAATTAGTAAAAAATATCTATATATATACAACAACGAACATATGTAACACAAAATATAACAGAAAACAAAACAGAACAAAAGCGCCGACACGCGTTTCGGAACAGGACCGATATTAGCCAATCCTTCGTCAGGGCGCAAATATGTATAGAAAATATCTTCTGTAATTAATCAAAACATAATAATCAGTACAATAAATGTAAACAATTAGATTCAGGGCCGCCGCTTCAAATCAAAATGTTCAGTCTGAAGACAATATTAGGGCAAAATGTACGTCAGGATTGGACTAGTCACCTAACAGGATTCTGTGTCCACAATTCGGTTCTTCCACGCAATCATGAATGGAAACTCCTCCCGGTCAAGAAGGGTAAATCCTTCTTGACCGGGAGGAGTTTCCATTCGTACATTTTGCAGTGTTAGGAACTTATGCCTAGAGTGGCTAAAAACCTAAACACTGTCCCAAGTGAAATAAACACTTATCCCTTCTCTCAGATGAAAAAGGTTTATCGAGTTTTTTTAGGTCCCCAGAAGCCATGCAAAAAGTGCTTCTTGTATGCTATTTACAACGAGCTATGGAAAATCTCCCAACAGGAGGCTACTGGGGGACAATGTGAGATAGACTGAATTAAGCTTGAAAAGGCTTTGGCTGTTGTCAACAGTGGTCTGACCACACTATCATCTATAATGTTTTCACTGGGAAACATTGTGTCTTCTGCAATAGATATAATGCTAGGATTTGTTCATTCTACAACATGGACAATTGCAATATCAGTCCATCACATTATTAAGCTTGATGTTACAAACATAACGTTCTGGCCACATGCCCTGGTGTTATATCAGCAGCACTACTCTGTTCTCTGTATACAATATAACGGAAGGACGGATGGTTATGGCACGCAGAGATGCAAAATATACCATGTTGTGCATTGAAACATTGGACCAATTACCTTTCACTGGGGCTGAGTCACCTTCCACAGAATGGTTGATCCATGGCTACATTACACTGCAAGTCACGACATTCTAATTTCAATACTGCATCAAATACCATCAGGTAGGCAGATATGAAGCGCTAGTGGAAGGGTACATACACGAGTACTGGGAATTACCATACAGATTTAGATTCAGGAATGGGAACACTGAAGTTTTTCTCAGTGGTTCATACTGTAAATGTGCTTTAATTGGATCCATAGTGTGAAAGGAGATTTCGCTTCATGGGGCCTGTAATGCTTCAGTTGCAAACTTGTCCTGTTACTTGAAGGGTCCTCCAACTGCTGCGATTCATCCAGTGTTCGAGCTGCTCTCGAATGGGACCTATTTGATGCTGAATGATCAAGGCTGTTGTGGGATGGTACCAGGCATCGCATATCTGGTCACAGGAAGTTCCAGGATTACTTGTTGTGTGCAGGTATTGTTTCCACCGTTCCACACAGTTAAGGAGGCAAAGCTATGGCCTTCATTGAATGTTTTCTTCATACGGTTGGATTCTTTGAGCAGACGGAAAGCCATGCTTTTTCAGAAAGATTTGGTCTTAACCTCAGCCCGAGAGAAGTTTGATCTCCAGGTTGCAAGGTCTACATCTTAGATACAGGCACTAGTCTTTATAAACTTCCCGCTCCATTTCAGGGAAATGGTTCATGATAACTTTAACATTTCTGATATGAGGGGATCATGCACCAATTTAAACGTATAGGTTCTGGACTGTTGAGCACCTTTCAGACAATCTTCGGAGGCATTGCAGCATTAATACACTTGGTATTGGTAAGCATTTTTGGAGGGCTTTCACTGGTCCTACTACTTGTAGTGGGTATCCTGATTTTAGTTTTCCTGCTTCGCAATGGATGCCCCAGTTAATCAAGAGATCGAAAAAGCACTGCTGCTGCGTCGTCATGAATGCATGGTGCTTCATCTGGGCACACCTTGGCTTTGGGAGTCAAGTGAGCATTGGTTCCTATCATTCTGACCAGTCCGGTTTGACCCCATCTTGTCTGTGTTTTGCTGCCTATCCTGTGAATACGAATGCATGTTTTTTTTTTTTTACTGAGTTTTATATAGGCGAACTTGACCCGAATCGGGTATTAGAGCGCTTTACATATCACTAGCTGTGTTACATGAGGACACATTAAATTTTTTAAGGCACAGGGAGATTAAGTGATTTGCCCAGAATCACAGGATGTTCAGCGTCATCGCGGAGACTCAAACCCAGTTCCCCCAGATTCGAGGTCGACCGCCCTAGCCCAACTCCTCTCCCTAACTTGTGTCTGACCCTTCAATTGGTTACACCACCGGACATAGACGTACTACTGGACCCCTAAAAGGCCCACATGTATTGGTATCCTCAGCATATTCCCATGACACTCCTGACCCGACTGGTTGAAGCCAGACATCACACTTCTGCACAAACGCTACTGGCATCCTACTTGTCTAACAGAACATTCACAGTTGAGTTGGGGGAGGCAAAATCCAAACCATTTAACTCCCCGTGTGGTGTACCCCAAGGGTCTTCTTTAAGCCCCACCCTTTTCAACTTGTATGTAGCACCTTTAGCAGCAATTATAAGGAATTGTGGTTTGCTTCCGGTGTCGTACGCCGACGACACCCAAATAGTGGTATCTATAGCTAAAAATACAAAATATACGGTAGACAAATTTAAAAACTGCATGACGCAATGGATGAAGAGTAACTGCCTAAAGTTAAACGGAGACAAAAGCGAAGTAATGCTGCTAGGGTCAGATCCTGATATCTGATCCCCGGAATGGTGGCCAGATAGTCTGGGTGCCTGCCCATCACCAGTCAACAAGGTGAAAAATCTAGGTATGATACTGGACAACAAACTTTCTTTTGACGCACAGTCAAACAAACTGGCATCTTCAGTGTGGTACATTCTGAAAGTGATAAGGGAGCTCCTGCCATTTATCCCCCTCGATTCCCGGAAAACGGTGGTAACATCTCTGGCATTATCAAGGCTAGATTATGGGAACGAATCAAAAAACACACGAGGGTACCTGGATTGAGATATTAGGGGAGGAGGCAGGGAGAAAACTGTAATCAGAAAAACAGAGGAAACCCCCCCTAAATCTAGATATATATTGCAGGCATAAGCTCTAATATATATAAAAAGTGTCACAGTTCCACACAGAGAAGAATTATTTGGAAAACATATCTATTTATTATTCTTTTTTTGAAATTTTCATTCATAGGTTCAACAATCCTAAAGACATAAATGTATGTACAAAATCTATTTACATATTGAGTTATATGCGACAAAACCCTCTCATACCCTCATAGCAACTACCAATCACACCTATCCAAACCATCATCAGTCCTACCAATTCACGATATATACAAACAATTAGTACAAAATATCTATATATATACAACAACGAACATATGTAACACAAAATATAACAGAAAACAAAACAGAACAAAAGCGCCGACACGCGTTTCGGAACAGGACCGATATTAGCCAATCCTTCGTCAGGGCGCAAATATGTATAGAAAATATCTTCTGTAATTAATCAAAACATAATAATCAGTACAATAAATGTAAACAATTAGATTCAGGGCCGCCGCTTCAAATCAAAATGTTCAGTCTGAAGACAATATTAGGGCAAAATGTACGTCAGGATTGGACTAGTCACCTAACAGGATTCTGTGTCCACAATTCGGTTCTTCCACGCAATCATGAATGGAAACTCCTCCCGGTCAAGAAGGGTAAATCCTTCTTGACCGGGAGGAGTTTCCATTCGTACATTTTGCAGTGTTAGGAACTTATGCCTAGAGTGGCTAAAAACCTAAACACTGTCCCAAGTGAAATAAACACTTATCCCTTCTCTCAGATGAAAAAGGTTTATCGAGTTTTTTTAGGTCCCCAGAAGCCATGCAAAAAGTGCTTCTTGTATGCTATTTACAACGAGCTATGGAAAATCTCCCAACAGGAGGCTACTGGGGGACAATGTGAGATAGACTGAATTAAGCTTGAAAAGGCTTTGGCTGTTGTCAACAGTGGTCTGACCACACTATCATCTATAATGTTTTCACTGGGAAACATTGTGTCTTCTGCAATAGATATAATGCTAGGATTTGTTCATTCTACAACATGGACAATTGCAATATCAGTCCATCACATTATTAAGCTTGATGTTACAAACATAACGTTCTGGCCACATGCCCTGGTGTTATATCAGCAGCACTACTCTGTTCTCTGTATACAATATAACGGAAGGACGGATGGTTATGGCACGCAGAGATGCAAAATATACCATGTTGTGCATTGAAACATTGGACCAATTACCTTTCACTGGGGCTGAGTCACCTTCCACAGAATGGTTGATCCATGGCTACATTACACTGCAAGTCACGACATTCTAATTTCAATACTGTATCAAATACCATCAGGTAGGCACATATGAAGCGCTAGTGGAAGGGTACATACACGAGTACTGGGAATTACCATACAGATTTAGATTCAGGAATGGGAACACTGAAGTTTTTCTCAGTGGTTCATACTGTAAATGTGCTTTAATTGGATCCATAGTGTGAAAGGAGATTTCGCTTCATGGGGCCTGTAATGCTTCAGTTGCAAACTTGTCCTGTTACTTGAAGGGTCCTCCAACTGCTGCGATTCATCCAGTGTTCGAGCTGCTCTCGAATGGGACCTATTTGATGCTGAATGATCAAGGCTGTTGTGGGATGGTACCAGGCATCGCATATCTGGTCACAGGAAGTTCCAGGATTACTTGTTGTGTGCAGGTATTGTTTCCACCGTTCCACACAGTTAAGGAGGCAAAGCTATGGCCTTCATTGAATGTTTTCTTCATACGGTTGGATTCTTTGAGCAGACGGAAAGCCATGCTTTTTCAGAAAGATTTGGTCTTAACCTCAGCCCGAGAGAAGTTTGATCTCCAGGTTGCAAGGTCTACATCTTAGATACAGGCACTAGTCTTTATAAACTTCCCGCTCCATTTCAGGGAAATGGTTCATGATAACTTTAACATTTCTGATATGAGGGGATCATGCACCAATTTAAACGTATAGGTTCTGGACTGTTGAGCACCTTTCAGACAATCTTCGGAGGCATTGCAGCATTAATACACTTGGTATTGGTAAGCATTTTTGGAGGGCTTTCACTGGTCCTACTACTTGTAGTGGGTATCCTGATTTTAGTTTTCCTGCTTCGCAATGGATGCCCCAGTTAATCAAGAGATCGAAAAAGCACTGCTGCTGCGTCGTCATGAATGCATGGTGCTTCATCTGGGCACACCTTGGCTTTGGGAGTCAAGTGAGCATTGGTTCCTATCATTCTGACCAGTCCGGTTTGACCCCATCTTGTCTGTGTTTTGCTGCCTATCCTGTGAATACGAATGCATGTTTTTTTTTTTTTACTGAGTTTTATATAGGCGAACTTGACCCGAATCGGGTATTATAGCGCTTTACATATCACTAGCTGTGTTACATGAGGACACATTAAATTTTTTAAGGCACAGGGAGATTAAGTGATTTGCCCAGAATCACAGGATGTTCAGCGTCATCGCGGAGACTCAAACCCAGTTCCCCCAGATTCGAGGTCGACCGCCCTAGCCCAACTCCTCTCCCTAACTTGTGTCTGACCCTTCAATTGGTTACACCACCGGACATAGACGTACTACTGGACCCCTAAAAGGCCCACATGTATTGGTATCCTCAGCATATTCCCATGACACTCCTGACCCGACTGGTTGAAGCCAGACATCACACTTCTGCACAAACGCTACTGGCATCCTACTTGTCTAACAGAACATTCACAGTTGAGTTGGGGGAGGCAAAATCCAAACCATTTAACTCCCCGTGTGGTGTACCCCAAGGGTCTTCTTTAAGCCCCACCCTTTTCAACTTGTATGTAGCACCTTTAGCAGCAATTATAAGGAATTGTGGTTTGCTTCCGGTGTCGTACGCCGACGACACCCAAATAGTGGTATCTATAGCTAAAAATACAAAATATACGGTAGACAAATTTAAAAACTGCATGACGCAATGGATGAAGAGTAACTGCCTAAAGTTAAACGGAGACAAAAGCGAAGTAATGCTGCTAGGGTCAGATCCTGATATCTGATCCCCGGAATGGTGGCCAGATAGTCTGGGTGCCTGCCCATCACCAGTCAACAAGGTGAAAAATCTAGGTATGATACTGGACAACAAACTTTCTTTTGACGCACAGTCAAACAAACTGGCATCTTCAGTGTGGTACATTCTGAAAGTGATAAGGGAGCTCCTGCCATTTATCCCCCTCGATTCCCGGAAAACGGTGGTAACATCTCTGGCATTATCAAGGCTAGATTATGGGAACGAATCAAAAAACACACGAGGGTACCTGGATTGAGATATTAGGGGAGGAGGCAGGGAGAAAACTGTAATCAGAAAAACAGAGGAAACCCCCCCTAAATCTAGATATATATATTGCAGGCATAAGCTCTAATATATATAAAAAGTGTCACAGTTCCACACAGAGAAGAATTATTTGGAAAACATATCTATTTATTATTCTTTTTTTGAAATTTTCATTCATAGGTTCAACAATCCTAAAGACATAAATGTATGTACAAAATCTATTTACATATTGAGTTATATGCGACAAAACCCTCTCATACCCTCATAGCAACTACCAATCACACCTATCCAAACCATCATCAGTCCTACCAATTCACGATATATACAAACAATTAGTACAAAATATCTATATATATACAACAACGAACATATGTAACACAAAATATAACAGAAAACAAAACAGAACAAAAGCGCCGACACGCGTTTCGGAACAGGACCGATATTAGCCAATCCTTCGTCAGGGCGCAAATATGTATAGAAAATATCTTCTGTAATTAATCAAAACATAATAATCAGTACAATAAATGTAAACAATTAGATTCAGGGCCGCCGCTTCAAATCAAAATGTTCAGTCTGAAGACAATATTAGGGCAAAATGTACGTCAGGATTGGACTAGTCACCTAACAGGATTCTGTGTCCACAATTCGGTTCTTCCACGCAATCATGAATGGAAACTCCTCCCGGTCAAGAAGGGTAAATCCTTCTTGACCGGGAGGAGTTTCCATTCGTACATTTTGCAGTGTTAGGAACTTATGCCTAGAGTGGCTAAAAACCTAAACACTGTCCCAAGTGAAATAAACACTTATCCCTTCTCTCAGATGAAAAAGGTTTATCGAGTTTTTTTAGGTCCCCAGAAGCCATGCAAAAAGTGCTTCTTGTATGCTATTTACAACGAGCTATGGAAAATCTCCCAACAGGAGGCTACTGGGGGACAATGTGAGATAGACTGAATTAAGCTTGAAAAGGCTTTGGCTGTTGTCAACAGTGGTCTGACCACACTATCATCTATAATGTTTTCACTGGGAAACATTGTGTCTTCTGCAATAGATATAATGCTAGGATTTGTTCATTCTACAACATGGACAATTGCAATATCAGTCCATCACATTATTAAGCTTGATGTTACAAACATAACGTTCTGGCCACATGCCCTGGTGTTATATCAGCAGCACTACTCTGTTCTCTGTATACAATATAACGGAAGGACGGATGGTTATGGCACGCAGAGATGCAAAATATACCATGTTGTGCATTGAAACATTGGACCAATTACCTTTCACTGGGGCTGAGTCACCTTCCACAGAATGGTTGATCCATGGCTACATTACACTGCAAGTCACGACATTCTAATTTCAATACTGTATCAAATACCATCAGGTAGGCACATATGAAGCGCTAGTGGAAGGGTACATACACGAGTACTGGGAATTACCATACAGATTTAGATTCAGGAATGGGAACACTGAAGTTTTTCTCAGTGGTTCATACTGTAAATGTGCTTTAATTGGATCCATAGTGTGAAAGGAGATTTCGCTTCATGGGGCCTGTAATGCTTCAGTTGCAAACTTGTCCTGTTACTTGAAGGGTCCTCCAACTGCTGCGATTCATCCAGTGTTCGAGCTGCTCTCGAATGGGACCTATTTGATGCTGAATGATCAAGGCTGTTGTGGGATGGTACCAGGCATCGCATATCTGGTCACAGGAAGTTCCAGGATTACTTGTTGTGTGCAGGTATTGTTTCCACCGTTCCACACAGTTAAGGAGGCAAAGCTATGGCCTTCATTGAATGTTTTCTTCATACGGTTGGATTCTTTGAGCAGACGGAAAGCCATGCTTTTTCAGAAAGATTTGGTCTTAACCTCAGCCCGAGAGAAGTTTGATCTCCAGGTTGCAAGGTCTACATCTTAGATACAGGCACTAGTCTTTATAAACTTCCCGCTCCATTTCAGGGAAATGGTTCATGATAACTTTAACATTTCTGATATGAGGGGATCATGCACCAATTTAAACGTATAGGTTCTGGACTGTTGAGCACCTTTCAGACAATCTTCGGAGGCATTGCAGCATTAATACACTTGGTATTGGTAAGCATTTTTGGAGGGCTTTCACTGGTCCTACTACTTGTAGTGGGTATCCTGATTTTAGTTTTCCTGCTTCGCAATGGATGCCCCAGTTAATCAAGAGATCGAAAAAGCACTGCTGCTGCGTCGTCATGAATGCATGGTGCTTCATCTGGGCACACCTTGGCTTTGGGAGTCAAGTGAGCATTGGTTCCTATCATTCTGACCAGTCCGGTTTGACCCCATCTTGTCTGTGTTTTGCTGCCTATCCTGTGAATACGAATGCATGTTTTTTTTTTTTTTACTGAGTTTTATATAGGCGAACTTGACCCGAATCGGGTATTAGAGCGCTTTACATATCACTAGCTGTGTTACATGAGGACACATTAAATTTTTTAAGGCACAGGGAGATTAAGTGATTTGCCCAGAATCACAGGATGTTCAGCGTCATCGCGGAGACTCAAACCCAGTTCCCCCAGATTCGAGGTCGACCGCCCTAGCCCAACTCCTCTCCCTAACTTGTGTCTGACCCTTCAATTGGTTACACCACCGGACATAGACGTACTACTGGACCCCTAAAAGGCCCACATGTATTGGTATCCTCAGCATATTCCCATGACACTCCTGACCCGACTGGCTGAAGACAGAAATCACACTTCTGCACAAACGCTACTGGCATCCTACTTGTCTAACAGAACATTCACAGTTGAGTTGGGGGAGGGAAAATCCAAACCATTTAACTCCCCGTGTGGTATACCCCAAGGGTCTTCTTTAAGCCCCACCCTTTTCAACTTGTATGTAGCACCTTTAGCAGCAATTATAAGGAATTGTGGTTTGCTTCCGGTGTCGTACGCCGACGACACCCAAATAGTGGTATCTATAGCTAAAAATACAAAATATACGGCAGACAAATTTAAAAACTGCATGACGCAATGGATGAAGAGTAACTGCCTAAAGTTAAACGGAGACAAAAGCGAAGTAATGCTGCTAGGGTCAGATCCTGATAACTGATCACCGGAATGGTGGCCAGATAGTCTGGGTGCCTGCCCATCACCAGTCAACAAGGTGAAAAATCTAGGTATGATACTGGACAACAAACTTTCTTTTGACGCACAGTCAAACAAACTGGCATCTTCAGTGTGGTACATTCTGAAAGTGATAAGGGAGCTCCTGCCATTTATCCCCCTCGATTTCCGGAAAACGGTGGTAACATCTCTGGCATTTTCAAGGCTAGATTATGGGAACGAATCAAAAAACACACGAGGGTCCCTGGATTGAGATATTAGGGGAGGAGGCAGGGAGAATACTGTAATCAGAAAAACAGAGGAAAACCCCCCCTAAATCTAGATATATATTGCAGGCATAAGCTCTAATATATATAAAAAGTGTCACAGTCCCACACAGAAAAGAATTATTTGGAAAACATATCTATTTATTATTCTTTTTTTGAAATTTTCATTCATAGGTTCAACAATCCTAAAGACATAAATGTATGTACAAAATCTATTTACATATTGAGTTATATGCGACAAAACCCTCTCATACCCTCATAGCAACTACCAATCACACCCATCCAAACCATCATCAGTCATACCAATTCACGATATATACAAACAATTAATACAAAATATCTATATATATACAACAACGAACATATGTAACACAAAATATAACAGAAAACAAAACAGAACAAAAGCGCCGACGCGCGTTTCGGAACAGGACCGATATTAGCCAATCCTTCGTCAGGGCGCAAATATGTATAGAAAATATCTTCTGTAATTAATCAAAACATAATAATCAGTACAATAAATGTAAACAATTAGATTCAGGGCCGCCGCTTCAAATCAAAATGTTCAGTCTGAAGACAATATTAGGGCAAAATGTACGTCAGGATTGGACTAGTCACCTAACAGGATTCCGTGTCCACAATTCGGTTCTTCCACGCAATCATGAATGGAAACTCCTCCCGGTCAAGAAGGGTAAATCCTTCTTGACCGGGAGGAGTTTCCATTCGTACATTTTGCAGTGTTAGGAACTTATGCCTAGAGTGGCTAAAGACCTAAACACTGTCCCAAGTGAAATAAACACTTATCCCTTCTCTCAGATGAAAAAGGTTTATCGAGTTTTTTTAGGTCCCCAGAAGCCATGCAAAAAGTGCTTCTTGTATGCTATTTACAACGAGCTATGGAAAATCTCCCAACAGGAGGCTACTGGGGGACAATATGAGATAGACTGAATTAAGCTTGAAAAGGCTTTGGCTGTTGTCAACAGTGGTCTGACCACACTATCATCTATAATGTTTTCACTGGGAAACATTGTGTCTTCTGCAATAGATATAATGCTAGGATTTGTTCATTCTACAACATGGACAATTGCAATATCAGTCCATCACATTATTAAGCTTGATGTTACAAACATAACGTTCTGGCCACATGCCCTGGTGTTATATCAGCAGCACTACTCTGTTCTCTGTATACAATATAACGGAAGGACGGATGGTTATGGCACACAGAGATGCAAAATATACCATGTTGTGCATTGAAACATTGGACCAATTACCTTTCACTGGGGCTGAGTCACCTTCCACAGAATGGTTGATCCATGGCTACATTACACTGCAAGTCACGACATTCTAATTTCAATACTGTATCAAATACCATCAGGTAGGCAGATATGAAGCGCTAGTGGAAGGGTACATACACGAGTACTGGGAATTACCATACAGATTTAGATTCAGGAATGGGAACACTGAAGGTTTTCTCAGTGGTTCATACTGTAAATGTGCTTTAATTGGTCCATAGTGTGAAAGGAGATTTCGCTTCATGGGGCCTGTAATGCTTCAGTTGCAAACTTGTCCTGTTACTTGAAGGGTCCTCCAACTGCTGCGATTCATCCAGTGTTCGAGCTGCTCTCGAATGGGACCTATTTGATGCTGAATGATCAAGGCTGTTGTGGGATGGTACCAGGCATCGCATATCTGGTCACAGGAAGTTCCAGGATTACTTGTTGTGTGCAGGTATTGTTTCCACCGTTCCACACAGTTAAGGAGGCAAAGCTATGGCCTTCATTGAATGTTTTCTTCATACGGTTGGATTCTTTGAGCAGACGGAAAGCCATGCTTTTTCAGAAAGATTTGGTCTTAACCTCAGCCCGAGAGAAGTTTGATCTCCAGGTTGCAAGGTCTACATCTTAGATACAGGCACTAGCCTTTATAAACTTCCCGCTCCATTTCAGGGAAATGGTTCATCATAACTTTAACATTTCTGATATGAGGGGATCATGCACCAATTTAAACGTATAGGTTCTGGACTGTTGAGCACCTTTCAGACAATCTTCGGAGGCATTGCAGCATTAATACACTTGGTATTGGTAAGCATTTTTGGAGGGCTTTCACTGGTCCTACTACTTGTAGTGGGTATCCTGATTTTAGTTTTCCTGCTTCGCAATGGATGCCCCAGTTAATCAAGAGATCGAAAAAGCACTGCTGCTGCGTCGTCATGAATGCATGGTGCTTCATCTGGGCACACCTCGGCTTTGGGAGTCAAGTGAGCATTGGTTCCTATCATTCTGACCAGTCCGGTTTGACCCCATCTTGTCTGTGTTCTGCTGCCTATCCTGTGAATACGAATGCATGTTTTTTTTTCTTTTTTACTGAGTTTTATATAGGCGAACTTGACCCGAATCGGGTATTAGAACGCTTTACATATCACTAGCTGTGTTACATGAGGACACATTAAATTTTTTAAGGCACAGGGAGATTAAGTGATTTGCCCAGAATCACAGGATGTTCAGCGTCATCGCGGAGACTCAAACCCAGTTCCCCCAGATTCGAGGTCGACCGCCCTAGCCCAACTCCTCTCCCTAACTTGTGTCTGACCCTTCAATTGGTTACACCACCGGACATAGATGTACTACTGGACCCCTAAAAGGCCCACATGTATTGGTATCCTCAGCATATTCCCATGACACTCCTGACCCGACTGGCTGAAGCCAGAAATCACACTTCTGCACAAACGCTACTGGCATCCTACTTGTCTAACAGAACATTCACAGTTGAGTTGGGGGAGGCAAAATCCAAACCATTTAACTCCCCGTGTGGTGTACCCCGAAGGTCTTCTATAAGCCCCACCCTTTTCAACTTGTATGTAGCACCTTTAGCAGCAATTATAAGGAATTGTGGTTTGCTTCCGGTGTCGTACGCCGACGACACCCAAATAGTGGTATCTATAGCTAAAAATACAAAATATACGGCAGACAAATTTAAAAACTGCATGACGCAATGAATGAAGAGTAACTGCCTAAAGTTAAACGGAGACAAAAGCGAAGTAATGCTGCTAGGGTCAGATCCTGATATCTGATCACCGGAATGGTGGCCAGATAGTCTGGGTGCCTGCCCATCACCAGTCAACAAGGTGAAAAATCTAGGTATGATACTGGACAACAAACTTTCTTTTGACGCACAGTCAAACAAACTGGCATCTTCAGTGTGGTACATTCTGAAAGTGATAAGGGAGCTCCTGCCATTTATCCCCCTCGATTCCCGGAAAACGGTGGTAACATCTCTGGCATTATCAAGGCTAGATTATGGGAACGAATCAAAAAACACACGAGGGTCCCTGGATTGAGATATTAGGGGAGGAGGCAGGGAGAAAACTGTAATCAGAAAACCCCCCTAAATCTAGATATATATTGCAGGCATAAGCTCTAATATATATAAAAAGTGTCACAGTCCCACACAGAGAAGAATTATTTGGAAAACATATCTATTTATTATTCTTTTTTTGAAATTTTCATTCATAGGTTCAACAATCCTAAAGACATAAATGTATGTACAAAATCTATTTACATATTGAGTTATATGCGACAAAACCCTCTCATACCCTCATAGCAACTACCAATCACACCCATCCAAACCATCATCAGTCATACCAATTCACGATATATACAAACAATTAATACAAAATATCTATATATATACAACAACGAACATATGTAACACAAAATATAACAGAAAACCAAACAGAACAAAAGCGCCGACGCGCGTTTCGGAACAGGACCGATATTAGCCAATCCTTCGTCAGGGCGCAAATATGTATAGAAAATATCTTCTGTAATTAATCAAAACATAATAATCAGTACAATAAATGTAAACAATTAGATTCATGGCCGCCGCTTCAAATCAAAATGTTCAGTCTGAAGACAATATTTGGGCAAAATGTACGTCAGGATTGGACTAGTCACCTAACAGGATTCCGTGTCCACAATTCGGTTCTTCCACGCAATCATGAATGGAAACTCCTCCCGGTCAAGAAGGGTAAATCCTTCTTGACCGGGAGGAGTTTCCATTCGTACATTTTGCCCTAATTTACCTTCGTATTTTCGAGTTTCTTCAAGTTGTAGAGGTTACTCCATGCCCCTGAACCTTTCCATCCACGCTTTACCTGGTCTGTTGATAGGGATATTGTCTTCAGACTGAACATTTTGATTTGAAGCGGCGGCCCTGAATCTAATTGTTTACATTTATTGTACTGATTATTATGTTTTGATTAATTACAGAAGATATTTTCTATACATATTTGCGCCCTGACGAAGGATTGGCTAATATCGGTCCTGTTCCGAAACGCGCGTCGGCGCTTTTGTTCTGTTTTGTTTTCTGTTATATTTTGTGAAAATTTCAAAAAAAGAATAATAAATAGATATGTTTTCCAAATAATTCTTCTCTGTGTGGGACTGTGACACTTTTTATATATATTAGAGCTTATGCCTGCAATATATATCTAGATTTAGGGGGGGTTTTCCTCTGTTTTTCTGATTATAGATTATGGGAACGCCGTCTATGCGGGAGTACAGGCCCAGCACCTAGCAAAACTGCAGCGCCTCCAAAACGCAGCAGCAAGGCTGGTGCTGGAAGTCCCCAAGTATGAGACAATTGCACACAAACTAAATTCCCTCCATTGGCTTCCAATTCACAAAAGAATAAAGTTCAAGTCTGCATGTTTTTCCTATAAAGCTATTCATGGATATGGCTCCCAGTTTCTAAAAACTCATCTAAAACTATACAAGCCTTCAAGGAATCTACGATCCAGCCATGCCAAACTGATTCAGGTCCCAAAGCACAATAAGGTCAGGTGGGGGGGGGGAGAAGCTTTCTGCGGCATGCAGCTAAGGCCTGGAACAACCTCCCACTACCCGTCAAAAATAGCCCATCACTACTCTCCTTCAAGAAAGAAGTAAAAATGTGGCTTTTTACCGCCGGTTAGTTAGCAGTTCTTGTCAGATCCTGAGTCTCTCTGAATCTACACGGCGCCAAGATGGCCATGGGCAATCGCGCTCTACAAATTCATAAATCAAATCAAATCAATCAAATCAAATCAAATCAATCACTCTGAGCTAGCTGGTCCTTAGACTGGCATATCCTGTGGGAGTGTCTGGTACCAGTCTAGATGCCAATCCCTTGGTTTATGTTGTCCAACAAATGCGTAGATCCTATGTATTTTTAGGAACTACACAGCAACTTGACTGCTTGATAAAATACAGCAATCATCTGTGTTCAGTGGGATTCCTAGAGGTTTTGGCCACAATGACTCTGCACCTGCTGCACCATTTTTAATAATGACCCTAGTGCCTGCAAGGTAATTGCACTTTCCTGCTTGTATAGTAGTAACATATAGCTTTCATTGGTGTTCAGTGGGTTTCCTAGATCTTTTGGCCACTGTGCCACTGCACCAGCTACACCATTAAAATTATGGTCATAGTGCCTGCACTCGTGGCTCCTTGTTTAGTAATGAAATATAGCAATACTCGGTGTTCAGTGGGGTTCCTAGGCCTTTTAATCATGACCCTTGTGCCTACAAGATAATTGCAAGGGTGACTGCTTGTTTAGAAGTAACATATAGAAATAATTAGTTTTCAGTGGGTTTCCGAGACCTTTCGGCCCCTGTGCCACTGCATCTGCGGCCCCATGCAAATCATACCCCTAATGCCTGCAAGGTAAGTGCACATGTGACTGCTTGTTTACTAGTAAAAGATAACAATAATCGGTGTTCAGTGGGTTTCCTAGACCTTTTCAAATCATACCCCTAATGCCAGCAAGGTAAGTGCACTTGTGACTGCTTGTTTGCTAGTAAAAGATAGCAATAATCGGTGTTCAGTGGGTTTCCTAGACCTTTTCAAATCATACCTCTAATGCCTGCAAGGTAAGTGCACTTGTGACTGCTTGTTTGCTAGTAAAAGATAGCAATAATCGGTGTTCAGTGGGTTTCATAGACCTTTTCAAATCATACCCCTAATGCCTGCAAGGTAAGTGCACTTGTGACAGCTTGTTTGCTAGTAAAAGATAGCAATAATCGGTGTTCAGTGGGTTTCCTTGACCTTTTCAAATCATGCCCCTAATGCCTGCAAGGTAAGTGCACTTGTGACAGCTTGTTTACTAGTAAAAGATAGCAATAATCGGTGTTCAGTGGGTTTCCTAGACCTTTTCAAATCATACCCCTAATGCCTGCAAGGTAAGTGCACTTGTGACTGCTTGTTTGCTAGTAAAAGATAGCAATAATCGGTGTTCAGTGGGTTTCCTAGACCTTTTCAAATCATACCCCTAATGCCTGCAAGGTAAGTGCACTTGTGACTGCTTGTTTGCTAGTAAAAGATAGCAATAATCAGTGTTCAGTGGGTTTCCTAGACCTTTTCAAATCATACCCCTAATGCCTGCAAGGTAAGTGCACTTGTGACTGCTTGTTTGCTAGTAAAAGATAGCAATAATCGGTGTTCAGTGGGTTTCCTAGACCTTTTCAAATCATACCCCTAATGCCTGCAAGGTAAGTGCACTTGTGGCTGCTTGTTTGCTAGTAAAAGATAGCAATAATCGGTGTTCCGTGGGTTTCCTTGACCTTTTCAAATCATACCCCTAATGCCTGCAAGGTAAGTGCACTTGTGACTGCTTGTTTGCTAGTAAAAGATAGCAATAATCGGTGTTCAGTGGGTTTCATAGACATTTTCAAAGCATGACCCTAATGCCTGCAAGGTAAGTGCACTTGTGACTGCTTGTTTGCTAGTAAAAGATAGCAATAATCGGTGTTCAGTGGGTTTCCTTGACCTTTTCAAATCATACCCCTAATGCCTGCAAGGTAAGTGCACTTGTGACATCTTGTTTACTAGTAAAAGATAGCAATAATCGGTGTTCAGTGGGTTTCCTAGACCTTTTCAAATCATACCCCTAATGCCTGCAAGGTAAGTGCACTTGCGACTGCTTGTTTGCTAGTAAAAGATAGCAATAATCGGTGTTCAGTGGGTTTCATAGACCTTTTCAAATCATACCCCTAATGCCTGCAAGGTAAGTGCACTTGTGACTGCTTGTTTGCTAGTAAAAGATAGCAATAATCGGTGTTCAGTGGGTTTCCTAGACCTTTTCAAATCATACCCCTAATGCCTGCAAGGTAAGTGCACTTGTGACTGCTTGTTTGCTAGTAAAAGATAGCAATAATCGGTGTTCAGTGGGTTTCCTCGACCTTTTCAAATCATACCCCTAATGCCTGCAAGGTAAGTGCACTTGTGACTGCTTGTTTACTAGTAAAAGATAGCAATAATCGGTGTTCAGTGGGTTTCCTAGACCTTTTCAAATCATACCCCTAATGCCTGCAAGGTAAGTGCACTTGTGACATCTTGTTTACTAGTAAAAGATAGCAATAATCGGTGTTCAGTGGGTTTCCTAGACCTTTTCAAATCATACCCCTAATGCCTGCAAGGTAAGTGCACTTGCGACTGCTTGTTTGCTAGTAAAAGATAGCAATAATCGGTGTTCAGTGGGTTTCATAGACCTTTTCAAATCATACCCCTAATGCCTGCAAGGTAAGTGCACTTGCGACTGCTTGTTTGCTAGTAAAAGATAGCAATAATCGGTGTTCAGTGGGTTTCCTAGACCTTTTCAAATCATACCCCTAATGCCTGCAAGGTAAGTGCACTTGTGACTGCTTGTTTGCTAGTAAAAGATAGCAATAATCGGTGTTCAGTGGGTTTCCTAGACCTTTTCAAATCATACCCCTAATGCCTGCAAGGTAAGTGCACTTGTGACTGCTTGTTTGCTAGTAAAAGATAGCAATAATCGGTGTTCAGTGGGTTTCCTTGACCTTTTCAAATCATACCCCTAATGCCTGCAAGGTAAGTGCACTTGTGACTGCTTGTTTGCTAGTAAAAGATAGCAATAATCGGTGTTCAGTGGGTTTCATAGACCTTTTCAAATCATACCCCTAATGCCTGCAAGGTAAGTGGACTTGTGACTGCTTGTTTACTAGTAAAAGATAGCAATAATCGGTGTTCAGTGGGTTTCCTAGACCTTTTCAAATCATACCCCTAATGCCTGCAAGGTAAGTGCACTTGTGACATCTTGTTTACTAGTAAAAGATAGCAATAATCGGTGTTCAGTGGGTTTCCTAGACCTTTTCAAATCATACCCCTAATGCCTGCAAGGTAAGTGCACTTGCGACTGCTTGTTTGCTAGTAAAAGATAGCAATAATCGGTGTTCAGTGGGTTTCATAGACCTTTTCAAATCATACCCCTAATGCCTGCAAGGTAAGTGCACTTGTGACTGCTTGTTTGCTAGTAAAAGATAGCAATAATCGGTGTTCAGTGGGTTTCCTAGACCTTTTCAAATCATACCCCTAATGCCTGCAAGGTAAGTGCACTTGTGACTGCTTGTTTGCTAGTAAAAGATAGCAATAATCGGTGTTCAGTGGGTTTCCTAGACCTTTTCAAATCATACCCCTAATGCCTGCAAGGTAAGTGCACTTGTGACTGCTTGTTTGCTAGTAAAAGATAGCAATAATCGGTGTTCAGTGGGTTTCCTTGACCTTTTCAAATCATACCCCTAATGCCTGCAAGGTAAGTGCACTTGTGACTGCTTGTTTGCTAGTAAAAGATAGCAATAATCGGTGTTCAGTGGGTTTCCTAGACCTTTTCAAATCATACCCCTAATGCCTGCAAGGTAAGTGCACTTGTGACTGCTTGTTTGCTAGTAAAAGATAGCAATAATCGGTGTTCAGTGGGTTTCATAGACATTTTCAAAGCATGACCCTAATGCCTGCAAGGTAAGTGCACTTGTGACTGCTTTTCTAGTAGTAAAATATAGCAATATTCAGTGTTCATTGGGATTCCTAAAACATTTGACCCCTGTGCTATTGCACCTTCTGCACCATTCAAATCATGGCCCTAGAGCCTGATAGGTAATTGCATCTGTGACTGCTTGTTTAGCAGTAAAATATAGTGATAATCCGTGTTCAATGGGTTTCCTAACAATTTTGGTCCATGTACCTCTGCGCCTGCGCACCATTCAAATCATAGCCCTACTGCCTGCAAGGTTACTGCACTTGTAACTGCTTGTTTAGTAGTAGAATATAGCAATAATTGGTGCTCTGCAAGGGGAATATTTACAACGAAGTGGCAGAGCACAGCGCTAGCCTCCTTGGCTTAATGCCGGGCTTCACCACTTCGGAAACGCAGGGCTGCACCATATTTACAACAATATAATGCATCCCTGTGTTTTCCCCTGCGCTGTCGCTAAATTTAGCAGCCTGGCGCCAATGCAGGCACCCTTGCTGCAAGTGTGTCAGCGTTGAGGGGAAGATTGTGTATGTGCAGGAAGGTGTCCCTCCCTGCACATAAACAATCTTTAAATGCTGTTCTGCAACTTCTGTTTGTGTTGCTTAATGCAGCACACATAGAAGTTGCATAAAGTCATTTTTGGGGATTGTTTATGTGCAGGAAGGGTCACCTTACTGCATATAAACAATCAATGGCCTTTTGTTCTTTCTATGTGTGCTGCACAATGCAGCGCACATAGAAACAGCAAAAATGAGGAGAAATAAAGCATTTATTCTAGTTTCACCCGTTTAACCCCTTCGATGCTCATGACGGAACCGTTCCGTCATGAGCCCGTTCGCTCATTAGAACCTTCAGCACAGCGTGAAAATTCGCGCCGCGCTGAAGGGGTTAAGACCACGTTTTCCATGGCCATATGTTAGGTGCTGCCTCCTATTTATGCCACCCTTGTAAATAGGGGGCAGCATAAAAATCAATGGGTGTTGCAGTGGAACGCCCACTGCAAGACCCATTGCCCTCCCCTTTCACACTAAGTACAGCGTGAAAGGGTGCCTTATTTACAATGCATCATTAAGCCACGTTAGATGGCTTAATGCTGCCTCATAAATAAAGCAAAGCCCATATCGCCACAGGAACATCACTAAAAGTGAAGTTACTGTGGAGATAGGGGCTTGTAAATATGCCCCAGGGTTTCTTAAAACCTTTGCCCCTGTGCCACTGCAGCTGCTGCACCATTCAAATCATGGCCCTTGTGCCTGCAAGGACAAATGAGGAACTTGTTTCTATTCAGTAATATATGTGTTCTAAAAAAAGCACAGTTGCAGGAGGAACACATAAGTATGGTCTAGCTAAACATAAACACAAAAGTTTTCATAAGAATTGCTTTCAATCTTCTCCAAATCTCCAAAATGAGTTGCCACAGATGTCATACCAAAGCATTGTGCTCCAGAAATCAAGCATTGTTAAATTGTGTTACAATGGGGATGTTCTTTCCAGTGAAAAGTTCTTATCCTCTGCCTAACAGTGAACGGGCCATAAACAGTGTATCACCATATGTTAGGCTGATGCTGAGAATGAAATGTGGTTTTGTACTTTGTTGCTAAAAAGGCAGTTTCACAAATAAATGGACTCCCCAAAGAAAAGGAATTTTTCAAAAAATGTGTTAAATATGAAAAATTCTCTCCAAAAATTTCAAAAATGTATATTCATTCACACGCAACTGTTTTATCTTAGTAGTACTAGTACATCAGACTAACTCAGTTGTGGTCCGTAAATGGCAACTGGTTGAAAACTGGCAAGAATGTATTCACAAGTTAATCTATGTGAAAGAAAGCAAGTAACAAGTACATCAGACCAAATCGGTGCAAGATTTTCTTGTAAGTAATAGTTTGCAAACATGATTTTGCAAATCCCAATAGTGAACTTAATGCCCCACGAATGAAAGGCAAATGTTTTGTGCAGCTGAAGAATGAGATACCTATTGAGATGGTGATTTGTCTAAAATAAAGTAAAAAAGGGCACAAGCAGGCTCCATAGAGAAAGTGAGCTGCATTTTTCTTTCCTGTACATGCTCTCACCTTGAAGTTGCAAGAAAACAAAAGAAACACCAAACTCCCTCGAAGACAAAGCGTGACATTTGATTTCGGTCTTTGAATGGCCAGCAAATGTGATAAGAACAAGGTTTACAGGCATGTTTATTACAAAAAAAGAGTTTGTGGAAGAATACTGTAAACATGTCTTTGGCATGGGAAGGTATGAACCCGAGCTGTATAGCCTAAAGCAAATAAAGCCAGCAAATGAACAGCAAGCACAGGGCAAAATGCTTTCCCAGGTCAACTTTCTGAAACTGGCCAAGATGTCTTTTGAAAACCCAACAGCTGCACTGTCTAGAAGTCTGAGACCTAAAAAGGACAACTTCATGAAGAACAGTTTCAAATTATTACAATTTGTTTTACAGTAAAATCGCGGTCAGATAAACAAATGCCACTACAAAAGGAATTTACAACACCAATAGTAGGAGATGGAAATGAATAAAGCAAAAGCGGCTGGTGTTAGAAAGGCGAACCCGGGGGCGGCAGAAGGTGTCTGACTGACCCCCCCTAGGTCTACCCTTCCTTCAGAGAAGGGACCGAGCGAGGGTGAGGGGCCTTCGACGCGAGGGCCCTCTCTTAGAATCGTACAGCAGAGTAACCACACCCCTACAAAAGTACACCACACGTAGGTAGAGTTTTCAAGCTTTATCTGGCAATAAGTATCGTTTCAATATATACAGCAGATCCTGAGATCTGGAAAGTCTCGTGCAAAGGGGTAAGGTAGCGGGACAGTCTTATAGGGGGTCGCTTGCAAGGAGACCCTACGCACAGCTCTCAATCCTTGAGCTGGGGGGTTCCTGAAGGTTGGGCCGCGCAGCGCCAGCAGGCTCCAAGATGGTTCAACGAGTGTGGACCGCGGCAGCGCCAGCAGGTTCCAAGATGGTTCAGCGAGTGTGGACCGCGGCAGCGCCAGCAGGCTCCAAGGTGGTTACATCGAAGATGGACCGCGGCAGCGCCAGTAGGCTCCAAGGTGGTTACAGCGAAGATGGACCGCGGCAGCGCCAGCAGGCTCCAAGGTGGTTACAGCAAAGATGGACCGCGGCAGCGCCAGCAGGCTCCAAGGTGGTTACAGCAAAGATGGACCGCGGCAGTGCCAGCAGGCTCCAGGTAGAACAGCAAGGGGATTTCGTCTCAGCGTCAGCCGTCAGCGTCAGCAGGGCTTCTAGACTCCGGGATACAACTCCTGTCCTACTCCGGGGCTGACCCAGATATAGGTCTGGAGTCCTTTGATGTCCGGACCCTCTCGCCTGGAGGTCAGAGGGGCCGGGATGATGGTGTCCAGACACCCAGCAGGGGGGTGGAGCCAGCGGCCAGGGAGGCCGGAGGGCGATCGATACCAGGCGTCCGGGGACGGTTGGAGAGCCATCGAAACTCCTCTCTCCTTGTCTCTGGTTGAGTGGCCACTCTACCACCCGGAGGTTCTTGGTGCCTCGAGGGCGGGCTCGCTGGGGCTGTGACCACGTGTCTGTGACGTGATGGGCCCAAGATGGCGTCGGGCCTGGAATGTGGGTCCGTGGTGGGCACCGGACCGGAAATGCTGGGGCGGCCCGAGTGTGCCGTGTCAGCGGTTGTGGGCCGCCGGGTGGCGGATCTGGTGGTTTGTAGGTCGTGCAGAAGGGTGCCCAGGGCCGACCCGGGCTGGATGGGGGGCCGATGTAGTCCGGGGCCCGCCATGCGGGAGGGGTAGGACCACTAGGCCGCTCCCCACTTGGTGTCCCACATAGGTCACGGACCCTTGACCGATCTGGCACTTGCTGGCTTTTATCGTTAGTCCGGCCCGTTGGAGGGACGTCAGGACCTTCCAGAGGTGGGACAGGTGCTCATCCCACTGAAGGCTGTACACTGCAATGTCGTCCAGATAGGCGGCACTGAACTCTTCTAGCCCCGCCAGCACCCTATTCACAAGTCTCTGGAAGGTGGCCGGGGCGTTTTTCATGCCGAAGGGCATCACTTTGACTGGTAGTGGCCATCCGGAGTCGAGAAAGCGGACCGTTCTTGTGCCCCTGGTGTGAGGCCGATTTGCCAGTATCCGGCCGTGAGGTCGAAGGTGCTGAGGTACCTGGCGGCTCCCAGGCGATCGATCAGTTCATCCGCTCGGGGAATGGGATGGGCGTCGGTCCTGGTGACGGCATTCAGTCCCCAGTAGTCGACACAGAACCACAGCTCCGGGGGCACCCCGGGGGCGGCGGCCTTAGGGACCAGATCGACGGGACTGGCCCATGGACTGTCTGAGGGTTCGACTACCCCTAGGGCTAGCATTTTGGAAACTTCGGCTTGGATGCAGGCCCGGACTCGGTCGGGGACGCGGTAGGCTCGGTGCCGCACGGGCGGACTGTCCCCTGTGTCGACGTCGTGAACACACCACTGTGTGACCCCGGGGGTGAGGGAAAATAAGTTCGCAAATTGACCCAGCAGTTTCTGGCAGTCCTGGCGCTGTTTGGGTGTCAGCGTGGGAGAGAGGGAGACCCCCTCGACAGAGCCATCTTTCTCGGAGGTGCTCAGGAGGTCTGGTAGAGGCTCGGAGTCGTCCTCTGCTCCGTCATCGGTAGCCAACAACAGGCTCAGTTCGGTGCGGACAAAGTGGGGCTTGAGCCGGTTGGCGTGTAGGACCCGGAAGGGGTTCCGGGGGGACTCCATGTCCACTAGGTAAGTGACGGGGCTCTTGCGCTCCACCACCTTGAAGGGCCCCGTCCATTTGTCCTGGAGGGCGCCGGGGTCGACTGGGGACATGACCCAGACCTGCTGTCCCGGCTCGAATTCAATGGACGAGGCGTTTTCATCATACCAGCGCTTCATCTCCTCTTGACTGGCTCTTAGGTTGGTTTCGGCCAGTTCCCGGAACTTCAGAGTCTGGTTGCGGAGAGTCAAGAGGTATCGGAAAACATCGGGCGGAGCATCAGAGGCGGCCAGCTCCCAGCCTTCCTTGACCAGGCTGAGGGGGCCTCGCACAGGGTGTCCATATAATAGTTCAAAGGGGCTGAACCCCAGGGATTTCTGGGGTACTTCCCGGTAGGTGAACAGGAGGCATGGCAGCAAAATGTTCCATTTGCGCCGGAGGGGTTCTTCTAGGCCCTGGATCATTCCTTTTAGGGTCCTATTAAATCGCTCCACTAGTCCATTCCCTTGAGGGTGATACGGGGTGGAGAATTTATATGCGACCCCGCACTGTTGCCATAGGGACCGCGTATATTTGGATATAAAGTTTGTGCCCTGATCACTTACGACCTCCCGGGGGAAGCCGACTCTAGAGAAGATCCCCATGAGTGCTCGCCCCACTACTGGGGCTGTGATAGTCCGGAGAGGGATAGCTTCTGGGTAGCGGCTGGCATGGTCCACCAGGACGAGGATGAAGTGGTGCCCCTGAGAGGTTGGAGGGTCCAGGTGCCCCACGATGTCGATCCCTACTCGCTCGAAGGGAGTGGTCACCACGGGAAACGGTTGGAGTGGGGCTTTGATTTTCCCCCCACTCTTTCCACTGACTTGGCAGGTCGGACATGTTCGGCAGTGGTTGTACACATCGCTGCGCATCTTCGGCCAAAGAAAAGTGGGTCACCAGGTGGCTGTAGGTTTTGTCCTGCCCCAGGTGCCCAGCGAGGGGCACCTCATGTGCCAGATTTAAGAGAAAGTCTCTGAAGTGGAGGGGGACGACTAGCACCCGGCCGGCCCCCAGCTCGGCGATTTTCTGTTCACTGTACAGGAGGTCCTGGTCCCAATAGATCCAGTGGGACCCCGAGGGGGCTCCTGTGGCTTGTGTGGCGGCTTGTTGTCGGAGTCCCTCAAAGGAAGGACAGGTCCTTTGTTCCCGACGGAACTGCTCGCGGGTGGGGCCCCCTTCTTGGCGCCACTGGGCTAGTTCGAGAAGGGGCCCGAGCTCGGGAAGTTCTTCATGGCTTGGGTCCTGCGGCCCCAGTTCGGGTTCGGCTGTGGCAGTGGCGGGTGGCGGAGGTGCCGGCCATTCAGGTTCTTCGGGCAGATTGTCTTCGGTTGGGAATGCGTCCCGGGTGCTCATGGATCGGGTCGGTAAGCAAACCCACTCAGGAAGGCCTAGCATCCCCAGATGCTCTCTTCGCTCGATCTGTGCCCAGGGGGAACTTTCTAGGTTGTTCCCTAGAAGGCAGTCTACTGGGGCATCGTCTCCGACGGTGACTTTCAGCATGCCGGACACTCCTCCCCACTCGAAGGGGATGCGAGCCATCTGGCACAGGCTCTCGGAATTGTCCGCTGACCGGACAGGGCACAGAACGTGTGGCAAGATTTGTTCTGGGGTCACCAAATGGTAGCGGACGGCGGTTATGCTGGCCCCCGTGTCACGGAGAGCCTCGGCCCGGTGTCCGTTGATGGTGACCCACTGGCGGTACTTCTGGGTGTTGATCGCAATCTGGTCTCGGGGGATCATGTCCTTGTCGCCCAGGGAGGCGAGGCACATGGCCGCGGACTCCCATTCTTCAGGTTCCATAGGGACCTCTTCTCCTTCATCTTGTTCTTCGCTCAGGGCGGCTGCAGTGATTTGTCGACCGGGCGGCCCGGTGGGGCCGGGCCGTTGGTTCATGGGGCAGAGAGGATCATTGGCATAGTGACCCAGCCGTTGGCATCTGTGGCACGTAACGTTGGGGCGTGGCCCCGGTCGGGCTGGAGGGGCCCCCCTTGGGCTGGAGGCTGGTGTAGAGGAGGCGGGCGAAGACCCCGACGGGAGGGCTCGGCCTCTGCTGATACCAGACCCGCCGCCTCGCGGCCGGTGGTTCCCCGGGGACCCTCGTCCGTATTCTCCGGTGGGGTTCCGGTGGACACGGGTGCTCGCCCACCGATCTGCTTCGACCGCTAGCTTTCGCGGCTCGGTCAACTTGCTGTCGAGGAGGTGCTGTCGTAGTTCAATGAAGCAGTTGTTGGAGAGGTGCTCCCATAATATAAGGTCGACCAACTGCTGGTAGGTAGTGACCTGACTGCCTTTGACCCACCCCTCGAAGGCTCTGCTAAAAAAGTTCACATATTCCACCCAAGTTGTACCGGGGATTTGTTTACAGTCTCGGAACCTCTGCCGGTACATTTCGGGGGTGAGTCCCTAGCGCGTGAGTAGGGCCGTTTTCATGTGTTCATAGGAAGTCATTTCGGTGTCAGGGAGTTCCAGCAGGGCGTCCCTCCCTTCGTTGACGAACTTTCCCCACAGGCCGGCGCCCCAGTCCTTCAGGGGCACCCGATGGGCGGTCATGGTCACCTCGTAGGCTTTGAACCACTGCTGGATGTCGTCGTTCTTGTAGTATTCTTTGACTACATCCTTCGGTAGGTGAACCTTGGCGTCCACGGGAGGGGCCGAGGTCTTGGCCCCGGCTGCGCTATCTTCGTTTAGCTTGGCTTGGATTTCGAGTTCTTTCAGGCCTCGTTCGTGTTCATAGGCTAGGCGTTTTTCTTCGAGGTCACGTTGTCTCCGTTTTTCTTCTAGGTCCCCCTCCAGCCGTAGTTGCTCGAGGGCTATATTTTTCTCCGCTAGCTGGAGTTCTCCGTCTAACCGGAGTCTTGCGAGCTCCAATTCGTGTAGCCGGTTGCGCTCTCGTTCTCGAGCGTCTTCATATATGAGGTCCGCGTTTAGGGTGGCAGTTCTTTCCCCCGTCGGGGGTACGCTCGTTTCCGGTTGTCCATTCGGGCTATTCTCCTCTTGGGGTGGCCTGTCTCGGGTTTCCACCCAGGCTTGTAGGGCCAATTTGAAGTCCTCTTTTGTGTTCAGGCCAGTGGTAGCGATACCCATATCCTTACAGAATTGTTTTAGTTCTTTGTGGCTGTATTCTTCCATTTTTTCTTTCTGGAATTCGGTAGGTGGATTTGTTCCTTGGGTCGTCATGGTCTCCGTGTGTTTCTTTATTTTTTTTTGATGTAGCGGGTATATCTCTCTCTGTACGATTTTGCGTGGGCTCGGATCCCAGCGCCTGCCACCAATGTTAGAAAGGCGAACCCGGGGGCGGCAGAAGGTGTCTGACTGACCCCCCCTAGGTCTACCCTTCCTTCAGAGAAGGGACCGAGCGAGGGTGAGGGGCCTTCGACGTGAGGGCCCTCTCTTAGAATCGTACAGCAGAGTAACCACACCCCTACAAAAGTACACCACACGTAGGTAGAGTTTTCAAGCTTTATCTGGCAATAAGTATCGTTTCAATATATACAGCAGATCCTGAGATCTGGAAAGTCTCGTGCAAAGGGGTAAGGTAGCGGGACAGTCTTATAGGTGGTCGCTTGCAAGGAGACCCTACGCACAGCTCTCAATCCTTGAGCTGGGGGGTTCCTGAAGGTTGGGCCGCGGCAGCGCCAGCAGGCTCCAAGATGGTTCAGCGAGTGTGGACCGCGGCAGCGCCAGCAGGTTCCAAGATGGTTCAGCGAGTGTGGACCACGGCAGCGCCAGCAGGCTCCAAGGTGGTTATAGCGAAGATGGACCACGGCAGCGCCAGCAGGCTCCAAGGTGGTTACAGCGAAGATGGACCGCGGCAGCGCCAGCAGGCGCCAAGGTGGTTACAGCGAAGATGGACCGCGGCAGCGCCAGCAGGCTCCAAGGTGGTTACAGCGAAGATGGACCGCGGCAGCGCCAGCAGGCTCCAAGGTGGTTACAGCAAAGATGGACCGCGGCAGCGCCAGCAGGCTCTAAGGTGGTTACAGCAAAGATGGACCGCGGCAGCGCCAGCAGGCTCCAAGGTGGTTACAGCAAAGATGGACCGCGGCAGCGCCAGCAGGCTCCAGGTAGAACAGCAAGGGGAGTTCGTCTCAGCGTCAGCCGTCAGCGTCAGCAGGGCTTCTAGACTCCGGGATACAACTCCTGTCCTACTCCGGGGCTGGCCCAGATATAGGTCTGGAGTCCTTTGATGTCCGGACCCTCTCGCCTGGAGGTCAGAGGGGCCGGGATGATGGTGTCCAGACACCCAGCAGGGGGGTAGAGCCAGCGCCCAGGGAGGCCGGAGGGCGATCGATACCAGGCGTCCGGGGACGGTTGGAGAGCCATCGAAACTCCTCTCTCCTTGTCTCTGGTTGAGTGGCCACTCTACCACCCGGAGGTTCTTGGTGCCTCGAGGGCGGGCTCGCTGGGGCTGTGGCCGCGGCTGGGCCGGGACCACGTGTCTGTGACGTGATGGGCCCAAGATGGCGTCGAGCCTGGAATGTGGGTCCGTGGTGGGCACCGGACCGGAAATGCTGGGGCGGCCCGAGTGTGCCGTGTCAGCGGTTGTGGGCCGCCGGGTGGCGGATCTGGTGGTTTGTAGGTCGTGCAGAAGGGTGCCCAGGGCCGACCCGGGCTGGATGGGGGGCCGATGTCGTCCGGGGCCCGCCAGGCAAAGGGTGGGACGATGGGAAAAGTAAACAAAAAAAAGTAAAAACTTACCTGCCTCTTTTTGCATCCTAAAACGCTGTTCTTCTGTTTCCTCCTTGCTGCAACACAGACTCCCATCCTTCCCTTCAGCCAAACCTTACGCTGCTCCAATGCATGAGAGCAGCGTCAGGATTGGCCTGAGTGCCCTTGATTTGCGCTCCCAGGGAGACTTCAGAGCTTGTGACTGCTATATCCAACTCCGCAATGCAGCTGGGATTGGCGACAGCTTCACTGTGCATGATGACACTTTGGCTGGCCTGAGACAGCCAGCCAAACCGCCATGCACACTGAATCATAGTGCTAACCACTCTCCCACCTGCCTTGTCCCACAATGGCCCTGCCCCAACCCTCATTCAATGGAAGAAAAAGAAAGCGATAATAAACACATTTTATTATCATTTTATTTTTCTAATTTTGAGACTGGAAGGGGGTGCGATGCTCCTCCGCCATAGCGTAGGTTGTGCCCCTGTAATAGAGATGAAATGTGGCCTGTGATCAACATGGAATAGCTGGTAGAAAGTGTCCTGCTATACCATCAGACTCTAAACACTAGGGGCTAGATGTAGGTAAATCTAAATTACCGATTCATAAATACCGAATTTTACCGATTCGGTATTTATGAATGGGCAACTTAGATGTAGATAAAAAATCGGTAATTTTTACCGATTCGGTAAGATTCGGTATTTACCGAATCGGTAAATACTGATTCGGTATTTGCTATTGAATCCTATGGGCCTTGAAGCCCATAGGATTTATTAGCAAATACCGATTCGGTATTTACCGAATCTGTAAAAATACCGAATTGCAAAGGGGGACAGGGTGTCACTTTGACACCCTGTTGCACCCCTTTATCTGGCTTGTGCGCCATGCGGCACACATACATGCCCTTAGGGCATGTCTTGTCTGTGTGCCACATGGCACAGGTGTGCATGCACAGATGTGCATGTACACAAGAATTCGTAATTTACCATGCAATTGTATTGCATGGTAAATAACGAATCCTAAAGGCCCTGTTGCAATGTAAAATGTGCTACCTACATAGCAAAATACATATTCGGTAATTTTACCGAATGGTAAATTTACCGAATCGGTAAAATTTACAGAATCGGTAAATTTACAGATTCTGTAATTTTACAGATTCGGTAAAATTACTGAATATGTACGTGTTTTTAAGCCCCTACATCTCCATAGCCCTTTACCGGTTGGAAACAGACGAAAATCGGTATTTTCGGACGTTTCCGACCGGTATAGGGCTACCTACATCTGGCCCTAAGGAGCTTATTTATGAGCCTCAGCGTCACTTTTGCTCCTCAGTTGCATCACTTTTTGTGACGCACCAGTGGCGTAAAATATGTACCAAGTTGCGCCATATTTACAAAGTGACGCATCTAGGCAGATGCATTCCTTCGTAAACCGATGCGCTACATTATTACTGCGTCAGGTATAATGTATGCAGGGTGAGCATTCTCCGCAAAAAAGGGTCATGGGCGTGGCGCAGTGAAATCTATAAGATTTCACTGTGCCACTTCTAGGACGCCAGTAAGTTAAAACCTTACGCCTGCAGCCTGGCAGGTATAAGGGCGACACAGACCCTTTCACATTGGACTTGCCGCATGCAAAATGACACATTGCTGGAGTTGCATCTGTTTTCAGACACACCCCAGCAATGCGCCACTTTTGCGCCAACAGATACATCAGTAATACTGAAGTATCTGTCATTCCCTCAACATGACGCGTCATACAGTAAATATGATGCATCCATCATGCCGCAAGGAGGGCGCACTAAGTGTTGCATCGCTGCTTTCACGCAGCAAAGCAAGACTTCTCATAATTGAGGCTATGAGGGTCTTATTTATGATCCATTGATTCACTTTTGCGCCGCCATTGTAGTGTAGTTCCTATTATCCCAATAGGCTCTGCGCATTGGAATAATACCTTCAATAGTATAGACCTAGGGCCGAGGTTAACTAGGTCTTCTACTGACGATATTAGACTTAAAGTTTTGGGTTTGCCAGCTAGCTCAGAGTTCACTAGAAACTTTCTCGAATAGGCAAGGAGGAGTTTAACTTCCCTGGATAGACAAGAAGGGATTTAGTTTCTGACAACCATAGAACATGACAACTTTGCTCTCCCCTAATCAAGAGTGTATCTCTAGAGTCGTGTGAAAACAAAAGACAACTTATTTTACTCAGTCAGTTCAGTGCATTCTTAGTTTCACCAGATTGTAGAGAAAAAGAAGAGACGGGCGTGTTCAATAAAAGATGTTATTTATTGATCAGTCTCGTTTCTCGTACAAGAGAAATGAATCGATATTATTGCAATACTTATGGTTAAGTAAAGTGCATACAGTAAAAGCAGAATTATAAAATAATACTGTAAAAGCATTGATATGGTTTCTAAGCCATAAGATATTTAAAATGGATAAAATAGATACATACATATATACATTTGACTAATCGTCCTCAACTGGTGCTTCTAACCACGCCTACCCCTGTGTACCTGACCTAAGCCTAATACGTGGGCGGGAGTAGATAAGTAGCAGTTTAAGTTAAGTTTGTTTTGCCAAGTGACTGACTCAAGAATTCTCTGCAAGGGGTTATTCAGTTCTGTACCTGAGATCTAGAATGGTTGAGGGCTGGTATCTCTCGTCTTTGGTCTTGATATTCCAGCTGCCTGCAAGGGCTGCTTGGAAGCGCCAGAGCTGGATTTCTCGGCAGGAGAAAGGCAGCGTCTCCTTCTCAGCGCGTCAGGAAGGCGGGGCAGCGCCAGTGGGCTTCGCTCTGTGCTGGGCTCTTCGGCAAGTCTCGCTGCTCCGATCTCGTCACCACCTCGTGTGTTTGCTTAAGGCAATGTCTGTAATATTTATACCTGTAAGGTGCCGAGATTGACGTAAGGATGGACATATATACGTCAATAAGGATGTCATACGAACTGGTCGTTAGCACATTCTTTTACTGAAGTTCTCGGTAAAATCAAAACAATGGCTGTCGGGATTTTCCCAGGTTGTCATAGGTTTGATTTGTTTTGAGAACTCCGTATGCCTTATCAGGGGCTGGAGGAATAGTGCTTGCCTAATTAGATGGCATGCGTTATGACCTAATCAGATAACACGTTTCTGTGCCGTGGTGTGGCTTAATCAGATAACGGTTTTTGCACCGTGGGATGGCTGCTAGTTAATTATTAACCAAACCAGGGTCAGGAATAGGGGGATCGATACAGAACCTATAGGAATACATCACACCCACTCCACGCAGACTATGTCCATATTTACAAATCTAGGCATAGTAAATATACAGTAGTGTATGTGTATACCGTACCACCCCAAAATACATTCATATGCATTTTGAAATTATGTAATATACGAGAAAAAAATAATCATATGTACTATATGTACTCAAGCAGTAGAATAATGCTAAATTAATCACGCATATCCATACATTATTATTAATCAAATATGAGAATTACACATGAAATGGCTCTTAATACAGAAGAAAACGCGCGAGACCATTTCATCACAGGATAAAATATTTATGAACATGCCAGAGGGCAGCTAATGTCTCTAAAGTTCCTAAAAATAGAAATTTAGTTCTCTAAGAACAGTTTCAACCTTAAGCAGAAGATAAGTGTCCCGAAAAATTGCAAAAATATTTTGGGGCCGCTGAAAAAATTGTGTTCCGCTGTCCATAAACTGGAGAAAATTTGTTCATGATACTTTATTATCAAAGTTGAAGGCCAAATTCAGGGTGTTGGGAACGCCGTGTGCTAGCTTGCTCAAAAGTCATTATTTCTGCTCTGGTGAGAACATCATATCATTTAGACTGTCGAAAAAGCTGTCAACAGCTTCCTGTGAAAGTTCCACTAACTCGGAAAAGGATGTCACCATGCATTCATGAGCATGATTGCCTTCATTGATGTTTTGATTAGCATTGCTGACAGAAGGTCGTACCTGATCGATGCTGCTTTCATCTTGAACTTCACTACCCCTCAATCGTAGTGGTGAAGTCTCCACGAATGCCGTCATCAGGATTGGTAGCCGCTGGGGACAGCACAATGCATGAGCCGTTACCGGACCCAACAAGGTTTCTGTGTCCATTGGCATATCCGATTGTAGTGTCAGACAGGTGTCCAACACGCATTCTTCTCCGCACAGCATGCACCTTAATACAGGTAAAACACATCGTTGCCACATTGGTCGAAATGAAAGAAACCAAGTCATGTTTAGGTCTCTAAGCCGGGATAGTCCCAGTATTTTAGATATCCGGTCCCGGTATCCAATGGCTAGGATTGTTTCTTCCCTTGTCGCAGGTGTTTTGTCTGTGACACGGTTTGCCATAGCGAAATAACAGGATCAAAAATAGGATTCCTGCCACTAGTCCCAAAAGGAGAGGAAGTCCGCCAAAGATGGAATGGACGAAGTCTGGAAAAATACCCAGAATGGCTTTGAATGGTGTTAAAGTCCCCGAAAACACTGTCTTAAATACATTTGAGACTCCACTGGTATCAGAAATATTTAAGATTTCGTTCAGGATTTCTGCGAAATGTATGGGGGAATTAGTTGATAACAATGAATGAATCTCTGCCGTTGTCCTTGCAACTTGGAGATCATACGTCTCTTTTGATGACGTGAGCCTGGTCGGCGTCTGAAGGAGCACTGTCTTCATTCTGCTTAAAGTATCAATTCGAATAGAAGTAATTTTCAATTTGGGCCATAACCTTGCCTCCCTGTCTGGCGTGGTGCTGGGGAACAATACCCGTTCACAGCACATGACCTTCGCAGTCGTAGTTATGAGATAAGGTATTCCGGGCAGCAAACTACAACATCTGCGATCTACTATTAGAATGTAACTCCCGTTCGATAGTCTCCTAAAGAATGGTTCTATTTGTGTTGCAGGTGTGCCTAGCTGGTGACATGAAAGGTTATTTGAAGACCCTTCACAGGCTCCATGTAAACTAATACCATTACACAGAAGTGTACCGCTTAGTGACATCGCACAATTATTGCCACTAAGAAACACTTTCTGGCCTTTATTACTGACACATGCATATGAATAGGGCAAGTTCCATGTTGACTTAATGTACCCTTTTCCCAATTTTTCGTACATGCCAGCCTGTATATATTTTTGGCAGTATTGAAACCTGAAAGTAGATATTGGAATATTAATTATCCCATGTATTATCCATTCAATGACAGGTCGTTCTGACATTGTCAATGGTAATCTCTCGAGTTTCTCAATGCTCAGGATTGTATAATCAGCACCTTTCTGTGCCATACTGATTTGTTTATCAGTAAGGTTAAAGATATTGAATAGTGACGTTGTGTTGATTAAACGCCAAGGCACATAGCCTGAACGCAGACTTTGTAACGTCCAGCCAAGCTGTATAATAGAACGCAATTGGGACTGACCGTGTTGTAACAACAGTAAGTCTTGCGATATTATGTCGATTGCTGAAGACACAATGCTGTCCAATGAAAAAATTCTGGAGGACAGAGTCATTAACCCATTGTCCACTACAGAAAGTGATTTTTCCAAATTAATACGGTCAATTTCCCGTATTCTCTCTGCTGTCTCAATTTGAGTTATTTTCCAGGCTTCGTTATAAGCTGCATATATAGAGGCTGCTATGAAGCGTTTTTGACACTGTTTGCGCGGTCCCATAATGAAATCACGCAAGTCAGCACCATCAGTAAGTAAAGTTAGGTGTTGCTTAATTTCTGCCAGTGTTGATGTTTGTAGCCATTGAAGGCAGAGCTTGCCCACACTGTACGTGGTAATTATCCCTGGGTGTTGTCTTTGGGAATATCTAGGGTCTGGCCTGGTCAATGTGAACCCCTGTATTTTGTTCAGGAATCTGTCTTGACAGTTATTAGTATCTGTGGGCCAGATCAACCATTGTTTCCAAGCAGGATGTGTTCTGTTTTGGCTTAATACATGGTTTACGTCTATCTCCTCATCTATAGAGCTATTACTGTTCATTGTTGGCTTTGGAATAGACGGTTTGTTTAAATCTTTGATTTTGGCTAGCCCAAGACAGGTAGTTTGTTGAATAGTGTCATTCAAAAATATAATTTGTTCTGGGATCATGCAGGCTCTAAACAATGATTCTATACCTTGTAATTGCCATTCTTTTGTACCCCAAACACTTTTTACTTCAACATTTTTGTCCCAGTAATCAAAACCAAATGTATTCATTTGTTCAAAAAATGAGTCTGAATATATCAATTTAGTGTTTGTAAGCATGGTCTTCGTACCTGTCCTGTTTGACAATTTGAAATAAAATGTTTCTGCATTACTTGTGTTGAACCCTGAAAAATATGAATATTTGTCATAAAAAGTTCTTGAGCTACCTTTTGGAGGGGTTGCACAGTGTTCCCATTGATTATAATTTAAAACATTTCTAGGTTGTGCAGATTTATGCAGATAATGGTTACCAAAGTGATTATAGCAGAACATCTTATCATAATTAGACGAACCTTGCAAATAATCATGTTTTGTAAATTTAGCAGACATCATATCATTAATACTTTCAAAGTCCCAATCATCAGCAAATGAGCTTGGTTTTACAAAGTCACTCAATGAGATCTTAATTTGATGTGGATACTTCAGGATTTCAACCGGACCATAGATTTCATAATCAGTATTGTCCCATGCTACCCCACCGGGTATAGGATTGGCTGTGAAGTTGACTGAAGAAAGTTCTCTTTTCTCGACGTGTGAAGATGTGTGTGGTTTGAGGACCAAGTTGATTTTCTGGCTTGCTGTGTCCATTTTAGCATATTTTCCCTCAATGAAATGTCCCAAACATAGTACCATGATGAGCCAAAGTATGAGGATAAATGCACCTAAGGCCACCCAAAATTCAATCCATGGAGAAATTAGATAGGTTTCTTTCAGATGTTGAAAAAGTTCCTTAGCTTTATCTTTAAAAGTTTTTGTTGATGTCTGTTTCTTTGATTCAATCAGATCTTCAGATGAATCATTTTTTGTTCTAGAAGTTTCCTTTGTTTCATCAGCATAGTCATGTTACTTCATTGTAGGTTGGTGTGTCTCGACTAAATGTTTTTATTTGGGTTTTTAGAGGTTTAAGTTCAATTGCTTTGTTGCATAGTCTTTCTTGATATTCTGTCGGCATTTCGAATGTGATTAGCCTCTTAGTTTGAACCTCTGTATTTGTAGCAAACGTTGGTGTTCTACTACTTATCGGGAGTCCACTTGGCCTACTGTTTGTTATCGGCCACATGATTGTGGTTTTACCAGGTCGATGGATACAACTCTGTTCTCCTTCTTACCAGCAAGAGGCGGTAGTACTACTGATCTTGTCCCGTTGATAGACAAGACAGGAACTGCTTTTCTGTAAGAAGGCCCAAATTCCTTCTTTACCGCGATCTTTTCTCTGACTAGATCCCCGACTTTTGGAATCCAGACAGGTCTTGCTGGGACAGGTGGTTTTTCTTCAGTGGTTGTTGGCTGTTTCAACTTTATGTTGCTCAGGTCTTTCCTTGTTTCGTTTAAGTCCTGCAAAATAGCCAAACGATCTTTGATGTCAAAGCTTTTTTCTTTAACCACTGAAGTCTGACTGTCAAGATCTAAGATCATCATTCTAGTCCCAAACAATAATTCGTACGGACTGAATCCCCTCAGAGAATTTTTTGGCAGGTTGTTTAGACTACGTTGGACACTTATTAGATGTTTGACCCACCCAGCTCCCGAACCTAATACCTTCGCTGTTATAGATTGCTCTATGCCTTTGGTTTTTTCTTTACACCATCCCGTATCCCTCAGGTAGGAAGTGAGAAGAGTCCCGCTATGCTATGCTCATTTGGCCATGTTTTTCCACACGCTTTAGGGCAAGAGGAAAAAACATTAGCCAAACGTAGCATGCTTCTAGCGTATATGCCATTATAGACTCGCAAATCTTTTTATAACAGTCCAGACGTCAGCCGAGTGCTGGGGTCTACATTACAAGTGGAAACTAGTCTTTATATGTTAATTGGACGCATTATTTTTTATTGTTGATCCATTCTGGAGTGAAACGCCATGGTAATATACCGTTTCTCTCGCCACTGCGATCTCTATTGCAGTCTGGGCAGTTCTTTACAAAGATGTGATGATGCAGGCTCATGCCTGGCCACCAGTACACTGATTGTAATTCTTCCAGGGAATCTTTTAGTTTGAGGTGTCTGAGACCCTCACCCATATGTGCGTCTGCTATTAACAAGCCTCTCCTGTCCGTGTTTGGAATTACTCTATCCCCCACTCCAGGGATTCGAGCAAAAGGGACGGAGTTCGCATCGATTATGTATGTATAATTGAGTGGATAGTTGATCGGTAGCGCTGAGCAGTCGCCTTTTGATGACGTTTTCACCGCCAGCACTGTTTCACCGTCAATGTATTTTATTGCACGCTTTTTTCTAACTACGGAAGCCGATTCAGTTGCTACCGTTGTGGCTTTCTCAGCCAATGAATTCCCTGCAACGTGAACGCCATCACGCTGATGACTCAGTGAGTGTATCACGTGAGTCTTTGGTAGTTCTTTCTGCAAAATAACTATTTGTTTCCAAAGCACTTTTTGCTTTATTGTTGCACCTCTGTCGTCTTTGTAACCGTTTTGAATCCATTTCTGCAAATCGTTGTTATATGATTTGACGCAGTAATATGAATCGGACACTATAAGTGTCGGGAATTTGCGATCTGCATTATCTAGCGCCATTTTCAATGCTATTATTTCAGTTTGTTCGTCTGAATTAGTTTCTACTGAGTGTGTTTTTATTAGCAGAGGTCTCAGTTTCCCTCCGTGCCACACTTCTTTTGTAATTTCACATGTGGGGTTGTACGCTTGTTCTCCCCACCCTGATGGTTGAGCATGGCCGTCTGTATAGATTACACAGGCGTACTGTCGTAAGGGCAGAGGGTATGTCATTTCATATTCTAGATATTTTAATTCCTTTAATTCTGGATCAAAGTAGTATTTTACTTTGTCCGTTGTAATAGAATTCACCCATTGTATCCATTCTGGATTCAACGCTGTTGTTGGTAAATTACATGGGGTTGTTAATGCCTCAAAGGCTGATTCTGCTGTTCTGACTGTGATACGTCTACCGTCAGCTTTGTCTTTTTCTCTTGCTATAGCCGTTTGAACTGCATGAACAATGTTTTCTTTAATACTGAACTTCTTTTCAGCTTCTGTGTACAAGTGTGATTTGTATGCAATTGGTACCTTTTCTCCCTCATTAGAGGTCAGGTATGTGAATCCGCATCTTCCTGGGATGACTCGAATCACAAGATTGCGTGTGTTATCACGTGTTTCTAATTTTGTATTAATTAACATGTCTGTTTGTAAGGATCTTAGAATTTCTGTATGTTTTTGAGTCCAATTGATTCTTTTAAAATCTGGTTTTATTAGATCATAAAGGGGTTTGACCCTTTCTGCGTAATTTGCAATGTATGTTCTTCCGAAGTTTAGGAAGCCTAGAATTGATTGTAGGTTTTTTAGTGTTCTAGGTGCTTGGAGTACAGCACATTTCTCTAGGAAATTGTCAGCCAGGCTTTTGCCTTCACTTGATAATTCATATCCTAAAAACAGGACTGTTAGATGGGCAATTCTAGACTTTTTAAAGTTGAATTTGTAACCCTCTGCTGCGAACCCAAGTATTATGGTGTTCTCTCTTCAAGTGAGTATCCAAGTCGTCATCTGTTAGGTAAATGTCGTCGACATAAGATAATGCCTCGTCATCATAGGTTTGTAGTAACTCTGTTACTCTCGCTGAGAATAATTCTGGGCTGTTCTTGAACCCCTGGGGTAACCGACAGAAGTTTTTTTGAGCGCCATTTATTGAGAACGCGGTCAAATATCTGCTCTCTGGTGCTATATTTTGACAAAAGAATCCATTAGAGATTTCTAATGTTGTTTTGTATTTTTTTGCGCACTATGTTATTCATTAGTGCAGCACTATGCGAGTTTTGCACTGCAAAAGTTTTGCAACATGAGTTAAGGTGTCTGTAGTCCAAAACAAGACGATATGAATTGTCTGGTTTGGAGACAGGAAACAAAGGATTGTTCATTTGTGAGGTGCAAGTTTCAATCACCCCCTGGTATTCAAGTTGATCTAGGATCTCTTTTACCAGTTTTTTAGCTTCTTGCTTAATTGGATACTGCCTCTGTGCAGTAGGTTGTGATTTTAACTGGATTTTGTGAGGAGAGTCCTCATCCCATCCTACATGATTTTTATATAAAGCAGGAGCTTGAGCCACTGCCCACTTTCTAGCAAGTGTATATTTTTTATGAATTGGAATATGATTTGAGAAGGCAGGCATAATTATTTCTTCGCCATGAGGGCACTACCTGACAAACTCGGGTGGCCAGTCTTTCTCAGCTAGAAGGATGTCATAGCCCTTGGAGAGATTATCCCAAAATAAACCACTTATTTTTCTAGTCTTATCCCCCTCTATACGTAATGTTATTTCATATATTTTGTGAGGTTTGCTAACTCTGGTGTCTGCAGTTTCCACTTGAATATATTCATTCGTGTCCACTGTCTCCAGATGATTCATAAGGACTTTGCGAGCTATGCTCACTTCTGCTGCGCTGTCTAGCATTGTCTGAGCCCATTCTCCGTTTTTCAGCTGTGTCCTCAGTATTCTCGGCATCTTTGATTACTTTAATACTGGCTACCTTCTTTTTTGGAAATTGTAACTTTTTATTTGGATGAGCAGGTTCCTTGTCTTTGGACTTGACGTGCTCTTCCCTGTGTTCTGATCGTCCTCTTCTTTCCGATTTCTGCGAGGAAGTCTGAAAAGATTGAGAGGGACGTGTATCATTATCTTGATATCTATCAGGTTTCTTTATATTATCCCTATTTCTAAGGTTGTATTTTTTCCCAGAGGGCTCACTTTGGGGAGACCTGCGTCCTTGGTTCGGAGATCTTTCTCTCCGCCGAGGAGACCTTCCTCTGGACTGGAATCTTTTTTCTTTAGGATTGGATTGTTTGTTTCCATCCCAGCTCTTTTTTTGAGTGTTTAAATTATTTTTAATAAATACTTTTTCTGGACTTTCAATTAGTTGGGGTTTTACCGGTATTCCACCCAAACTATCTCTACCTAGTTCCTCATAGGATTTTTCTATAATTCTGGCAATTTCAGCTGGTTGGTCTGCTATATTTGTCTCTTTTAACCTCTGGCGGATCGCCACATTCGCTGCTTCTCCCTTTATGTTGGCTAGTAATATTGCCGAGACCTGCTTGAAGTCTTTCAGTAATTTCATACCAAGAGTTAAAGCGGGTTCTGGACCGTATTCATCTTGAATTTGTTTTAGCACATCTGGTATTACTGACATGGATGGTACACCATGTGTTTTTGTGTAAATGGAAGCAAAGACTGTACCCCAAGTGTCACAGTCCTCCACGTGTGGTGCGATTCCCATTGGAAGACAGATAGTCAGAATCCTGTGTTTCTCAAGAGGAGTGGTGTCTGGAAATACCGCCTCTATTTGAGTGATTTTTTGTGCTAACCAGAATGGAATTTGTTCCCGTTTAGCTGGTACTTTACCTAGGCAGGACTGTATGTTCAGTGGTGTAATTTTATTTGTGTTCCCCTGATGAGGGGTCAGCTGTGAAATTTTAATTACTGGTTGGACTGTTGAAGTCCGCATTACATATTGGACTAATTGTCTATGTATTTTGATTAGGTGTTTTAGCTGTATTAAAAGTTCTGGTGCAGGCATTTCTTCAATGTCTGGATGTGGTGTGTATTCGGCTAGGACCGGCCACGTTGCTCCTGGTCTACCTAGTGGACCGAGCCTGGTGATGTGATTATTATGTTTTAGGGCGCCATTAAACAAGAGCAGGTGCTCTTGGAATTTGAGTGGTACTTCCACCTCCTCGAAAGGAGTGTACTCATTAGGAGGTTCCTCTGTTTTGTAATAGTGGAAGTCCTTTGTTACAGCGTTTGCTGCTGGAAAGTTTATCCATGAATAGAATACCTCTGTCTGCCGATATTCGTGTGCCTCAATTACGAATATGACTGTGCCACCTCTCGGTGTCAGTCCATTTTCTATAAGTTTTAAAGTTATAGATTTTCTTATGTTGACCGGGATGAGTATTATATCCGGGTCATTTTCCTGCAGAGTAGTATCAGCTGCTATGAGTTCAGCTGTTATTCTAGCTGTCTCTCTTTCTTCTTCACTGTCTACCATTTTACCGACAGGAAGGTTATTCCGTTTGTTTGCAGATCAGGTTTCTTATGGAAACAAAGATTAGATGCACAATATTTTGGAACAGTGTATCCTTCAACGTTGACTAAACCAAGAACCATACATAGGAGTCTCCTCCTGCGAGGTTTGGCGGATATGACCTTTCACCCACTCCAGACGTCTTTGGAGTATTATGGGAAAAAAGGGGTTCTGTGTGAAAAAGCACGACTGAGTTACTCTAATGTCTTGCGTTAGTTGTATCGCCTATCCAAACGTTGGGCGCCATGTAGTGTAGTTCCTATTATCCCAATAGGCTCTGCGCATTGGATAATACCTTCAATAGTATAGACCTAGGGCCGAGGTTAACTAGGTCTTCTACTGACGATATTAGACTTAAAGTTTTGGGTTTGCCAGCTAGCTCAGAGTTCACTAGAAACTTTCTCGAATAGGCAAGGAGGAGTTTAACCTCCCTGGATAGACAAGAAGGGATTTAGTTTCTGACAACCATAGAACATGACAACTTTGCTCTCCCCTAATCAAGAGTGTATCTCTAGAGTCGTGTGAAAACAAAAGACAACTTATTTTACTCAGTCAGTTCAGTGCATTCTTAGTTTCACCAGATTGTAGAGAAAAGGAAGAGACGGGCGTGTTCAATAAAAGATGTTATTTATTGATCAGTCTCTTTTCTCGTACAAGAGAAATGAATCGATATTATTGCAATACTTATGGTTAAGTAAAGTGCATACAGTAAAAGCAGAATTATAAAATAATACTGTAAAAGCATTGATATGGTTTCTAAGCCATAAGATATTTAAAATGGATAAAATAGATACATACATATATACATTTGACTAATCGTCCTCAACTGGTGCTTCTAACCACACCTACCCCTGTGTACCTGACCTAAGCCTAATACGTGGGCGGGAGTAGATAAGTAGCAGTTTAAGTTAAGTTTGTTTTGCCAAGTGACTGACTCAAGAATTCTCTGCAAGGGGTTATTCAGTTCTGTACCTGAGGTCTAGAATGGTTGAGGGCTGGTATCTCTCGTCTTTGGTCTTGATATTCCAGCTGCCTGCAAGGGCTGCTTGGAAGCGCCGGAGCTGGATTTCTCGGCAGGAGAAAGGCAGCGTCTCCTTCTCAGCGTGTCAGGAAGGCGGGGCAGCGCCAGTGGGCTTCGCTCTGTGCTGGGCTCTTCGGCAAGTCTCGCTGCTCCGATCTCGTCACCACCGCGTGTGTTTGCTTAAGGCAATGTCGGTAATATTTATACCTGTAAGGTGCCGAGATTGACGTAAGGATGGACATATATACGTCAATAAGGATGTCATACGAACTGGTCGTTAGCACATTCTTTTACTGAAGTTCTCAGTAAAATCAAAACAATGGCTGTCGGGATTTTCCCAGGTTGTCATAGGTTTGATTTGTTTTGAGAACTCCGTATGCCTTATCAGGGGCTGGAGGAATAGTGCTTGCCTAATTAGATGGCATGCGTTATGACCTAATCAGATAACACGTTTCTGTGCCGTGGTGTGGCTTAATCAGATAACGGTTTTTGCACTGTGGGATGGCTGCTAGTTAATTATTAACCAAACCAGGGTCAGGAATAGGGGGATCGATACAGAACCTATAGGAATACATCACACCATTGCATCACTTTTTGTTACACAGTGGAGGCGTAAAACAGACCCCCCAGGATATAGCGGCATGGATTGGCAAATTTAGCGGCACAAAAATGAAAATTTAGCGGCACAAAAATGGAAATTTAGCGGCATTTAGCGGCATTTTTTTTTGGGTTTTTCGCAACACCAAACACAGATATCTTACTGTTTGAGTTATTCATTCTTCATAGAAGTGTATTTCTTTTATATGGGGGTGGGTGTTGCATACCTTTAATGATGCCGAGACCATTGCATTGTAAATGCTTGTCCTAAAGTGGATGGCCGCTGAACACAGAAGGTGAGCATCACAGAGCTACATGCTGTAAATAACACACCCCATAGATGTCGGAATGACTGAAAAGACATTGAATGAAAACGATTACTATTAACAGACAGCTCCCTAGCCATGGATTTCGGTTCCTCTTCGCATTGGAATTCGCTTCTGCTCGAGCACAGCATGACAAACCTAAATAAATGTAAGGACGTAATGCATTGTAGTATGACTAAACTGCGATCTGTGGCGAAATTAGATTGCAATGGGCCCTAATACAAACAAAGGAAAATAGGCCGCTAACCCCCGAGTGAGTTGTAAAAGCAAGGGCGCCATATTTGATCTTCAGTGGGCATTCCACAACCTGGGGTCCCGGCACCACTGCACCTGCTGCATCATTTATATCCCTCCACCACCCCTTATTGAGATGTAATAATAAATGGTGCTCAACAGATCTCTATATTTTCCACTAGAGGGGGCACTTGGCTTTCTCAGACTTTCAAGGAAGTTTCATTCTTCCATTTCAGCAGTATTGGTCCCTACAATATTATTGAACTACAGTGTATTTTCTTTTGCTCTCCGTGGCGAGTTCCATTCTGTTGTATACTTTGTAGCTATAAATCATTTGGGTGACGCACACATTGGTTGAGGTTGCACGACGAGCATCGCTTACACCAGACGACAGAAGTGCAGCGCCCAGCGCTCCTTCGAAGCCCCGTCTTTTCGGAATGGTCTGTACATTTTAATCTCTATTTCAGCACCTCCCAAATCCCTCCCCTCTATCTGACCTCTCCACGCACTTACTAAGTCAGAAGTGTTTACTCCAGTGATTGTTCGCCTGTATTGGTGAAGAGGTGGACAGATTAGCACCCGAATGAGGGTGTTACCCCCAACACCGACACATCAAATGCGTTTCAGCAACAGTCAGTCAGTGGGGGGCCCGCAGATCACCTCACCACAGGATGGCCGATGAATGAGAGAGGGCGTTTCACAAAGGGTCGCGCTCTCACACCTTTTAGCTCGCCCTACAGCTGGGGAATTGAAAATGGGCTGGATTTTAAGGCGGAAACGGCAAATTTCGCGGGCTTTTGCCCAAATATCGCGGCATTTAAACAGATCGGCCGATTTCGCGATTTTTTTGCAAATCGCGAAATCGCGATAAGCTGGAGGGTCTGGTAAAATATGCACCATGTTGCACCATATTTACGAAGTGACGCATCTAGGCAGATACGTCACTAATTAAAACCCTGAACTACATTATACCTGCGTCCGGTATAATGTATGCAGGGTGGGCATTCCCCTGCAAGAAAAGGTCAATCGAGTGGCACAGCGACATCTATAAGATAGCTTTGCTTATTTGGGGATACATTTTACATCCACAGGCAACTGGCAAGTGGCAACCCAGACAAGCAAAGCTTTGCTCTCTAGAGCAATTGGAGGCCTAGCTTCTTTTGCAAGTAAACTAGGAAACGAATCAATCCCGGAATTGATAACTGTATATAAGGCAAAATGTGTCTCTTCAGCGGTATATGGAACAGGTATCTGGGGTAATGCAAATGTAATGGGCCTACAGCAATGCGAAAATGCCTTTTTAAGTTATTTATTGACTATCCCCAAATCAATTTCTAATTATGTATGTCATTCAGAGGTGGGCTTACCGTACTTGTCGGACATAATAAAATCACACCCTCTTCTACTATGGCATATAATCTGGGTGACAGAAGAGGCGAATTTCAATCGTGAAATTATAAAAGACTGTATGAAACTCGAAAGATCTTCCCTTATTCCTTGGTTAAGTCACATCAAGGACATGTCACAAGAGCTGGGCAGTCCAGAATTTTTTTAATGATCCAGAAAGCATGAAATGTATTAGTAGAAAAACTTTAAAAACTGATTATATGGCATTCTTATCAGAAAAAAGATTGCTGAAGGAAAGGAAAAAAAGGACTGTTATGGAGAATTATCTTACTCTTTCAAGCCCAGGGTTGCAACTGTATTTATCTTGCCTGCAGGGAAGCTATGAGAGGATGTTGCTAACACGTTTTCGCATGGGGATACTACATAGAATGGTTACCTTTCCAGAGGTAAATGACTGGTCTCACAATCTAACACCTTGCTCATGTGATGAAGAATCAATACAAACAACTTTTCATATTACCCTTTTCTGTAAATTTTATTTGATGCCCAGGAAAAGATTTTTACAGTTGTTTTTAAGAGACCAAGGTCTGAAACAGTCTAAAGTGGCTTTTTTGAAGCTGCAATGTTTAGACAATGAATTAACAATTTGTGTGATGCTGTCTTATCTAAAAAGTGTAATCAAGTATAGGAAATCAATGCAGCAAATTTTAATGATGTTATTTTAAGAAGTTATAAACTATTGCTGCCCACGGAGATAAAAGGGTCTTTTTGTATAATCTGCTGCTGTGTATAATGTGTACCTTTTTAGGTCGAAGCACGACCTGCATTCAATGCGTAAGCATTGATTGCAGTCATTAGGTCGAAGCACGACCTGCATTCAATGCGTAAGCATTGATTGCAGTCAGCTTCGGCAACTATTGTGATCCGTATTTGGGAATGTGGACACGACTCAGACGCAAGCTTTTGCAGTCTCAGTTTTGACCGCGGGAGCGCGCGTCTGAGCCGCGCTTGCGCAGACGAACTCCCAGCCCCTGCTTTCGCGCACACACACAGACACAGACAGCCCCCATCCCTTTGCATGCACGCACACACACACACACAGGCGCGAGCACACACACGCTGCCGCCCCTCCCCACACGGTGGTTGGGTGTCACGGGGCCGTCCCCGTCCCCCGCCCCACTCCCCACTCCCCGCATCACGCCTTCGCGCCTGGTACGATCGCTGAAACTCAGCAGCATGCATGCTTAGAGTTTAACCCCGCTTCCAATTGGCTCCCGTATAACACGTTTTATTTTTTTATTTCGTGAGGCGTCAGACAGGAAGCCTCTCCCTCTCTTGTCGGCGCGCTGCGCTGACCAATGACGGCCGTTCTCCACACTCCGGCCTTGATGTTTCAGATATCGGCTTCAGCCGGGCAGTGTGTTATTGTTCCAGGGTCTGGGAGTGGTGCCTGGAGCCTTCCGTTCCCACCTTGACCCAGACAGGCCGGGCTGCGCCCCATGTGTGGTCGCCGCTGAAAACTGTCGCCGCTGAAAACTGTCCCCGGGCAGGATGTGTGCCCAGGCACTCCATTCAAGCTCGACGTGATCTGTAGACACCCGCGGTAAACAACACAAGCGTTCACCTTTTGCCCTCCGGAGGGTTGGGTGGGGCTAAGAGGATATGACGTTTCCCTTTTCAACACCGCCAGTGCAGAATACTTTAATGATTTAATGTGAAGTGTAAGACGAAGGGCAGTGCCACACGGAGTCGACGTGTTTATTGTTCACGGTACAGCACTTCCTCACATGTGGTTGGAAATAATTAACACGACCGACCACTGCCAATGTCTTTGAGGTAAAAGGCCTTAATTAGAGAAACATAATGTGTTTGCAACTGTTTCACTAACAATATGAATTTTGTATCATTTTGCCAAATGCAGAGAGAGATTTACATTGTCCTCTGCCATATTCCGGCACGTGCGCCCTCTCCCTCACACATTACGTCATTGTATCAGAGGCAGTTTTCGGGACCTCTAGGACGCTGACACTGACAGGCTGTCAGTGACATCCAAGTAGGACTGGCCTGTAGGGGAATCGGGCAGTTCTGACAGCCCAGTGTGTGGGACGCCCTTTTGGCTCTTTTGAGGATTTTTTCTGGTCTGGCGGGCTAGTTTTGATTGTTGATTTCCTTGATACTATTAACATTGCCTACAGCAAGGACATATGCGTACAGTCTCCCATACGTTACAAAACCCCCACACAGCGTGTCTTTACAAGTTCAAAACTGCCCGATTCGCAATGGTGGCCCACGCCCATTTCCTGCCCCAGTCTCACCCTGGTGGCATGTCTACATTACTCCTATTATCCACTTCCCAACGCTTGGCAAGAGAAAGGGTGTGACAGAGCGTGATGGAGCTGCATTGCACGAGGGAGGCTGGGGGACAGAAGTAAATATGGGGTTGAGTAGGATTTTATCCATGAGGTGGGTACCAGCAATCACAGTGAGTGAGATGACAGCCATCCCCAAGTTATGGAGTCTTTGGGAAGGGAATGTGTCGGGACTGGCAGAACTCTGACACTATTGATTCACCTGCAGGAGGCACTGGGCCTAGGGGGCAAAGGGCAGAGGCTTAGGACAGGACACAAATGAAAAGACAGAGGGGTACAGCAGACATGCACTTCAGAGTCGAATAGTGGAGGGCTGGAATAGGACTAGCCCATTGAGACGCCAGCAAGTATGATCAAGTCAGTTTTTTTAAATATCCTCCATGATGTGTGGGGACAATTTACATACAAAGAATTTAGGAGAAGACCGTATGTTTGTTACCAATTCTAACTCTAAAATCGTGACTGAATTTTAAGATTTGGTAATCCAACAAGCCCAGCCCTAGTTTAGACGGAGGACATGATTTATACATAAAGAGGGTGTTGACTTACAGGCAGACAACGCCCAACATTCGTACTGTAACCAAATAAAAGCAGGGGCAAGAAGCATTGCATGAATCTTAATAGGCCATCAACCACCCCACACACACAAGGAGGGTTGGGAATTATTTGTAGTGGCAGTTGACTAAAGACCTCTGAAATGCAATGGATAGCCTCAATGTCAAAAGAGAGTTGTGCATGTCCTAGTAACCTCAATGTGCCTCTCATGTCTGTAGTGGTGGTGTGGGTGTGGCGTGTGGTGGAAGGTGATTTGCTGTGCCCCATGGGTTTGGAGTATAAACATAATCTTTTTTCGATTGTGACTTGATACAAATATTTTTAATCCATTGACTGTCTCTGGTGACATTCTGGAGGGAACAAAGTGAGATAGTATTTTGTGCAAGTAGCATCTTCATCTCAGATGACACGTTGGGCAGCACATGTAAGGCCGAGCATGCCCAGGCCTAGCAAGTTTGGTGATGCCCAAGGCAAAATGGACTATCTGTAAAAATTCCGAGCCATGGTAACGACTGTGCTAATGTCACCTTTTTTCTTGCGTGCTCTCCTTCTCTTGACTACCTACAATAATGTGCATGCGGGTCCAGAACAGTTTGTTTGAGCTCTTCTCAGAGATTATAAGCATCAGACCCCTAGTACATGGCATACACTTTGTGTATGAGTTGGTGATGATAGCTTCTGTGTTCTTATGCGGTGTTTGCAGGTGTGTGGGTGTAGGTAAGCATAAGCCCTGCCTTTGTTAGACATAGTTGCTATCTTTTACACACCACTAACCGTTAGTGCACGCTTCCATCAGACACACATCACCATCCGTTAGTGCACGCTTTCACCAGACAGACACACAACGCCAGCTGTCATTGCATGTTTTAACAGGCACACTCCTCCAGCCGTCAGTGCACATATTCACCAAACATACACACCACCAGCTATAATTGCATGTTTCCACCAAGTACACACAGCACCAGCCGTCAGTGCACGCTTCCACGAGGTATACACACCACCAGCTGTCAGTGCACACTTTCACCAGGCACACACCACCAGCCGTTAGTGCACGCTTTCACTAGGCACACCCACACCACCAACTGTCAATGCACGTTTTAACAGACACACTCCAGCCGTCAGTGCACGCTTTCACTAGGCAGACAAAAACAGCCGTCAGTGCATGCTTTATAGGCGAGCGCACACACACTATTAGCCTCAGGCATCCACAAGCGTCAGGCATTCACAAGCTTCAGGCCTCCACAAGCGTCAGACATCCACAAGCGTCAGACATCCACAAGCGTCAGACATCCACAAGCATCAGACATCCAAAAGCATCAGACATCCACAAGCATCAGACATCCACAAGCATCACCCATCAGACATCCACAAGCATCAGGCATCCAAAAAGGGTCTGGCACGCACAAGCGTCAGGCACCCACAAGCGTCAGGCATGCACAAGCGTCAGGCACCCACAAGCGTCAGGCACCCACAAGCGTCAGGCACCCACAAGCGTCAGGCACCCACAAGCGTCAGGCATGCACAAGCGTCAGGCACCCACAAGCGTCAGGCACCCACAAGCGTCAGGCACCCACAAGCGTCAGGCACCCACAAGCGTCAGGCATCCACAAGCGTCAGACATCCACAAACATCAGACATCCACAAGCATCGCCCATCAGACATCCACAAGCGTCAGGCATCCAAAAAGAGTCTGGCATGCACAAGCGTCAGGCATGCACAAGCGTCAGGCATGCACAAGCGTCAGGCATCCACAAGTGTCAGACATCAGGCATCCACAAGTGTCAGACATCAGACATCCACAAGCATCAGACATCCACAAGCATCAGACATCCAAAAGCATCAGACATCCACAAGCATCACCCATCAGACATCCACAAGCGTCAGGCATCCAAAAGGGTCTGGCGTGCACAAGCATCAGGCATGCACAAGCGTCAGTCATGCACAAGCGTCAGGCATCCACAAGCGTCAGGCATCCACAAACATCAGACATCCACAGGCGTCAGGCATCCACAGGCGTCAGGCATCCACAGGCGTCAGACATCCACAGGCGTCAGACATCCACAGGCTCCAGACATCCACAGGCGTCAGACATCCACAGGCCTCAGACATCCACAGGCCTCAGACATCCACAGGCCTCAGGCATCCACAGGCCTCAGGCATCCACAGGCCTCAGGCATCCACAGGCGTCAGGCATCCACAGGCGTCAGGCATCCACAAGCGTCAGGCATCCACAAGCGTCAGGCATCAGACATCCACAAACATCAGACATCCACAAGTGTCAGGCATCCACAAGCGTCCCTTTTATCAGCTCTCTGCCATCCTCGTTAGCTTCAAATGTTTCTGGTTCCTCACAAGGCCCCTCCAGCTCTCGCCTTGCTATATTTTACATTGCCACAGCACCACTCAACGCCACAGCACCACTCAGCATCGCTCCACACCACAGCATCACTCTGCACCACTCAACGCCACAGCAGGACGCAGGATCCTCACCGAGACCAGGAAGACTGTCACCCAGGCCCTTGTCACCAGCCGACTGGACTACGGCAACGCCCTCTACGCCGGAACCACTGCCAAGCTCCAGAAGAGACTCCAGCGGATGCAGAACGCCTCAGCCAGACTCATCCTCGACATCCCACGAAACAGCCACATCTCCGGGCACCTGAGAGACCTGCACTGGCTCCCCGTCAACAAAAGAATCACCTTCCGCCTCCTCACCCACGCACACAAAGCCCTACACGACCAAGGACCGAGCTACCTCAACAACCGAATCAACTTCTCCCCCCCCAAGCGACACCTCAGATCAACCAGCCACGCCCTCGCCGCCGTCCCCCGCATCCGAAGAGCGACAACAGGAGGAAGGTCCTTCTCCTACCTGGCCGCCAAGACCTGGAACTCCCTCCCGACCGACCTACGCCTGACCCAGAACCACCTCTCCTTCAGGAAGAAGCTTAAGACCTGGCTGTTCGAGCAGCAAAGGCACCCCCCCTCCTAGCGCCTTGAGACCCTACGGGTGAGTAGTGCGCTCTATAAATGTATTGATTGATTGATTGATTGATTGATCACTCTGCACCACTCAACGCCACAGCATCACTCTGCACCACTCAACGCCACAGCATCACTCAGCATCGCTCCACGCCACAGCATCACTCAACGCCACAGCATCACTCTGCACCACTTAACGCCATAGCATCACTCTGCATCACTCAACGCCACAGCATCACTCTGCACAACTCAACGCCACACCATCACTCTGCACCACTCAACGCCACAGCATCACTCAGCACAACTGAACGCACAGTATCACTCAGCGCCACCACAGCATCACACTGTGCAACCATTCAACAACAACTGGTTCAAATATGTTCTCTCAATGTTTCAAGCTTTATTACAAATGTCACAAAAAGATGTTAATATTTCACTTCTGTTCTTGGATTTTCGTCACAATAAAATACACTGAACATAATCTTCATAAAAGTTATTTAAAAAAGTTTAAGCTATTGCCATAAATTACAATAACTTATTTAAGTATTAATTATTAAAACAAATTAAAAGCCATTTTTATTTGTAATATCAATACATGTACGTCACGTAAATACAACACATATTGCATTACAAATGCTATAGGTGTCACGTTTGCGAAAGTTAAAACTATTGGCATTGTAAATGACAAAGCTATTAATTTCGCTATTTTCAAAACCAACACATAAATAAAAAATGTGTCATTTACAATACCAATAGCTCAAACTTTCCTAATGCGAGACCTATTGCATTGCAAATGCTTGTTTTATATGCTTTTATGTTTTTTTAAAGAAAAATCGAATAAAGCTATACTTGACTTGACTATAAGATCTCACTGCACCACTTCTAGGACCCCAATGCGTCAAACCTTTATGCCTGCCTCAATGCAGGCATACGGGTTGACATAGCCCCTTTCCCATGGGGCTTTTCCCATGTGAAACGACACATTGTGGGAGCTGTGTGTGTTTTCAGACACACCCCAGCAATGTGCCAATTTTGCGCCGACAGATACGTCAGTAATACTGACGTATCTGTCATACCTTGTGACATGATGCATCATACAGTAAATATGAAGCATCCATCATGTCTCAAGGAGGGCGCACTTAGAAGTGTTGCATCACTGCTATCATGCTGTGATGCAACACTTTTCCTAAGTGATGCCCTAATGCAACACCAAATTATTAAAGTAAAAACAAAAACAGTGCCACTGAAGAAAACATCTTTGTGTGGGGATGTGCTTTTTGTGAAAGAGCAAAATACAGTCACACAAAGAGAAGTTAACCAGAGGGTGAAGTGGTTTGACCCCCTGCTCCATGATGTATGCTGTGGTGGGTAGAATCTAAATGTGAACGCCACACCAACAGACAATGCAGACAGCTGGCTAAAAGCCTCTTACAAAAAAGCATATTAAACATGATTTTTCTTCCCCAGCGCGCGTGCACCCACGATTGTAAATGTTTATTAGCTGCTTACCACTTGATTTAATGCTTAGTATAAGCCCCATATAACTCATGTTTAGATTTTACTATATTGGTGACTATTATTCATGTTTGATTATTCACCTAATACCCTTATATCACCACGCTACTTCATATAGCCCCCTTTGTCCTCCCTGGACTATAATTGATTTGTTATGCATGAACTATTGATCTTATGTTTATTTTACTACCCATGTTTGACTCAAGTTCTGATTGTTACCTTCCCTACAACTGTAAAGCGCTCTGATATCCTTCGGGATCTAGTCCGCGCTATATAAAACTTTATAAATAAAATAAATAAATAAATAAACATAAATATATTTTTAGATAAGATTTTGGTTAACACCAGACCTAAAACCAGGCCCCAGCACTGTAGAGAGTGTACTCCTAGGAGTGCACACAAAATATTAACAGGAGTGTCGGAGGGCTTGTTCCCCTTTATTGGATCCCAAGTGGGCCCTCTGGATATACTCCTGTTACCTTCATTAGCTGCACTTCTACGACACAGGTCACCGCATTCCTTCCATATTCACACCAGGCAGTCACTGAGTTCTTCTTCCATATTAGCACTTGTGATGACCTGCTCACAGGCAATGGTTTTCCATTTTAATGTTAACTGATCAGAGGCAGTGGTTCCCCTGTCTTAACGCTAAGGGTGCCCTCCTTACAGGCAGTGGGACCAGCACCATAGGTGCACACTCTTCAAAAGGAGGTCTCCCTTAATCCATGGTGAACACTGATCAGATGGAGGTGTTCAACCATATTAACACTAGGAGCACACTGTGTACTACTGATGCCTCTCCAGATAAACGTTAGGAGTGCACTGATCAACAGAAGCTATGTGTTCGAGGCATGTGGGCTGCTAAATTCATATCTATTGCATAGATCGCCGCCTAGTGTTGGGTCCGGATGATTGCACATTGTTGTCCTGGAAGAGTCTTCGAAGTATCACGAGATAGGTGGCTCCTCCCCTGGACTACAGTGCGCATGGGCATCGACTCCATCCCCAGATTGTTTTTTTCCGCCATTGGGTTCGGATGTGATTTCGACGTCTCCTGTTCGGAATCGATAAAACAACTTCTTTAAGGCCAAAAGGCCTTCGTTACCACGTCGGTATTGTTCGCGTTCGGTCTCGTGTTTCTTCCAACTCTTCGAGTCGGATTTCGGACGAGTCTAGTAACTCTTCGACCATCGAGGCCCTGTCGTCGCAGCAAGACCCCGACGATACTACGATGGAACGGAGCCCGTTCAAATTCTGCCCTGTGTGCGGTTCGAAGTACCCACACATCGACGTGCATCCTGTATGCAACAAGTGCCTCTCGCCGGAGAATACGCTCAAGCTTCGGCGCGCCTCGAGGCCCGGCGAGCGGCTCCGGCACCTGTCGACATCTTCGACGACCCCGAAGAAGAAGGCCGAAGCCATCCTCTGCAGATTTTACCACCATTGACGGAGGTCGAGGCCGATTCTGAAGATCCCGTAGAGGCCCTGGACCTAGAGGAAACCGTCGAGGAGGTAGGGGATGTCGAGGAAGTTTATGGGGCCGCGGAAGATAGCTCGGAGGAAGAGCTATGCCCCGAACGTACACTAACTCAGGCTTGGGTCACGGGATCGCCACACGGCCTTACCCACGACCCTACACCGCGATCCTCGGCCCCGCCTTCTGGCCCGGCTACGGACACACCAGCAGAGCCTCCATTGAGCAAATCGAAACCGAAACTGAAACCTTCGGAATCGAAAACAACAAAGATGGCCGACGCGCCATCGAAACTGAAGACGTCTGCTGCGCCATCGACGCCGTCGACTTCAGTGGCTCCGAAGCCGAAGAAGGCTGTCGAGCCGACTAAACTACCGAAGGTGGTCAAGGAGCCAAGCTCGAAGAAGGTCGTCGAGCACGTGTCGAGCACGGTGGCTGAATCGAAGTCGAAGAAGACTGTTGAACCGCCTTCAGGCAAGACTACCGCGCCAACAGGCAAACGCCAGGTCGAAGCGCAGTCGGCGAAGGGCCCCGAGCCGAAGTCTGGAGCCCCGACGCAGAAAAAGACACCTGCCGATCCGAAGCCATCGGCGTCGACGCCTAAGGCCGTGGCGGAAGCCCGGACCACAGCGGTCGAGGATTCGTCTGCGTCTCCGGCGACCAAGGAAAAATCGACGACGCTGGGGTCTTCCCATGGTGGCGGACCAAGATCATCGGTCGGGCCGACTAAGCCCTCCGCTTCTTTCACTAAACAAGTCTCGGACTCCCTTAAAAGAATACGGGAGAAGAGTTTGACGTCGACGACTCCAAAGCCGTCGGTTCCACAATCGATGGAGGTACCCAAGAAGACTTCAACGCCGATCCTCTACACTCTGCCGCCGAAGGTGGCGCCGAAGGCCTTTGCACCTCGGTCGGTGCCAAAAGACTCGGGAGGTTCGGAGCATTCACTGCTAAGTGGACGTTCTGGTCGACAACATGCATCAGAAGAGCAGTCTGTGCAGTATATCGACGCCGACACGGGAAAATTGACGCTCTACAAGCGGAAAATTACTTCCCAGCCATTGGAATCGTTTGTGATACCTCTAAAGAAGAAAAGGCCAGCACAAGACATTCCTGACCTTGTGGAACCTATTCATCCACAACCTAGGAGGAGTCCAACACCTTCACCCAATGCCTCAGAGGGAGATGAAGGTGAACAGGATGAGGAGTACAACTTCCCTGATAACAATGACCCTGATGAGCAACAGGACTCATGGGTGGACACTGGTGACCAGGGGGACCAACAGGTGGTACATGACCAACAGGTTTATGGTGTAAGGACATCTCCAACTGAAGACTCGGCGGCATTTAATGCCTTGATTGAAAGGGCGGCTGCAAACCATAAGGTGGAAATGCATGCAGACCCTGTGGAAGATGACTTTTTGTTTGACACTTTCTCTGCAGCAGAAAAGACTGTGAAAACGCTTCCAATGCTTAAAGGGGTTCTAAAGCATGCCACGGACATCTTCAAGGAACCCACAAGAGCAAGGGTGGTGAACCCGAGAATAGAAAAAAAATACAGACCGGCACCTGGGGACCCGGCATATATACAGGGCCAGCTGCCTCTGGACTCTTTGGTGGTCTCCAATGCCCGCAAGAGGGCGAACTCGCAGACGACGGGTGACGCTCCTCCCCCAGACAAAGAGTCAAAAGTGCTGGAGGCATCAGGGAAAAGGGTGGCTGCACAGGCAGCCAATATCTGGCGCATATCTAACACACAGGCCCTGTTAGCACGATATGATAGGGCGCATTACGACACCCTAGAGCAACTCCTACAACACCTTTCAGACGAGTTTAAGGAGGCAGCTGAGATGCTGATACAGGAGGGCAAGCTTATTTCCAATGCTGCAATCAAAATGTGCGCTTGATGTGGCAGATACGGCGGCTAGAGCGATCAACACCAGTGTGATGTTGAGGCGCCAAGCATGGCTCCGCATCTCAGGGTTCAAGCCTGACATACAGACAACTATCCTCAACCAGCCCGTTAATCCAGAAGACTGTTTGGCCCAGACGTTGACTCCACCCTCGAAAAGATCAAGAAAGACAATGAGACAGCTAAATCCATGGGGGCACTTCAGTCTCAGCAATTCAGAGGGAGCACTTTTCGTCGCTCAAGTACACGTGGTGTTAACAGAGGACACTTGGCACAGCAGACGCAATTCACTAGAGGTGGCGCACAATCCTCGTACCCCAAACAGGGTAGAGGGGGTTACAGAGGAAACAATGCCAAGGGCAGAGGCAGGGGCAACAACAGTTCCCGTTCCTCTGCTGCCAACAAACAGTGACTCTCTGTCACTGCCCCCCGACCATCCAACACCTGTCGGGGGGAGACTCCAGCAGTTCCTGCCAGTCTGGACGTCCATCACCACAGACAGGTGGGTAAGGAAACTTATCCAGTTCGGTTATTGTCTAGAGTTAACGTCCACTCCACCCAATATACCCCCAAGACAACGTCCTATGTCAGCAGAGCACTTGCACTTATTGCAGCAAGAGGTTCTTGTGATGCTGCAAAAAGGCGCAATAGAGCTCGTACCGGTGGAAGAGGAGGGAACAGGGGTTTATTCCCTCTACTTCCTCATCCCAAAAAAGGACGGTTCACTCAGACCCATTCTGGATCTACGCCCCCTCAACCTGTACATCCTCTCGGAACATTTTCATATGCTAACCCTGCAGCAAATTCTTCCATTGTTAAACCAAGGGGACTTCCTATCAACCTTGGACCTCAAGGATGCTTATTTTCACATACCACTCCACCCATCCCACAGAAAGTACCTCAGGTTCACCATACAAAACAGGCATTACCAGTTCAAGGTTCTACTCTTCGGGGTGACCACTGCCCCCAGAGTTTCACAAAGTGTCTGGCGACAGTTGCGGCGCACCTCAGGAGACAGAACATACATGTCTACCCTTACCTAGACGACTGGCTCGTTCAAGCAAAGTCGGAACAGCAGTGCGCCGCAGACATGTCCCACACCATTCACCTCCTTCACAGTCTGGGGTTCTCACTGAACTACCCGAAGTCGCACCTTCAGCCAGCCCATGTGCGGCAGTATCTGGGCGCGACAATAAATACCCTGACTGCTATGGCTCAGCCGAACCCGGTGAGGATCGACAACATTCAGTCGCTCATCCAGAGGTTCAGACCGCAACACTCACTACCAGCGAGAGTGTTCATGCAGTTGATAGGCATGATGGCCTCCTGCATCTTCATAGTCCCGCACGCAAGGTTGCATATGCGTCCGCTCCAAGAATGCTTGGCGAATCAGTGGACACAGGCTCAAGGACAACTGACAGACCTAGTGTTGGTGACCGGTCGGGCATACAACTCTCTGCATTGGTGGACTCCACACAACCTTTGCAAGGGCCGACCGTTCCAAGAGCCTGTGCCGCAAGTCATCATGACGACGGACGCCTCTCTCCAGGGATGGGGAGCTCATGTGCTCCACTACACGGTGCAGGGACTGTGGTCGACGCAGCAACAGAAGATGCACATCAACTACCTGGAACTGATGGCAATCTTCATGGCGCTCAAATCCTTCAAAGTACATCTGTGCAACAAGGTCGTGTTGATCCGGACGGACAGCATGACAGCCATGTACTACATCCAGAAGCAGGGGAGTACGCACTCTCCAGAGCTGTCTCATCTGGCTCAGAGCATGTGGAAGTGGGCCATTCAGAGGAACATCTTCCTCATGGCGGAACACCTCCCGGGAAAGGACAACCAGATAGCGGATCTGCTCAGCAGGTACAGCCATCAAATGCATGAGTGGGAGATACATCCATCAGTACTCCGCCCGTACTTCCAGCAGTGGGGTCATCCAGAGATAGACTTGTTTGCCACAAGGGAAAACGCAAAATGCCAAAGCTTTGCCGCCAGGTTCCCTCACCCACAATCGCAAGGAAATGCGATATGGATGAACTGGTCAGGCAGATTTGCGTACGCTTTTCCCCCAGCGCCTCTCATTCCGCTGGTGGCAAGAAAGCTAAAGCAACACTCGATGACGCTCATCCTGGTTGCTCCAACGTGGGCACGCCAACCATGGTACACCACATTTCTAGAACTTTCCGTGGTACCGCATCAAAGGTTGCATCTCACACCCAGGCTCTTGACGCAGAACCATGGCGACATTCAGCATCCAAATCCGCAACAGCTCAATCTGGCGATCTGGCTCCTGAGGTCTTAGAGTTTGGCTACCTCAACCTGCCTCCTGAATGCATGGACATTATCAGGGAGGCAAGGAAGCCCACTACCAGAGCTTGCTATGCTGCAAAATGGAAGCGTTTTGTCATTTACTGTACAGAACATCGCATTAACCCGCTAGATGCATCAATTCCTAACATCATCTGCTATTTGTTACATCTTTACAAATGCAATCTAGCTTACGCTTCCATTCGGATACACTTATCCGCCATAGCGGCTTATCTCCAAAACAGGCAGCATCTCTCTGTTTTCAGGGTGCCTGCCATTAAAGCCTTCCTGGAGGGACTGAAACGAGTCATTCCTCCCAGAACACCACCAGTTCCTGTGTGGAATCTCAATGTGGTTCTCACTAGGCTGATGGGCCCACCCTTTGAGCCTCTACATTCCTGTGAGATTCAATTCTTAACATGGAAAGTGGCTTTTCTCATTGCTATTACATCTCTCAGGCGTGTTGGTGAGCTGCAGGTGCTCACAATGCAAGAGCCATTTATACAAATTCATTCAAACAGGGTAGTGCTCCGCACTAACCCCAAGTTCCTTCCGAAGGTGGTGTCACAGTTTCATGTCAACCAGACTATTGAACTGCCCGCATTCTTTCAAAACCCACAGACAGTAGCGGAGAGAATGCTCCATACATTGGACGTAAAAAGAGCATTAATGTACTACATTGACAGAACACAACCATTTAGAAAGACACAGCAACTTTTTGTTGCCTTCTCAGCCCAGCACAAATGCAACCCTATTTCAAAAGCAGGAATAGCCAGGTGGATCGTTAAATGTATCCAGATTTGTTATCAAAAAGCTAAACGTACTTTAACGATCCCCCCAAGAGCACACTCCACACGCAAGTTGGGAGCCTCCATGGCTTTCCTGGGGAACATTCCTTTGGAAGACATTTGTAGAGCAGCCACTTGGTCTACACCACACACGTTTACCAAACATTACTGTGTAGCTGTGCACTCCAAACAGCAGGCAGCTGTAGGACAGGCTGTTCTCAAAACTCTTTTTCAAACTTCTGCAGCTGGCACGGGCAGCCGCCGTTAATGGAGGGACTGCTATGTATTCTATGCAATAGATATGAATTTAGCAGCCCACATGCCTCAAACTGAATATGCTACTTACCAGTATGCATCTGTTCTTGGCATGTAGGGCTGCTAACATTCATATCGCCCACCCTCCTCCCCGGTGCCCGTAGCGGCTGCAGATATTTTCTTGCATTCAATCATTAGCATGGACATCATTTACACTATTTCACTCCATCTCTAACACAATGGCTAAAAACAATCTGGGGATGGAGTCGATGCCCATGCGCACTGTAGTCCAGGGGAGGAGCCACCTATCTCGTGATACTTCGAAGACTCTTCCAGGACAACAATGTGCAATCATCCGGACCCAATACTAGGCGGCGATCTATGCAATAGATATGAATGTTAGCAGCCCTACATGCCAAGAACAGATGCATACTGGTAAGTAGCATATTCATCCTACTAGTCGAGCCCTATCTACAGGAGCTAGTTGTGCAAATTAACAATATGGACACACAGATCAAAGAGAGGTCTTCTCCTCATATTAACACAAGCACTCTTCACATGAGGTGGTTCTCCAGAGAGGGATGGGCTGTTCAGAGAAGGTTGTAAATAATACACAGAATTCATGGGTGGTGCTTCTCTATTTTATAACCATTGGAACACTGACTGACTGACTGACTGAAACATTTATAAAGCGCTCGAATGCCGCGGCGTCTTGGCGCTAAAGTGCAGAGAAAGCGGTGTGAACGAGATTCTACTGCAGAGAGAAAAGCCAGGTTTTCAGTGCCTTTCTGAAACACATTTTAGATTTTAGAACACTCAACACAAGGAGTAAGTCTTCCCAATACAGATTTAGGAATCACTGTACAGAAAAAGTGATTCTCACTGTTAGACCTGCCATCTTAGGAGTGGTCTTCCCCCAAATATTTTGCCTTCTCCCCTCCTGCTCTCTTCTTGAAATATGGTAAAATTGGTTTACACCCGATTGGCACATTCTTTTTTCGTATAAGTCCCTAATAAAGTGGTACTATATGTTATCATGGCCTTAACTTAAATGCTACTATTGTTTTGATGTCCTTTAAACACATTACGCACATCCAGGATACTCTCCCTAATTGTACTCTCCCCTCCCCAGCTTCCATCCATCTCCAGCTACAGGATTCACTACACTGCTCCCCATGCGGTAAGACCAATTCCACTTATTCACACACAGACTTGGGCATGGTTCAACCTTATGACTAACTGTTTCCCTCTTCGGTAGGCCTTAATCGGGTTGCATTCCCGCTGTCAGGTGCCCCACAAGACTTACCTCTGCTTGTGAAGCAATTCCGCAGAGATGACAAGAGCACCCGCCCCTGTACCCACCTGACCCTTGTGGAATGTAGGACCCAGCAGGGATGAGATGGACGCAGGGAAGGGAGCCAGGATGTGGAGGCTTAGTGTGGGTGTGAAGCTTGCGGGGTATCTCGGTGCCAGCTGGAAACCAGAATAGAATCAGACCAGAAAAGAACCACACCTCCCGCTGTCAGAGCAACCCCTCAAACACACACAGAAAAGTTTCCCTCCGGGAACTCACCAGTGCTTCTGTAGACTGCGGTACCCAGACATCATTGCAGCTTCAAAGAAGTTCAACCAAGGTGAGGCGCTCCTGCGCAAGGTACCCAAGCTAAAACCAAAGGAAAGCGCTCCTGCGCAAGGTACCAATATATCCATGTCAAACCAGAAGGCAAAGCCCTCCTGCGCGTGTTGCACAAGTCAAAATGTTAGTCACTAAACCTGTGGCATCCCTGGAAAACAAAAGTAAGCTATGTACAATGCTCCAGCTCTGCGGAGCTATTCTCCCAAGCAGCGATCCTGCGCGATGGGGAAACTAACAACTGTGAAGAAAACCCAAAAGTAAAGCACTCCTGTGCAAAGACCCTTAACCCCAGTACAGCGCTCCTGCGCGGCAAGGGTTAATGTAGGCAGGAAAATGAACAGCCCTGGATAGCGCTCCAGCGCGGTGAAACTAAAGGAAAACGAGCAAGCGCTCCTGCGCGGCGAGAACAGACAACAAACAGCGCTCCAGCGCGGCGTAGGCCAGCTGGTCCCTGACGCGTCTCAGCTCCGGGATTCGAATCCGCGTCTCAAGAGAATCCAGAAAAGATTCGAAGCACGGAGCCAGCGGGAAACGCGATGTTTAAGCGTTTCCCCGGGAAGTGCTTCAGTGGACCCAGGTCAGCTGTCCAGGACCAGACCGGGACTCAACTTCCGCCCGGAAGTGAGTATCCCAGCAATTCTGTGTGTGTTAGCGGGGATGGCGGGGAGAGGCAAGTGCCGTAAACCGTGACACCCGCCTCGCCCGCATTGTCCCAAATGAACAGTGCGTTATGTCCGCGGTTCTAGGTAAGCCCCTTGAACCTTCTCTCACTCACTCACGGCCCCGAACACTTCCCTAATTGTTAACTGAACCAATCGGTCCTGACAGCCTTCACCCCGGTCGGCCTAATGTTCGTACCGCCTCATAGTTGAATAATTCGCTTCACTTTATCTCACTCCGATTTTCACCTCTTGACCTCCATATCATTCTGTGCACAGATTTTAGCTTCAACGGTCGAATTTTCGGTTCATGGTTGCTTAGACATCAGCGTGTTTTGCTCAAATTGATAATTTCTGCTTAGCAATTACTCATGTAGGAAACCGGTTGTTTGCCGCATAAGTAAACGCATTGGTGACACCACAATGTATGGTCATAGGATCTATTTCAACTGAGAGTCACTGGTTTCGCATGCCTAATATGTTTTATTTTATGTTTTTTATAAATGAGACTTACCTAACACATGAAAACCCTTTTCTCCCCTATCCTTCCCCGTTTACTTCCTTTTTTCTAATCACGTCTAATGTGTATGTATTGTCATTGTAAATTGCGTTTTGACTTGTAGCTTTAAATGAAAAGTTCAACAGGCATGAATAACAATGTCCTGAGGATGATCCCTTCATCTTAGTATAGGGATCGAAACGTCGTCGACACAATATACACTATATGTTCTTGACTACATTATATATGAAATGTCACAATAGTGTATTTTCAATTTATTAGCCTGCTGAAATATGATTGTATGCAGTCTGTTTTCCCTTGCCTGACACCCCCCCCCTTGTATGTATGTCACGAACTGTCTATATGTGGTAGTGGGACACAGGCTGTGTTCCACTTGATATTGTATAGATACTCTGACTACTCCATTCATTGGTTTAATAAATCCTGTCCGGCTGGACAGTGAATATAGAATTCATTTGATCTATATTTCATTCTTTTGAACAATCCTCCCCTTGTCTAGGGACCACTGTTCTTCAAAATAGTATATGTACCCATGGTCCCTGACCAATTGCTCTATTGGGTTTCCCTTGTGTTCTGTAACACTATTGTACCTGCAGCACTCAATGTTACCCACTAAAGTAGCCCTTTCTAAACAAGTCTCAGGCCTGCCATTGCAGCCTATAGTGCAGTTTTAAACTGCCATTTTGACCTGGCAAAAGAAACCTGGAAGGCCTAAACCTCCTTTTTAATAGATATACATCACGGCTAAGGTAGGCCTTAAACAGCCAACAGGGTTTGGTGCATTGTATTTAAAAAACTAGAGTATGTGTTTATAGGTTTAACATTTCCTAATAGTGGAAAACACCTAAATGCATGTTTCACTACGGTAAGGCCTACCTATTCCATAATTTAACATTGGGTTACCTAATTACATTTAATAAGTGCTAACATGGTAGAAATATCATGTTTGTTCTAAAATGAATTATAATTTAAAACCCTAATTTATGATAAAGTTGGATTTTAAGTCACAGTTCTGAAAATGCCACTTTCAGAAAATGTGCTTTTACTTGGTCTAACCATTTAGTGCCTGCTGGCAGTGTCCTCTGTCACATGACCCTGCTGTAAGACTTTATGTATTCCTTCCAGAAAGTGGACAGTAGGGCTTGGGCGTAGGCAGGATGGGCCATCCTACCAGTTTGGAGGGGAGCTATTCCTTGGCCCACTTGCACTTCTATAGTGGCTGACTCCAGCATACACACAAAAACCTGACACTAGTTGTGTGTGACCCTAGACTTCTTGGAGCTTTGAAAGGGTAAGGGAGGAACTTTCCTGAACCAGATATGGGGGTAGCCTAAACATTTTCCTCACTTCAAAGGCTGGCATCAGGTGTACATATTGCACTCTCATATCAACTCTTTAGTACACTCCTGAATTTGCGGAGGACATCAGATTAACTACCTTGTACTCCAGACTACTGTCCTGCTGCTTGAAGCCTGCTTTGTTCCCTAGAGGACAACCCTGCTGCTACCACAGGACTGTCATGCAGTTGGAAACACACCTTGCATCCTAGAGGACTGCCCTGCTGCTTGAACGCAAGACTACCAGAATGACTCAAAGGGCTAGTTGGCCAGCCTCCTGTGTGAAACACAGGGACATAACAAGTTCAGGAGTCCGTGGCCTCTGTTGGAGTGTGTCCTAACCTTCCAGTTGATGCACACCCAGTCCTCCACCCTAAGAAGTGGCACTAAATGTGCTCCTCCTGGCTAACCCTAAAAGTTGGGACATGGAAACATTTTCATCAAAAATTGGCAGAAGAACCGACAGAAGACCTGGGCCTACCTGCTAGCCAAAACCACCCAAGGAACATTGTTGATCACTCAGATTTCGCATTTTTTATTTATTAAAGTTTACTCTATTTTGTTAAATTGCTGTGGGATTTTTTTTGTGTTGTGTTTTCAATTCATTATTGTTTCAGTGCTGCATAAATTCTTAACACAGTGCCTTTAAGTTAAGACTGACTGCTTTTGTGCTAAGCTACCAGCGGGTTAAGCATAGTTAATTTAGTGACTATTAGGGTTCACAGTGACATGAACTGTGGTTGTTGCTTGAGAAGGGTTTACACCCCCTTAACCTAACCTCTTACATTCACATTCCGCTTTTCTTTCAGGGGTTGTCAGCCTCCGTTGCTTTTCCTGCAAGGAGTTTAATGATGGAGGATGTGCAGCTGACCGTATTAAGATAGAGGTGTGTACCCCGCCACGGAACGTCTGTCTGGAGGCCATCACTATTGTAACCATAGGTAGGGTAACAACAATAATTTTCAAGTTCACTCTACCAATAGTGACTCGCATATGCTGTCATAACTGATATGTTTTCTACTGTCTTCTCATAAATCTGTGCAATAATGGACCTAATGCTGGGAACTGTGTATGACCTGAAATCTTTAAATGTTGCTAAAGTACCATCTATTTGTATAATGCTTGTATGCCAGGATATTAAGGCTAAAAATATCTTGGGGGGGAAAATTATCACCTAAAAAATAAGAGTATGTGAAAATAAGTAAGTATAGATTTTCCATCTTTACTCCAAATCTTAGTACCTCAAAGATATATATATATATATATATATATATATATATATATATATATATATATATATATATATATATATATATATATATATCAGCGCTCGTGTTGTACCATGGATCACAGGACACTCTCGAGCGGGTGCTCCACACGCGATGGTACACGCGTTCAAAATCAATGGCTCATACTCCAGTTCCTTTGTTTTTGATGGAAACAAAGTTCAGCACTCCCGGGGTACAGGCAAATAGTTCTTTATTTCGCCATTAGTTGCAGACGTGTTTCGGACGTGAGTCCTTCATCAGTGTTTACTTTGTGCGCCATCCTGCGGCTTCCTATATACATCATAACGACACGGCCAGCAGTGTTATTCAAATGGGTGTCGAAATCGCATGTATGCCTCTGCGAAAGGCGCGGCCATCTTGTAGCGCATAAATTATGCGCATTCACATATCTTTTCTACCGATCTAGCCGTGTATCGGCTTAGTGGCCGCTAGGCTATTGTAACTTAACTTAATATAAGCCGTGGATCGGCATATCACCAGCTACCCTCGCTTGCTCCATGCGATTTCGAACAAATTTCCAATTTATGACTTCAAAATGGGTATGTACAGAAAATATCAGCAAATCTACATTTACAACAGCAGCATTCATTCATTTGGAATTCAGAAGCCTCTGTTTCCTTAACGTTCCATGATGTCAGGTTACATAACAAGATACGAAAACAATCAGATTAATAAATAACTAGAGAACAATTTGAAGCGATTCACTCATTTCCCCAAGTGTACCATTAATTCCTCTCCACTATTCATCCCATGTGGATGTTTCGTTTGCAGATCAATAATATAGCGGGATTCAAGTCTACGCAGCCTCAAAAGTCTGTCACCACCCCTAGGATTAATCGGAACATGATCTATCCCGAAATATTGTAGTAAATCCCTATTACTCTGATGTTCTTTGGCAAAATGTCTTGCCACGGGATAATTAACATCTTTGTTACAGATAGCACGTTGATGCTCCAAGATTCGCATCTTAACGTTGTTAATTGTACTGCCAATATATTTTAGTCCGCAAGGACAGATCAAACAGTATACAACATAGGGGGTCTGACAGGTAATGAACTTAGTAATCTTTCTCGGCATTTGTATACCAGGAATATCATATGTTAAAACCCGTTTGCTGTTTTCACAGGCCTTACATTTAGCACAGGGAAAGAATCCCTTCATGTCTCGTAGGGCATTGCTTTTCTTGGGTTTGGGGGGCATAAGATGACTCTGTACCAGTTTATCTTTCAAAGAGATTTGTTTTCGAAAGGTTATCAAAGGACGGATAGGAACGTCCTGCCCAATAATGGGGTCCAGACGCAGCATGTGCCAATTTTTGGTTAGTATTTTCCTCAGTTGGTTAGCATCACTTGAGAACGTTGTTACCATCCTAAATTTGTTATTGAGGTCTGATTGAGCCTTTTGTTCTTTAACATTTAATAGACTCCTCCTTGATATTTTAAGAACGTTCTCATGTTTTTTTGAGAAGGATGGAGTCATAACCCCTGGTTTCAAATCTTACAATAGACTCCTTAGCTGCCTTAATGAAGTCGGAGTCTCTCGAACAGTTCCGCCGGAGTCTCAACAACTCGCCATAAGGTATACTGCAAATTAGGTTCCCAGGGTGACTGCTTTTGGCATGTAATATGCTATTACCCAAAGTGGGCTTCCTATACAAAGTTGTCTCAAGTTTACCCTCGTTAACAAAAACCTTCAAGTCTAAATAGTGCACCTCTTCTCTGCTTAACTCACTGGTGAAATTCAGGTTCATATTATTTCTGTTCAGATCCCTGATAAAATCCTCTGCCTGACTGAAGTAGCCCCTCCATATCAGAAATAAGTCGTCTATATAACGACGCCACACAACAACATTTTCAGCCCATTTGGCATTATCCCCTCCCAAGGCCACCTGCTCCTCCCACCATCCCACGAATAAATTTGCGTAGCTGGGGGCGGAGCAGGTGCCCATCGCTGTCCCTGAGATCTGTTTGTATAGATCATTCTGGAATAAGAAAATGTTGTGTGTTAAACAGAATTCCAGTAGTTCAATCAACATCACGCCATGTTCGGTATACTTCATTGCCCTTTTCTCTAAGAAGTATCTCACTGCCTCCACTCCCTGCTCATGCCGAATACACGTATACAGGCTCGTGATATCGAGAGTTATAAGTATATATGTCTTATCCCACTGGATGTTCTCCACTTGTTCAATAAAATCTTTAGTGTCTTTCACATAGGATCTTAATGTGACAACCAACTGTGCAAGAAACGAGTCAATGTACATAGAGAGTTTCTCAGTGAGTCCTCCCTTTGACGACACAATTGGTCTCCCTGGTGGTAAGCGGAGGTTTTTATGCACTTTAGGTAGCTGGTAAAAAGTTGGTGTTACTGGCTCATGATTCGGCAAAAATAAGTACTCATTTGTGTCCAGCATAGATCTATTACGCCATTTGTCCAGAAGATCATGGTAAGTTTGTATACTTTGAGTATATTCCTCTCTGTTAGTTTTTATGTAACACTTCACATCCCCAAGTTGGCGAAGGGACTCTTGGCAGTATTGTTCTCTGGGAAGCAACACAATATTCCCTCCCTTGTCCGAGGGTTTCACGATAATCTCATCATTGTTGCTAATCTCAGACAAGATCTGTATCTGCATTGCAGAGAGATTCCTTTTGTGGAGATTATGTTTCTGTCCCGTGACCCTGAATTTCATCAGGTCGTCAATCACTGCTTCTGAAAACGTATCGATGGCATCATAAGGCATCTGTGGATTGAATTGTGACGGTGCCTTAAAGTCAGTTTCCGGGGCTTGTTGTTCAATATTGGCTCTCCTTGCTCTCATTATCGGATCCCCACATGTCTCTAAGTCTTGTTCAGTTCTTAATTCTGTCAAGGTTTCCATGAGATTCAAGTCTTTAGTGCTCAAAGTATCAGTCATTTCTCTTGTGGTTTTTTTCTTAGTCCTTTTCGTTTTTTTCACTTCAATGTTTGAGGGCTTTAGTGCGAAGAATTTGTGTAATTTGATCTTACGGACCAATCTAAATAGGTCTATTCTGGTCTGCGTATATTCCAATCTGTCACTCGGACAGAATGTTAGACCCAACTGTAATGTATCTTCCTCTTCTTTCGTCAGAGTTTTATCAGTTAGGTTGATAATAGTAAGGTTGGAATTGGGGATTACCATTGATTGCCCCTCTTTTTGCGAGGGTTCTATGATCTTGCTCCCCCTCTTCCTCTTCCCTTTCCAGCCTCCTCTTCGGGTTCTTCTTCGCTTTCTGGGGGTCTTAGTTTCCCCCCCCTCAACCAGCTTTGGCGTATCAGCTTGAACTCCAAATGAAAAGGACTTTTCGAGACTACCTTGGATGTTGAGGACGTTTCATCGCCTGACTGTTCCCCCTCAGTTACCTCTGATTCCGAGGTTTCCACAGGTGTAATTGGCACTATTCCTTTCTTCTTATTTAGTGCCTTTCGTGGAGCATCGATTTTTTTCGAGAAGGTGAGAATGCGTCCTAAAGCATAGTCCCGTTCGTCCCTTTCATACTTTTCTTGTTTTCTATGTCTAATCTTTAGTTCGTATTTCATCAGCCGTTTTTTCATTTCTTCCCGTAGTTGTTCCTGTTTCTTTTTGTCATCATCTTTAGCAATCTCCTTTTCCAAATTTTCAATTTCCTCCATTGCTTTCGCCCTGTCGCTCCATGCGAACTTCACTAGTAGGTCTAACATAGCCTTGCAGGATGCCGCCGTTAATTCCGCCCACTGTTCCAACAATTGGGGGTCGGGGTTCTCGTAGGCAGGGACTGTGTAGATTCGCAGTCCCCTCGGGACCCTGTCGACATCCATATAGCTTTGGAGGGAGGTGGACTCCCACCACTTTCTTATTTCCCTCTCCGAGCATCTTTCTAGTTTCAAAAATAAGTTCTGCAGGGAGCTCCGAGCTGTTGTCCCTCTACCACTTGTCTCCAGCGGAGCTGCTGCTGTTGTTGTACGTTTTTTAAAGATATTGAGTGCCGCCTCACGGCGATCTGCTTCGTCACACATGTCCTAATGGCGCAATCACGCAGGGAAGCCTCCCTGTGTGCAGCCTGTATACCCCACACGCTCTGTTTCGCAGTTTCCAGACAGTTACTTATGTAACACAGCGAGAGAAAGAAGAGTTCGACTGGCTTACCCGGTAATGTTTTCTTAACGCCGGTCAGCCAATTTCTCATGGGTTTCCTCGTGTGGTCCCGTCGTAGCGAAACGGTGCCCCGATAAACAAACAATCAGCGCTCGTGTTGTACCATGGATCACAGGTCACTCTCGAGCAGGTGCTCCACACGCGATGGTACACGCGTTCAAAATCAATGGCTCATACTCCAGTTCCTTCGTTTTTGGTGGAAACAAAGTTCAGCACTCCCGGGGTACAGGCAAATAGTTCTTTATTTCGCCATTAGTTGCAGACGCGTTTCGGACGTGAGTCCTTCATCAGTGTTTACTTTGTGCGCCATCCGGCGGCTTCCTATATACATCATAACTACACGCCCAGCAGTGTTATTCAAATGGGTGTCGAAATCGCATGTATGCCTCTGCGAAAGGCGCGGCCATCTTGTAGCGCATAAATTATGCGCATTCACATATCTTTTCTACCGATCTAGCCGTGTATCGGCTTAGTGGCCGCTAGGCTGGTGTAACGTAACTTAATCTTTGAAAGATAAACTGGTACAGAGTCATCTTATGCCCCCCAAACCCAAGAAAAGCAATACCCTACGAGACATGAGGGATTCTTTCCCTGTGCTAAATGTAAGGCCTGTGAAAACAGCAAACGGGTTTTAACATATGATATTCCTGGTATACAAATGCCGAGAAAGATTACTAAGTTCATTACCTGTTAGACCCCCTATGTTGTATACTGTTTGATCTGTCCTTGCGGACTAAAATATATTGGCAGCACAATTAACAACGTTAAGATGCGAATCTTGGAGCATCAACGTGCCATCTGTAACAAAGATGTTAATTATCCCGTGGCAAGACATTTTGCCAAAGAACATCAGAGTAATAGGGATTTACTACAATATTTCGGGATAGATCATGTCCCGATCAATCTTAGGGGTGGTGACAGACGTTTGAGGCTGCGTAGACTTGAATCCCGCTATATTATTGATCTGCAAACGAAACATCCACATGGGATGAATAGTGAAGAGGAATTAATGGTACACTTAGGGAAATGAGTGAATCGCTTCAAATTGTTCTCTAGTTATTTATTAATCTGATTGTTTTCGTATCTTGTTATGTAACCTGACTTCATGGAACGTTAAGGAAACAGAGGCTTCTGTATTCCAAATGAATGAATGCTGCTGTTGTAAATGTAGATTTGCTGATATTTTCTGTACATACCCATTTTGAAGTCATAAATTTGAAATTTGTTCGAAATCGCATGGAGCAAGCGAGGGTAGCTGGTGATATGCCGATCCACGGCTTATATTAAGTTAAGTTACACCAGCCTAGTGGCCACTAAGCCGATACACGGCTAGATCGGTGGAAAAGATATGTGAATGCGCATAATTTATGCGCTACAAGATGGCCGCGCCTTTCGCAGAGGCATACATGCGATTTCGACACCCATTTGAATAACACTGCTGGGCGTGTCGTTATGCTGTATATAGGAAGCCGCCGGATGGCGTACAAAGTAAACACTGATGAAGGACTCACGTCCGAAACGCGTCTGCAACTAATGGCGAAATAAATAACTATTTGCCTGTACCCCGGGAGTGCTGAACTTTGTTTCCACCAAAAACGAAGGAACTGGAGTATGAGCCATTGATATATATATGTATATATATGGATTAGCAGTGAGTGCAAATGTATACGTTTGCCAGTCGCTTTGATAACATCTGCCGAAAAGACTATCCAGCACTACGGGTTTGGATAAAAGGAAATATGAAGAACGACACTGGTCAGAGGATGGGAACAAGTGTGACAACCGTAGCAGGGATCAACAAGAGCCCCCATCTGTAATTGACTAGCTGCATTTTTTAGGCCTGGACAGGACTCAAAATACCAGACCAAAATCGCAACGGAAAAGAAAAGGGCACCAAGGAGGCGTAAGGCCCCACGATGCGGGAATGGAGCTACGATCCAGAGTCAAGGTGATGGAAACTTTCCAACGCAAATAATAGGTGATCCAGCAGCAATAATGAATTGGTCTAATCTGAGTCTCACGGAAGAAAAAACCCAAATACTATCATTGGGTTTATCGTACTGTACGAGGACAAATTTTAAATATGCCCAAATCCGCACTGACTTTCATAAGTTTGTCAGGAAGCTGAAGCTTAAAAAGTTCTTCTCCAATAGAAAAAAAAACAATTTGGGAAGATACAGGCAGATGCAGAAGGAACTCTGGATCTAGAAATTGGTGATTTGGAGTTATTACATGATTTAAATCAACTCAAGAGGGAATACGAGGGATTGCCAATACCTGGGACTTTTGAGTGAAACTGATGGTGCTTTTGGTTTCGATATTTATGAAAGTATTAAAACCATGTTCAAGCCAAAATCAGTCTTTACTCCCAATACCCGTAAGGATGATGATGTTTTTTCTGAGTTGGTAATTAATGATTTTACAAAATTGTTAATAATATCCAGTAAGACCTTTATGAAAATTGGAATCGAACAAAGGAGGCAACGTGGTCCTTTGGCCACTTGATTTGTATAATGAGGAAGCAAAGACACAACTGAGAGACAATCAATGCTACCTAAAAGTACCACAAAGAGATTTAACATAGGTGAAAAACAAATACTTGAAAGGTCTTGCTAGATGGACAGGTTTGGGCATGCTATCTCAGGGCGAATACCTGTTTTTGAAGGTAGAAAATCCATTCACTCCAATTACTTACCTTATTCCAAATGTTCATAAAAATAAAGAGACCCCACCTGGCAGGCCCATAATTTCTGCTATAGGCAGTCTATTTGAACCCACCTCCAGGTACTTGGATTATTTTCTGCAGGAGTTTATTAAAGAACTTCCTGCGTCTATCCAAGATGCAAGAGACTTTTTAAATAAGATCACTAATGTGGTGTGGAAGGATTCTTATCTGTTAATTACACTAGACATGACAAACCTTTATACACGCATAGCCCATGAGTATAGGCTACGGGCCGTGTGGCATTTCCTGAATACACAACCAATTTTATTATATCAGCACTCTGGAATGCTGTTAGAAATGTGTAGACTGTGTCTGAACAACTATTTTATGTTTGGTAGTGACACATTGATGCAGATGTGAGGAACTGCAATGGGCACTTGCTTCGCCCCCAGTTATGCTAATTGCATATGGGCTGGTGGGAGGAGCCGGTGCTCAAAGTTGAACATGCTGGAAAATAGAAGGAGAACGTAATTAAATGGTTGCAATTCATCAGCGGCCTGCTTGTAGTGTGGGACAGGACATGAAAATCAGCACAACAATTTATCCTAGAAATAAACAATCACCCATTGAATCTAAGATTCACAGACACGATCAGCAGGTCTCAAGTCTCCTCCCTTGATCTAAAATTATATGTTAAAGAAAATGCATTACTCACCCGCACGTTTAGGAAATCTATGGCCGGCAATTCCATTCTGCACACCACGAGCTTTCACCCACAGAAATTAAAGATGAGCATACCCTATTCAGAATACCTTCGAATGAAACACACTTGTAGCAAGGTATCAGTTCCGACAGAAGCCCAGGAATGCTTGACCAAGAGATTAATCCAAAGAGGCTACAGCACACAAGTCTTAGACCAAGCACTACTCAAAGTAAAAAAAAAAAAGAGAGGGAGGCCCTACTTTGACCTAATGAATCAAACAGTATCAAAAAGAAGACTACCAGTGAGCAAATAGGGATGATTACTGAATACAGTGCTTACCATTCAAGGGTCAGAGACTGTTTGAGTAAGCACTGGTATCTGGTGAAGAGGGAACCCAGTCTGAGTGTGATGATGCCACGAAGACCATTGCTCACTTTTAAGAAAGCTAGGTCTATGAGGCAAAACCTGGTGAATAGCAGTCTGGAAATTGCTAAAATGGAGGGTTGGTTAAAAGCAAGCCCTGGCTTCCATAAATGCCTTAAATGAAAGTCCTGTAACATTGCACACAATAAGAAGCAGGTAGGGTCACTCCTGATGAAAAGCCACTGGAAAATCAGAAGTTTTTTTAACTGCAGGAGTGAATTTGTAGTATACATTTTGCTGTGCACTTGCCCTAAACTATATGTGGGCAGCACCATTCATATGATGCATGTTCGTATACTGTAGCTCTTAAGGGCAGTCAAAAACAATGATAAAAACTATCCAGTTGCATGCCACATTAATGAAGTGCATAAGGGCAATGTGAATGATCTCTTGTACTTTACGATTGACCAGGTAGCTAAACTAAGGAGGGGAGGAAACTGTGAATTTAGACTGCATCTGTTGGAATCCAGATACCTACTGTTTTTCAATACTAAAATCCCATTTGAATGTACTAATGTTTTCAGGATGTGGCAGTGTAGAAGGAATTAGATGCGTATATTTGTGCACACAGCGGACCAAATTGTATTATTTAAAATTCAGTGTAAATGAACTGTGAAACCCAATTTTATGTACAGATTGACATGTACAGAAAATGACGAAGTGAGTTATATTTGGTGAGAGGGAAGAGATACCCTCATCTGAATTAAGTTTTATCCATAATTGTATTTAAGTTTACACTTATTTTCATATAATTGTATTTTTTACTATTGCCAATAAGAACAGTTAGCACTTGCACTTTCTTTAAAACCGAGGGAGCCAAGAAGAGAAGCCTCCCTATTGTGTGATTCCCCAAAATAGGTGATTGATAATGAATAATAATTGTCATCACGTTTTGTTAAAAATGAAAGCAGTCTCCGGATGATATAAAAACTGTGTTATATTATCAGTCACAATTGTGAAAATATGTACAATCGCAATACTGCTCGTAAAGGGGTTTACAATGTTGAGTCTGTTTTCTATGTTGATGAGAAGCGATTAACATGTGATCGAGAGCCCTGTATTTTTATTTATGGATTGATGATGAGGTTTGTTGTTTGAACAAGGCAGGAAGTGCCGAAACGCGTAAATAATAAACGAGGAACATATCGTAAATCTATATAAGCATGTATATTTATTTCTCTTCATTCCTCTCCATGCAAACCTCCAAAGCCAACCAGCCTGCATTCGAGACAATGCAAGGAAACAGCAGCATGGCTGAGGTAGCCAAAAAATCATTTAGTTTAATTTTATATTTCACCATCGGGTGCGCACATGAGACCAACGCGTTTCAGCTGTAGCCTTCAACAGGGTCATAGAGTTTCCAATGTGCAGAAAGTCCCCTTTTATCTCATCACCATTAAAAGCAATGGCTAGACTGCTACATTTTATAACAATAGGTACATTTTCCCTTCCATATTGCTTCCTAACATGGCATCAATTCATTATATTTTTTGTTTTGTTTTTATTTTTAATATACATTTTATCCTTTTTTGGTTTCAATTTTCTGATTTGAGAAATTTTGGTAAAGTCCCGGAAAATCCACAATAAGTCATTAACTGGTCAAACAATAAAGAAACATTTTACAGAGAGAGGAATATTAACGAAAAAAGATCAAACATGCAGTGGCAATCAAAGATAGTAGAAAAGAGGGAGGAGTGTTGTATACATAAAATCCCTTTGTATATATCTTTTTCTTGAAGCAATCTATTCCATTCCATGTCTAATCAAAGAAGACGTATAATCTATATATAAGAGGTATAAATCAATTAAAGTGCAAAATGCGATTAAATGCATTTCTTTACATTGACATATCATAATTCATTACAACATTAGAGTGCAAATGCTTGGGAGGATGGTTTAAGTTACGTGTAATCTTCAGTATTTTTAATTGGAGGGGGGAGTTTTTATATAGCGCAACAGATGCTCCAGCAAAGAGGTTTCCCGACACTGAGCAGCAGAGAGATGACCAAGCGCTGAAGGGCGCAGGAAGGCCTACGGAGTGGGGAAGAGAAAAGTTTTTATGGCTTTCCTGAATTGGAGGTAGTTAGTTAGCCCCCGGATGTGGCCGGCAAAGAATTCCAAAGGATGGCAGCTCTATTCCTACGGCGCAAACCCTTTCCACGCGGGGGACCGCTACCAAGCATTGTCCCATGGAATGGAGCTGGTGCGTGGGGGAGTAAGGTAAAAGTAGGTCGGTCAGGATTTCCGGAGATGCCATTTTCAGGATTTTAAAGGCTGTACAGAGTGCCTTATTCTCGATTCGCCTACCCGCAGGCAACCAGTGGAGACGGCGAATGTCACCCGTCACTGAGCAGGCTCTAAGCAGACCAAGAAGGGATCTTGCGGCCGAATTCAGGACTCTCTGTAGCCTCTGTATTTCTGACTTGTTAGCTCCCAGATACAATGAACTGGCGTAGTCGAGTCTTGACAGAATCAGAGCCTGGATGATGAGCTGCTGTTAGGGGCATCAAAGAAGCCCAGGATGGGTTTGAGTCCGGGCAACAGACCGAAGCAGGTTCCCGCCACCTTTTTAGTTTTAGTCTGAAAGTTGAGTGAAGCATCCATCCAGACCACTAAGATCTTCACTGCAGGCTTAGGGGCAGGGGCAGTGCGTAGGCTCTTTGGCCACCAGAGCTCGTCCCAACGATCATGGTCCTTTCCCACCAACAACACCTCGGACTTGTTGGCATTCAGTTGGAGACAGTTGGTGGTCATACACTCGCGACTGTCATGAGATCACCCTGAAATTTCATGGCGTCCCGCTCGGGGTCGCTCGAGAGAGCCACCACCAACTGTGTGTTGTCGGCATAGGAGACCATGGTCAGCCCTCTGCTCTTGGCAACTCCGGCCAGAGGTTGAATGTAAAGATTGAAAAGTAGAGGGCTCAGGGACGAGCCCTATGGTACCCTTTGACCTATAGAAAGAGTTCTAGAAGAAAAAGGGGGAGCTATCACCTGAAGTGTCCTGTCCCCGAGGAAAGATGCCAGCCACTTCAATGCTGAGCTAGTGACTCCCGCCTCCGCCAGACGACGTAGCAGAATGGCGTGAGACACCATGTCATACAAGGCACTAAGATCCAAAAGGATCAGTGCCGACTTTTGCCCGCGGCTAAGGTATTCCAGAGATGTTCAGGCACGGACAAAAGTGCTGACTCGGTGCTATGGCCGGGACAGAAACAATTTTGAGAGGGGCGTGAGGATAGACTTTTTTTTTTTTTTTTTAAACTCTTTATTCGTGACTGTCGCAGGGTGGTATACATTACTGTACATTGTCACATCATTTTACATATCAGTCTTTTCCATTTTCATTATCAGTAACTTTACATAACATATCTGTACCAGCATGAGTCGTTTTTCTCATCCAATCTCGGATTTGTCTCAGTGGTGATCTCGAAACATCAGAATCTTGACTTACATAAAATGCTAAATCCCAACTACCCTCCATTACCCACCCACCCCCCTCCCGTCTCCTGGTTGTCCTCTCTTGTACACTCTACATTTCGGTCCAATGTGTCTCAAGCTATCCGGAAATAGGTAAAGGTTCTAGACCCGGTCCGGCCCTTGTGAATGGTACTGATTCTCGTGGGCCCCAGCCGCCCTCCGCTATATGTATGTGTTCACCCCACCGGGTCTCCCGCCCCATCTAGGTCCACCTCTTCCAAATCAATCATCATTGAGTCCCAGTCCTGTGCTATGGGGTATTTGCAAAGGCCCTTGTTCTCCTCCTCTCGCAGCGCCGCGGATTCGGCTTTGCCCCATTTCAGTAAGTCAGTCCGCCACATGTCTACCTGCGGGGCCCTGGGCGACTTCCACTCCGTGAGGATAGACTTAACGTATACATTTCAAATTTTAATAGAGTGCAATTCAATTGTAAACATATTCTCTCATATGTGCAAATATCACATACAGTACTATACCTTCGAAAGAGAAAGATAAAAAGGAGAACATACAATAGAATATGAACCATTCCTTACATTTTAACCTTATAAAATCCCTCTTAAAAAGTATATATCTATTAGGATTGCATTCTCAAATCTAATAAAGTGTATTTCTTTACATTGACATGTCATAATTGCTTACACAAATAAAGTGTTAATGCTTAGGAAGATGATTTGAGTTCCATGCAATCTTTATTGTAAATCAAATTAAAGTGCAATTCATTTGATAAAACATATTTTCTCATATGTGCAAAAATTGTACACAGTACTATATCTTCAAACGAAAATAAAAGAATTAAGAGGAGAAAATATAAAAGAATATGAATGATTATAAATACATTCCTCAACATTTTAACCTTCTAAACCTCCCCTAAAACATGTACCTTAGACCCTTATATAATAAAGTACAGAAAAATGATTCTTCTATAATTATCTAATTATTTGTCATTTGCAGCTGTATGAAAAGATTATTCCTACATAAAGATCCCTTCATATGTTCTGTTATTTTCTTGTTGTATAGATTAACAATCTCTATTTTTTTCTATGAAGACACACCACTACCTTCTTGTATTACTATCAGGTTTCCCATGTTTATCACTTCAAATGCCAGTTATTAATACCATCGGAGATTGGACATCAACATTTTATAACAAAGAATATTTCACAGATACAAATTCTATTATAATAAAAGCCATCAATTGTTAAAATTGCAAATCATGAGTTAAAAATGAATATACAACTCCACACCTGCGTTTAGTCCATGAGTAGACTCAGTACCCATTAATATTATCCTTTTTGATTCTTCTCTGTGGAGTTTTAACTCTATAGTTCCTTCTTGAGTTTTTTTTGCAATATGCTTCACACCATATTTCATGTTATTTGTTTTCCCCCATGTATCTCCCAGATGTGCTTTATCCTGGCAACTTGAAAATCTTGATTTTTTATCGCTCATAGTTGTTGGGGAATACAGAGTTAGAGTTTATTAATGGTGCTGCTCATGTATTTCATTCTACATGTGCATTCTAGAACATCTACCAGAAAATCTGTTCCACATGTAATCCATTCTTGTATTCCCTTCATGTCTCCAGATATTGTTTTATATTCTGTTTCATTACATCCATGAGCACATGCCTTGCATTTGGGGTATTTCCATAAACCCTTCTTTTTGCTCATTAACCAATTCACAGAGTTACTTCTCATCATAATGTTGGGTGTCATGTAGCTTCTTGTGAGGAGGAGCCCTAAGGATGCTCATTTTCTGTAAGTAATGTAAGGAGATTCAGGGAGTAAACTTTAAAAGGTCATCATCCATCTTTAAAATCTTCCAAGTATCTTACTTTCCTATTTCATACATCATAATCAGTGATATATATAGTAATTTGTGTCTCATTATCAGATGTAGCCCCTCTAGATTTTATTACTTGTAATGTTTCTCATTATTTGATTCTGGCACTCTGCAGGGCATCCCTCTGGACCATATCTGGAGACCCCTTTTTGGAAATCTGTCATACTTTTCCTTAGCCTGTTGGTTGAATTCTGACTCCTCTGAGCAACTCCGTCTAGCTCTCTGAAATTCCCCATAGGGGACACTCCATTTCAAGGATCTGAGATGCCCACTATTTGCATGAAATATGCCGTTGGTGCTAGTGGGATTTCTGTACACTTTAATACAAATGTTATCTCCTTTTATATTAACCCCAATATCCAAATAATTGATATCCTTTTCCTGAATGTCAAAAGTGAATTGCAATTTTTGTCCATTGTGATTCAGAGATCGAAAAAAAAATCCAAATCTGATTTTTCACCCTCCCAAATCAAAAAAGATTGTCTATAAAACAAACCCACAAACATAGTTGTTCCATGTTTACTTTGTTTTGCTCATACCATGCTGTTTTTGCTTCCCACCATCCCATTAGTAAGTTAGTATATGTGGGCACAAACAATGTGCCCATTCCAGTTTCCTGTACCTGTAAGAAATATTTGTTGTTTGGATGTTCGAATGTTCTAAAAGATGGTGCAGGTCTGCATGAAGTACCTACACGCTTCTATCCCATCTGCATGATCAATTTAAGTATAGAAAGAGACTACATTCAATGTAACATTGATTCTGTTTAGAAAATCTTGTGAGCCACCTAGGTATGATGTAATATTTTTTACATATGGAAATAAAAATATATCAATGAACCTGAGGTATTTTCAAGCAAAAACCCTATTCACCTAACAATAGATCTTCCTGGAAAATCTGTCTTGTTTTATGTATTTTAGGAAGGAAGTAGATTGTGGGCATTATAGGATGAGTTGTTCTTAAATAATTATATTCTTACACATCTAAAAGATCCTTATTATGCTAAGGAGTATGGATCCCGTGGAAGCTCCTATAGTGGAAGTGGTTAAATTATTAACTAAGAAATTTCATGAGGGTCATAAGTATAATACTAATAATTGTTTTAGAGCAGCAATTTCAGCAGGGCATAGTTTTTTGGAAGGAAAACCTATAGGTAGAAATGTGATGGTATGCCGAATCATGACGAGTATGAGATTGAGAAGACCTGTCAAGAGTAGATATAATATTTTATGGAATGTAAATGTTGTGTTGATATTATTTCTAGAATGGCAGCGAATAAGTATTTGGAGGCCAAGAGGCTTACTGAGAAGATGGCGTGTTTGTTGTGTGTGGTTTCAGATGTGAAAGCGTTAGAAATAGATAAAAAAAAGTGATAGGTCCAGATGCAGTATATTTGGAGATTTGTAAAAGGACTAAGACAATGTCAACCTCTGTTTTTTATCCAGAATTCAAGGAGGAAAGGAAGTTATGTGTTGTGAATTGTTTACATGAATATGAGAATAGGGTTTTAGAAAATAGGAGAGAAGGGGCTAAGCAAATACCTAACTCGTATGTAAAGCCTTTTTGTCCTGTTACTACTGCTACTATTTCAAGATGGGTTAAAAATGTAATGAAGGAATGTGGAATTGATTTGAATTTATTTAAATCACATTCTTTACGTGGTGCTATGGCTAGCAAGATGTATTTTTCAGGTGGAAGATTAGAGGAGATCATGAAGGCTGGAGATTGGTCTAATGTAGGGACTTTTGCAAAGCACTATTTTAGACCAATTGAGCATGTTTCAAATGTTGTTATGAGAAGCTTTGAACATGCATAATGTTAGCCTCCGGTCTTGTAATGAAATGGCGATTCTCCAAGCATTGTGTAATGAGAATCAAAATTTAATTAAAGACGCAGAGGCTAACATTATCCCACCCTCCACAGGCCTATGTGGATTATGGAGGAGAGTTTATTTAATAAGAAATGGAATGTTAGACACTGATGTGTTAAAAAAAAAAAGTTTTCGAGTTTTTTTAGGATTTTATATCTGTTGTTTTTATTCCGAATAATGGTTGAAAAAGAAGATGAAGATTAAAGAAGAAGGATTGGTGGAAGAAGATGTTTGTTCACAGCATTAAAAGAGGAAGAATGTTGGATTGAAGGAGTGTTTAAGGGCTTAATGTTCTAGTTCTTACGTTCTGTTTTATTGAAGATTCTTTAAAGGTGCTGCAGGAGTGGCTAATAAAAGAAGTTCTGCATAATGTTAGCCTCTGGTCTTGTGATGAAATTACAATATTGCCTCCTTTGTTACTTGATTTTATTATTATACTTTCATCTTGTTGTAGATCTATCAATGCTTCCTGTTATTCTGAGAGTTCATTCTATATTTATTCCTTTTGACACCATTTTAGTTAATCCTTTCACCATAACTTCCTGAAATAGGTCAATTTTGTTTCCAGCAGGAAGCTGGGGGAAGATTTCGATTTCAACTTACAACCACTCTCTGTTGCTACGTCTGTGGAAACTTCAAAATGCTCGCATAATGCTAAATCAGACTTATTATCCATTGATTGTCCATCAGTCCCAGAGGCTTCCATTTCCAAGCTAGTTAAGGCCGGTAATGGATCAAATTCTCTAGCTGTTATAGCTGATAATGTGAGTTTCACCTCCTCTTTCTTTGGCTTTTCTTCTTTTAGTGCATAGAACTCCTTTAACTTGATTGTTCTAGTTAATTTGGAAAGATCAATTCTAGCATTCACAAGGTTAAACCTAGAGTTGGGGCACAAGGTTAGTCCTTTATTTAGTAGTCGCATATGATGTTCATTTATATTTTTGAGGAAAGATTAATAATGACATTATTGTCTTTTTTCTTGATAATTGCTTTTTGTTTTGTGCTCCTCCACCTCTTTTTGTTCCCCTTTGATCTTGTTTTGGGCATCTTCTTGTTCCTTATTAATTTTTCCTTTTCTACTGCATGCCACTCCATTGTACGCTATTCCATTGTATAATACGCCACTGTATGCTACTCTTCTCTACTCCCCTTCAGTGTATGGCACTCCACTCTATGCCATTTCATTCTATGCCATTCGATTTGACCCCACTTCAATGTACATCACTACAATGTATGCTATTACACTCTACCCCACACCACAGTACACCACTCCAGTCTACACCACTCCATTGTACGCCACTCCGCTGTACGCTACTCCGCTATAAATTATTACACTGCACTCCACTCAACTGTACAACACTCCGCTCTATGCCACTTCACTCTACGCAATGACATTACATGCATCTCCACTCTACACCTCTTCAATGTATGCCACTTCGCTATACGTTACTCCGGTATATGTTATTCAACTCTATGCCATTCCACTGTATGCATACCCACTCAATGCTATTCGACCTAAATGCTACTCCGCTGAATGCTACTCCACTCTATGCCACTCCACTCTACCCCAGTTCATTCTATGCTATTCCATTGGATGCCACTTCACTGAATGTCACTCCACTGTATGCTATTACATTCTACCCCATTCCAGTGTACTCCACTCCAATCTACACTACTTCATTGTACACCACTGCACTGCATGCCACTCTACTACACGCTATTTCAGTTCACGCCACTCCATTGTACACCACTACACTCTACATTGTTCCACTGTATGCCACTCCACCCTACGCCACATCAGTCTATATCACTGAGCTGTGTGCCACTCCATGCTACACTAGTCGATTGGACGCCACTCCACTCTATGCTATTTGACTCTACTCCACTCCACTTTGCACTACTCCAGACTACACTATGCCACTGTACACCACTCCATGCTATTCTACTTGACTCAACTCCATTCCACTCTACACTATTCTACTCTACTATACACCACTCCACTGTACTCAACTCAAATGCTAATACAATGTCTGACACTCCATTGTACGGTATTACTCTGTACTCAACATCAATCTTTGCCCCTCTACTGTATGGTATTCCACTCCACCCCACTCTAATGTACGCCACTCTATTGTATACTGTACCCCACCCCACAATACACCACTTCAGTTTAAACCGCTTCAATGTACTTCACTTCATTGTCCCTACTACGCTATACACTATTACACTATACCTCACGCCACTGTACGCTACTGCACCATAAGCTATTCCACTGTGTGCCATTCCAGTCTATGCTACTCCATGCTACACTATTCCACTTTTATGCAAACCCACTGTACACTACTCCATTCTACGCCACTCCAGTGTACTCTCCTCCACTCTATTTCCGTTATCCCTGTCTACTTTCCTCAAAAATATGGGATCAGGTCTAGGAAGTGCCCGTAAGGTGCACCCCCTTTCCAGGAGGTGTCCATCACGTATATGATTCTCTGAGATGCCCAGTGTGTACCCCATTCCAAGTGATGCTCATTACCTGTCCCAGTTGCCATAAGGCATCAACATGCCCAAAATCCCACAAAGAACCTTTAAAGGCTCTTTTTCCATCATAGCCTTAGCAAATGCCCCTTTTTAGGTCGAGCGTGAGCCAGAACCCAAGCGCTGCTCTGCGAAGATCTGTGGTAGTTCAGTACAGAGACATGCTTCACTCACTCCCCTGCCCTTATATTTCATTGCCTTGTGTGTTTGCCCTTTGTAAATGCTGTCTTCTGATTCATTATAAGGCTTGTTAGTCTCTCATTAGTAATGCCATGTCATCATTTGTATCCTCCCATGGCTACTGGCCCCTTTACTTTGGTTCTTACCTGTTACCTGTTTTTTTTCGGCTGTACACTATTTTCTTTATTAAGTGTGTCCTATTCGGGCAGGAGGAAGTGCTTTGTTTACATTCAATGCGATGTTCGCGCTTTCACTTTCCAAGCTATTGGGACAATCCCGACCCCTTGTTTCATGACACTGCACTGCTCTGCCGCATACAGCAGCTAGAGCTTGCATATCTATGGGTGGGGGGGCACAGTGATTGAACCCCCCGCAACAGCAGAGCTGTGCTAAGCAGCCCTATGCCCTCTGGGACACAACTCCATTGTTTACTTTAAAAGTCCATCGAGCTCCACTGTAAAGCCCCTCTTGACATTTCCAGGCTTATTTGCCAGTTTTCACACTGACTTCAATCAACCTCTTCAATCCTCCAAGGGAAGAAAGAGCATTTTAATTCACCGATCGACTGATAAGCTGGAAGCCACAAAAATGATTTACACGTAGATGAATTGTGCTTGCAGAATGGAACTTGGAGCCTCGGAAGCGGATCGGAATTTCGTATCTGTGATTTTATTCGGCGCACTCATTTTTCTCTGCCATATACTACCGTCTTTCGCAGTCAAGCCGCCGCAGCAAATATTTTCGCTAGTCAGACGGTGCATGTTGATATTTTACATATCTCGCGGATCAAGTGATCCCGCTCGTGCAGCCGTTGCGGACTGGTCTGGTTTAGCGCCCCAAGGGCCCAGAGTGAAGCTGCAGAAGAAACCGCTCAGATTTTTTTTAATGTGAATGTAGTTTATGTATTTAAGCAGATTCATATTGAATTCAAAATACGCTGGTTTGCTTTTCAGACTTATCAGATTGTTACTGCCATAACCGAACACTACTGAACCAACTACAGGTTCTCCAAAACACAGCGGCTAGGATGGTATTAGGCTTACCCCCTCGCACCCCCTCAGCAGACTGCCTAAGATCACTCCATTGGCTTCCTGTGCAAAAACGCATACAGTTTAAGCTCTGCTGCCTAGTCCATAAGGCAGTAAATGGACTTGGTCCTGCTTACCTTGAACAGAAACTCAAAACTTATGCCCCAGGCAGGACTCTACGCTCCTCCGGTAAAGCCTTTCTCTCCGTTCCTAAAGTCCGTACAGTGAGAAACGGAGACAGAGCTTTCAGCAAAACCGCTCCAGAAGCATGGAACTCCCTCCCCATCTCACTGAGAACAGAGCCAGTTCATTCCAAATTTCGAAAACAATTAAAAACCTGGCTCTTCTAATCTAATCCTCTAGTGCTCCGAGCCCCGATCCCCTGAATCTGTTTCCAGTTGAGGATTCTTGTCAGTTGCCAGCGCTCTGAGACCTTCGGGTGATTTATGCGCTATACAAATGAAATAAAATGGAAAAAATGGAAATAAACTAAATGGACGCTTGGAAAAATACATCTGGATTAAATCTTATTTAATCACCCGCTGCTGGGGCGAGTTAACGGCGTCATGTTTATTGTTAGGTCGAGCGTAGACAGTGCACTTAGCGACTGACCTCTTGTGTAAACTTTATAAGTTGAACTCCTCCCATTGCTGCCAGATGGTTTTTATTTGGCTGACAAAAACCTGTTTGCCAATGGGTAATACTCCCTTTATGTCCCTCCTTTTCGTTTCCGTTTCCAACAAATGCAGCACCGCCTAAGTACTATAATGTTACACCTTGTGTGTTGATGTCTTCATCTGAGGGCTCCTGAGCTGGAATACTGGCAGGCGTACCTTTCTTTTGTTCATTGTTTTCACGAAAGCATGCACACCGCACTAAATAAGTAAAGTTGGAGCCCCGCTTTTGTTTTCAAAGTTTGAAAGATTTATTTCATGCTTTTAACCATGCTGCATACTCCACTTTCACTTTCATTGTATCGGACACGCTCTGTGTCCTCCGATACTGCTGCGTCCCCGGCACCACATGACACCCCCTGACCACACCCCCACTAATCAAAAACAGCAGTGCCACTGGTTACAAACGCCATAGCGTCAGACGCGGCAAAGTCACTGGCACGGGACTCACATACATGCCATTGGAAGGCCGCATGTGCTCGCCAAGAAGCACTTCTTCCGCTTCTTTACGATTGTTACTTTCTGCCGCTGCTTGCATTTATTGTCCTGAGAGGCCACCCCCGCGACTAGAGGAGGGGGGCCTTTAGTGGGTATTCCGTGCCTGCCTCGGTGGATAGGTTTCGTTTCTGGGTTGGGACGTCATGGGGAGGGTGCCTAGGGAATATGAGATGCTTGGTGGGCGTCTGAGGACCCTCCTCCCTAAGGGATAAAGGAGAGCAGCACCCCGGGAGTAGCCCTCTTTGTCTTTCGCCTGGGAACAGGAAGGCCAGCCAAGAAGGAGTTGCGGAGTTGCGTGTCGGGCCTGGTGGCCTTGTTGTTCGAGACACAGGTGAGAGGCCATAGCGTAGCGAGTTGGGGCAGTAATGGATGGGGCCGGGAGCCGCGGGTTCGGGCCCCGGTGATGCGGATGGTTTTTTTTTTTAATTTTGTTTCCATTAATATAAAAAAAAAAAAAAAAAGAATAATAATAATAAATACAAAATAAATAAATAAATAAAGGGAGAAAGAAACGCATGCGGGCCGGACGAGGAAGCCTGCTTGGTTTAATAAGTCTGTAATGATGTAAGCGCATGGGGGTACTGGGCGGCGATATCGCAGGCGGGATATCAGTTAGGCGGAGGGAGGGGGATCCCTTTCACCCGCGTGGCGTGCAGCGGTGCGCGTTGGCCTGGGACTCCCTATGACAGCACGGTTCAAGTCTCTATAGAGATGCGGCGATATGGTCTCAGTGGCAAAATGAAATAAAAAAAATAAAAATAAAAATAAAAAGAATAAGGGTTTAAAGTAAGGAGAGAGGACCGAGGGTTGTAATGGGGCGCGACGCCTCGGTTGAACGCACGTAGGGGGAACATGCGGTGAGTAATGTGTCACTGCGAGACACTGGGGTTCGAAGCCGATTAGGGACGGCACATTAGCATTTAGGACAGCAGAGCGCAGATTTGGGGCTGCAGGGTATTGCGGCAGGGATGTGGAGGAAATGGGAAGGGGAGCCAGAGCGCGGTGTCAGGATGATTGATGGGCCAAGGCTCCGGGTTAGTATTCAGGGTTAGGGGATACGTCCTGAAGAAACGGGGGGGCGCAGCTTGATGGCGCTGCATAGACAGGGCGCTAGCTAGTTCTCTATGCTTTGCACAACAGATAATTCGACATGGGGATGTGTTTATAAATGGTATTCAGGTTGAAAGAATTTGGGATTAGATTGCAGTGGCTGCTTCTTTCATTTAGATGCAGTGCATTTCAGTCAGGCACGCACAGGTGGTTTGGATATTTCACGGGGATCCCTGCACCTATTTAGCAGCATATTCAGTCAGTGCGCCAGAATGCTATGTACAAGCAGGGTTGTGTAAAGGGATTGCGGGGTGGCATTTTTCCAGCTTTTGAATACATTGCCTTGGGTTAAATGCAGAGAATTGCAGCAGCAAAAATTATGTAAAGGACCTTTAGAGGATTGGTGGCGCGCAGGCAATTGGGGGCGAGTATGGTGCTTGGGTCCAGAAGGGCAGGGGTGGCGCAGGCTAGGTGGCGCGCCAGTGCAATACCGGCTGGAAGGGGCAGGCAGGTGTGACTCATTAATGATTATATTTTCTGTCTTAGTAGGTACAATGCCGCCCAAGAGGGCACGGGGGGGCAAGGAGGCCCCTGCATCAACAGAGGAATTTCGTTCGTTGGCGGCATTGTGGGAGGTCGCAAAGAAAGGAGGTATCGATTGGGCTCTGAGGACCCTATCGCAAGATGGGGGTGCGAGTGGGCAGCAGGAGTCCACTTTGGCAAAACGGGTTCGGCGGACGCCCATTCGCTTTATGGATGGGCAGCAGCAGAAGACCAAGCGGGTCTCAGGACAGCGAACGACCGATCCAGGTGAGGCGATGGCAGAGGGCCTGCCCCTGGTGGTCGAGGACACAAGGCGGGTGGCGAGCGTAGGCGCGACGACTGAAGCAACTGAAAGGGGGTTGTCCCCTAGGGAGGGGTCAGCACAGAATGCAGTGGTGGCCAGGGGGACAGCGACGGAGGGGGGCGTGTCGGGCGTGTCGGTTGCGGCAGCACGCACCCTGGTGGAAACAGTTCAGGCCCCGGTGGTGGCAACACAAAATGGTGGGGTGGCTCAGGTATGGGTTCAGCCAGGGGGAGTAGTACAAGCACCTATGGTGATGGCTACCACAGCTCAAGGCCCAGTGAACAACGCAATGGCTTTGGGGGCGGGGCCAGTTACGATGTCCCCGACTCCATCTAATGCTACAGTGCCATCATCGCATGCTCCCCTTACGCATAGCCCAGTTTTATACGGATCAGCATCATTGGCAATGACACCGTCGGCGAGTATAACTTGGCACGTTCCGGCAGATACAAGGGAAAAGATCTTTAAGGGGGAGTATGTGGATGTGTTTGATCTGATTAATGCAGGGGTGGTTCCGGGGAAAACCAGATCAGGTAAAGACGGGGAAATGAAACAGAAGAAGGTTTGGGTGGAATGGTCATTGAAGAACTGGGTGACTGGGTTTGCTATATATGTAGCAATTATGGTGGAACGTTTCCCTGCATTGGCGGCACAGTTGATAAGTTACATGGCATTGATTCATGGGGCGGCTTCAGAATTTCAGGGAACGGCATGGTTGCAATATGACACAAAATTCAGGCAGATGAAGGCGGTGAAACCCGAGATAGCATGGGATCAGCGCGAGATTAATATTTGGCATGGGGAGTTTTATTCAGCGGTGCCAACTAGCAAACCTACACATTCGTTTCGAGGAGACCGGGGTGCCGGGGAAAAGAAACAGGCATGCTGGCAATACAACAAGAATGAATGTAATAGAGGGACGGCTTGTAAGTTCAGGCACATGTGTTCCTTCTGTGGGATGTTTGGCCACCCAGAGATCAAGTGTTTCAAGAAGGGCGGAAAGCCTAAGGAGCCCCGTCCTCCCCCTGCAGCTCCCGCTCAACCAAAACCTCGCCCCTCTCAGTGAAGCTCCGAAACTGCCCACGCCCATAAGCATCCCAGTATTAACTCATCTGCTCGCAAGGTATGAGAGGGGGTCGGAAGCACAATTTTTGTATGAAGGTTTTAAGTACGGTTTTCACATTCCCTCGACTGCAGTGCCATCTGCAGTTCCTCCCCGCAACCAACGGTCAGTGCTACGGAATCCAGAAGTAACGTGGGAGAAGATTAGGAAGGAGTTGGTTCTGGGGAGGGTGGCAGGTCCTTTTGAGGCAATGCCTAGGCCGGACCTGGTATGCTCCCCCCTAGGGCTAGTTCCCAAAAAAGAGGTTGGAAAATACCGTCTCATTCACAACTTGTCAAGTCCGGCAGGTGGGTCAGTCAATGAGGGTTTGGATCCAGAATTGTGTGCAGTTCGTTACACCACCTTTGACTCTGCTATTCAGAAATTGCAGCTGCTGGGGGGAGGGGCACTGATGGCAAAGGCTGACATTGAGTCGGCCTTTCGCCTATTGCCGGTCCACCCGGAGGACACTAGGTTGCTAGGCTTCACTTTTGAGGGCAATTTCTTTGTGGATCAATGTATGCCGATGGGTTGTTCCATTGCATGTGCAGTATTCGAGACATTCAGTTGCTTCTTGGAATGGGCAGTGCGGGAGGTGATGGGCGCGCGAGAGGTTGTGCATTACTTGGATGATTTCCTGTTTATGGGAACGGCAGGCGGGTCAGATTGTCAGGAGGCTCTGGTGGGTTTTCAGCGACTGGCGGGGGCCTTGGGGGTGCCTCTGGCGGTGGAGAAAACAGAAGGACCAACAACCCAGTTGACGTTCTTGGGTATTGAGATAGACACGGTTGCAGGAGTGTGCAGGCTACCTCAAGAAAAAGTTAAAGCGTTTGCTTTTCAGACTTATCAGATTGTTACTGCCATAACCGAACACTACTGAACCAACTACAGGTTCTCCAAAACACAGCGGCTAGGATGGTATTAGGCTTACCCCCTCGCACCCCCTCAGCAGACTGCCTAAGATCACTCCATTGGCTTCCTGTGCAAAAACGCATACAGTTTAAGCTCTGCTGCCTAGTCCATAAGGCAGTAAATGGACTTGGTCCTGCTTACCTTGAACAGAAACTCAAAACGTATGCCCCAGGCAGGACTCTACGCTCCTCCGGTAAAGCCTTTCTCTCCGTTCCTAAAGTCCGTACAGTGAGAAACGGAGACAGAGCTTTCAGCAAAACCGCTCCAGAAGCATGGAACTCCCTCCCCATCTCACTGAGAACAGAGCCAGTTCATTCCAAATTTCGAAAACAATTAAAAACCTGGCTCTTCTAATCTAATCCTCTAGTGCTCCGAGCCCCGATCCCCTGAATCTGTTTCCAGTTGAGGATTCTTGTCAGTTGCCAGCGCTCTGAGACCTTCGGGTGATTTATGCGCTATACAAATGAAATAAAATGGAAAAAATGGAAATAAACTAAATGGACGCTTGGAAAAATACATCTGGATTAAATCTTATTTAATCACCCGCTGCTGGGGCGAGTTAACGGCGTCATGTTTATTGTTAGGTCGAGCGTAGACAGTGCACTTAGCGACTGACCTCTTGTGTAAACTTTATAAGTTGAACTCCTCCCATTGCTGCCAGATGGTTTTTATTTGGCTGACAAAAACCTGTTTGCCAATGGGTAATACTCCCTTTATGTCCCTCCTTTTCGTTTCCGTTTCCAACAAATGCAGCACCGCCTAAGTACTATAATGTTACACCTTGTGTGTTGATGTCTTCATCTGAGGGCTCCTGAGCTGGAATACTGGCAGGCGTACCTTTCTTTTGTTCATTGTTTTCACGAAAGCATGCACACCGCACTAAATAAGTAAAGTTGGAGCCCCGCTTTTGTTTTCAAAGTTTGAAAGATTTATTTCATGCTTTTAACCATGCTGCATACTCCACTTTCACTTTCATTGTATCGGACACGCTCTGTGTCCTCCGATACTGCTGCGTCCCCGGCACCACATGACACCCCCTGACCACACCCGCCCTAATCAAAAACAGCAGTGCCACTGGTTACAAACGCCATAGCGTCAGACGCGGCAAAGTCACTGGCACGGGACTCACATACATGCCATTGGAAGGCCGCATGTGCTCGCCAAGAAGCACTTCTTCCGCTTCTTTACGATTGTTACTTTCTGCCGCTGCTTGCATTTATTGTCCTTACCTTTCCCACCGTTAGGCTTCTTTTGATAGGAGTCAAGCATGTTTAGGCATCTTTCCAAAGCTATTCCTGCATGCTTTGGATTCAATGCCACAAAAAACGCACGCACACAGGTTCTTGCAAATAATTACTGTTTCAAAGTAATTCCACTTGATATCTGTGTTGTATTATATGCGTGAAATGTGCACATTTGATTGCACTGGTGAAATGGCAAATTCCTTGACTTTCAACATTGTTCTTTCACTTTTAATGGTAACATTGTCCGGTTAATGACTTAATTTAAAAGGGTGTTGTGTCTCCTGGAGGCGGGGTGATTACAGTGTGGAGGGAGTGAAGTATGAGGTGAAAGGGTCACCAATGCTGGGAACTCTTTACATTTATTTGCTTACAGTTACACACTCCCTGTTGTGTGACCTTTTTGCATTCAGAGGCATTAATTCATTGTCATTAACCGCATGCGTGCGGCCGTTTTTCCCGCGGTATGCAGCATTTTTAAATTGACCGCGTTACATGACGAGCTCAGCTCGTCATCAGCACACGGTAGGTAACGCTGATGACGAGCTGAGCTCGTCATCAGCATGGAAGGGGTTAAATTGTGAATATTATTCTCCACCTTGTCAAGGGCAGCTGCTCATATTGACGTGGAGACATGCGCATCCTTCTTCCATTGGAGAAAGAGACTACATTTCATTCAAACAAGCCCCAGTCCTCTCTTGCATATTCTTGTAGTGTTAGGCGTTATGTCTCAAACAACAAAGCCTAACACTTTCATTAGCAGCTTTCTCTCGGATTGCAGCAGATGCTTCTAGGGACTTTGAGGCCTGGATTCCAAGCCCGGCTTCAGCACTGGGGGTTGCGTCATTCTCGACAAATCACTCAACCTCCTACACATTTCATTTCTCTACCTTCACTGTGTTCCCCAGCTTCTTTCCATTTTTCGGCTGTAGGCAGTGGGAATGTCCAAACGGTGCAGGCAGTGGGCAGCTACTGCTCATTTAATCATGCAGATGTCATTTGGCAGCTTGCGTGATAAAGTGCAGGAGCCCTCGAGAGAAAATAAAGACGCTTCTGCAATGCAATCGGTCTCACATTTGAGAGAGTTTGAGCTATTGACATTGTAAATAACAATGCGTTTCATTTATGTGTTTCAGAAACCTGTAATAATAAAAGGCATTGTCACTTACAATACCAATAGGTCAAAGTTTTGAAAAATGCGAGACTTATTGCGTTGGAATTGCTTATTTTTGCGTTTAGTGAGCATTCCTTCTCCAGCTAATGTAGCATGCATGCTTTGTCTTGGCATTCTGTCAGCTATGAGGATGGTCCAATAACAGATCTAATGTGCCACTATAAATGAAATGTCTGATGAGCACATCTGCCTTCTCTATTGAACTACATTTACATAGATTATGAATGAAAAATTGATTTGCACATGTTTCGAGCAATTTTTGCGATCAGGAAGATGCCAACATTGTGTCTGATCGCCAGATTTCCAGTAATATTTAGCTATAGTGATTTCATAAATGTTTTTCTTCCCAAAAAAAGAATGTCAGGTAGTTTTGCTCGTGTTCAGTTGCGCATCTGATTAATGAATGAATGAATTAATATATTATCGTATGATTACCATAAATCATTTACAAAAACAATGCATGTTACTATCATACTTAAAACAGTAGATTACTAAAAAGCATTTAAAAAGCATTAAAATGCGGTGGGATTTAAAAGAGAAAAAAAACTATCTAGAGACGTATACATCGATTGGTCAGTCAGTGCCATAGTGTCGGTTAATCTTAACTTTTCAGGCTTGGTACAAGATACCTGATGGCCATAAAATGCTTTGTTTATTGATTGCTCACCGAGAATGGCACTGTTCTTGACCATTGGATTTGGCACACGGTCACTGATGTTGATGTAGATGCTCATCGACAGTCAGCATGTAGATTGTTATTATGCTGGAATTTTCTTGTACTTTGCGTTTGACATAAGATCTTTCTAGCTGCAGCAAAAAACTTCCCGGCACGTGCCAGCTCCGTTGGTACTGTTGTGGTATACATGTGCGTTAAGGCCTCCTTGCATGTTCTTACTTTATTTAGGTTGAACATTGCCCTTAAGTATTTGCACCTCAGGCTTACCAACGCTGGACAACAACAGATGACATGCTCTGCTGATTCTGTGTGATATTGACACAGGCGACATCCTCTATTGTGGCTGTGCCTGCCATTAAGCGTTCCAGAACTGGAGGCCGGGCTTTCCGGTGTCTGGCTTTGCGGGGCTGGAACGAGTTACCTCTGGTTTTACGAAGGGCAAGTAACCTTCTTGCTTTTAGGAAGGAATTAAAGACTTGGCTCTTTTCTGCATAGGGGTTCTTTGGTTTTCTTTCTTTTCAGTTTTTAGTTGTTGTGTTGCTACTCTGTATTAAGTTCTCTTCGCTAAAGCGCCGGGATGCTCTTCGGAGTAGCCGTGCGCTATAGAAGAAAATAAATAACATAACATAACATAACATATTTCCAGCTGGTATGGATTTCCAATGTGCCCTGTAGTCCTTTATTGGTAGAGTTAGCAGCCTAGTCTTCAGAACATTTTGAAGAGCGTGTCTGCCTAGACCAGCTTTCAGGTATGGTTGACATAGATTGGCTTCATGTGATTTGGCAAGGCCCTCAGCGCCACGGATAACTCTGATCGTGTCTATGTCCTGGTTCCTTGAGATGATCTTTCCCTGTTTCTTTAACAGGTTTTTTAGGCTAACTGTTGGCAGATGTAATATCGTTGTGTGGTCAGCTGTCAGGCATAGTGTTTTGTTAGCTGATGCAAGGTACCTAGCCCTAGCCTTTTTTGGTCCGTGAAGAGTATTTGAAGTGTTTCCCTCATGGTGCCTGGTATAGCCTTGTTCACACAGTGGTACAGCTTCACTATGTCTTTTTTGCATTCTATGTCCGTTGATGTTAGGTTAAACTCAAGTCGAATCAGTGTACGCCTTGTCGAGAATGGCAGCCTAAAGACCTTCCTGAAAGCAATGATAAATAGGTGCTCCAATTTATTGGACAATTGTCCCCGGAAGGCCAGATGGCCATAGCTAATTGTTGAAAATAGCTTGGCTTGTGTTACTCTTCGGATATCCTCCGTTGAATAGCTCACAAGATTCTGGTGTATTTTGCATAGTGCATGTGTGACTTTAGCACATTTTGTCTCCAATGATTTGACCTGGGGTGTTGTTCTACCGGTGTCTGAGAATTGTACATCCAGGTAGGTATACTTATTTGCAGTTGCAATTCTTAGTGGTCCGGTGTTCCAGCCCAGCAAGGATTTTGTTGCTTTATGTCCAAAAACCAATACTTTAGTTTTATTTGCATTGGTTTGGAGATTATTTTCGGTATTGTATAAATGAAGTCTCCAGAGGCCTTTTCATGCCTATTCTGGTTTGGTCCAGGATGACAAGGTCGTCCACGTATTGCATAATAGATATTCTAAGGTGACCCAATTTGGGTAGAAAAAGATTGTTTTTTGAGAGTGCAGCTCCCAGGACCGCAGTGTATAGGTTAAACAGTGTTGGTGCAATCACACAGCCCTGTTTTAACCCTTTGTTCGTACAGATCTTAGCAATTGCGTGTGTCTGTGTGAGTTTAGTGCTGACCCATGTACCGGTATGGAGGGACATAATAGCCGCCAGAAGTTTCCTTAGTATCCCCCACTTCGCAAGTTTTGCCAACAATATGTTGCAGTCAATGCCATCAAAGGCAGCACTATAGTCGACGAAGCAGTGTATAGGGGTGGGTTTACACCCTCTGTGGCCTTAGTTACCAGATATGATAATGCAATGGCGTTATCCATTGTTGATGCGTTCAGCCGGAATCCTGTTCAGTATTGTGGTATTATTTGATTGGTTGTTATCCATTCCTCTAGCTCTTTCAGAAGAACTTTTGCATATGATTTCCTGTCCACGTCAAGTAGAGCAATTAGTCTGTAATTCTCTGGCTGTGAGGCATTGCCTTTCTTATAGATTGGTTGCATAATGGAACATTTCCTTGAGTCTGGTACTCCTGAAGTTTTGAAGCAGTAGTTGAATATACAATGCATATGGGGGGCCCAAAAGGCCCGATCTTCATTAAAGACACTTCCCAGTAACATGTTCGGTCTTGGGGCCCCGTCTTTCCTTATGCCTTTCAATATGAGCAGGATTTCTTTTTCACTGAGAGTGAGAGCCTTCTTCTTGTTTCCCTCTAGACAATGGTTTTCAACTACCATTGTTTTTAGCCTGGATTTATCCTGATCAACGTATATCTTTGTAGCATGGGCTGCCCATTCTTTGGCAGGTACTGCATTGTGTATGTTGCTTCTACCATTGAGGTCGTTGACGTAGCTCCAGAATCCCCTGCTCTTGCTGGGGGCAAGCAATGCGTAAATGCATTTTCATTTATCATCTATAACACTTGGTTTCAACTCCCAGACCGTGTTTTTGTGCGCTCTTCTAGCTGCTTTCAATCGTGATTCTGTCATTGAACATTTTTTCCTCAGATACTGTTGCTCCGCCATGCGACACTGCTTTTTGCTCTCTCTGAATTCTTTAAAGTCAGAAAGGGTGGCTGGCCCACTGTTGCAACGTTTTCCTTTATGTGCTAATTGGTTTCCTGAGGTCATAGCTTTGGAAAATGACAAAATGATTTCCGGCCAATTCGTATGTGGACTCGTTATGCGTGTTGCCTTTTTCCAGGAGTTATATTTCTATTGGCTAAAAGGACCCCATTTTATATGTTTTATCGGTGCAGTATCAATGTTTGTATGGAGCGGTTTACCCGCAGTTAAATGTTCAAAGTGCATTGTTGTGTTTATGTTGACAAGGATCGTTAATGGATTGTGATCACTCGCGGTAGTGTTAGTCACCTTGTATTCTTTGCACCTCCTCTGTAGGTTCTGGCTCAAAAAGATGTGGTCTAGCGTTGAGATGTTTTTAAAGGTTGGCTGTACTATCATATTTTGCGGCACCACTTGATTTGCTGGCTCCAGGCTGAATTCATTGATGCAAGCTTCCATAATATTCTGGCCTTTGTCTTCTCGGAGGCTGGCCGAGTTGCACAGGTCTCTCATGTTGAAGTCCGCAGTAATTATGCATTTGTGACCTGGGTTGTCATTGAAATATTCTCTAATTAGGCTGGTGGCCATCCGTGTGCTCGCAGTTTTTGTCTTATTATTTGGGTTGATGTATAGATTAATTACCGCAGTTGTAGTTGGAGTTCCCTCTAGCATTACTCCCTTTAGGCTGACGATCTGGATGTCGGGTGAATTTGTGGGCCATTCTTCCATCTGTACTTGCAAATTCAAATTTACATAGATTGATACCGTACCAATTGGTCTTCCAAATAAGTTTCTCTTACATGCTAAGTTGTGAATTGCCTGGTAGTCTTTGATGGGGGTTGGTGATGTCATCCATGTTTCCTATAAACACAAGATGCTCCTGATTAAATCCGATCCCTTATTCTCAATGATATGCCACCCAGCATAGCTCATACAGTTGAAGGTGCCCGTTTATAATATTTGACCATAGAGTAGAACTACTTTTGATCATGTGGCATGGTGCCTTTTTACTTAATGTTTTATCTGTATTTGTCTCTTTAAATGTAATACTCAAGAAAGACAATTGAATGAGTCTCCTTGGCAAGGGTTAGCACCAATGTATCCATCACATGGAAAATCTTGTACAGAAGTGGTGTCAATGTCTCTAAAATTACCAACAAGTTGTAAACAAGCTTTAAACCGACTCTTGCATGAATGGTGTAGGTGCTCAATGGGTGTCTTAGATGTTAACAAACTTTAATTCCCCTTCTATGGGTTTGGGCATCCTCCTGACCAATTCAGGTCAAACTAAAGCCGGGACATAGATGCTGACTATGGCAATGTGACGTATGTGTGCAAATACTGTTCCCATAATCCTCTGGGAAAGGTCAAATTGGTATTCTTAGTCCTGAACTACTTGCTTAATATAGGCCTAGGAAAACAGCATAGCGGACAACCCCTTTTTAGGTCGAGCCTATAGCGGCAGCACACATGCAGTATTCAACACTGATAAAAATTCAGTGTATGTTGAGGATTGTTTATCATGTAGTAAACTGTATATTAAGGGAATTACTGTATTGTTAATGTATGCGTGGACAGCGTATATTTGATTGAATGGATGGGACCTGCTTTCAAACGTTCCATCCATCATCCAAATATCACTGTTTTCTAACCGTACTAAATTTTGTGCTGTGCTGAATATTAAGATTTTGTTTTGAGGGTTTTCGTTATCATACAATAGGAAAGGTTCATTTGAAGAAGTAATAGAGAGTTCAGGTGAAATTATAATGTCAGAGTATGTCTGGCTTGTTACTCTTTGTGGGTTACTTGTCTGTTTTTGACGTTGTATAATTCTTCTCAAATTAGGTATTGTGGGCATACTACTTGCAACATGTGGGGGTATTTGTTGTGATACCTCCCTTAAAAGTGAACCACAGGGTTCAACGAAGGTGGATGCAATATCTTTATTTTCATTTATTCTTTCAGGAACTTCAATCTCCATTGAAGAGGCAGAGTGGTAATGGTCTGAGGTTTTTATAACTGGGGACCGATTCACAGAATGAACTTAAGACTCAATCCTAAACTTACTACTATTTTGGTATTCACAGAATGCACTTACTACTTTTGGCATTCACAGAATGAATTTAAGACTCAATCCTAAACTTACTACTATTTTGGTATTCACAGAATGCACTTACTACTTTTGGTATTCACAGAAGTTAGGATTTTGTCTTAAGACAAACTTAGACAGACTTAAAACAGACTTAAGACAGACTTAAGACAGACTTAAGTTAGGATTTTGTCTTAAGTCTGTCTTAAGTCTGTCTTAAGTTTGTCTTAAGACAAACTTAAGACAAAATCCTAACTTCTGTGAATACCAAAAGTAGTAAGTTCATTCTGTGAATGCCAAAAGTAGTAAGTGCATTCTGTGAATACCAAAATAGTAGTACGTTTAGGATTGAGTCTTAAGTTCATTCTGGGAATCGGGCCCAGTGTCACCAAGGGTAACCGCTCTGCCTGTACAATGGGTTGAGTAATATTGCACACACCTCCAATGACATCTGGGTTCAGATAGTCTCTCCTTACAATAAACATACCCACTATAGTTCAGTAGTCTGTTCCCTCTTTTGCTTTGTATGTATTTAGCTTCTTTGGATGGTGTTGCCATTTTTTTTCCTGTAAAGAGAAGAAGAAAAAAAACAATCCTATTTATTTTTAAATTAGTGATGTATACCTGTTTAGAGGGAAAATGTCAGTATGTTAATATTATTTTCACCATTGACAATGTATGCATTTGCTATATTTTGTTATTGTTTTTGATTGGATGTATCTCTAATTTTTATTGTATTTGAATATAAACAATTCTGCTTTATAGGGAGGAAGAAATATTAGTTAGCTGTATAGGGAAATAAAATAATTGTTCTTACCTTTCAATTAGATCTTGTAATGTTCTTAATTTTTGCCAAATTAGCTGTTGTGGTCTGTCTTTCTGATTTTTTTATTTTTAGAGTTTTAATAGGTATTTGTCTGTTATTGCTGAAGTTTCCTAGTGAGATTAACAGTTGTTTAGATTAGTTGGTTTGTGTTTTTAAAATGTTCCTTTAGAAAATAGTTTTGGTTGTTTATTCCTTTATTTAGATATTTGTAGTTGTGGTCTGTAAAAGATGAAAGAAAAATAGTGTTTGAATTTTTGTTTACATAAGATCTCTGAACTATAATAGCATTTCTTTGGTTAAGGAGCAGTAGTATCCTGTTTTATTATTATATCAAAACACTTTTTTTATGATTATACTTACATTTGTGATTTTCTGTGAATTCCTGTTGCTGCCCGAGCTGTGATGTCATTGCGGTCAAAAGCGCCCTGAGACCTGTCGGTGACTTGGCGCTATATAAACCGACATAAACATAAACAAACAAACATATTTTATAATCAAGGATAATAGATTTATTTAGCAGTTATATTGTTTTTTGCGGGAGAAAACCTATGAATTTCTGGAATATAATTTCTGTACAGTTTTAAAATGATAATAGTTAGTGATGTGATAATTACCTTGCTTTTGTTTTGTTTTCGGATTGTTTGAAAGTTTGAAAGCTGAAGGAGAAAATTCACATTGTTAATATTTTATTTTGATGATGTATTTTGTGATTGTTTTTTTTTATAATATAGTTTGTTATATTTGAAAGAATTACCTTGGTACATGGTTTTGCTGCTGTACAGTGTGTTTTGTTATTTCTTTGTTGTAATGTTCTTGACTTCAGATGTTTTATTGAAGTAATCTGTTCATATAAAAAGAAAATTAGAGTATGAAGAGGAGATCAAACATTTTAACATTGTGCATGGTTTTTATAGAAGCAGCTTTTGGAGTAAGATTATTTCTTTTAATCTCATCACTATCCAGCATTTTTTTTTAGAGTGAAGCATATTTTTGAGTAGGTATTGGAATATAAATATAGTAGTTTTATGCACAGTTTGGGAATCTAACATCTTTTGGAGTTGAAATATATATTTTAACCTAAGCACTATCCAGCACTTTCTCTTAGGCAAGCATATTTTGTAGTTGGAATAGATAGATATTTTAACCTAACCACTATCCAGCACTTTCTCTTAGGCAAGCATCTTTTGGAGTTGGAAAAGTTATTTTAACCTGAACACTATCCAGCATTTTCTCTGAGTCAAACACCCTTTGGAGTAGGAATAGTAATTCTAATATAGTACTATTCTGCATATTTTTAGTATCAAGTACCTCTTGGAGCTGGAATATTTATTTTAACCTAAGCACAATCCAGCATTTTCTCTTTGGCAAGCATCTTTTGGAGTTGGAAAATTTATTTTAACCTGAACACTATCCAGCATTTTCTCTGAGTCAAACACCCTTTGGAGTAGGAATAGTAATTCTAATATAGTACTATTCTGCATATTTTTAGTATCAAGTACCTATTGGAGCTGGAATATTTATTTTAACCTAAGCACTATCCAGCATTTTCTCTTTGGCAAGCATCTTTTGGAGTTGGAATAGTTACTTTAACCTGAACACTATCCAGCATTTTCTCTGAGGCAAACACCCTTTGGAGTAGGAATATTAAATTTAAAGTAGTACTATTCTGCATATATTTAGTATCAAGCACCTCTTGGAGTTGGAATATTTATTTTAACCTAAGCACTATCCAGCATTTTCTCTGAGGCAAACACCCTTTGGAGTAGGAATATTAAATTTAAAATAGTACTATTCTGCATATTTTTAGTATCAAGCACCTCTTGTAGTTGGAATATATATTTTAACCTAAGCGCTATCCAGCACTTTCTCTTAGGCAAGCATCTTTTGTAGTTTGAATAGATAGATATTTTAACCTAACCACTATCCAGCACTTTCTCTTAGGCAAGCATCTTTTGGAGTTGGAAAAGTTATTTTAACCTGAACACTATCCAGCATTTTCTCTGAGTCAAACACCCTTTGGAGTAGGAATAGTAATTCTAATATAGTAATATTCTGCATATTTTTAGTATCAAGTACCTCTTGGAGCTGGAATATTTATTTTAACCTAAGCACAATCCAGCATTTTCTCTTTGGCAAGCATCTTTTGGAGTTGGAAAAGTTATTTTAACCTGAACACTATCCAGCATTTTCTCTGAGTCAAACACCCTTTGGAGTAGGAATAGTAATTCTAATATAGTACTATTCTGCATATTTTTAGTATCAAGTACCTCTTGGAGCTGGAATATTTATTTTAACCTAAGCACTATCCAGCATTTTCTCTTTGGCAAGCATCTTTTGGAGTTGGAATAGTTACTTTAACCTGAACACTATCCAGCATTTTCTCTGAGGCAAACACCCTTTGGAGTAGGAATATTAAATTTAAAATAGTACTATTCTGCATATTTTTAGTATCAAGCACCTCTTGGAGTTGGAATATTTATTTTAACCTAAGCACTATCCAGCATTTTCTCAGAGGCAAACACACTTTGGAGTAGGAATATTGTTAGAATTGGGGGTCTCTGGTTGGCAGAGATGTACACTTGTGACAAACAGGGACCCTCTCCTCTCGTCAGGGCAAGGGAACTATCCCTTAAGAATAACCCCTGCTCACCCTTTAGGTTGCGTGGCGCGAGCAGTCTAGGCTAATCCTCAGGGCGCTAAGTTAGTTAAGCATTTATGACCACATACAGTAAACACAATGACCAACCACAAATGGACACCAGGCGTAAGGTTTGTATAAAAAATACGTAGGCTTTATGTAAAAATATAGGGTATGAGGCAGTGACTTATCACAAGACCAATATAACAAGTAACATGAGGCCACAAGATTTCAAATAGGCAAGTGTTCTTTTAAAGTTCTTAAAGGCGGTTTACGATGCTTCTACACTCTCTAAAGTACAAGTTCTGGTCTGTCCTGGCAGTGTTTCTCACTGCTGGTGCTTCGTAGCGCTCTTGTACGCTGAACGCGATGTTTACAACACAGCCTTGCCAACCCTCACGCACCTCACGGACACGTTAGTCCATGGCGCGGCGCTTGGGGTGAGGTGTACACTGCTTCGGGAATTGCAATGGGGTGCGCATCGTCACACTCCCGTGCGAGGCGTACTTCACTAGCGTACACTAAGGCTTTTGAATGATACACGCCTCACGTACGAAGCGTACAGCGCTGAACAGAACGGTGCGGACCCCAAGTCCGTTGTAGACTCGCTGTTGAGTGAGTGCGAGACCGTACCTTGATTTGCAGACGTCCTAGGCTCGGCGTCTGGGTCCACTCGAGTCGCACTCAGCTAGTACGCACCGGCGGAAAAGCGTGCATTGGGATCTTCAACGGCTGGCGGCTTCCAGTAGGCAGGCGCGGCACAGGGCCTCCAATACGGACCATACTGGGGGTCTCTTTTTGGTGCGGCGTGGCCTCTTTCAGAGGGGCTGGAGGGCAAAGCTGGGCGGCCGGGTACGATACAACGTACGGGCGGCTGTCCGAGGCGTAGGATTGCGCCCCATACAGAATTCCGGCGGGAGGGGCGAGGGAGCACACCACACACTCCAGTAGCAGGTGGGGCGGCATAGGAGCAGGCAGCCCGGCCCGACGGGCAGAGAGCTACTCTGTAGGAGCGGGGATCTCAGCAGGCAGGGGCGGCCAGACTCCCGAGTGCCACGGCCCTAGGAGGGGGCACAGAACTCTGCTCCGGCGGGAAGGAAGCACGCGGCTCGGTCGAAAGACGAGCGAAGGCACAATGAACCCACTGGTCCTGGGGTTCAGTTCAGGGGGCAAGCTCAGACCAAGCCATTGGAGATTGTTTAAAGCACAATGAAGCAAAGTCCTTTCTGGTCTTTTCCTCTCCTTCCTCAGCAAGGCACCACTGCAGGCCAGTCCCTTGGATCAGGGACAGTCTTTCCTCCTTCAGTTTCTTCTTGGTCCTTCTAGTTGGGCAGAGGCTCGTCGTGGTAAAACAGGATCTGATTTGGCACCTGTGTTGGTTCAGATGGAGGTCTTGGCGCAATTCTTCTCGGATGTCACTTTCGATCCTTTGAGGGTTTCTCTTCGCCTGCTGGGGCCGCGTTGGCTGGTAGGAGGTCTCTCTGGACTAAAGCTAGGCATCTTGAGGCTGCTCAGAAGGCTTTGGTCCATAAGCTGCCTTTTGAGGGTCCCCGTCTCTTTGGGGATGCTTAGAATGCGATGGTACAGCGCTCTGCAGAGGTCCTTTTTCCAGAAGCAGGGTTTTCAGGGGGCTTTGTATTCCCAGCCCTTTTGTGGTCGGGCCCATCGTTGGGGGCCGCGTTCCATTATAAGTCCCGGCCTCAGCAGCAGCAGGAACAGCAGAATCCCTCTGGTGCGGGACAAAGGTGACTATGCCGTTGTAGGGGCTCTCCTCCGTTTGTTTCTGGACCGTTGGTCAGCTCTGGTTTCCGACCAGTGGGTGCTGTCTGTCATCAGGATGGGTTACCAGATTCCCTTCCAGTGCCCTTCCCCTCTGGATTGTTTTCTGGTTACCCTGTTGTCAAGAGATCCCATGTGGCAGTATGCATGCTGTCCGGCGTTGCCATGTTGTTGCAGAAAGGGGCGGTTGAGCTGGTTCCAGTAGAAGAAGTGGGTCTGGGGTTCTATTCCCATCTGTTTATTGTGCCAAAGCCGGATGGTTCCTTCCTCCCAATACTGAATATCCGTTCCCTGAACAAGCTGGTGAGGTTGGATCATTTTCGGATGGCCACCTTGCAGTCCGTCTATCCCCTTATCCAGGAGAGCAATTTTTGGGCTTCTCTGGACTTGGAAGGCGCCTATTGTAACGTTCCAGTCCATCCTGCCAGTTAGCGGTTCCTGAGGTTTGCGGTCCAAGTAATGCATTTCCTGTTTCAGGTCCTGTCGTTCGGCCTCTCCACTGCTCCCAGGACTTTTACCAATGTATTCCCTCCTGCTGTGGGGGTTTTGCAGAATCAGGGTTTCTCTGTGTTTCCCTATGTTGATGATTGTTTGATCTCTGCTTCCTCCTTTCCTAAGGCTCTTCTGGCAGTAGAGGCTATGTAGTTCCTGTTCCAGGATCTGGGATTCAAGGTGAATCTGGCGAAGTCTCATCTGGATCCTGTTCAGAGACTTCAGTTCTCTGGGAGCGGTGTTTCTCCCTCCTGTTCGGATCCTTTCCCTGCAGTCTCTGTTGTGGAATCTGTTGAGTCGTCCCTCTGCTCTGGCTCTTGTTTGGTTACGGGTCCAGGGATTGATGGCTGCGACCACTGCTGTGGTTCCTTGGGCTCACCTCCATCTCAAGCCATTAGTGACTCATCTGTTGGCTCGGTGAAACCCCTCCCGGGCGGATTACAAGACTCTGGTTCCTTTCTCACCTGCTCGGATTCAGGACTTAGACTGGTGGCTTTACACTACCAATCTGGAGAAGGGGAATCGGTTTTGTGATGACGGAATGCATGTCTTTGTGGATGGGGGCCACGTTGGTGTCAAGGCGTAGATTCCTCTGGGCTTGCTCGACGTTAGAAGGGCCCACCTCCAGGCAGCTCCAACTCTGACTTGTCGTAATGACAAAGAGTATTAGAGTGGCCAGGTGGGGGAAGGGTTTTGGGGAAGGAACAGCGGGGAAGGAGACCTGCAATAAAAATCCAATACACATCAAACAAGGTTTAACACTATGTAAATCAGTAATGCTCAGTTCACCTTTTGAGAATTATAATTACCTGTACTTCCCTACTGATGAGCAGTTGAAATATTTATGTCACTTTCTTATACTTGGTAAAGTCTTGAAAAGTAGCTGGAACTGCCACGCAACTTAAACAATTCTCAAAGAGAAGATTCTTAGTACTGTTCTTCTAATTCAAGATTTTTTGTTCACAGTTCAAAAGTTTGAATGTTCAAATGTTCCAAAAATTATTTGAATTTTGTCAATGTTCAAGTCTGAGCAAAGGCTTTTCCCCTGGAGACATAATAAATCTGAAGAGAAAACCCTTGTCACGTTCTCACAAAAATTAGAAAGAAGTTTCCATGCCAGAGCGAATATATCCTAAAAGACCTTACCCAGATTCAGAAGACTCGAATCAAGAGGGTTTTAAACACACTGGGGAGAGCACAGGAGCCACAACGCTGCACTCAAACGCCGCCACCGAGCCAAGAGTCACCTACCTGGAAGCTCCCTTGCTGGGAGAACGCCGCCACCGGAGCCAAGAGTCATTTACTTGGAAGCTCCCTTGCTGGGAGAACGCCGCCACCGGGGCCAAGAGTCAATACCTGGGGTAATCGCGCCGCCGCTCCGGGACTACAGTTCCCGGCAGGCAACGCGGCGGCGCGCAACAGTGACGTCGCGCCAGGAGGCGCTTCATAACTGAGACAGAGCCAGCTACGCGGGACGCGAGCGGGACGCCCGGGGCTAAGCCCGGGCAAAGGGCGGGCCCTCTACGGCCCTCATCGGCAAGAAGAGGCTGGGCTGGGCCAGAGGTTCTGGTTCACGGTCACCGTAAGTCTCTTCCTGTTTTGTATCATCTGTGTCCTTGTTCCTCCTCACTATATGGCTACAGCAGCTATAAGCCCTGCCCCAGTGGGGTCGGACAAAAATGTAACTAACCGAACACTGGATGACTATTTCTTCAAACCAGGTTTTGAAGGCAACAAGGAGCCCACATTAGCCGAGAGGAGGGCTGACCGTCGCCGATCCATTGAACGCTTAAAAAACAGAACTCTCTCTGAACCTATCATGTCCGTCTCTCTGATCGATGATCAGATCAGCCCTTCAGCAGTCAATTGTTCACCGACCCCCAGCGTTCCTTTGCTCCTTCAAGAGTGCCTAGCCCCGCCAGTCTCACCTCCCCAATCTCAATTAGCCATTGTACCTGTGAACATTGCAGCCAACACTACACCAAAGCCCCTGATATCGCCCACTATAAGGCTGGGCAAAGTTGTAAGAAGTAAAAACATGTCGGCAGTGACACAAAAAGTGTTTGGGCCCCCTCCTTCTAAAAGAAGAAGGAAAACAACCATTGCGAATAAGCCCAAGATAAGTCACTCTGAGTTTGGTATAAAACCTAATACTGTAACCACACCTTCAACGGGAGCGTTGGACACTATTCAAGCTGTAACTACTAACTCAGTTTTTCCGTCATCTTCAGCTCAAGTGACCTCAGATCTAGACATTTCTCTTATCCAGATGGAGGCGGACCCGCAATCCACCACCTCTAAGTCACTCTTGGACAATATTGAACTGATCATACGTAGTTATATGCTTGCATTGGCAGAAAGATTTAAGGGGATGGAGCTAAGACTCGGTAAAATCGAGGGGGACTTGCACGCATTAGGGAACTCTGTATGTTCAAAGGGCCAACCTAAAGCCCAACATCAACAAGCCAACAACACCCCCCAACCCCCCCCAAAAAACACCGTGGGCCCTACTTTACCGAAAGTTAGTATAAGTAATAGCCAGGCAGCCGTTGTTTCCTCGGCCGCTCCGAACCCCCCAAATGTGGCCCCGAAAGTTCACGCTGGCGACACCAGCAATAAATCTTTACCAACGGCCCCTTCTACTGGCCAGGGTAGGTCCACTATTCCATTACCAACCAGTAACACAATTAGTAATCTACCTCGGGAACCTAGCACTTTCCCGGATGGACCCCCCAGACCTGAAGGTAAGGAAAAAAATTGGGGTAGCGGGGGACACCATAGGATACCTCCCACAGAACTCCCCCCAGAAGCATTACCGTTTGTGGTTATACTCACCGGGGTTCCTGAATTGCCTAATGGCAAACGAGAGGGTTATTCTCAATTAAAAAATAAAATAATGCATTGGCTCTCCCTTTATAGACCCAAACCCACTGCAATTAACGGAGAGATAGTCCATGTCCGGCGCCTGCCCTGGCTGGGGGGCAGAGCGAAGGACATTGGCGGTGATGTTGTAGTCATAAATTTCAGAGATAGAAAAGCTGTACATCACATTTTGAATTGGCCATATGGTAATGAAAAGAACTGCATAGTACCACGCCCCCTGACGTATTTTTATCCCAGATCCACTGTCCTCCCCCAACAGTATTTCAATAATAACCCCTTCTCCTCTTCCCAATTTCAAAATGTTGAGTCTGCTTTAAACCCTGCATACATGTATCAACCGGCCCCTCTCCCAGTTATACATGGGTGGAATACTGTACCTTTTCACCATAAACCAGGCTCATTTGGGAATATGTCAAGCCTGTTACCATTCACGCCTTTGGAGCTCTGTAATAGGTTTGAGGCGTTTAGTGGTCTGGAAGACTGCGACTGATGTCTAAGGAGCATCGCAGACACGGGGGCTGGGGATAGTGCCTCAAGTACCATAAGCCCATTTGAGATGTCGGGATTTTGCTGCAGTGGAATAGGCATGCTTGTCGCTCCTATAAACGGTGATACAATTTGTAGTTCGTCCAGAACATCCCCTTTAGTGTTCTCGGGGGAGACTGAGGTGCCTTTAACATTTGCGGTTGATCTAAGGTCAGTAAATGATGCCTCAAAATGTGGTGCAAAAAAGACAGAACGCCCAGTAGGTAACCATGAAAACATTCCTATCACTCCACTGGTTCTAATGGACCCCTTACTAAAAATTGTGAATTCCCACACTCAGCACGGGGTATCAGAGCATGGGGAATTATCTGTAAGTGTGTCAGATCGGGCGGTAACTGGTGAAGCATTGCCCACTATAATACCTACTCTATCTGCTAGAGAACCGGTCATTTACCCTGTACTTGAGGAATGTGCCAATTTAATCTCATGGAATATCGCAGGTTTGGCAAACAAGCTACGAGACCCAGCATGGCTTACATTTATTAATAAATTCAGCATAGTGTGTCTTCAAGAAACTTGGATAGAGAACAAAAACGTCCATATTGAGGGTTTTTTAAGTTTCATTAACCCAGCGGTTGCTTCGACCAGGGGCAGAGCCAAGGGTGGTTTAGCCATCTTTATTAATCAAGGTCTGCGCTGTAACATTAGCAACTGTCATAATGTTAACTTGAATACACAGATGATTGATATAAAAAATGGCAAGAATGTGCTGACACTGGTCAACTTTTACAATGCAACTAACAGTAATGAAGCTTGTAACATTGCCTCCCTATCTGATATACTGAGCAAAAATGTCTATATTGTATCACGTTATCTGTTGTTAGCAGGTGATTTTAATGTTCATCCCTGTGGTAACCCAGCAAAGACTCCAATGGGGTCCCTAGGATGTAATATTGAGGATGGCTTCCACTTCTCTCATAGCAGGGGCGGTAAGAATTTAAACGACTTGGTGAACGAACATAATCTGACTGTAGCCATGTCGCTGGTCCCGGATACTAAAATTTTTGAGACTCCAACCTTTAAAGGACATGGGCAGGGAACCTTTATTGACCATATATTAATGTCTCCGGACGTTGTTCACTGGGTCTCGCACTTCACCATCCTTACTAGCGTTCTTAGTGATCACAACCCACTTCTTTTAAAGTTGGGTGGTCCTCTCCTTTCGAAACGTCAGTCACGTACTGACCATGGGATGCTAAGGTGTGTGAATGGCAGACGACGCATTAGATGGTCAATGATCAACCAAGATACCCTGTACCCGAAAATAACTAGTACATGTGAAGAGGAGTTATCTGTTTGTTTACTGCCCGACTCAAGCCCTGTGAACATTCTGTCCAGGTTTGAGGGGCTGGTCACCAAAATTGGTTCCATGCTCACAGCACCCACAAAGGGAGCCAGGGAGAACAACTGCAAATGGTTTGATCAAAATTGCTCTAAGGCAAGTAGGGTTTTGAAACAGGCACTAAAATCTAAACCCAGAGACGGCGACCTGATAAGAAATCTTCGCCTGGCCTATAGGAAAGCTATGGCTACCAGGAAAAAGGAAATCAAGGCCAATGTCATTGAATCCCTTTTAGACCCCACAGTGTTGGGGAACAGTAGCAGGTTTTGGCAAATAATTAACAAACCTTTGTTTGATAATCTAAATGACACAGCCCTTGGGACAAATATCTCAGAGGGGGAGTGGATTTCCCACTTCAGTGCAATTTTTAAGAGTAACGAGCTTCAGGCAGATTTTGATGTTTTATCTTTGTCTGTGACTCCACTGTGCTTCACAGTACTAGAGATCGTTAGGGGAATACAGGGTTTAACTACCAATAAGGCCCCAGGCCCGGATGGATTACCACCGGATCTGTTTAAGTCTAATATCCCTTTCTGGGCTCCGGTTCTTACTGCTGTAATTAATGCAGCGGTGATAACTGGGTGCCCTAGAATCTGGGGTCTTTCCACCATAGTCCCCATTTTTAAGAAGGGCGATCGCAGTAGCCCATTATGTTATAGGCCCATTTCTTTATTAAATTCAGTAGTTAAAGTGGTGGGGGGCGTAATTCTCAACAGGTTATCCACCTGGGCTAAAGATAACAACATCCTTTCACCCATTCAATACGGGTTCAGAGCAGGACATTCGACCATCACGCAGTGCCTGAACCTATATCTTATTCTTAGCAAGTATACGTTGGCGAGACAAGGCACTGTCTACATGGCATTTATGGACTTATCGTCCGCATTTGACTGCGTAGACAGAAGCCTACTCTGGGCTGCCTTGCTGAGAATGGGTGTAGAGAGTAACCTTGTCCACTTCCTCGCTGATCTGCATACAGATACCAGAGCGAACGTCCGTTACTCCCAAGATCTTAATGTTACGGATGATTTCAAAATAAATCGTGGTGTTCGACAGGGCTGCATCTTGGCCCCTTTTTTATTTAACCTGTATATCAATGAACTGGAGGATTCCCTCCTTAATGTAGAAGCAGATTATCCCTTAGTCGAACGTAGAGGGGTACCTGTATTACTCTACGCAGACGATGCTGTTCTTATTTCAAGAACAGCAATCGGCCTTCAGAAACTTTTAAACTCCTTCCACAAATTTATGGAGTCACGTGGCTTGAGTATAAACAACGCCAAGTCTTTCGTTATGAAAGTAGGCAAGGGTGGTTTGAAAACTGACCATTTTAGTATAAATGGCGAGAAAATACCACCAACCAACTCTTTCTCTTATCTTGGGGTTCTGCTTGACAATAAATTGTCTTGGGGCCCTGCAGTCTCCAAGAAGAAGGGAGCAACAGCAAGGGTTAATGCGGCCATCCTTGGCTTTGCAAAAAAAATCGGCAATTGCCCGACGACCGCACTGCTCAAACTATACCAAGCAAAAAGTGTGGCTGGTGTTTGTTATGGGAGTGAGCTTTGGGGTTATCGTAAGAGTAAAGACCTAGAGGTCACAGAAAATAATTTTCTAAAAAAGATCTTGAGACTCCCCAGGGGTATTGGGAATTTCTCGGTTCACGAGGAGCTAGGGATTCCCCATTTAGGTGACAGAATAGCAGTAAGCCCTGTTATATGTTGGCTGAACTGTTGGCTAAACAACGATATCCCTTTAACACATGCCATAATGAAAGAAGTTCTACAGCTAGATGGGAGGCTTAAAATACCGTGGGTGAAGTATATAAAGGACAGCCTAACAGCAATTGACCGACGGGACCTGTTTTACGCCCCAAACTTAATTACAAAAACAGATGTTAGTTCGGTTAAGAATGCTATTTTATTGTTAAGAGGCACAGACAGAGAAGAGGTTGAGTTGCAGAAGGCTAGTGTTAGGAAACATTTTCTATTAAAAACTTGCCTGCAAACGGAACCTTATTTGACTTGGCCTATGTCCAGTTACGAAAGATTTCTATTAATAAGGTTCCGCTTTGACCTCTTCCACCTTTTATTGGCTGTCCCTAGCGGGGCTCAACGGGGAGAAGTGTTGCCAGCTTGTGGCTGCGACGGAAAGTCTCCACAAGATCTGGCACACTTCCTTTTTATCTGCCCCTATTACTTGATTCCACGGAAACTATACCTTAAACCGTGCCTCAAAAAGCTGAGTTTTTCACAAATTAAACCCGCACTTTATTATTTACAACTACTGAACAGCGATTGCACTTTATTTGTTTGTAACTTTCTTAAAAAAGCCATCAGCTTCAGAAAAAGCATGGATGGCTAATTACATTGTACCTTTTTTAGGTGTTTTTAATACTACAGTTATTTATATTTTTAATCACATGTTGCCCATGCTCGTACCGCTTAATATATTGTACTGTATACTGTGTCTCTATTTGCCAACTGTAATGAATTGTTTTTAAATGATATTTTTATTGAGTGTTTATAAAATTGCACTTTTATGATTGTAAAATCTACAATCGAATAAAGATTTTTGAACTTGAACTTGAACACACTGGAAATAACTCACTGCTTCCGCTTTGCTGCCCAGAGATGAAAAGTCGATTTTCCGATGGTTGCAGGAAACCGGAGACAGCTGCTGCTTCTAGGAAGAGGAGGAATTGCGGGCACGTTGCCTTGGGTGTGGTTCCCTTTTATAGCCATGCCCACCCAAGGAGAAGGAAACATGCAGAGCGTAATGACGCTCATAAGGAAATACGGCCGGAGTTCTGCACCGGCAAAGCAGAGAGATGTCACTCTGCAGTCACAGAGTGTTCAGCGATGACACAACCTATGCGCATTCGATCAATGCGCAGGAACACAAAGCTGAACACTATAATCACGTATTAGGACACATAGGACACCTATGCACATATAAGAATGCGCAGCTGATGAAAAACAACAAAACGAATGAACATTCACAAGTCATTAATTGAACAAGGCATGCACAGCACCAAAGTGCAGGCGCGCACAAGACATCACTTTAATACGGCATGCAAGTAACAAAGCGCAAGCACGCACGTAAGAAGCAAGGACTTTAGCGTTTTGGAAAACATTGCAACCAATATCGAGCCATGGGCATCCTGCCACACAATGGTCGTGAGCATGTGCCCGTGCCCATAGAGCCGCAGCCCAAACCAATGACAGTTGGGGTCTTTGGAAGCCAAGGGTCGGTGGTCTCGGTGGGACAGCAGCAGGTCCTCGACCTGGCCGGATTTGGTGGCCGTTTGGGAGGCGGTGCAGTTTTTTCAGGTTCATCTCTACAGACTGAATCTGTTGGTTTGTACCGACAATCAGGTGGCTTGTTGTTACTTGAAGTGTCAGCGGGGACCAAGTGCTCGTCTCTGAACCTGCTGGCCTCCATCATTTGTGCTTGGGCTGAATTTCATCTGATGGCCTCGAGGGCGGTGTACATTCTGGGACAGTTGAAATTTCATGTGGACGCTTTGAGGCGCAATCTTCCTTCCCCTGTTCTATACCATCTCTCTCTTCCTCTGTTCCAGTCCCTTTGTCTTCGGTTAGGGACTCCCTGGATCGATCTTTTTGCCTCCCCTCTCAAACTCTCTTCTTCCCCGGTTTTGTTCGAAGGTGCTGTGTCCTAAGGCTTGGGCCATGGATACTCTGTCAATTCCCTGGCCTTCTGTATGCATTCCCTCCTATTCCCCTCCTCCCGAGGGTGCTGCAGAAGATTCGGGGGGAGAGAGTATTGGTCCTGTTGATTGCTCCTTTCCGGCCTTTGGTTTGCTCTCCTGTTGCGGCTGGCGGAGGGTAGGTTTGTCCGGCTTCCTTTGAGTCCGGCTCCTCTTCAGTTTCCACTCCTGTTTCTGTCTTCCTCGTTTGCAGCTGAAGGCTTGGTTCTTGAGTGGTTGACGTTGGAGTCTTTGGGCTGTTCCTTTGTGGTGGCTCGTAACATCCAGTTGTCACGTCAGCCTTCGACCTTTAAGTGCTATGGTCGTCATTGGGGTTCTTTTGTCTCTTGGTGTTCTTCCTATGGGATGGATCCTGTGCTGGGGGATCCTGCTTCTGTGTTGGATTTTCTCAGGGATGTTTTTTTGAAGGGCCATTCCCCTTCCACTTTGTCTGCTCAATGGGTGGCGGTTCATGCTTGTCGGGGTCTTGGGACCTCTTTGGAAGTTCTTGCCCCTTTGGTGAGTCTGCTTCTTCAGAGCTTTCGGCTTCATCTGCCCGTCTTACCTGTTGTCGTTCGTTCTTGGGATTTGCCTACTGTTTTGCGGGGTCTGCAGTTGCCCCCTTTTGAGCCCTTGTTGGATGCAGACTTGTTGTGGTTGTCCGCTAGGGTGGCTTTTTGCTGGCCATCACCTCCGCTCGTAGGTAGGGGGAGTTGGGTGCCTTGCTCATCTCTTTTCCCTATTTGCAGTTCTTGCAGGATCTGGTTCTTTTGCGGTTTGATCCATCTTTTCTGCCTAAGGTTTCTTCCCGTTTCCATTTGCAGCAGGAGGTGATTCTTCCTGATTTGCCTGCTGAGGGTGATTCCCTGGTTCCCCGGTTACCCCATCTTTGGATGTTCGCAGGGCTCTCCAGATTTACCTCCAACGATCCCTGGAGTTTTGAGTTTCTCATGCCCTATTTGTCTCCTGTGGTGGTGTAGCTAAGGGGAAGTAGGTTTCCACTTCCACGATCAGTCGCTGGATGCGTTTGGTGGTCTGCCAATCCTATAAGTCTTTGGATCTGCCTCCTCCGTCTCATGTGCAGGGTCGTTCGACGCGTTCTGTGTCTGCTTCCTGGACTGAGGCGGCGGGGTCTCTATCCAGGAGATTTGTAGGGTGGCCACCTGGCAGTCCCATCACAATTTTGTGTGACATTATCGGCTTGATATTTTACATGCCTGCTGACAGTTTTTCTGTTGGTGTCTTGGACGCTGCTGTTCGTTGATCATTTATTGGTTACATTTTTGTACTTTTGCATGGAGCCCTGGTGTCCTGCGTTTTTTCTTCTTGGTTCTCTGCTTGTGAGTTCCTCACATAGTAAGGACTGGGACGGGGAGGACCCATGAAGGGGTAATGTCTTGTTACTTACCTTTGATCTTCATTACCCCGATTAGTGTCCTTCCCGTCCAAGTCCTCTTCCCTGCCTCCCTCCCTCCAGCTGTGTTTGTGTCAGAGTCTTGTTGGTAACAGGCATGGCTGTAGGTGGGATGGGCTTATGTAAACTTTGAATTCTGGCATTGTGAATGGCTGGGTGGAGGCAGGACTGCCTCACGTAGTAAATACAAGGTCGGGGAGGACCCTAATCGGGGTAATGAAGATTACCAGTAAGTAACAAGTCATTACCTTTGAGATGCGAGGCCTGGCAGGTTGAAAATTGGTATATGTTGGCAAGAAGACTAAGCTGAACGTAACCAGTACCATTGAACCTAAAATGCCTCTTCCTTGTCGCTGGCCTATTCTTGAGATAAACATCTTCGTAGCATTCTATTTTTACAATCATACCCTCCTCTCATGATCTTACTGTGTTTTGTCTGCATGTTTTTGCTATTTCCGTAGGTCGTGCGCATGCCAACCTACTACAAGTCCTAGTTGCTGAACCTTTAGAGGTGGAAGCGACTCTAATGTTAAGACACCTCGGCGGAAAGAGCTCAACTCAACAATATGTTGTGTCTTTTTATCCACGTGGTTCAGCGCGCAGTGTGTCCTCACTATGGTATACGTAGCATTCTCATGGCAGGTAAATTGATTCATTGTTCCTTTCTTGGTGTTTTCACTCACACAACTTCCCAGCGGAGAAATGCCGCTCCCATGCTCCCAAACTCAGGAACAAACGCAACTGCTGTAGGCACTGGTAAACTGTGGTGCTGCAGCTCTTCCTCGATGTAATGTTCCAGTCCTTGACAGCAGAAGAGCTCTGATAGACTGTGGAGTCATCCTTGACTGCAGGCTTGGTAACGGGTACATTCTATTGAATGATTACAGTTATATTGACTCTTGTTGGAGCAGGTTTTAGCACATATAAAGTCCTGCTCCAGGTTTAGAATTTTTAGGTCCTGTTGAGTTTTCTCTGAAGTGTCTTCGACATCTGTGAGCCCACTGGAGAGGCTTCATGTTCATCAGTGGTATCACCAGAAGAGGACAAGAACCTGCTGGTTTGGGGATACACCCAAAGTGTAACCACATGTATGACACATCTTTGTTATGTTGTAATTTCACTGGTATAACAGCCATCATGGGAAATTCTTCTGCCCGAATTATTTTGAGTGGCATTTTCCTGATCCTGTATTTTGTAAAATGCTAACAAAAAATGTCAACACAAAAATGTCAAATTGGAGCACAGTGGGAGTCAAACAATGAAACTAAAATTCCCAGTACCCTAAAGCTGGTTAGGATCAAAGGAGCATCTAGCCCAATGAAGAGAAGCCACACCGATAATCTCATCTCCTTTTCTGCATCACGACCTGTGACCATACGGGTGCTCCGCATCGTATATCACCTTACCAGGGTCAGCCTAAATATTAAAATATATAAATATGGGGGCTGGGTGGTGGTTAACTAAATGCAGCCCCAATGGCAAATATACAGCATTAAAGCCTATGTTCCAGTGCATATGGCTACAACATTTCCTTTTTGGATTGACCTGGATCTGTTTCTGACCCTTGGCTGGGTGTACATTTTTAGGTCAAGCATCCTCTTGTATATACTTTAGTATCTACTTATTATTAAATACCTATATGTGTATGTAGTTTGTGGGCTCTGGAATCAGCCCTAGGACTTGTCTGCTTCCGCGTAGGGACATTTTTTTCTGTAGAGTAGAGGTCAGTA